>NW_028283634.1:145000-775989 GCF_059441095.1 Idiotropiscis lumnitzeri | reverse complement strand
ATTGCGGCGAAGGAAATCTTAAGTGAAAACTTTGATGCCCCGCCCCCGTCATATAGTATTTCGGAAACAAAAAATTTTAGCCCCAGTGTTTGTGCCAGGTCTTCAGATGCTACAGACAGAATTTTAAGGCAATCAGATGAAGCCTTTAGGATCAGGGTGCAAAAGAATGACCCCTGTAAACATGCAAAAAAGGGCAAAAGTCGGACTTTCAAAAATTCATAACTCACTTCCTGTTCATATTAGACGTTAAAATATCAAATTTTTCGCCATGCCCGATGAGACTGCCAAGTTTGGTGAGTTTTTGTGCATGTTTCAGGGGTCAAAAATGCGATCGAACAATCGGAAAAATAATAATAATAATAATTTCAACAAAAACAATAGGGACTTCGCAGCGGTCGCTGCTCAGGCCCTAATAATAATAATAATAATAATAATAAAAGTAATAATATTTTCTACAAAAACAATAGGGACCTCGCCGCGGTCGCTGCTCGGGCCCCAATAATAATTTCTACACAAAGTCCATTGTGGTGACCCGCCCCCTTTTAAATAAATTCAAAATGGCCGACTTCCTGTAAAACCTAGCTCATTGCTCCAAGAGACTTTTTTGTAGGTCTTGGTCTTATACATACAGTGAACCCTCGCTACTTCGCGGTTCACCTTTCGCGGGTTCAGTGCTTCGCGGGTCTAAAAAATATTCGGGCGCATTGTAGTTTCGCCGAGCGGCACGACGGGGCGCTGGAGCGGTTAGACGGCCGGCGTGCGCCGAAGAAGAGCGTGGGCGAAGAGGAGAGTGGACGAAGAAGAGCACGTTCCCCCGGACACGATCGGTGGCGACGTTTCGCGCGGTTCGGACCGTGCCAGAGCTCCGGCCAGCGTGCGTGGCAGTTAAGCCGTAGAGGAGCACCTTCCCCGGGCACGGGCAGTGCCAAGCGGCCCCTAAGTTTAACCGAATGGAAGCTCCGGAGGAGGAGGGCATGCTCGCGTCACAGTAAGCCGAAGAGGAGCACCTTCCCCGGGCACGGGCGGTTCCAAGCGGCCCCTAAGTTTAACCGAATGGAAGCTCCGGAGGAGGAGGGCATGCTCGCGTCACAGTAAGCCGAAGAGGAGCACCTTCCCCGGGCACGGGCGGTGCCAAGCGGCCCCTAAGTTTAACCGAATGGAAGCTCCGGGGGAGGAGGACGGGCGTGTGTCACAGTTAAGCCAAATTGGAGCACCTCTTCTGCCCGGGCACGAGCGGAGCGCGAGGCTGTCAGTTATGAATGTATAAATGAATAAATAAATAAAGAATGCCACCTTTCATTTCACAGGGCACACCGGACGGCGTACCAGCAGGTAAAAGTCGGAGTAATTAAATAAATACAAAAAGAATGGCTGGGGAATAAAAAAATAATACGTTTTAATAATAATTTGTTTTTTTTGTTATAACATGAATTTCACTCTCTCTCTCCCCGTATATATATATATATATATATATATATATATATATATATATATATATATATATATATATATTATTATATATATTGTATATTTTTTTTAAGCATTTTTGAAGGTGCGCCGCTACTTCGCGGATTTTCAGTTTTCGCGGGTGGTCTCGGTCCCCATTAACCGCGATAACCGAGGGTTCACTGTACTCCATAAAATTTACAAAAAGCGAGGTGAAACACTCAACCAGAGCTGCTTTTTTTTAACATTTCTCGAGGGCCATGGCGAGCCATTTCAAAAAAGCTGCACAACTAACGTATAAAATATTGATAAATTTGCTCGGCCTGATGTGTGTGTAAAGTTTTACGAGTTGTCGTTCATATTTAGAACCTCATAATCAGCTTTGTTTTATTGCTGAACAGTGCAATGCCACTCCCACAACTTTTCACGAAAAATCACGAATTTCGTATTGTGACATCCTCATGGCCGAAACAGTCATCCGAGCATATATGAGGGCGACCTTGTTGAGTTGCACGGAGAAAAACATCCAAGAAAATAACTTGTATTAGCTTTTACCAGTTGGTGGCGCTACTACTACGATGTAAAATAAGTTGGTAGATGTCTTCAGGGCTGAAGTATCCTCAAATGTGTACAACTTCGAGAAGATAGGATCATCTGAGTCATGTTGCCGGAGCTTTTGTTGCCACAGAGTACAATCGGACTTTTCAGCACCTTAATAGCCACGCCTTTTGCCAAAACGTCACAAAATTCGGCAGAGAGTAAGATCATTGTCTTAAGTCTTTTCTGACTAATTTTCAGTCGGATTCGTCAAAAGGGCACCATGCAGTACGTGAAAATTAAAATAAAAACAAATTTTTGATTCCACTTGGCGGCACTGTGTGTATAACAAAATAATAACATTAAGATGTCTTCAGGTCGGGACGTTTTATTTACAGGTGAAGGTTTGGATTTTTAGGAGCATGTGCAGGGGAGTTATTAAGCATTCATTTATTTGTATTAGGTTCATTTTGTCTTCTTATTATTGATATTTGACTGATTCATTAAAAGCAGACAATTATGTTTTAGGTTAATTTTTTACCTGACATGTTTCGGCGAGTCTTTCGCCTTCTTCAGAGTGTCGCATGATGGTGTCTTGAGCTGATGTTCCATGAGGGTGTGACTTACCTGTCAAAAAAATGAAAAAATCAGAGCAGTAAAAGAACAAGCACAACATGAACATTACAAATCAGCAATCACTGACCACTGCAAAAGGGAAAACCACATCATGGACCGGGAGAAGGGCAGGGTCATCCGCACAGAAGAGAACAAACAACAGCGCTGGATCAGAGAGGCCATTGAGATCTGCAAGCGAGGCATAAAAACCATGAACAGAGACAAGGGAGCCTTCATCCTCTCTACCACCTGGACCAGCATCTTGGCGGAGTGAACGGACAGCGGGGGGCGTGACTTGCCTTCATTCTTGTGACAGGTAAGTCACGCCCTCATGGAACATCAGCTGATAAAGACGGGTCACAAGACACCATCATGTGACACTCTGAAGAAGGCGAAAGACTTTCGTATTGTGACATGCTCAAGGCCTAAACACTCATCCGAGCAAATATAAGGTAGATTTTGTTAACCTGCCCGGAGAAAAACATCAACGAAAATAATTTGTATTTGTTTTAACCAGTTGGTGGCGCTACCACTGCGATTAAAAATAAGTTGGCAGCCGTCTTCAGGGCCTGAATATCCTCAAATGTGAAAGATTTCCAGAAGATGGATCATCTGAATCATTTTGCAGGAACTTTTGTTGCCACGGAGAATAATCAGACTCTGCGGCACCGTAATAGCCACGCCCTTTGAAGGAAAGTCATAAAAATAGGGATAGAGTAAGATCAATGTCTTGAGTCTTTTCTAGCCAATTTTCAGTCGGATTCGTTAAAAGGGCACCGTGCAGTACGTCAAAATGTAAACATTTATATTGATTGGCGCAAGGTGTATAACTGAATATAAACATATAGATGTCTTCAGGTACCGACTCTTTATGTACATGTGAAGTTTTGGATTTTTAGCAGCACGGGCAGGAGAGTTATTAAGCATTTTGTCCATTGCGGCGAAGGAAATCTTAAGTGAAAACTTTGAAGCCCCGCCCCCGTCATATAGTATTTCGGAAACAAAAAATTTTAGCCCCAGTGTTTGTCCCAGGTCTTAAGATGCTCCAGACAGAACTTTAAGGCAATCAGATGAAGCCTTTAGGATCAGGGTGCAAAAGAATGACCCCTGTAAACATGCAAAAAAGGGCAAAAGTCGGACTTTCAAAAATTCATAACTCACTTCCTGTTCATATTAGACGTTAAAAAATATCAAATTTTTCGCCATGCCCGATGAGACTGCCAAGTTTGGTGAGTTTTTGTGCATGTTTCGGGGGTCAAAAATGCGATCGAACAATCGGAAAAATAATAATAATAATAATTTCTACAAAAACAATAGGGACTTCGCAGCGGTCGCTGCTCAGGCCCTAATAATAATAATAATAATAATAATAATAATAATAAAAGTAATAATATTTTCTACAAAAACAATAGGGACCTCGCCGCGGTCGCTGCTCGGGCCCCAATAATAATTTCTACACAAAGTCCATTGTGGAGACCCGCCCCCTTTTAAGTAAATTCAAAATGGCCGACTTCCTGTAAAACCTAGCTCATTGCTCCAAGAGACTTTTTTGTAGGTCTTGGTCTTATACATACAGTGAACCCTCGCTACTTCGAGGTTCACCTTTCGCGGGTTCAGTGCTTCGCGGGTCTAAAAAATATTCGGGGGCATTGTAGTTTCGCCGAGCGGCACGACGGGGCGCTGGAGCGGTTAGACGGCCGGCGTGCGCCGAAGAAGAGCGTGGGCGAAGAGGAGAGTGGACGAAGAAGAGCACGTTCCCCCGGACACGATCGGTGGCGACGTTTCGCGCGGTTCGGACCGTACCAGAGCTCCGGCCGGCGTGCGTGGCAGTTAAGCCGTAGAGGAGCACCTTCCCCGGGCACGGGCGGTTCCAAGCGGCCCCTGAGTTTAACCGAATGGAAGCTCCGGAGGAGGAGGGCATGCTCGCGTCACAGTAAGCCGAAGAGGAGCACCTTCCCCGGGCACGGGCGGTTCCAAGCGGCCCCTAAGTTTAACCGAATGGAAGCTCCGGAGGAGGAGGGCATGCTCGCGTCACAGTAAGCCGAAGAGGAGCACCTTCCCCGGGCACGGGCGGTGCCAAGCGGCCCCTAAGTTTAACCGAATGGAAGCTCCGGGGGAGGAGGGCGGGCGTGTGTCACAGTTAAGCCGAATTGGAGCACCTCTTCTGCCGGGCACAAGCGGAGCGCGAGGCTGTCAGTTATGAATGAATAAATGAATAAATAAATAAAGAATGCCACCTTTCATTTCACAGGGCACACCGGACGGCGTACCAGCAGGTAAAAGTCGGAGTAATTAAATAAATACAAAAAGAATGGTTGGGGAATAAAAAAATAATAAGTTTTAATAATAATTTGTTTTTTTTGTTATAACATGAATTTCACTCTCTCTCTCTCTCTCTCCCCCCGTATATATATATATATATATATATATATATATATATATATATATATATATATATTTATATATTTATTATATATTTTTTTTAAGCATTTTTGAAGGTGCGCCGCTACTTCGCGGATTTTCAGTTTTCGCGGGTGGTCTCGGTCCCCATTAACCGCGATAACCGAGGGTTCACTGTACTCCATAAAATTTACAAAAAGCGAGGTGAAACACTCAACCAGGGCTGCTTTTTTGAACATTTCTCGAGGGCCATGGCGAGCCATTTCAAAAAAGCTGCACAACTAACGTATAAAATATTGATAAATTTGCTCGGCCTGATGTGTGTGTAAAGTTTCACGAGTTGTCGTTCATATTTAGAACCTCATAATCAGCTTTGTTTTATTGCCGAACAGTGCAATGCCACTCCCACAACTTTTCATGAAAAAGGACGAATTTCGTATTGTGACATCCTCATGGCCGAAACAGTCATCCGAGCATATATGAGGGCGACCTTGTTGAGTTGCACGGAGAAAAACATCCAAGAAAATAACTTGTATTAGCTTTTACCAGTTGGGGGCGCTACTACTACGATGAAAAATAAGTTGGTAGATGTCTTCAGGGCTGAAGTATCCTCAAATGTGTGCAACTTCGAGAAGATAGGATCATCTGAGTCATGTTGCTGGAGCTTTTGTTGCCACAGAGTACAATCGGACTTTTCAGCACCGTAATAGCCACGCCTTTTGCCAAAACGTCACAAAATTCGGCAGAGAGTAAGATCATTGTCTTGAGTCTTTTCTGACTAATTTTCAGTCGGATTCGTCGAAAGGGCACCGTGCAGTACGTGACAATTAAAATAAAAACAAATTTTTTATTCCACTTGGCGGCACTGTGTGTATAACAAAATAATAACATTAAGATGTCTTCAGGTCGGGACGTTTTATTTACAGGTGAAGGTTTGGATTTTTAGGAGCATGTGCAGGGGAGTTATTAAGCATTCATTTATTTGTATTAGGTTCATTTTGTCTTCTTATTATTGATATTTGACTGATTCATTAAAAGCAGACAATTATGTTTTAGGTTAATTTTTTACCTGACATGTTTCGGCGAGTCTTTCGCCTACTTCAGAGTGTCGCATGATGGTGTCTTGAGCTGATGTTCCATGAGGGTGTGACTTACCTGTCAAAAAAATGAAAAAAATCAGAGCAGTAAAAGAACAAGCACAACATGAACATTACAAATCAGCAATCACTGACCACTGCAAAAGGGAAAACCACATCATGGACCGGGAGAAGGGCAGGGTCATCCGCACAGAAGAGAACAAACAACAGCGCTGGATCAGAGAGGCCATTGAGATCTGCAAGCGAGGCATAAAAACCATGAACAGAGACAAGGGAGCCTTCATCCTCTCTACCACCTGGACCAGCATCTTGGCGGAGTGAACGGACAGCGGGGGCGTGACTTGCCTTCATTCTTGTGACAGGTAAGTCACGCCCTCATGGAACATCAGCTGATAAAGGCGGGTCACAAGACACCATCATGTGACACTCTGAAGAAGGCGAAAGACTTTCGTATTGTGACATGCTCAAGGCCTAAACACTCATCCGAGCAAATATAAGGTAGATTTTGTTAACATGCCCGGAGAAAAACATCAACGAAAATAATTTATATTTGTTTTAACCAGTTGGTGGCGCTACCACTGCGATCAAAAATAAGTTGGCAGCCGTCTTCAGGGCCTGAATATCCTCAAATGTGAAAAATTTCGAGAAGATGGATCATCTGAATCATTTTGCAGGAACTTTTGTTGCCACGGAGAATAATCAGACTCTGCGGCACCGTAATAGCCACGCCCTTCGAAGGAAAGTCACAAAAATAGGGATAGAGTAAGATCAATGTCTTGAGTCTTTTCTAGCCAATTTTCAATCAGATTCGTTAAAAGGGCACCGTGCAGTACGTCAAAATGTAAAAAATGATATTGATTGGCGCAAGGTGTATAACTGAATATAAACATATAGATGTCTTCAGGTACAGACTCTTTATGTACATGTGAAGTTTTGGATTTTTAGCAGCATGTGCAGGAGAGTTATTAAGCATTTTGTCCATTGCGGCGAAGGAAATCTTAAGTGAAAACTTTGATGCCCCGCCCCCGTCATATAGTATTTCGGAAACAAAAAATTTTAGCCCCAGTGTTTGTCCCAGGTCTTCAGATGCTACAGACAGAATTTTAAGGCAATCAGATGAAGCCTTTAGGATCAGGGTGCAAAAGAATGACCCCTGTAAACATGCAAAAAAGGGCAAAAGTCGGACTTTCAAAAATTCATAACTCACTTCCTGTTCATATTAGACGTTAAAATATCAAATTTTTCGCCATGCCCGATGAGACTGCCAGGTTTGGTGAGTTTTTGTGCATGTTTCGGGGGTCAAAAATGCGATCGAACAATCGGAAAAATAATAATAATAATTTCTACAAAAACAATAGGGACTTCGCAGCGGTCGCTGCTCAGGCCCTAATAATAATAATAATAATAATAATAAAAGTAATAATATTTTCTACAAAAACAATAGGGACCTCGCCGCGGTCGCTGCTCGGGCCCCAATAATAATTTCTACACAAAGTCCATTGTGGTGACCCGCCCCCTTTTAAGTAAATTCAAAATGGCCGACTTCCTGTAAAACCTAGCTCATTGCTCCAAGAGACTTTTTTGTAGGTCTTGGTCTTATACATACAGTGAACCCTCGCTACTTCGCGGTTCACCTTTCGCAGGTTCAGTGCTTCGCGGGTCTAAAAAATATTCGGGGGCATTGTAGTTTCGCCGAGCGGCACGACGGGGCGCTGGAGCGGTTAGACGGCCGGCGTGCGCCGAAGAAGAGCGTGGGCGAAGAGGAGAGTGGACGAAGAAGAGCACGTTCCCCCGGACACGATCGGTGGCGACGTTTCGCGCGGTTCGGACCGTACCAGAGCTCCGGCCAGCGTGCGTGGCAGTTAAGCCGTAGAGGAGCACCTTCCCCGGGCACGGGCGGTACCAAGCGGCCCCTAAGTTTAACCGAATGGAAGCTCCGGAGGAGGAGGGCATGCTCGCGTCACAGTAAGCCGAAGAGGAGCACCTTCCCCGGGCACGGGCGGTTCCAAGCGGCCCCTAAGTTTAACCGAATGGAAGCTCCGGAGGAGGAGGGCATGCTCGCGTCACAGTAAGCCGAAGAGGAGCACCTTCCCCGGGCACGGGCGGTGCCAAGCGGCCCCTAAGTTTAACCGAATGGAAGCTCCGGGGGAGGAGGACGGGCGTGTGTCACAGTTAAGCCAAATTGGAGCACCTCTTCTGCCCGGGCACGAGCTGAGCGCGAGGCTGTCAGTTATGAATGAATAAATGAATAAATAAATAAAGAATGCCACCTTTCATTTCACAGGGCACACCGGACGGCGTACCAGCAGGTAAAAGTCGGAGTAATTAAATAAATACAAAAAGAATGGCTGGGGAATAAAAAAATAATACGTTTTAATAATAATTTGGTTTTTTTGTTATAACATGAATTTCACTCTCTCTCTCCCCGTATATATATATATATATATATATATATACATATATATATATATATATATATATATATATTTATTATATATATTGTATATTTTTTTTAAGCATTTTTGAAGGTGCGCCGCTACTTCGCGGATTTTCAGTTTTCGCGGGTGGTCTCGGTCCCCATTAACCGCGATAACCGAGGGTTCACTGTACTCCATAAAATTTACAAAAAGCGAGGTGAAACACTCAACCAGAGCTGCTTTTTTTTAACATTTCTCGAGGGCCATGGCGAGCCATTTCAAAAAAGCTGCACAACTAACGTATAAAATATTGATAAATTTGCTCGGCCTGATGTGTGTGTAAAGTTTTACGAGTTGTCGTTCATATTTAGAACCTCATAATCAGCTTTGTTTTATTGCCGAACAGTGCAATGCCACTCCCACAACTTTTCACGAAAAATCACGAATTTCGTATTGTGACATCCTCATGGCCGAAACAGTCATCCGAGCATATATGAGGGCGACCTTGTTGAGTTGCACGGAGAAAAACATCCAAGAAAATAACTTGTATTAGCTTTTACCAGTTGGTGGCGCTACTACTACGATATAAAATAAGTTGGTAGATGTCTTCAGGGCTGAAGTATCCTCAAATGTGTACAACTTCGAGAAGATAGGATGATCTGAGTCATGTTGCCGGAGCTTTTGTTGCCACAGAGTACAATCGGACTTTTCAGCACCTTAATAGCCACGCCTTTTGCCAAAACGTCACAAAATTCGGCAGAGAGTAAGATCATTGTCTTGAGTCTTTTCTGACTAATTTTCAGTCGGATTCGTCAAAAGGGCACCGTGCAGTACGTGAAAATTAAAATAAAAACAAATTTTTGATTCCACTTGGCGGCACTGTGTGTATAACAAAATAATAACATTAAGATGTCTTCAGGTCGGGACGTTTTATTTACAGGTGAAGGTTTGGATTTTTAGGAGCATGTGCAGGGGAGTTATTAAGCATTCATTTATTTGTATTAGGTTCATTTTGTCTTCTTATTATTGATATTTGACTGATTCATTAAAAGCAGACAATTATGTTTTAGGTTAATTTTTTACCTGACATGTTTCGGCGAGTCTTTCGCCTTCTTCAGAGTGTCGCATGATGGTGTCTTGAGACCCGTCTTTATCAGCTGATGTTCCATGAGGGTGTGACTTACCTGTCAAAAAAATGAAAAATCAGAGCAGTAAAAGAACAAGCACAACATGAACATTACAAATCAGCAATCACTGACCACTGCAAAAGGGAAAACCACATCATGGACCGGGAGAAGGGCAGGGTCATCCGCACCGAAGAGAACAAACAACAGCGCTGGATCAGAGAGGCCATTGAGATCTGCAAGCGAGGCATAAAAACCATGAACAGAGACAAGGGAGCCTTCATCCTCTCTACCACCTGGAGCAGCATTTTGGCGGAGTGAACGGACAGCGGGGGGCGTGACTTGCCTTCATTCTTGTGACAGGTAAGTCACGCCCTCATGGAACATCAGCTGATAAAGACGGGCCACAAGACACCATCATGTGACACTCTGAAGAAGGCGAAAGACTTTCGTATTGTGACATCCTCAAGGCCTAAACACTCATCCGAGCAAATGTAAGGTAGATTTTGTTAACCTGCCCGGAGAAAAAAATCAACGAAAATGATTTGTATTTGTTTTAACCAGTTGGTGGCGCTACCACTGCGATCAAAAATAAGTTGGCAGCCGTCTTCAGGGCCTGAATATCCTCAAATGTGAAAAATTTCGAGAAGATGGATCATCTGAATCATTTTGCAGGAACTTTTGTTGCCACGGAGAATAATCAGACTCTGCAGCACCGTAATAGCCACGCCCTTCGAAGGAAAGTCACAAAAATAGGGATAGAGTAAGATCAATGTCTTGAGTCTTTTCTAGCCAATTTTCAATCAGATTCGTTAAAAGGGCACCGTGCAGTACGTCAAAATGTAAAAAATGATATTGATTGGCGCAAGGTGTATAACTGAATATAAACATATAGATGTCTTCAGGTACAGACTCTTTATGTACATGTGAAGTTTTGGATTTTTAGCAGCATGTGCAGGAGAGTTATTAAGCATTTTGTCCATTGCGGCGAAGGAAATCTTAAGTGAAAACTTTGATGCCCCGCCCCCGTCATATAGTATTTCGGAAACAAAAAATTTTAGCCCCAGTGTTTGTGCCAGGTCTTCAGATGCTACAGACAGAATTTTAAGGCAATCAGATGAAGCCTTTAGGATCAGGGTGCAAAAGAATGACCCCTGTAAACATGCAAAAAAGGGCAAAAGTCGGACTTTCAAAAATTCATAACTCACTTCCTGTTCATATTAGACGTTAAAATATCAAATTTTTCGCCATGCCCGATGAGACTGCCAAGTTTGGTGAGTTTTTGTGCATGTTTCAGGGGTCAAAAATGCGATCGAACAATCGGAAAAATAATAATAATAATAATTTCAACAAAAACAATAGGGACTTCGCAGCGGTCGCTGCTCAGGCCCTAATAATAATAATAATAATAATAATAAAAGTAATAATATTTTCTACAAAAACAATAGGGACCTCGCCGCGGTCGCTGCTCGGGCCCCAATAATAATTTCTACACAAAGTCCATTGTGGTGACCCGCCCCCTTTTAAGTAAATTCAAAATGGCCGACTTCCTGTAAAACCTAGCTCATTGCTCCAAGAGACTTTTTTGTAGGTCTTGGTCTTATACATACAGTGAACCCTCGCTACTTCGCGGTTCACCTTTCGCGGGTTCAGTGCTTCGCGGGTCTAAAAAATATTCGGGCGCATTGTAGTTTCGCCGAGCGGCACGACGGGGCGCTGGAGCGGTTAGACGGCCGGCGTGCGCCGAAGAAGAGCGTGGGCGAAGAGGAGAGTGGACGAAGAAGAGCACGTTCCCCCGGACACGATCGGTGGCGACGTTTCGCGCGGTTCGGACCGTACCAGAGCTCCGGCCAGCGTGCGTGGCAGTTAAGCCGTAGAGGAGCACCTTCCCCGGGCACGGGCAGTGCCAAGCGGCCCCTAAGTTTAACCGAATGGAAGCTCCGGAGGAGGAGGGCATGCTCGCGTCACAGTAAGCCGAAGAGGAGCACCTTCCCCGGGCACGGGCGGTTCCAAGCGGCCCCTAAGTTTAACCGAATGGAAGCTCCGGAGGAGGAGGGCATGCTCGCGTCACAGTAAGCCGAAGAGGAGCACCTTCCCCGGGCACGGGCGGTGCCAAGCGGCCCCTAAGTTTAACCGAATGGAAGCTCCGGGGGAGGAGGACGGGCGTGTGTCACAGTTAAGCCAAATTGGAGCACCTCTTCTGCCCGGGCACGAGCGGAGCGCGAGGCTGTCAGTTATGAATGTATAAATGAATAAATAAATAAAGAATGCCACCTTTCATTTCACAGGGCACACCGGACGGCGTACCAGCAGGTAAAAGTCGGAGTAATTAAATAAATACAAAAAGAATGGCTGGGGAATAAAAAAATAATACGTTTTAATAATAATTTGTTTTTTTTGTTATAACATGAATTTCACTCTCCCTCTCCCCGTATATATATATATATATATATATATATATATATATATATATATATATTTATATATTTATTATATATATTGTATATTTTTTTTAAGCATTTTTGAAGGTGCGCCGCTACTTCGCGGATTTTCAGTTTTCGCGGGTGGTCTCGGTCCCCATTAACCGCGATAACCGAGGGTTCACTGTACTCCATAAAATTTACAAAAAGCGAGGTGAAACACTCAACCAGAGCTGCTTTTTTTTAACATTTCTCGAGGGCCATGGCGAGCCATTTCAAAAAAGCTGCACAACTAACGTATAAAATATTGATAAATTTGCTCGGCCTGATGTGTGTGTAAAGTTTTACGAGTTGTCGTTCATATTTAGAACCTCATAATCAGCTTTGTTTTATTGCTGAACAGTGCAATGCCACTCCCACAACTTTTCACGAAAAATCACGAATTTCGTATTGTGACATCCTCATGGCCGAAACAGTCATCCGAGCATATATGAGGGCGACCTTGTTGAGTTGCACGGAGAAAAACATCCAAGAAAATAACTTGTATTAGCTTTTACCAGTTGGTGGCGCTACTACTACGATGTAAAATAAGTTGGTAGATGTCTTCAGGGCTGAAGTATCCTCAAATGTGTACAACTTCGAGAAGATAGGATCATCTGAGTCATGTTGCCGGAGCTTTTGTTGCCACAGAGTACAATCGGACTTTTCAGCACCTTAATAACCACGCCTTTTGCCAAAACGTCACAAAATTCGGCAGAGAGTAAGATCATTGTCTTAAGTCTTTTCTGACTAATTTTCAGTCGGATTCGTCAAAAGGGCACCATGCAGTACGTGAAAATTAAAATAAAAACAAATTTTTGATTCCACTTGGCGGCACTGTGTGTATAACAAAATAATAACATTAAGATGTCTTCAGGTCGGGACGTTTTATTTACAGGTGAAGGTTTGGATTTTTAGGAGCATGTGCAGGGGAGTTATTAAGCATTCATTTATTTGTATTAGGTTCATTTTGTCTTCTTATTATTGATATTTGACTGATTCATTAAAAGCAGACAATTATGTTTTAGGTTAATTTTTTACCTGACATGTTTCGGCGAGTCTTTCGCCTTCTTCAGAGTGTCGCATGATGGTGTCTTGAGCTGATGTTCCATGAGGGTGTGACTTACCTGTCAAAAAAATGAAAAAATCAGAGCAGTAAAAGAACAAGCACAACATGAACATTACAAATCAGCAATCACTGACCACTGCAAAAGGGAAAACCACATCATGGACCGGGAGAAGGGCAGGGTCATCCGCACAGAAGAGAACAAACAACAGCGCTGGATCAGAGAGGCCATTGAGATCTGCAAGCGAGGCATAAAAACCATGAACAGAGACAAGGGAGCCTTCATCCTCTCTACCACCTGGACCAGCATCTTGGCGGAGTGAACGGACAGCGGGGGGCGTGACTTGCCTTCATTCTTGTGACAGGTAAGTCACGCCCTCATGGAACATCAGCTGATAAAGACGGGTCACAAGACACCATCATGTGACACTCTGAAGAAGGCGAAAGACTTTCGTATTGTGACATGCTCAAGGCCTAAACACTCATCCGAGCAAATATAAGGTAGATTTTGTTAACCTGCCCGGAGAAAAACATCAACGAAAATAATTTGTATTTGTTTTAACCAGTTGGTGGCGCTACCACTGCGATCAAAAATAAGTTGGCAGCCGTCTTCAGGGCCTGAATATCCTCAAATGTGAAAGATTTCCAGAAGATGGATCATCTGAATCATTTTGCAGGAACTTTTGTTGCCACGGAGAATAATCAGACTCTGCGGCACCGTAATAGCCACGCCCTTTGAAGGAAAGTCATAAAAATAGGGATAGAGTAAGATCAATGTCTTGAGTCTTTTCTAGCCAATTTTCAGTCGGATTCGTTAAAAGGGCACCGTGCAGTACGTCAAAATGTAAACATTTATATTGATTGGCGCAAGGTGTATAACTGAATATAAACATATAGATGTCTTCAGGTACCGACTCTTTATGTACATGTGAAGTTTTGGATTTTTAGCAGCACGGGCAGGAGAGTTATTAAGCATTTTGTCCATTGCGGCGAAGGAAATCTTAAGTGAAAACTTTGAAGCCCCGCCCCCGTCATATAGTATTTCGGAAACAAAAGATTTTAGCCCCAGTGTTTGTCCCAGGTCTTAAGATGCTCCAGACAGAACTTTAAGGCAATCAGATGAAGCCTTTAGGATCAGGGTGCAAAAGAATGACCCCTGTAAACATGCAAAAAAGGGCAAAAGTCGGACTTTCAAAAATTCATAACTCACTTCCTGTTCATATTAGACGTTAAAAAATATCAAATTTTTCGCCATGCCCGATGAGACTGCCAAGTTTGGTGAGTTTTTGTGCATGTTTCGGGGGTCAAAAATGCGATCGAACAATCGGAAAAATAATAATAATAATAATTTCTACAAAAACAATAGGGACTTCGCAGCGGTCGCTGCTCAGGCCCTAATAATAATAATAATAATAATAATAATAATAATAATAAAAGTAATAATATTTTCTACAAAAACAATAGGGACCTCGCCGCGGTCGCTGCTCGGGCCCCAATAATAATTTCTACACAAAGTCCATTGTGGAGACCCGCCCCCTTTTAAGTAAATTCAAAATGGCCGACTTCCTGTAAAACCTAGCTCATTGCTCCAAGAGACTTTTTTGTAGGTCTTGGTCTTATACATACAGTGAACCCTCGCTACTTCGAGGTTCACCTTTCGCGGGTTCAGTGCTTCGCGGGTCTAAAAAATATTCGGGGGCATTGTAGTTTCGCCGAGCGGCACGACGGGGCGCTGGAGCGGTTAGACGGCCGGCGTGCGCCGAAGAAGAGCGTGGGCGAAGAGGAGAGTGGACGAAGAAGAGCACGTTCCCCCGGACACGATCGGTGGCGACGTTTCGCGCGGTTCGGACCGTACCAGAGCTCCGGCCGGCGTGCGTGGCAGTTAAGCCGTAGAGGAGCACCTTCCCCGGGCACGGGCGGTTCCAAGCGGCCCCTGAGTTTAACCGAATGGAAGCTCCGGAGGAGGAGGGCATGCTCGCGTCACAGTAAGCCGAAGAGGAGCACCTTCCCCGGGCACGGGCGGTTCCAAGCGGCCCCTAAGTTTAACCGAATGGAAGCTCCGGAGGAGGAGGGCATGCTCGCGTCACAGTAAGCCGAAGAGGAGCACCTTCCCCGGGCACGGGCGGTGCCAAGCGGCCCCTAAGTTTAACCGAATGGAAGCTCCGGGGGAGGAGGGCGGGCGTGTGTCACAGTTAAGCCGAATTGGAGCACCTCTTCTGCCGGGCACAAGCGGAGCGCGAGGCTGTCAGTTATGAATGAATAAATGAATAAATAAATAAAGAATGCCACCTTTCATTTCACAGGGCACACCGGACGGCGTACCAGCAGGTAAAAGTCGGAGTAATTAAATAAATACAAAAAGAATGGTTGGGGAATAAAAAAATAATAAGTTTTAATAATAATTTGTTTTTTTTGTTATAACATGAATTTCACTCTCTCTCTCTCTCTCTCCCCCCGTATATATATATATATATATATATATATATATATATATATTTATATATTTATTATATATTTTTTTTAAGCATTTTTGAAGGTGCGCCGCTACTTCGCGGATTTTCAGTTTTCGCGGGTGGTCTCGGTCCCCATTAACCGCGATAACCGAGGGTTCACTGTACTCCATAAAATTTACAAAAAGCGAGGTGAAACACTCAACCAGGGCTGCTTTTTTGAACATTTCTCGAGGGCCATGGCGAGCCATTTCAAAAAAGCTGCACAACTAACGTATAAAATATTGATAAATTTGCTCGGCCTGATGTGTGTGTAAAGTTTTACGAGTTGTCGTTCATATTTAGAACCTCATAATCAGCTTTGTTTTATTGCTGAACAGTGCAATGCCACTCCCACAACTTTTCACGAAAAATCACGAATTTCGTATTGTGACATCCTCATGGCCGAAACAGTCATCCGAGCATATATGAGGGCGACCTTGTTGAGTTGCACGGAGAAAAACATCCAAGAAAATAACTTGTATTAGCTTTTACCAGTTGGTGGCGCTACTACTACGATGTAAAATAAGTTGGTAGATGTCTTCAGGGCTGAAGTATCCTCAAATGTGTACAACTTCGAGAAGATAGGATCATCTGAGTCATGTTGCCGGAGCTTTTGTTGCCACAGAGTACAATCGGACTTTTCAGCACCTTAATAGCCACGCCTTTTGCCAAAACGTCACAAAATTCGGCAGAGAGTAAGATCATTGTCTTAAGTCTTTTCTGACTAATTTTCAGTCGGATTCGTCAAAAGGGCACCATGCAGTACGTGAAAATTAAAATAAAAACAAATTTTTGATTCCACTTGGCGGCACTGTGTGTATAACAAAATAATAACATTAAGATGTCTTCAGGTCGGGACGTTTTATTTACAGGTGAAGGTTTGGATTTTTAGGAGCATGTGCAGGGGAGTTATTAAGCATTCATTTATTTGTATTAGGTTCATTTTGTCTTCTTATTATTGATATTTGACTGATTTATTAAAAGCAGACAATTATGTTTTAGGTTAATTTTTTACCTGACATGTTTCGGCGAGTCTTTCGCCTTCTTCAGAGTGTCGCATGATGGTGTCTTGAGCTGATGTTCCATGAGGGTGTGACTTACCTGTCAAAAAAATGAAAAAATCAGAGCAGTAAAAGAACAAGCACAACATGAACATTACAAATCAGCAATCACTGACCACTGCAAAAGGGAAAACCCCACATCATGGACCGGGAGAAGGGCAGGGTCATCCGCACAGAAGAGAACAAACAACAGCGCTGGATCAGAGAGGCCATTGAGATCTGCAAGCGAGGCATAAAAACCATGAACAGAGACAAGGGAGCCTTCATCCTCTCTACCACCTGGACCAGCATCTTGGCGGAGTGAACGGACAGCGGGGGGCGTGACTTGCCTTCATTCTTGTGACAGGTAAGTCACGCCCTCATGGAACATCAGCTGATAAAGACGGGTCACAAGACACCATCATGTGACACTCTGAAGAAGGCGAAAGACTTTCGTATTGTGACATGCTCAAGGCCTAAACACTCATCCGAGCAAATATAAGGTAGATTTTGTTAACCTGCCCGGAGAAAAACATCAACGAAAATAATTTGTATTTGTTTTAACCAGTTGGTGGCGCTACCACTGCGATCAAAAATAAGTTGGCAGCCGTCTTCAGGGCCTGAATATCCTCAAATGTGAAAGATTTCCAGAAGATGGATCATCTGAATCATTTTGCAGGAACTTTTGTTGCCACGGAGAATAATCAGACTCTGCGGCACCGTAATAGCCACGCCCTTTGAAGGAAAGTCATAAAAATAGGGATAGAGTAAGATCAATGTCTTGAGTCTTTTCTAGCCAATTTTCAGTCGGATTCGTTAAAAGGGCACCGTGCAGTACGTCAAAATGTAAACATTTATATTGATTGGCGCAAGGTGTATAACTGAATATAAACATATAGATGTCTTCAGGTACCGACTCTTTATGTACATGTGAAGTTTTGGATTTTTAGCAGCACGGGCAGGAGAGTTATTAAGCATTTTGTCCATTGCGGCGAAGGAAATCTTAAGTGAAAACTTTGAAGCCCCGCCCCCGTCATATAGTATTTCGGAAACAAAAAATTTTAGCCCCAGTGTTTGTCCCAGGTCTTAAGATGCTCCAGACAGAACTTTAAGGCAATCAGATGAAGCCTTTAGGATCAGGGTGCAAAAGAATGACCCCTGTAAACATGCAAAAAAGGGCAAAAGTCGGACTTTCAAAAATTCATAACTCACTTCCTGTTCATATTAGACGTTAAAAAATATCAAATTTTTCGCCATGCCCGATGAGACTGCCAAGTTTGGTGAGTTTTTGTGCATGTTTCGGGGGTCAAAAATGCGATCGAACAATCGGAAAAATAATAATAATAATAATTTCTACAAAAACAATAGGGACTTCGCAGCGGTCGCTGCTCAGGCCCTAATAATAATAATAATAATAATAATAATAATAATAAAAGTAATAATATTTTCTACAAAAACAATAGGGACCTCGCCGCGGTCGCTGCTCGGGCCCCAATAATAATTTCTACACAAAGTCCATTGTGGAGACCCGCCCCCTTTTAAGTAAATTCAAAATGGCCGACTTCCTGTAAAACCTAGCTCATTGCTCCAAGAGACTTTTTTGTAGGTCTTGGTCTTATACATACAGTGAACCCTCGCTACTTCGAGGTTCACCTTTCGCGGGTTCAGTGCTTCGCGGGTCTAAAAAATATTCGGGGGCATTGTAGTTTCGCCGAGCGGCACGACGGGGCGCTGGAGCGGTTAGACGGCCGGCGTGCGCCGAAGAAGAGCGTGGGCGAAGAGGAGAGTGGACGAAGAAGAGCACGTTCCCCCGGACACGATCGGTGGCGACGTTTCGCGCGGTTCGGACCGTACCAGAGCTCCGGCCAGCGTGCGTGGCAGTTAAGCCGTAGAGGAGCACCTTCCCCGGGCACGGGCGGTGCCAAGCGGCCCCTAAGTTTAACCGAATGGAAGCTCCGGAGGAGGAGGGCATGCTCGCGTCACAGTAAGCCGAAGAGGAGCACCTTCCCCGGGCACGGGCGGTTCCAAGCGGCCCCTAAGTTTAACCGAATGGAAGCTCCGGAGGAGGAGGGCATGCTCGCGTCACAGTAAGCCGAAGAGGAGCACCTTCCCCGGGCACGGGCGGTGCCAAGCGGCCCCTAAGTTTAACCGAATGGAAGCTCCGGGGGAGGAGGACGGGCGTGTGTCACAGTTAAGCCAAATTGGAGCACCTCTTCTGCCCGGGCACGAGCGGAGCGCGAGGCTGTCAGTTATGAATGAATAAATGAATAAATAAATAAAGAATGCCACCTTTCATTTCACAGGGCACACCGGACGGCGTACCAGCAGGTAAAAGTCGGAGTAATTAAATAAATACAAAAAGAATGGCTGGGGAATAAAAAAATAATACGTTTTAATAATAATTTGGTTTTTTTGTTATAACATGAATTTCACTCTCTCTCTCCCCGTATATATATATATATATATATATATATATATATATATATATATATATTTATTATATATATTGTATATTTTTTTTAAGCATTTTTGAAGGTGCGCCGCTACTTCGCGGATTTTCAGTTTTCGCGGGTGGTCTCGGTCCCCATTAACCGCGATAACCGAGGGTTCACTGTACTCCATAAAATTTACAAAAAGCGAGGTGAAACACTCAACCAGAGCTGCTTTTTTTTAACATTTCTCGAGGGCCATGGCGAGCCATTTCAAAAAAGCTGCACAACTAACGTATAAAATATTGATAAATTTGCTCGGCCTGATGTGTGTGTAAAGTTTTACGAGTTGTCGTTCATATTTAGAACCTCATAATCAGCTTTGTTTTATTGCCGAACAGTGCAATGCCACTCCCACAACTTTTCACGAAAAATCACGAATTTCGTATTGTGACATCCTCATGGCCGAAACAGTCATCCGAGCATATATGAGGGCGACCTTGTTGAGTTGCACGGAGAAAAACATCCAAGAAAATAACTTGTATTAGCTTTTACCAGTTGGTGGCGCTACTACTACGATATAAAATAAGTTGGTAGATGTCTTCAGGGCTGAAGTATCCTCAAATGTGTACAACTTCGAGAAGATAGGATGATCTGAGTCATGTTGCCGGAGCTTTTGTTGCCACAGAGTACAATCGGACTTTTCAGCACCTTAATAGCCACGCCTTTTGCCAAAACGTCACAAAATTCGGCAGAGAGTAAGATCATTGTCTTGAGTCTTTTCTGACTAATTTTCAGTCGGATTCGTCAAAAGGGCACCGTGCAGTACGTGAAAATTAAAATAAAAACAAATTTTTGATTCCACTTGGCGGCACTGTGTGTATAACAAAATAATAACATTAAGATGTCTTCAGGTCGGGACGTTTTATTTACAGGTGAAGGTTTGGATTTTTAGGAGCATGTGCAGGGGAGTTATTAAGCATTCATTTATTTGTATTAGGTTCATTTTGTCTTCTTATTATTGATATTTGACTGATTCATTAAAAGCAGACAATTATGTTTTAGGTTAATTTTTTACCTGACATGTTTCGGCGAGTCTTTCGCCTTCTTCAGAGTGTCGCATGATGGTGTCTTGAGACCCGTCTTTATCAGCTGATGTTCCATGAGGGTGTGACTTACCTGTCAAAAAAATGAAAAATCAGAGCAGTAAAAGAACAAGCACAACATGAACATTACAAATCAGCAATCACTGACCACTGCAAAAGGGAAAACCACATCATGGACCGGGAGAAGGGCAGGGTCATCCGCACCGAAGAGAACAAACAACAGCGCTGGATCAGAGAGGCCATTGAGATCTGCAAGCGAGGCATAAAAACCATGAACAGAGACAAGGGAGCCTTCATCCTCTCTACCACCTGGAGCAGCATTTTGGCGGAGTGAACGGACAGCGGGGGGCGTGACTTGCCTTCATTCTTGTGACAGGTAA
The DNA here is from genome assembly GCF_059441095.1 of Idiotropiscis lumnitzeri. Lineage (NCBI taxonomy): Eukaryota > Metazoa > Chordata > Actinopteri > Syngnathiformes > Syngnathidae > Idiotropiscis > Idiotropiscis lumnitzeri. Next base: position 755,381 of record NW_028283634.1, on the reverse strand, counting down.
GTCACGCCCTCATGGAACATCAGCTGATAAAGACGGGCCACAAGACACCATCATGTGACACTCTGAAGAAGGCGAAAGACTTTCGTATTGTGACATCCTCAAGGCCTAAACACTCATCCGAGCAAATGTAAGGTAGATTTTGTTAACCTGCCCGGAGAAAAAAATCAACGAAAATGATTTGTATTTGTTTTAACCAGTTGGTGGCGCTACCACTGCGATCAAAAATAAGTTGGCAGCCGTCTTCAGGGCCTGAATATCCTCAAATGTGAAAAATTTCGAGAAGATGGATCATCTGAATCATTTTGCAGGAACTTTTGTTGCCACGGAGAATAATCAGACTCTGCGGCACCGTAATAGCCACGCCCTTCGAAGGAAAGTCACAAAAATAGGGATAGAGTAAGATCAATGTCTTGAGTCTTTTCTAGCCAATTTTCAATCAGATTCGTTAAAAGGGCACCGTGCAGTACGTCAAAATGTAAAAAATGATATTGATTGGCGCAAGGTGTATAACTGAATATAAACATATAGATGTCTTCAGGTACAGACTCTTTATGTACATGTGAAGTTTTGGATTTTTAGCAGCATGTGCAGGAGAGTTATTAAGCATTTTGTCCATTGCGGCGAAGGAAATCTTAAGTGAAAACTTTGATGCCCCGCCCCCGTCATATAGTATTTCGGAAACAAAAAATTTTAGCCCCAGTGTTTGTGCCAGGTCTTCAGATGCTACAGACAGAATTTTAAGGCAATCAGATGAAGCCTTTAGGATCAGGGTGCAAAAGAATGACCCCTGTAAACATGCAAAAAAGGGCAAAAGTCGGACTTTCAAAAATTCATAACTCACTTCCTGTTCATATTAGACGTTAAAATATCAAATTTTTCGCCATGCCCGATGAGACTGCCAAGTTTGGTGAGTTTTTGTGCATGTTTCAGGGGTCAAAAATGCGATCGAACAATCGGAAAAATAATAATAATAATAATTTCAACAAAAACAATAGGGACTTCGCAGCGGTCGCTGCTCAGGCCCTAATAATAATAATAATAATAATAATAAAAGTAATAATATTTTCTACAAAAACAATAGGGACCTCGCCGCGGTCGCTGCTCGGGCCCCAATAATAATTTCTACACAAAGTCCATTGTGGTGACCCGCCCCCTTTTAAATAAATTCAAAATGGCCGACTTCCTGTAAAACCTAGCTCATTGCTCCAAGAGACTTTTTTGTAGGTCTTGGTCTTATACATACAGTGAACCCTCGCTACTTCGCGGTTCACCTTTCGCGGGTTCAGTGCTTCGCGGGTCTAAAAAATATTCGGGCGCATTGTAGTTTCGCCGAGCGGCACGACGGGGCGCTGGAGCGGTTAGACGGCCGGCGTGCGCCGAAGAAGAGCGTGGGCGAAGAGGAGAGTGGACGAAGAAGAGCACGTTCCCCCGGACACGATCGGTGGCGACGTTTCGCGCGGTTCGGACCGTGCCAGAGCTCCGGCCAGCGTGCGTGGCAGTTAAGCCGTAGAGGAGCACCTTCCCCGGGCACGGGCAGTGCCAAGCGGCCCCTAAGTTTAACCGAATGGAAGCTCCGGAGGAGGAGGGCATGCTCGCGTCACAGTAAGCCGAAGAGGAGCACCTTCCCCGGGCACGGGCGGTTCCAAGCGGCCCCTAAGTTTAACCGAATGGAAGCTCCGGAGGAGGAGGGCATGCTCGCGTCACAGTAAGCCGAAGAGGAGCACCTTCCCCGGGCACGGGCGGTGCCAAGCGGCCCCTAAGTTTAACCGAATGGAAGCTCCGGGGGAGGAGGACGGGCGTGTGTCACAGTTAAGCCAAATTGGAGCACCTCTTCTGCCCGGGCACGAGCGGAGCGCGAGGCTGTCAGTTATGAATGTATAAATGAATAAATAAATAAAGAATGCCACCTTTCATTTCACAGGGCACACCGGACGGCGTACCAGCAGGTAAAAGTCGGAGTAATTAAATAAATACAAAAAGAATGGCTGGGGAATAAAAAAATAATACGTTTTAATAATAATTTGTTTTTTTTGTTATAACATGAATTTCACTCTCTCTCTCCCCGTATATATATATATATATATATATATATATATATATATATATATATTTATATATTTATTATATATATTGTATATTTTTTTTAAGCATTTTTGAAGGTGCGCCGCTACTTCGCGGATTTTCAGTTTTCGCGGGTGGTCTCGGTCCCCATTAACCGCGATAACCGAGGGTTCACTGTACTCCATAAAATTTACAAAAAGCGAGGTGAAACACTCAACCAGAGCTGCTTTTTTTTAACATTTCTCGAGGGCCATGGCGAGCCATTTCAAAAAAGCTGCACAACTAACGTATAAAATATTGATAAATTTGCTCGGCCTGATGTGTGTGTAAAGTTTTACGAGTTGTCGTTCATATTTAGAACCTCATAATCAGCTTTGTTTTATTGCTGAACAGTGCAATGCCACTCCCACAACTTTTCACGAAAAATCACGAATTTCGTATTGTGACATCCTCATGGCCGAAACAGTCATCCGAGCATATATGAGGGCGACCTTGTTGAGTTGCACGGAGAAAAACATCCAAGAAAATAACTTGTATTAGCTTTTACCAGTTGGTGGCGCTACTACTACGATGTAAAATAAGTTGGTAGATGTCTTCAGGGCTGAAGTATCCTCAAATGTGTACAACTTCGAGAAGATAGGATCATCTGAGTCATGTTGCCGGAGCTTTTGTTGCCACAGAGTACAATCGGACTTTTCAGCACCTTAATAGCCACGCCTTTTGCCAAAACGTCACAAAATTCGGCAGAGAGTAAGATCATTGTCTTAAGTCTTTTCTGACTAATTTTCAGTCGGATTCGTCAAAAGGGCACCATGCAGTACGTGAAAATTAAAATAAAAACAAATTTTTGATTCCACTTGGCGGCACTGTGTGTATAACAAAATAATAACATTAAGATGTCTTCAGGTCGGGACGTTTTATTTACAGGTGAAGGTTTGGATTTTTAGGAGCATGTGCAGGGGAGTTATTAAGCATTCATTTATTTGTATTAGGTTCATTTTGTCTTCTTATTATTGATATTTGACTGATTTATTAAAAGCAGACAATTATGTTTTAGGTTAATTTTTTACCTGACATGTTTCGGCGAGTCTTTCGCCTTCTTCAGAGTGTCGCATGATGGTGTCTTGAGCTGATGTTCCATGAGGGTGTGACTTACCTGTCAAAAAAATGAAAAAATCAGAGCAGTAAAAGAACAAGCACAACATGAACATTACAAATCAGCAATCACTGACCACTGCAAAAGGGAAAACCACATCATGGACCGGGAGAAGGGCAGGGTCATCCGCACAGAAGAGAACAAACAACAGCGCTGGATCAGAGAGGCCATTGAGATCTGCAAGCGAGGCATAAAAACCATGAACAGAGACAAGGGAGCCTTCATCCTCTCTACCACCTGGACCAGCATCTTGGCGGAGTGAACGGACAGCGGGGGGCGTGACTTGCCTTCATTCTTGTGACAGGTAAGTCACGCCCTCATGGAACATCAGCTGATAAAGACGGGTCACAAGACACCATCATGTGACACTCTGAAGAAGGCGAAAGACTTTCGTATTGTGACATGCTCAAGGCCTAAACACTCATCCGAGCAAATATAAGGTAGATTTTGTTAACCTGCCCGGAGAAAAACATCAACGAAAATAATTTGTATTTGTTTTAACCAGTTGGTGGCGCTACCACTGCGATCAAAAATAAGTTGGCAGCCGTCTTCAGGGCCTGAATATCCTCAAATGTGAAAGATTTCCAGAAGATGGATCATCTGAATCATTTTGCAGGAACTTTTGTTGCCACGGAGAATAATCAGACTCTGCGGCACCGTAATAGCCACGCCCTTTGAAGGAAAGTCATAAAAATAGGGATAGAGTAAGATCAATGTCTTGAGTCTTTTCTAGCCAATTTTCAGTCGGATTCGTTAAAAGGGCACCGTGCAGTACGTCAAAATGTAAACATTTATATTGATTGGCGCAAGGTGTATAACTGAATATAAACATATAGATGTCTTCAGGTACCGACTCTTTATGTACATGTGAAGTTTTGGATTTTTAGCAGCACGGGCAGGAGAGTTATTAAGCATTTTGTCCATTGCGGCGAAGGAAATCTTAAGTGAAAACTTTGAAGCCCCGCCCCCGTCATATAGTATTTCGGAAACAAAAAATTTTAGCCCCAGTGTTTGTCCCAGGTCTTAAGATGCTCCAGACAGAACTTTAAGGCAATCAGATGAAGCCTTTAGGATCAGGGTGCAAAAGAATGACCCCTGTAAACATGCAAAAAAGGGCAAAAGTCGGACTTTCAAAAATTCATAACTCACTTCCTGTTCATATTAGACGTTAAAAAATATCAAATTTTTCGCCATGCCCGATGAGACTGCCAAGTTTGGTGAGTTTTTGTGCATGTTTCGGGGGTCAAAAATGCGATCGAACAATCGGAAAAATAATAATAATAATAATTTCTACAAAAACAATAGGGACTTCGCAGCGGTCGCTGCTCAGGCCCTAATAATAATAATAATAATAATAATAATAATAATAAAAGTAATAATATTTTCTACAAAAACAATAGGGACCTCGCCGCGGTCGCTGCTCGGGCCCCAATAATAATTTCTACACAAAGTCCATTGTGGAGACCCGCCCCCTTTTAAGTAAATTCAAAATGGCCGACTTCCTGTAAAACCTAGCTCATTGCTCCAAGAGACTTTTTTGTAGGTCTTGGTCTTATACATACAGTGAACCCTCGCTACTTCGAGGTTCACCTTTCGCGGGTTCAGTGCTTCGCGGGTCTAAAAAATATTCGGGGGCATTGTAGTTTCGCCGAGCGGCACGACGGGGCGCTGGAGCGGTTAGACGGCCGGCGTGCGCCGAAGAAGAGCGTGGGCGAAGAGGAGAGTGGACGAAGAAGAGCACGTTCCCCCGGACACGATCGGTGGCGACGTTTCGCGCGGTTCGGACCGTACCAGAGCTCCGGCCAGCGTGCGTGGCAGTTAAGCCGTAGAGGAGCACCTTCCCCGGGCACGGGCGGTGCCAAGCGGCCCCTAAGTTTAACCGAATGGAAGCTCCGGAGGAGGAGGGCATGCTCGCGTCACAGTAAGCCGAAGAGGAGCACCTTCCCCGGGCACGGGCGGTTCCAAGCGGCCCCTAAGTTTAACCGAATGGAAGCTCCGGAGGAGGAGGGCATGCTCGCGTCACAGTAAGCCGAAGAGGAGCACCTTCCCCGGGCACGGGCGGTGCCAAGCGGCCCCTAAGTTTAACCGAATGGAAGCTCCGGGGGAGGAGGACGGGCGTGTGTCACAGTTAAGCCAAATTGGAGCACCTCTTCTGCCCGGGCACGAGCGGAGCGCGAGGCTGTCAGTTATGAATGAATAAATGAATAAATAAATAAAGAATGCCACCTTTCATTTCACAGGGCACACCGGACGGCGTACCAGCAGGTAAAAGTCGGAGTAATTAAATAAATACAAAAAGAATGGCTGGGGAATAAAAAAATAATACGTTTTAATAATAATTTGGTTTTTTTGTTATAACATGAATTTCACTCTCTCTCTCCCCGTATATATATATATATATATATATATATATATATATATATATATATATATATTTATTATATATATTGTATATTTTTTTTAAGCATTTTTGAAGGTGCGCCGCTACTTCGCGGATTTTCAGTTTTCGCGGGTGGTCTCGGTCCCCATTAACCGCGATAACCGAGGGTTCACTGTACTCCATAAAATTTACAAAAAGCGAGGTGAAACACTCAACCAGAGCTGCTTTTTTTTAACATTTCTCGAGGGCCATGGCGAGCCATTTCAAAAAAGCTGCACAACTAACGTATAAAATATTGATAAATTTGCTCGGCCTGATGTGTGTGTAAAGTTTTACGAGTTGTCGTTCATATTTAGAACCTCATAATCAGCTTTGTTTTATTGCCGAACAGTGCAATGCCACTCCCACAACTTTTCACGAAAAATCACGAATTTCGTATTGTGACATCCTCATGGCCGAAACAGTCATCCGAGCATATATGAGGGCGACCTTGTTGAGTTGCACGGAGAAAAACATCCAAGAAAATAACTTGTATTAGCTTTTACCAGTTGGTGGCGCTACTACTACGATATAAAATAAGTTGGTAGATGTCTTCAGGGCTGAAGTATCCTCAAATGTGTACAACTTCGAGAAGATAGGATGATCTGAGTCATGTTGCCGGAGCTTTTGTTGCCACAGAGTACAATCGGACTTTTCAGCACCTTAATAGCCACGCCTTTTGCCAAAACGTCACAAAATTCGGCAGAGAGTAAGATCATTGTCTTGAGTCTTTTCTGACTAATTTTCAGTCGGATTCGTCAAAAGGGCACCGTGCAGTACGTGAAAATTAAAATAAAAACAAATTTTTGATTCCACTTGGCGGCACTGTGTGTATAACAAAATAATAACATTAAGATGTCTTCAGGTCGGGACGTTTTATTTACAGGTGAAGGTTTGGATTTTTAGGAGCATGTGCAGGGGAGTTATTAAGCATTCATTTATTTGTATTAGGTTCATTTTGTCTTCTTATTATTGATATTTGACTGATTCATTAAAAGCAGACAATTATGTTTTAGGTTAATTTTTTACCTGACATGTTTCGGCGAGTCTTTCGCCTTCTTCAGAGTGTCGCATGATGGTGTCTTGAGACCCGTCTTTATCAGCTGATGTTCCATGAGGGTGTGACTTACCTGTCAAAAAAATGAAAAATCAGAGCAGTAAAAGAACAAGCACAACATGAACATTACAAATCAGCAATCACTGACCACTGCAAAAGGGAAAACCACATCATGGACCGGGAGAAGGGCAGGGTCATCCGCACCGAAGAGAACAAACAACAACGCTGGATCAGAGAGGCCATTGAGATCTGCAAGCGAGGCATAAAAACCATGAACAGAGACAAGGGAGCCTTCATCCTCTCTACCACCTGGAGCAGCATTTTGGCGGAGTGAACGGACAGCGGGGGGCGTGACTTGCCTTCATTCTTGTGACAGGTAAGTCACGCCCTCATGGAACATCAGCTGATAAAGACGGGCCACAAGACACCATCATGTGACACTCTGAAGAAGGCGAAAGACTTTCGTATTGTGACATCCTCAAGGCCTAAACACTCATCCGAGCAAATGTAAGGTAGATTTTGTTAACCTGCCCGGAGAAAAAAATCAACGAAAATGATTTGTATTTGTTTTAACCAGTTGGTGGCGCTACCACTGCGATCAAAAATAAGTTGGCAGCCGTCTTCAGGGCCTGAATATCCTCAAATGTGAAAAATTTCGAGAAGATGGATCATCTGAATCATTTTGCAGGAACTTTTGTTGCCACGGAGAATAATCAGACTCTGCGGCACCGTAATAGCCACGCCCTTCGAAGGAAAGTCACAAAAATAGGGATAGAGTAAGATCAATGTCTTGAGTCTTTTCTAGCCAATTTTCAATCAGATTCGTTAAAAGGGCACCGTGCAGTACGTCAAAATGTAAAAAATGATATTGATTGGCGCAAGGTGTATAACTGAATATAAACATATAGATGTCTTCAGGTACAGACTCTTTATGTACATGTGAAGTTTTGGATTTTTAGCAGCATGTGCAGGAGAGTTATTAAGCATTTTGTCCATTGCGGCGAAGGAAATCTTAAGTGAAAACTTTGATGCCCCGCCCCCGTCATATAGTATTTCGGAAACAAAAAATTTTAGCCCCAGTGTTTGTGCCAGGTCTTCAGATGCTACAGACAGAATTTTAAGGCAATCAGATGAAGCCTTTAGGATCAGGGTGCAAAAGAATGACCCCTGTAAACATGCAAAAAAGGGCAAAAGTCGGACTTTCAAAAATTCATAACTCACTTCCTGTTCATATTAGACGTTAAAATATCAAATTTTTCGCCATGCCCGATGAGACTGCCAAGTTTGGTGAGTTTTTGTGCATGTTTCAGGGGTCAAAAATGCGATCGAACAATCGGAAAAATAATAATAATAATAATTTCAACAAAAACAATAGGGACTTCGCAGCGGTCGCTGCTCAGGCCCTAATAATAATAATAATAATAATAATAAAAGTAATAATATTTTCTACAAAAACAATAGGGACCTCGCCGCGGTCGCTGCTCGGGCCCCAATAATAATTTCTACACAAAGTCCATTGTGGTGACCCGCCCCCTTTTAAATAAATTCAAAATGGCCGACTTCCTGTAAAACCTAGCTCATTGCTCCAAGAGACTTTTTTGTAGGTCTTGGTCTTATACATACAGTGAACCCTCGCTACTTCGCGGTTCACCTTTCGCGGGTTCAGTGCTTCGCGGGTCTAAAAAATATTCGGGCGCATTGTAGTTTCGCCGAGCGGCACGACGGGGCGCTGGAGCGGTTAGACGGCCGGCGTGCGCCGAAGAAGAGCGTGGGCGAAGAGGAGAGTGGACGAAGAAGAGCACGTTCCCCCGGACACGATCGGTGGCGACGTTTCGCGCGGTTCGGACCGTGCCAGAGCTCCGGCCAGCGTGCGTGGCAGTTAAGCCGTAGAGGAGCACCTTCCCCGGGCACGGGCAGTGCCAAGCGGCCCCTAAGTTTAACCGAATGGAAGCTCCGGAGGAGGAGGGCATGCTCGCGTCACAGTAAGCCGAAGAGGAGCACCTTCCCCGGGCACGGGCGGTTCCAAGCGGCCCCTAAGTTTAACCGAATGGAAGCTCCGGAGGAGGAGGGCATGCTCGCGTCACAGTAAGCCGAAGAGGAGCACCTTCCCCGGGCACGGGCGGTGCCAAGCGGCCCCTAAGTTTAACCGAATGGAAGCTCCGGGGGAGGAGGACGGGCGTGTGTCACAGTTAAGCCAAATTGGAGCACCTCTTCTGCCCGGGCACGAGCGGAGCGCGAGGCTGTCAGTTATGAATGTATAAATGAATAAATAAATAAAGAATGCCACCTTTCATTTCACAGGGCACACCGGACGGCGTACCAGCAGGTAAAAGTCGGAGTAATTAAATAAATACAAAAAGAATGGCTGGGGAATAAAAAAATAATACGTTTTAATAATAATTTGTTTTTTTTGTTATAACATGAATTTCACTCTCTCTCTCCCCGTATATATATATATATATATATATATATATATATATATATATATATATATATATATTTATTATATATATTGTATATTTTTTTTAAGCATTTTTGAAGGTGCGCCGCTACTTCGCGGATTTTCAGTTTTCGCGGGTGGTCTCGGTCCCCATTAACCGCGATAACCGAGGGTTCACTGTACTCCATAAAATTTACAAAAAGCGAGGTGAAACACTCAACCAGAGCTGCTTTTTTTTAACATTTCTCGAGGGCCATGGCGAGCCATTTCAAAAAAGCTGCACAACTAACGTATAAAATATTGATAAATTTGCTCGGCCTGATGTGTGTGTAAAGTTTTACGAGTTGTCGTTCATATTTAGAACCTCATAATCAGCTTTGTTTTATTGCTGAACAGTGCAATGCCACTCCCACAACTTTTCACGAAAAATCACGAATTTCGTATTGTGACATCCTCATGGCCGAAACAGTCATCCGAGCATATATGAGGGCGACCTTGTTGAGTTGCACGGAGAAAAACATCCAAGAAAATAACTTGTATTAGCTTTTACCAGTTGGTGGCGCTACTACTACGATGTAAAATAAGTTGGTAGATGTCTTCAGGGCTGAAGTATCCTCAAATGTGTACAACTTCGAGAAGATAGGATCATCTGAGTCATGTTGCCGGAGCTTTTGTTGCCACAGAGTACAATCGGACTTTTCAGCACCTTAATAGCCACGCCTTTTGCCAAAACGTCACAAAATTCGGCAGAGAGTAAGATCATTGTCTTAAGTCTTTTCTGACTAATTTTCAGTCGGATTCGTCAAAAGGGCACCATGCAGTACGTGAAAATTAAAATAAAAACAAATTTTTGATTCCACTTGGCGGCACTGTGTGTATAACAAAATAATAACATTAAGATGTCTTCAGGTCGGGACGTTTTATTTACAGGTGAAGGTTTGGATTTTTAGGAGCATGTGCAGGGGAGTTATTAAGCATTCATTTATTTGTATTAGGTTCATTTTGTCTTCTTATTATTGATATTTGACTGATTCATTAAAAGCAGACAATTATGTTTTAGGTTAATTTTTTACCTGACATGTTTCGGCGAGTCTTTCGCCTTCTTCAGAGTGTCGCATGATGGTGTCTTGAGCTGATGTTCCATGAGGGTGTGACTTACCTGTCAAAAAAATGAAAAAATCAGAGCAGTAAAAGAACAAGCACAACATGAACATTACAAATCAGCAATCACTGACCACTGCAAAAGGGAAAACCACATCATGGACCGGGAGAAGGGCAGGGTCATCCGCACAGAAGAGAACAAACAACAGCGCTGGATCAGAGAGGCCATTGAGATCTGCAAGCAAGGCATAAAAACCATGAACAGAGACAAGGGAGCCTTCATCCTCTCTACCACCTGGACCAGCATCTTGGCGGAGTGAACGGACAGCGGGGGGCGTGACTTGCCTTCATTCTTGTGACAGGTAAGTCACGCCCTCATGGAACATCAGCTGATAAAGACGGGTCACAAGACACCATCATGTGACACTCTGAAGAAGGCGAAAGACTTTCGTATTGTGACATGCTCAAGGCCTAAACACTCATCCGAGCAAATATAAGGTAGATTTTGTTAACCTGCCCGGAGAAAAACATCAACGAAAATAATTTGTATTTGTTTTAACCAGTTGGTGGCGCTACCACTGCGATTAAAAATAAGTTGGCAGCCGTCTTCAGGGCCTGAATATCCTCAAATGTGAAAGATTTCCAGAAGATGGATCATCTGAATCATTTTGCAGGAACTTTTGTTGCCACGGAGAATAATCAGACTCTGCGGCACCGTAATAGCCACGCCCTTTGAAGGAAAGTCATAAAAATAGGGATAGAGTAAGATCAATGTCTTGAGTCTTTTCTAGCCAATTTTCAGTCGGATTCGTTAAAAGGGCACCGTGCAGTACGTCAAAATGTAAACATTTATATTGATTGGCGCAAGGTGTATAACTGAATATAAACATATAGATGTCTTCAGGTACCGACTCTTTATGTACATGTGAAGTTTTGGATTTTTAGCAGCACGGGCAGGAGAGTTATTAAGCATTTTGTCCATTGCGGCGAAGGAAATCTTAAGTGAAAACTTTGAAGCCCCGCCCCCGTCATATAGTATTTCGGAAACAAAAAATTTTAGCCCCAGTGTTTGTCCCAGGTCTTAAGATGCTCCAGACAGAACTTTAAGGCAATCAGATGAAGCCTTTAGGATCAGGGTGCAAAAGAATGACCCCTGTAAACATGCAAAAAAGGGCAAAAGTCGGACTTTCAAAAATTCATAACTCACTTCCTGTTCATATTAGACGTTAAAAAATATCAAATTTTTCGCCATGCCCGATGAGACTGCCAAGTTTGGTGAGTTTTTGTGCATGTTTCGGGGGTCAAAAATGCGATCGAACAATCGGAAAAATAATAATAATAATAATTTCTACAAAAACAATAGGGACTTCGCAGCGGTCGCTGCTCAGGCCCTAATAATAATAATAATAATAATAATAATAATAATAAAAGTAATAATATTTTCTACAAAAACAATAGGGACCTCGCCGCGGTCGCTGCTCGGGCCCCAATAATAATTTCTACACAAAGTCCATTGTGGAGACCCGCCCCCTTTTAAGTAAATTCAAAATGGCCGACTTCCTGTAAAACCTAGCTCATTGCTCCAAGAGACTTTTTTGTAGGTCTTGGTCTTATACATACAGTGAACCCTCGCTACTTCGAGGTTCACCTTTCGCGGGTTCAGTGCTTCGCGGGTCTAAAAAATATTCGGGGGCATTGTAGTTTCGCCGAGCGGCACGACGGGGCGCTGGAGCGGTTAGACGGCCGGCGTGCGCCGAAGAAGAGCGTGGGCGAAGAGGAGAGTGGACGAAGAAGAGCACGTTCCCCCGGACACGATCGGTGGCGACGTTTCGCGCGGTTCGGACCGTACCAGAGCTCCGGCCGGCGTGCGTGGCAGTTAAGCCGTAGAGGAGCACCTTCCCCGGGCACGGGCGGTTCCAAGCGGCCCCTGAGTTTAACCGAATGGAAGCTCCGGAGGAGGAGGGCATGCTCGCGTCACAGTAAGCCGAAGAGGAGCACCTTCCCCGGGCACGGGCGGTTCCAAGCGGCCCCTAAGTTTAACCGAATGGAAGCTCCGGAGGAGGAGGGCATGCTCGCGTCACAGTAAGCCGAAGAGGAGCACCTTCCCCGGGCACGGGCGGTGCCAAGCGGCCCCTAAGTTTAACCGAATGGAAGCTCCGGGGGAGGAGGGCGGGCGTGTGTCACAGTTAAGCCGAATTGGAGCACCTCTTCTGCCGGGCACAAGCGGAGCGCGAGGCTGTCAGTTATGAATGAATAAATGAATAAATAAATAAAGAATGCCACCTTTCATTTCACAGGGCACACCGGACGGCGTACCAGCAGGTAAAAGTCGGAGTAATTAAATAAATACAAAAAGAATGGTTGGGGAATAAAAAAATAATAAGTTTTAATAATAATTTGTTTTTTTTGTTATAACATGAATTTCACTCTCTCTCTCTCTCTCTCCCCCCGTATATATATATATATATATATATATATATATATATATATATATATTTATATATTTATTATATATTTTTTTTAAGCATTTTTGAAGGTGCGCCGCTACTTCGCGGATTTTCAGTTTTCGCGGGTGGTCTCGGTCCCCATTAACCGCGATAACCGAGGGTTCACTGTACTCCATAAAATTTACAAAAAGCGAGGTGAAACACTCAACCAGAGCTGCTTTTTTTTAACATTTCTCGAGGGCCATGGCGAGCCATTTCAAAAAAGCTGCACAACTAACGTATAAAATATTGATAAATTTGCTCGGCCTGATGTGTGTGTAAAGTTTCACGAGTTGTCGTTCATATTTAGAACCTCATAATCAGCTTTGTTTTATTGCCGAACAGTGCAATGCCACTCCCACAACTTTTCATGAAAAAGGACGAATTTCGTATTGTGACATCCTCATGGCCGAAACAGTCATCCGAGCATATATGAGGGCGACCTTGTTGAGTTGCACGGAGAAAAACATCCAAGAAAATAACTTGTATTAGCTTTTACCAGTTGGGGGCGCTACTACTACGATGAAAAATAAGTTGGTAGATGTCTTCAGGGCTGAAGTATCCTCAAATGTGTGCAACTTCGAGAAGATAGGATCATCTGAGTCATGTTGCTGGAGCTTTTGTTGCCACAGAGTACAATCGGACTTTTCAGCACCGTAATAGCCACGCCTTTTGCCAAAACGTCACAAAATTCGGCAGAGAGTAAGATCATTGTCTTGAGTCTTTTCTGACTAATTTTCAGTCGGATTCGTCGAAAGGGCACCGTGCAGTACGTGACAATTAAAATAAAAACAAATTTTTTATTCCACTTGGCGGCACTGTGTGTATAACAAAATAATAACATTAAGATGTCTTCAGGTCGGGACGTTTTATTTACAGGTGAAGGTTTGGATTTTTAGGAGCATGTGCAGGGGAGTTATTAAGCATTCATTTATTTGTATTAGGTTCATTTTGTCTTCTTATTATTGATATTTGACTGATTCATTAAAAGCAGACAATTATGTTTTAGGTTAATTTTTTACCTGACATGTTTCGGCGAGTCTTTCGCCTACTTCAGAGTGTCGCATGATGGTGTCTTGAGCTGATGTTCCATGAGGGTGTGACTTACCTGTCAAAAAAATGAAAAAAATCAGAGCAGTAAAAGAACAAGCACAACATGAACATTACAAATCAGCAATCACTGACCACTGCAAAAGGGAAAACCACATCATGGACCGGGAGAAGGGCAGGGTCATCCGCACAGAAGAGAACAAACAACAGCGCTGGATCAGAGAGGCCATTGAGATCTGCAAGCGAGGCATAAAAACCATGAACAGAGACAAGGGAGCCTTCATCCTCTCTACCACCTGGACCAGCATCTTGGCGGAGTGAACGGACAGCGGGGGCGTGACTTGCCTTCATTCTTGTGACAGGTAAGTCACGCCCTCATGGAACATCAGCTGATAAAGGCGGGTCACAAGACACCATCATGTGACACTCTGAAGAAGGCGAAAGACTTTCGTATTGTGACATGCTCAAGGCCTAAACACTCATCCGAGCAAATATAAGGTAGATTTTGTTAACATGCCCGGAGAAAAACATCAACGAAAATAATTTATATTTGTTTTAACCAGTTGGTGGCGCTACCACTGCGATCAAAAATAAGTTGGCAGCCGTCTTCAGGGCCTGAATATCCTCAAATGTGAAAAATTTCGAGAAGATGGATCATCTGAATCATTTTGCAGGAACTTTTGTTGCCACGGAGAATAATCAGACTCTGCGGCACCGTAATAGCCACGCCCTTCGAAGGAAAGTCACAAAAATAGGGATAGAGTAAGATCAATGTCTTGAGTCTTTTCTAGCCAATTTTCAATCAGATTCGTTAAAAGGGCACCGTGCAGTACGTCAAAATGTAAAAAATGATATTGATTGGCGCAAGGTGTATAACTGAATATAAACATATAGATGTCTTCAGGTACAGACTCTTTATGTACATGTGAAGTTTTGGATTTTTAGCAGCATGTGCAGGAGAGTTATTAAGCATTTTGTCCATTGCGGCGAAGGAAATCTTAAGTGAAAACTTTGATGCCCCGCCCCCGTTATATAGTATTTCGGAAACAAAAAATTTTAGCCCCAGTGTTTGTCCCAGGTCTTCAGATGCTACAGACAGAATTTTAAGGCAATCAGATGAAGCCTTTAGGATCAGGGTGCAAAAGAATGACCCCTGTAAACATGCAAAAAAGGGCAAAAGTCGGACTTTCAAAAATTCATAACTCACTTCCTGTTCATATTAGACGTTAAAATATCAAATTTTTCGCCATGCCCGATGAGACTGCCAGGTTTGGTGAGTTTTTGTGCATGTTTCGGGGGTCAAAAATGCGATCGAACAATCGGAAAAATAATAATAATAATTTCTACAAAAACAATAGGGACTTCGCAGCGGTCGCTGCTCAGGCCCTAATAATAATAATAATAATAATAATAAAAGTAATAATATTTTCTACAAAAACAATAGGGACCTCGCCGCGGTCGCTGCTCGGGCCCCAATAATAATTTCTACACAAAGTCCATTGTGGTGACCCGCCCCCTTTTAAGTAAATTCAAAATGGCCGACTTCCTGTAAAACCTAGCTCATTGCTCCAAGAGACTTTTTTGTAGGTCTTGGTCTTATACATACAGTGAACCCTCGCTACTTCGCGGTTCACCTTTCGCAGGTTCAGTGCTTCGCGGGTCTAAAAAATATTCGGGGGCATTGTAGTTTCGCCGAGCGGCACGACGGGGCGCTGGAGCGGTTAGACGGCCGGCGTGCGCCGAAGAAGAGCGTGGGCGAAGAGGAGAGTGGACGAAGAAGAGCACGTTCCCCCGGACACGATCGGTGGCGACGTTTCGCGCGGTTCGGACCGTACCAGAGCTCCGGCCAGCGTGCGTGGCAGTTAAGCCGTAGAGGAGCACCTTCCCCGGGCACGGGCGGTGCCAAGCGGCCCCTAAGTTTAACCGAATGGAAGCTCCGGAGGAGGAGGGCATGCTCGCGTCACAGTAAGCCGAAGAGGAGCACCTTCCCCGGGCACGGGCGGTTCCAAGCGGCCCCTAAGTTTAACCGAATGGAAGCTCCGGAGGAGGAGGGCATGCTCGCGTCACAGTAAGCCGAAGAGGAGCACCTTCCCCGGGCACGGGCGGTGCCAAGCGGCCCCTAAGTTTAACCGAATGGAAGCTCCGGGGGAGGAGGACGGGCGTGTGTCACAGTTAAGCCAAATTGGAGCACCTCTTCTGCCCGGGCACGAGCTGAGCGCGAGGCTGTCAGTTATGAATGAATAAATGAATAAATAAATAAAGAATGCCACCTTTCATTTCACAGGGCACACCGGACGGCGTACCAGCAGGTAAAAGTCGGAGTAATTAAATAAATACAAAAAGAATGGCTGGGGAATAAAAAAATAATACGTTTTAATAATAATTTGGTTTTTTTGTTATAACATGAATTTCACTCTCTCTCTCCCCGTATATATATATATATATATATATATATACATATATATATATATATATATATATATATATTTATTATATATATTGTATATTTTTTTTAAGCATTTTTGAAGGTGCGCCGCTACTTCGCGGATTTTCAGTTTTCGCGGGTGGTCTCGGTCCCCATTAACCGCGATAACCGAGGGTTCACTGTACTCCATAAAATTTACAAAAAGCGAGGTGAAACACTCAACCAGAGCTGCTTTTTTTTAACATTTCTCGAGGGCCATGGCGAGCCATTTCAAAAAAGCTGCACAACTAACGTATAAAATATTGATAAATTTGCTCGGCCTGATGTGTGTGTAAAGTTTTACGAGTTGTCGTTCATATTTAGAACCTCATAATCAGCTTTGTTTTATTGCCGAACAGTGCAATGCCACTCCCACAACTTTTCACGAAAAATCACGAATTTCGTATTGTGACATCCTCATGGCCGAAACAGTCATCCGAGCATATATGAGGGCGACCTTGTTGAGTTGCACGGAGAAAAACATCCAAGAAAATAACTTGTATTAGCTTTTACCAGTTGGTGGCGCTACTACTACGATATAAAATAAGTTGGTAGATGTCTTCAGGGCTGAAGTATCCTCAAATGTGTACAACTTCGAGAAGATAGGATGATCTGAGTCATGTTGCCGGAGCTTTTGTTGCCACAGAGTACAATCGGACTTTTCAGCACCTTAATAGCCACGCCTTTTGCCAAAACGTCACAAAATTCGGCAGAGAGTAAGATCATTGTCTTGAGTCTTTTCTGACTAATTTTCAGTCGGATTCGTCAAAAGGGCACCGTGCAGTACGTGAAAATTAAAATAAAAACAAATTTTTGATTCCACTTGGCGGCACTGTGTGTATAACAAAATAATAACATTAAGATGTCTTCAGGTCGGGACGTTTTATTTACAGGTGAAGGTTTGGATTTTTAGGAGCATGTGCAGGGGAGTTATTAAGCATTCATTTATTTGTATTAGGTTCATTTTGTCTTCTTATTATTGATATTTGACTGATTCATTAAAAGCAGACAATTATGTTTTAGGTTAATTTTTTACCTGACATGTTTCGGCGAGTCTTTCGCCTTCTTCAGAGTGTCGCATGATGGTGTCTTGAGACCCGTCTTTATCAGCTGATGTTCCATGAGGGTGTGACTTACCTGTCAAAAAAATGAAAAATCAGAGCAGTAAAAGAACAAGCACAACATGAACATTACAAATCAGCAATCACTGACCACTGCAAAAGGGAAAACCACATCATGGACCGGGAGAAGGGCAGGGTCATCCGCACCGAAGAGAACAAACAACAGCGCTGGATCAGAGAGGCCATTGAGATCTGCAAGCGAGGCATAAAAACCATGAACAGAGACAAGGGAGCCTTCATCCTCTCTACCACCTGGAGCAGCATTTTGGCGGAGTGAACGGACAGCGGGGGGCGTGACTTGCCTTCATTCTTGTGACAGGTAAGTCACGCCCTCATGGAACATCAGCTGATAAAGACGGGCCACAAGACACCATCATGTGACACTCTGAAGAAGGCGAAAGACTTTCGTATTGTGACATCCTCAAGGCCTAAACACTCATCCGAGCAAATGTAAGGTAGATTTTGTTAACCTGCCCGGAGAAAAACATCAACGAAAATAATTTGTATTTGTTTTAACCAGTTGGTGGCGCTACCACTGCGATCAAAAATAAGTTGGCAGCCGTCTTCAGGGCCTGAATATCCTCAAATGTGAAAAATTTCGAGAAGATGGATCATCTGAATCATTTTGCAGGAACTTTTGTTGCCACGGAGAATAATCAGACTCTGCGGCACCGTAATAGCCACGCCCTTCGAAGGAAAGTCACAAAAATAGGGATAGAGTAAGATCAATGTCTTGAGTCTTTTCTAGCCAATTTTCAATCAGATTCGTTAAAAGGGCACCGTGCAGTACGTCAAAATGTAAAAAATGATATTGATTGGCGCAAGGTGTATAACTGAATATAAACATATAGATGTCTTCAGGTACAGACTCTTTATGTACATGTGAAGTTTTGGATTTTTAGCAGCATGTGCAGGAGAGTTATTAAGCATTTTGTCCATTGCGGCGAAGGAAATCTTAAGTGAAAACTTTGATGCCCCGCCCCCGTCATATAGTATTTCGGAAACAAAAAATTTTAGCCCCAGTGTTTGTGCCAGGTCTTCAGATGCTACAGACAGAATTTTAAGGCAATCAGATGAAGCCTTTAGGATCAGGGTGCAAAAGAATGACCCCTGTAAACATGCAAAAAAGGGCAAAAGTCGGACTTTCAAAAATTCATAACTCACTTCCTGTTCATATTAGACGTTAAAATATCAAATTTTTCGCCATGCCCGATGAGACTGCCAAGTTTGGTGAGTTTTTGTGCATGTTTCGGGGGTCAAAAATGCGATCGAACAATCGGAAAAATAATAATAATAATAATTTCTACAAAAACAATAGGGACTTCGCAGCGGTCGCTGCTCAGGCCCTAATAATAATAATAATAATAATAATAAAAGTAATAATATTTTCTACAAAAACAATAGGGACCTCGCCGCGGTCGCTGCTCGGGCCCCAATAATAATTTCTACACAAAGTCCATTGTGGTGACCCGCCCCCTTTTAAGTAAATTCAAAATGGCCGACTTCCTGTAAAACCTAGCTCATTGCTCCAAGAGACTTTTTTGTAGGTCTTGGTCTTATACATACAGTGAACCCTCGCTACTTCGCGGTTCACCTTTCGCGGGTTCAGTGCTTCGCGGGTCTAAAAAATATTCGGGGGCATTGTAGTTTCGCCGAGCGGCACGACGGGGCGCTGGAGCGGTTAGACGGCCGGCATGCGCCGAAGAAGAGCGTGGGCGAAGAGGAGAGTGGACGAAGAAGAGCACGTTCCCCCGGACACGATCGGTGGCGACGTTTCGCGCGGTTCGGACCGTACCAGAGCTCCGGCCAGCGTGCGTGGCAGTTAAGTCGTAGAGGAGCACCTTCCCCGGGCACGGGCGGTGCCAAGCGGCCCCTAAGTTTAACCGAATGGAAGCTCCGGAGGAGGAGGGCATGCTCGCGTCACACTAAGCCGAAGAGGAGCACCTTCCCCGGGCACGGGCGGTTCCAAGCGGCCCCTAAGTTTAACCGAATGGAAGCTCCGGAGGAGGAGGGCATGCTCGCGTCACAGTAAGCCGAAGAGGAGCACCTTCCCCGGGCACGGGCGGTGCCAAGCGGCCCCTAAGTTTAACCGAATGGAAGCTCCGGGGGAGGAGGACGGGCGTGTGTCACAGTTAAGCCAAATTGGAGCACCTCTTCTGCCCGGGCACGAGCGGAGCGCGAGGCTGTCAGTTATGAATGAATAAATGAATAAATAAATAAAGAATGCCACCTTTCATTTCACAGGGCACACCGGACGGCGTACCAGCAGGTAAAAGTCGGAGTAATTAAATAAATACAAAAAGAATGGCTGGGGAATAAAAAAATAATACGTTTTAATAATAATTTGTTTTTTTTGTTATAACATGAATTTCACTCTCTCTCTCCCCGTATATATATATATATATATATATATATATATATATATTTATTATATATATTGTATATTTTTTTTAAGCATTTTTGAAGGTGCGCCGCTACTTCGCGGATTTTCAGTTTTCGCGGATGGTCTCGGTCCCCATTAACCGCGATAACAGAGAGTTCACTGTACTCCATAAAATTTACAAAAAGCGAGGTGAAACATTCAACCAGAGCTGCTTTTTTTTAACATTTCTCGAGGGCCATGGCGAGCCATTTCAAAAAAGCTGCACAACTAACGTATAAAATATTGATAAATTTGCTCGGCCTGATGTGTGTGTAAAGTTTTACGAGTTGTCGTTCATATTTAGAACCTCATAATCAGCTTTGTTTTATTGCCGAACAGTGCAATGCCACTCCCACAACTTTTCACGAAAAATCACGAATTTCGTATTGTGACATCCTCATGGCCGAAACAGTCATCCGAGCATATATGAGGGCGACCTTGTTGAGTTGCACGGAGAAAAACATCCAAGAAAATAACTTGTATTAGCTTTTACCAGTTGGTGGCGCTACTACTACGATGTAAAATAAGTTGGTAGATGTCTTCAGGGCTGAGGTATCCTCAAATGTGTACAACTTCGAGAAGATAGGATCATCTGAGTCATGTTGCCGGAGCTTTTGTTGCCACAGAGTACAATCGGACTTTTCAGCACCTTAATAGCCACGCCTTTTGCCAAAACGTCACAAAATTCGGCAGAGAGTAAGATCATTGTCTTGAGTCTTTTCTGACTAATTTTCAGTCGGATTTGTCAAAAGGGCACCGTGCAGTACGTGAAAATTAAAATAAAAACAAATTTTTGATTCCACTTGGCGGCACTGTGTGTATAACAAAATAATAACATTAAGATGTCTTCAGGTCGGGACGTTTTATTTACAGGTGAAGGTTTGGATTTTTAGGAGCATGTGCAGGGGAGTTATTAAGCATTCGTTTATTTGTATTAGGTTCATTTTGTCTTCTTATTATTGATATTTGACTGATTCATTAAAAGCAGACAATTATGTTTTAGGTAAATTTTTTACCTGACATGTTTCGGCGAGTCTTTCGCCTTCTTCAGAGTGTCGCATGATGGTGTCTTGAGACCCGTCTTTATCAGCTGATGTTCCATGAGGGTGTGACTTACCTGTCAAAAAAATGAAAAATCAGAGCAGTCAAAGAACAAGCACAACATGAACATTACAAATCAGCAATCACTGACCACTGCAAAAGGGAAAACCACATCATGGACCGGGAGAAGGGCAGGGTCATCCGCACCGAAGAGAACAAACAACAGCGCTGGATCAGAGAGGCCATTGAGATCTGCAAGCGAGGCATAAAAACCATGAACAGAGACAAGGGAGCCTTCATCCTCTCTACCACCTGGAGCAGCATTTTGGCGGAGTGAACGGACAGCGGGGGGCGTGACTTGCCTTCATTCTTGTGACAGGTAAGTCACGCCCTCATGGAACATCAGCTGATAAAGACGGGCCACAAGACACCATCATGTGACACTCTGAAGAAGGCGAAAGACTTTCGTATTGTGACATCCTCAAGGCCTAAACACTCATCCGAGCAAATGTAAGGTAGATTTTGTTAACCTGCCCGGAGAAAAAAATCAACGAAAATAATTTGTATTTGTTTTAACCAGTTGGTGGCGCTACCACTGCGATCAAAAATAAGTTGGCAGCCGTCTTCAGGGCCTGAATATCCTCAAATGTGAAAAATTTCGAGAAGATGGATCATCTGAATCATTTTGCAGGAACTTTTGTTGCCACGGAGAATAATCAGACTCTGCGGCACCGTAATAGCCACGCCCTTCGAAGGAAAGTCACAAAAATAGGGATAGAGTAAGATCAATGTCTTGAGTCTTTTCTAGCCAATTTTCAATCAGATTCGTTAAAAGGGCACCGTGCAGTACGTCAAAATGTAAAAAATGATATTGATTGGCGCAAGGTGTATAACTGAATATAAACATATAGATGTCTTCAGGTACAGACTCTTTATGTACATGTGAAGTTTTGGATTTTTAGCAGCATGTGCAGGAGAGTTATTAAGCATTTTGTCCATTGCGGCGAAGGATATCTTAAGTGAAAACTTTGATGCCCCGCCCCCGTCATATAGTATTTTGGAAACAAAAAATTTTAGCCCCAGTGTTTGTGCCAGGTCTTCAGATGCTACAGACAGAATTTTAAGGCAATCAGATGAAGCCTTTAGGATCAGGGTGCAAAAGAATGACCCCTGTAAACATGCAAAAAAGGGCAAAAGTCGGACTTTCAAAAATTCATAACTCACTTCCTGTTCATATTAGACGTTAAAATATCAAATTTTTCGCCATGCCCGATGAGACTGCCAAGTTTGGTGAGTTTTTGTGCATGTTTCGGGGGTCAAAAATGCGATCGAACAATCGGAAAAATAATAATAATAATAATTTCTACAAAAACAATAGGGACTTCGCAGCGGTCGCTGCTCAGGCCCTAATAATAATAATAATAATAATAATAAAAGTAATAATATCTTCTACAAAAACAATAGGGACCTCGCCGCGGTCGCTGCTCGGGCCCCAATAATAATTTCTACACAAAGTCCATTGTGGTGACCCGCCCCCTTTTAAGTAAATTCAAAATGGCCGACTTCCTGTAAAACCTAGCTCATTGCTCCAAGAGACTTTTTTGTAGGTCTTGGTCTTATACATACAGTGAACCCTCGCTACTTCGAGGTTCACCTTTCGCGGGTTCAGTGCTTCGCGGGTCTAAAAAATATTCGGGGGCATTGTAGTTTCGCCGAGCGGCACGACGGGGCGCTGGAGCGGTTAGACGGCCGGCGTGCGCCGAAGAAGAGCGTGGGCGAAGAGGAGAGTGGACGAAGAAGAGCACGTTCCCCCGGACACGATCGGTGGCGACGTTTCGCGCGGTTCGGACCGTACCAGAGCTCCGGCCAGCGTGCGTGGCAGTTAAGCCGTAGAGGAGCACCTTCCCCGGGCACGGGCGGTGCCAAGCGGCCCCTAAGTTTAACCGAATGGAAGCTCCGGAGGAGGAGGGCATGCTCGCGTCACAGTAAGCCGAAGAGGAGCACCTTCCCCGGGCACGGGCGGTTCCAAGCGGCCCCTAAGTTTAACCGAATGGAAGCTCCGGAGGAGGAGGGCATGCTCGCGTCACAGTAAGCCGAAGAGGAGCACCTTCCCCGGGCACGGGCGGTGCCAAGCGGCCCCTAAGTTTAACCGAATGGAAGCTCCGGGGGAGGAGGACGGGCGTGTGTCACAGTTAAGCCAAATTGGAGCACCTCTTCTGCCCGGGCACGAGCGGAGCGCGAGGCTGTCAGTTATGAATGAATAAATGAATAAATAAATAAAGAATGCCACCTTTCATTTCACAGGGCACACCGGACGGCGTACCAGCAGGTAAAAGTCGGAGTAATTAAATAAATACAAAAAGAATGGCTGGGGAATAAAAAAATAATACGTTTTAATAATAATTTGGTTTTTTTGTTATAACATGAATTTCACTCTCTCTCTCCCCGTATATATATATATATATATATATATATATATATATATATATATATATATATATATATTATTATATATATTGTATATTTTTTTTAAGCATTTTTGAAGGTGCGCCGCTACTTCGCGGATTTTCAGTTTTCGCGGGTGGTCTCGGTCCCCATTAACCGCGATAACCGAGGGTTCACTGTACTCCATAAAATTTACAAAAAGCGAGGTGAAACACTCAACCAGAGCTGCTTTTTTTTAACATTTCTCGAGGGCCATGGCGAGCCATTTCAAAAAAGCTGCACAACTAACGTATAAAATATTGATAAATTTGCTCGGCCTGATGTGTGTGTAAAGTTTTACGAGTTGTCGTTCATATTTAGAACCTCATAATCAGCTTTGTTTTATTGCCGAACAGTGCAATGCCACTCCCACAACTTTTCACGAAAAATCACGAATTTCGTATTGTGACATCCTCATGGCCGAAACAGTCATCCGAGCATATATGAGGGCGACCTTGTTGAGTTGCACGGAGAAAAACATCCAAGAAAATAACTTGTATTAGCTTTTACCAGTTGGTGGCGCTACTACTACGATATAAAATAAGTTGGTAGATGTCTTCAGGGCTGAAGTATCCTCAAATGTGTACAACTTCGAGAAGATAGGATGATCTGAGTCATGTTGCCGGAGCTTTTGTTGCCACAGAGTACAATCGGACTTTTCAGCACCTTAATAGCCACGCCTTTTGCCAAAACGTCACAAAATTCGGCAGAGAGTAAGATCATTGTCTTGAGTCTTTTCTGACTAATTTTCAGTCGGATTCGTCAAAAGGGCACCGTGCAGTACGTGAAAATTAAAATAAAAACAAATTTTTGATTCCACTTGGCGGCACTGTGTGTATAACAAAATAATAACATTAAGATGTCTTCAGGTCGGGACGTTTTATTTACAGGTGAAGGTTTGGATTTTTAGGAGCATGTGCAGGGCAGTTATTAAGCATTCATTTATTTGTATTAGGTTCATTTTGTCTTCTTATTATTGATATTTGACTGATTCATTAAAAGCAGACAATTATGTTTTAGGTTAATTTTTTACCTGACATGTTTCGGCGAGTCTTTCGCCTTCTTCAGAGTGTCGCATGATGGTGTCTTGAGACCCGTCTTTATCAGCTGATGTTCCATGAGGGTGTGACTTACCTGTCAAAAAAATGAAAAATCAGAGCAGTAAAAGAACAAGCACAACATGAACATTACAAATCAGCAATCACTGACCACTGCAAAAGGGAAAACCACATCATGGACCGGGAGAAGGGCAGGGTCATCCGCACCGAAGAGAACAAACAACAGCGCTGGATCAGAGAGGCCATTGAGATCTGCAAGCGAGGCATAAAAACCATGAACAGAGACAAGGGAGCCTTCATCCTCTCTACCACCTGGAGCAGCATTTTGGCGGAGTGAACGGACAGCGGGGGGCGTGACTTGCCTTCATTCTTGTGACAGGTAAGTCACGCCCTCATGGAACATCAGCTGATAAAGACGGGCCACAAGACACCATCATGTGACACTCTGAAGAAGGCGAAAGACTTTCGTATTGTGACATCCTCAAGGCCTAAACACTCATCCGAGCAAATGTAAGGTAGATTTTGTTAACCTGCCCGGAGAAAAAAATCAACGAAAATGATTTGTATTTGTTTTAACCAGTTGGTGGCGCTACCACTGCGATCAAAAATAAGTTGGCAGCCGTCTTCAGGGCCTGAATATCCTCAAATGTGAAAAATTTCGAGAAGATGGATCATCTGAATCATTTTGCAGGAACTTTTGTTGCCACGGAGAATAATCAGACTCTGCGGCACAGTAATAGCCACGCCCTTCGAAGGAAAGTCACAAAAATAGGGATAGAGTAAGATCAATGTCTTGAGTCTTTTCTAGCCAATTTTCAATCAGATTCGTTAAAAGGGCACCGTGCAGTACGTCAAAATGTAAAAAATGATATTGATTGGCGCAAGGTGTATAACTGAATATAAACATATAGATGTCTTCAGGTACAGACTCTTTATGTACATGTGAAGTTTTGGATTTTTAGCAGCATGTGCAGGAGAGTTATTAAGCATTTTGTCCATTGCGGCGAAGGAAATCTTAAGTGAAAACTTTGATGCCCCGCCCCCGTCATATAGTATTTCGGAAACAAAAAATTTTAGCCCCAGTGTTTGTGCCAGGTCTTCAGATGCTACAGACAGAATTTTAAGGCAATCAGATGAAGCCTTTAGGATCAGGGTGCAAAAGAATGACCCCTGTAAACATGCAAAAAAGGGCAAAAGTCGGACTTTCAAAAATTCATAACTCACTTCCTGTTCATATTAGACGTTAAAATATCAAATTTTTCGCCATGCCCGATGAGACTGCCAAGTTTGGTGAGTTTTTGTGCATGTTTCAGGGGTCAAAAATGCGATCGAACAATCGGAAAAATAATAATAATAATAATTTCAACAAAAACAATAGGGACTTCGCAGCGGTCGCTGCTCAGGCCCTAATAATAATAATAATAATAATAATAAAAGTAATAATATTTTCTACAAAAACAATAGGGACCTCGCCGCGGTCGCTGCTCGGGCCCCAATAATAATTTCTACACAAAGTCCATTGTGGTGACCCGCCCCCTTTTAAGTAAATTCAAAATGGCCGACTTCCTGTAAAACCTAGCTCATTGCTCCAAGAGACTTTTTTGTAGGTCTTGGTCTTATACATACAGTGAACCCTCGCTACTTCGCGGTTCACCTTTCGCGGGTTCAGTGCTTCGCGGGTCTAAAAAATATTCGGGCGCATTGTAGTTTCGCCGAGCGGCACGACGGGGCGCTGGAGCGGTTAGACGGCCGGCGTGCGCCGAAGAAGAGCGTGGGCGAAGAGGAGAGTGGACGAAGAAGAGCACGTTCCCCCGGACACGATCGGTGGCGACGTTTCGCGCGGTTCGGACCGTACCAGAGCTCCGGCCAGCGTGCGTGGCAGTTAAGCCGTAGAGGAGCACCTTCCCCGGGCACGGGCAGTGCCAAGCGGCCCCTAAGTTTAACCGAATGGAAGCTCCGGAGGAGGAGGGCATGCTCGCGTCACAGTAAGCCGAAGAGGAGCACCTTCCCCGGGCACGGGCGGTTCCAAGCGGCCCCTAAGTTTAACCGAATGGAAGCTCCGGAGGAGGAGGGCATGCTCGCGTCACAGTAAGCCGAAGAGGAGCACCTTCCCCGGGCACGGGCGGTGCCAAGCGGCCCCTAAGTTTAACCGAATGGAAGCTCCGGGGGAGGAGGACGGGCGTGTGTCACAGTTAAGCCAAATTGGAGCACCTCTTCTGCCCGGGCACGAGCGGAGCGCGAGGCTGTCAGTTATGAATGTATAAATGAATAAATAAATAAAGAATGCCACCTTTCATTTCACAGGGCACACCGGACGGCGTACCAGCAGGTAAAAGTCGGAGTAATTAAATAAATACAAAAAGAATGGCTGGGGAATAAAAAAATAATACGTTTTAATAATAATTTGTTTTTTTTGTTATAACATGAATTTCACTCTCTCTCTCCCCGTATATATATATATATATATATATATATATATATATATATATATTTATATATTTATTATATATATTGTATATTTTTTTTAAGCATTTTTGAAGGTGCGCCGCTACTTCGCGGATTTTCAGTTTTCGCGGGTGGTCTCGGTCCCCATTAACCGCGATAACCGAGGGTTCACTGTACTCCATAAAATTTACAAAAAGCGAGGTGAAACACTCAACCAGAGCTGCTTTTTTTTAACATTTCTCGAGGGCCATGGCGAGCCATTTCAAAAAAGCTGCACAACTAACGTATAAAATATTGATAAATTTGCTCGGCCTGATGTGTGTGTAAAGTTTTACGAGTTGTCGTTCATATTTAGAACCTCATAATCAGCTTTGTTTTATTGCTGAACAGTGCAATGCCACTCCCACAACTTTTCACGAAAAATCACGAATTTCGTATTGTGACATCCTCATGGCCGAAACAGTCATCCGAGCATATATGAGGGCGACCTTGTTGAGTTGCACGGAGAAAAACATCCAAGAAAATAACTTGTATTAGCTTTTACCAGTTGGTGGCGCTACTACTACGATGTAAAATAAGTTGGTAGATGTCTTCAGGGCTGAAGTATCCTCAAATGTGTACAACTTCGAGAAGATAGGATCATCTGAGTCATGTTGCCGGAGCTTTTGTTGCCACAGAGTACAATCGGACTTTTCAGCACCTTAATAGCCACGCCTTTTGCCAAAACGTCACAAAATTCGGCAGAGAGTAAGATCATTGTCTTAAGTCTTTTCTGACTAATTTTCAGTCGGATTCGTCAAAAGGGCACCATGCAGTACGTGAAAATTAAAATAAAAACAAATTTTTGATTCCACTTGGCGGCACTGTGTGTATAACAAAATAATAACATTAAGATGTCTTCAGGTCGGGACGTTTTATTTACAGGTGAAGGTTTGGATTTTTAGGAGCATGTGCAGGGGAGTTATTAAGCATTCATTTATTTGTATTAGGTTCATTTTGTCTTCTTATTATTGATATTTGACTGATTCATTAAAAGCAGACAATTATGTTTTAGGTTAATTTTTTACCTGACATGTTTCGGCGAGTCTTTCGCCTTCTTCAGAGTGTCGCATGATGGTGTCTTGAGCTGATGTTCCATGAGGGTGTGACTTACCTGTCAAAAAAATGAAAAAATCAGAGCAGTAAAAGAACAAGCACAACATGAACATTACAAATCAGCAATCACTGACCACTGCAAAAGGGAAAACCACATCATGGACCGGGAGAAGGGCAGGGTCATCCGCACAGAAGAGAACAAACAACAGCGCTGGATCAGAGAGGCCATTGAGATCTGCAAGCGAGGCATAAAAACCATGAACAGAGACAAGGGAGCCTTCATCCTCTCTACCACCTGGACCAGCATCTTGGCGGAGTGAACGGACAGCGGGGGGCGTGACTTGCCTTCATTCTTGTGACAGGTAAGTCACGCCCTCATGGAACATCAGCTGATAAAGACGGGTCACAAGACACCATCATGTGACACTCTGAAGAAGGCGAAAGACTTTCGTATTGTGACATGCTCAAGGCCTAAACACTCATCCGAGCAAATATAAGGTAGATTTTGTTAACCTGCCCGGAGAAAAACATCAACGAAAATAATTTGTATTTGTTTTAACCAGTTGGTGGCGCTACCACTGCGATTAAAAATAAGTTGGCAGCCGTCTTCAGGGCCTGAATATCCTCAAATGTGAAAGATTTCCAGAAGATGGATCATCTGAATCATTTTGCAGGAACTTTTGTTGCCACGGAGAATAATCAGACTCTGCGGCACCGTAATAGCCACGCCCTTTGAAGGAAAGTCATAAAAATAGGGATAGAGTAAGATCAATGTCTTGAGTCTTTTCTAGCCAATTTTCAGTCGGATTCGTTAAAAGGGCACCGTGCAGTACGTCAAAATGTAAACATTTATATTGATTGGCGCAAGGTGTATAACTGAATATAAACATATAGATGTCTTCAGGTACCGACTCTTTATGTACATGTGAAGTTTTGGATTTTTAGCAGCACGGGCAGGAGAGTTATTAAGCATTTTGTCCATTGCGGCGAAGGAAATCTTAAGTGAAAACTTTGAAGCCCCGCCCCCGTCATATAGTATTTCGGAAACAAAAAATTTTAGCCCCAGTGTTTGTCCCAGGTCTTAAGATGCTCCAGACAGAACTTTAAGGCAATCAGATGAAGCCTTTAGGATCAGGGTGCAAAAGAATGACCCCTGTAAACATGCAAAAAAGGGCAAAAGTCGGACTTTCAAAAATTCATAACTCACTTCCTGTTCATATTAGACGTTAAAAAATATCAAATTTTTCGCCATGCCCGATGAGACTGCCAAGTTTGGTGAGTTTTTGTGCATGTTTCGGGGGTCAAAAATGCGATCGAACAATCGGAAAAATAATAATAATAATAATTTCTACAAAAACAATAGGGACTTCGCAGCGGTCGCTGCTCAGGCCCTAATAATAATAATAATAATAATAATAATAATAATAAAAGTAATAATATTTTCTACAAAAACAATAGGGACCTCGCCGCGGTCGCTGCTCGGGCCCCAATAATAATTTCTACACAAAGTCCATTGTGGAGACCCGCCCCCTTTTAAGTAAATTCAAAATGGCCGACTTCCTGTAAAACCTAGCTCATTGCTCCAAGAGACTTTTTTGTAGGTCTTGGTCTTATACATACAGTGAACCCTCGCTACTTCGAGGTTCACCTTTCGCGGGTTCAGTGCTTCGCGGGTCTAAAAAATATTCGGGGGCATTGTAGTTTCGCCGAGCGGCACGACGGGGCGCTGGAGCGGTTAGACGGCCGGCGTGCGCCGAAGAAGAGCGTGGGCGAAGAGGAGAGTGGACGAAGAAGAGCACGTTCCCCCGGACACGATCGGTGGCGACGTTTCGCGCGGTTCGGACCGTACCAGAGCTCCGGCCGGCGTGCGTGGCAGTTAAGCCGTAGAGGAGCACCTTCCCCGGGCACGGGCGGTTCCAAGCGGCCCCTGAGTTTAACCAAATGGAAGCTCCGGAGGAGGAGGGCATGCTCGCGTCACAGTAAGCCGAAGAGGAGCACCTTCCCCGGGCACGGGCGGTTCCAAGCGGCCCCTAAGTTTAACCGAATGGAAGCTCCGGAGGAGGAGGGCATGCTCGCGTCACAGTAAGCCGAAGAGGAGCACCTTCCCCGGGCACGGGCGGTGCCAAGCGGCCCCTAAGTTTAACCGAATGGAAGCTCCGGGGGAGGAGGGCGGGCGTGTGTCACAGTTAAGCCGAATTGGAGCACCTCTTCTGCCGGGCACAAGCGGAGCGCGAGGCTGTCAGTTATGAATGAATAAATGAATAAATAAATAAAGAATGCCACCTTTCATTTCACAGGGCACACCGGACGGCGTACCAGCAGGTAAAAGTCGGAGTAATTAAATAAATACAAAAAGAATGGTTGGGGAATAAAAAAATAATAAGTTTTAATAATAATTTGTTTTTTTTGTTATAACATGAATTTCACTCTCTCTCTCTCTCTCTCCCCCCGTATATATATATATATATATATATATATATATATATATATATATATATATATTTATATATTTATTATATATTTTTTTTAAGCATTTTTGAAGGTGCGCCGCTACTTCGCGGATTTTCAGTTTTCGCGGGTGGTCTCGGTCCCCATTAACCGCGATAACCGAGGGTTCACTGTACTCCATAAAATTTACAAAAAGCGAGGTGAAACACTCAACCAGGGCTGCTTTTTTGAACATTTCTCGAGGGCCATGGCGAGCCATTTCAAAAAAGCTGCACAACTAACGTATAAAATATTGATAAATTTGCTCGGCCTGATGTGTGTGTAAAGTTTCACGAGTTGTCGTTCATATTTAGAACCTCATAATCAGCTTTGTTTTATTGCCGAACAGTGCAATGCCACTCCCACAACTTTTCATGAAAAAGGACGAATTTCGTATTGTGACATCCTCATGGCCGAAAAAGTCATCCGAGCATATATGAGGGCGACCTTGTTGAGTTGCACGGAGAAAAACATCCAAGAAAATAACTTGTATTAGCTTTTACCAGTTGGGGGCGCTACTACTACGATGAAAAATAAGTTGGTAGATGTCTTCAGGGCTGAAGTATCCTCAAATGTGTGCAACTTCGAGAAGATAGGATCATCTGAGTCATGTTGCTGGAGCTTTTGTTGCCACAGAGTACAATCGGACTTTTCAGCACCGTAATAGCCACGCCTTTTGCCAAAACGTCACAAAATTCGGCAGAGAGTAAGATCATTGTCTTGAGTCTTTTCTGACTAATTTTCAGTCGGATTCGTCGAAAGGGCACCGTGCAGTACGTGACAATTAAAATAAAAACAAATTTTTTATTCCACTTGGCGGCACTGTGTGTATAACAAAATAATAACATTAAGATGTCTTCAGGTCGGGACGTTTTATTTACAGGTGAAGGTTTGGATTTTTAGGAGCATGTGCAGGGGAGTTATTAAGCATTCATTTATTTGTATTAGGTTCATTTTGTCTTCTTATTATTGATATTTGACTGATTCATTAAAAGCAGACAATTATGTTTTAGGTTAATTTTTTACCTGACATGTTTCGGCGAGTCTTTCGCCTACTTCAGAGTGTCGCATGATGGTGTCTTGAGCTGATGTTCCATGAGGGTGTGACTTACCTGTCAAAAAAATGAAAAAAATCAGAGCAGTAAAAGAACAAGCACAACATGAACATTACAAATCAGCAATCACTGACCACTGCAAAAGGGAAAACCACATCATGGACCGGGAGAAGGGCAGGGTCATCCGCACAGAAGAGAACAAACAACAGCGCTGGATCAGAGAGGCCATTGAGATCTGCAAGCGAGGCATAAAAACCATGAACAGAGACAAGGGAGCCTTCATCCTCTCTACCACCTGGACCAGCATCTTGGCGGAGTGAACGGACAGCGGGGGCGTGACTTGCCTTCATTCTTGTGACAGGTAAGTCACGCCCTCATGGAACATCAGCTGATAAAGGCGGGTCACAAGACACCATCATGTGACACTCTGAAGAAGGCGAAAGACTTTCGTATTGTGACATGCTCAAGGCCTAAACACTCATCCGAGCAAATATAAGGTAGATTTTGTTAACATGCCCGGAGAAAAACATCAACGAAAATAATTTATATTTGTTTTAACCAGTTGGTGGCGCTACCACTGCGATCAAAAATAAGTTGGCAGCCGTCTTCAGGGCCTGAATATCCTCAAATGTGAAAAATTTCGAGAAGATGGATCATCTGAATCATTTTGCAGGAACTTTTGTTGCCACGGAGAATAATCAGACTCTGCGGCACCGTAATAGCCACGCCCTTCGAAGGAAAGTCACAAAAATAGGGATAGAGTAAGATCAATGTCTTGAGTCTTTTCTAGCCAATTTTCAATCAGATTCGTTAAAAGGGCACCGTGCAGTACGTCAAAATGTAAAAAATGATATTGATTGGCGCAAGGTGTATAACTGAATATAAACATATAGATGTCTTCAGGTACAGACTCTTTATGTACATGTGAAGTTTTGGATTTTTAGCAGCATGTGCAGGAGAGTTATTAAGCATTTTGTCCATTGCGGCGAAGGAAATCTTAAGTGAAAACTTTGAAGCCCCGCCCCCGTCATATAGTATTTCGGAAACAAAAAATTTTAGCCCCAGTGTTTGTCCCAGGTCTTCAGATGCTACAGACAGAATTTTAAGGCAATCAGATGAAGCCTTTAGGATCAGGGTGCAAAAGAATGACCCCTGTAAACATGCAAAAAAGGGCAAAAGTCGGACTTTCAAAAATTCATAACTCACTTCCTGTTCATATTAGACGTTAAAATATCAAATTTTTCGCCATGCCCGATGAGACTGCCAAGTTTGGTTAGTTTTTGTGCATGTTTCGGGGGTCAAAAATGCGATCGAACAATCGGAAAAATAATAATAATAATAATTTCTACAAAAACAATAGGGACTTCGCAGCGGTCGCTGCTCAGGCCCTAATAATAATAATAATAATAATAATAAAAGTAATAATGTTTTCTACAAAAACAATAGGGACCTCGCCGCGGTCGGTGCTCGGGCCCCAATAATAATTTCTACACAAAGTCCATTGTGGTGACCCGCCCCCTTTTAAGTAAATTCAAAATGGCCGACTTCCTGTAAAACCTAGCTCATTGCTCCAAGAGACTTTTTTGTAGGTCTTGGTCTTATACATACAGTGAACCCTCGCTACTTCGCGGTTCACCTTTCGCGGGTTCAGTGCTTCGCGGGTCTAAAAAATATTCGGGGGCATTGTAGTTTCGCCGAGCGGCACGACGGGGCGCTGGAGCGGTTAGACGGCCGCCGTGCGCCGAAGAAGAGCGTGGGCGAAGAGGAGAGTGGACGAAGAAGAGCACGTTCCCCCGGACACGATCGGTGGCGACGTTTCGCGCGGTTCGGACCGTACCAGAGCTCCGGCCGGCGTGCGTGGCAGTTAAGCTGTAGAGGAGCACCTTCCCCGGGCACGGGCGGTTCCAAGCGGCCCCTAAGTTTAACCGAATGGAAGCTCCGGAGGAGGAGGGCATGCTCGCGTCACAGTAAGCCGAAGAGGAGCACCTTCCCCGGGCACGGGCGGTGCCAAGCGGCCCCTAAGTTTAACCGAATGGAAGCTCCGGGGGAGGAGGGCGGGCGTGTGTCACAGTTAAGCCAAATTGGAGCACCTCTTCTGCCCGGGCACGAGCGGAGCGCGAGGCTGTCAGTTATGAATGAATAAATGAATAAATAAATAAAGAATGCCACCTTTCATTTCACAGGGCACACCGGACGGCGTACCAGCAGGTAAAAGTCGGAGTAATTAAATAAATACTAAAAGAATGGCTGGGGAATAAAAAAATAATACGTTTTAATAATAATTTGGTTTTTTTGTTATAACATGAATTTCACTCTCTCTCTCCCCGTATATATATATATATATATATATATTTATTATATTTATTGTATATTTTTTTTAAGCATTTTTGAAGGTGCGCCGCTACTTCGCGGATTTTCAGTTTTCGCGGGTGGTCTCGGTCCCCATTAACCGCGATAACCGAGGGTTCACTGTACTCCATAAAATTTACAAAAAGCGAGGTGAAACACTCAACCAGAGCTGCTTTTTTTAACATTTCTCGAGGGCCATGGCGAGCCATTTCAAAAAAGCTGCACAACTAACGTATAAAATATTGATAAATTTGCTCGGCCTGATGTGTGTGTAAAGTTTTACGAGTTGTCGTTCATATTTAGAACCTCATAATCAGCTTTGTTTTATTGCCGAACAGTGCAATGCCACTCCCACAACTTTTCACGAAAAAGGACGAATTTCGTATTGTGACATCCTCATGGCCGAAACAGTCATCCGAGCATATATGAGGGCGACCTTGTTGAGTTGCACGGAGAAAAACATCCAAGAAAATAACTTGTATTAGCTTTTACCAGTTGGTGGCGCTACTACTACGATGTAAAATAAGTTGGTAGATGTCTTCAGGGCTGAAGTATCCTCAAATGTGTACAACTTCGAGAAGATAAGATCATCTGAGTCATGTTGCCGGAGCTTTTGTTGCCACAGAGTACAATCGGACTTTTCAGCACCTTAATAGCCACGCCTTTTGCCAAAACGCCACAAAATTCGGCAGAGAGTAAGATCATTGTCTTGAGTCTTTTCTGACTCATTTTCAGTCGGATTCGTCAAAAGGGCACCGTGCAGTACGTGAAAATTAAAATAAAAACAAATTTTTGATTCCACTTGGCGGCACTGTGTGTATAACAAAATAATAACATTACGATGTCTTCAGGTCGGGACGTTTTATTTACAGGTGAAGGTTTGGATTTTTAGGAGCATGTGCAGGGGAGTTATTAAGCATTCATTTATTTGTATTAGGTTCATTTTGTCTTCTTATTATTGATATTTGACTGATTCATTAAAAGCAGACAATTATGTTTTAGGTTAATTTTTTACCTGACATGTTTCGGCGAGTCTTTCGCCTTCTTCAGAGTGTCGCATGATGGTGTCTTGAGCTGATGTTCCATGAGGGTGTGACTTACCTGTCAAAAAAATGAAAAAAAATCAGAGCAGTAAAAGAACAAGCACAACATGAACATTACAAATCAGCAATCACTGACCACTGCAAAAGGGAAAACCACATCATGGACCGGGAGAAGGGCAGGGTCATCCGCACAGAAGAGAACAAACAACAGCGCTGGATCAGAGAGGCCATTGAGATCTGCAAGCGAGGCATAAAAACCATGTACAGAGACAAGGGAGCCTTCATCCTCTCTACCACCTGGACCAGCATCTTGGCGGAGTGAACGGACAGCGGGGGGCGTGACTTGCCTTCATTCTTGTGACAGGTAAGTCACGCCCTCATGGAACATCAGCTGATAAAGACGGGTCACAAGACAGCATCATGTGACACTCTGAAGAAGGCGAAAGACTTTCGTATTGTGACATGCTCAAGGCCTAAACACTCATCCGAGCAAATATAAGGTAGATTTTGTTCACCTGCCCGGAGAAAAACATCAACGAAAATAATTTGTATTTGTTTTAACCAGTTGGTGGCGCTACCACTGCGATCAAAAATAAGTTGGCAGCCGTCTTCAGGGCCTGAATATCCTCAAATGTGAAAAATTTCGAGAAGATGGATCATCTGAATCATTTTGCAGGAACTTTTGTTGCCACGGAGAATAATCAGACTCTGCGGCACCGTAATAGCCACGCCCTTCGAAGGAAAGTCACAAAAATAGGGATAGAGTAAGATCAATGTCTTGAGTCTTTTCTAGCCAATTTTCAATCAGATTCGTTAAAAGGGCACCGTGCAGTACGTCAAAATGTAAAAAATGATATTGATTGGCGCAAGGTGTATAACTGAATATAAACATATAGATGTCTTCAGGTACAGACTTTTTATGTACATGTGAAGTTTTGGATTTTTAGCAGCATGTGCAGGAGAGTTATTAAGCATTTTGTCCATTGCGGCGAAGGAAATCTTAAGTGAAAACTTTGAAGCCCCGCCCCCGTCATATAGTATTTCGGAAACAAAAAATTTTAGCCCCAGTGTTTGTCCCAGGTCTTCAGATGCTACAGACAGAATTTTAAGGCAATCAGATGAAGCCTTTAGGATCAGGGTGCAAAAGAATGACCCCTGTAAACATGCAAAAAAGGGCAAAAGTCGGACTTTCAAAAATTCATAACTCACTTCCTGTTCATATTAGACGTTAAAATATCAAATTTTTCGCCATGCCCGATGAGACTGCCAAGTTTGGTGAGTTTTTGTGCATGTTTCGGGGGTCAAAAATGCGATCGAACAATCGGAAAAATAATAATAATAATAATTTCTACAAAAACAATAGGGACTTCGCAGCGGTCGCTGCTCAGGCCCAAATAATAATAATAATAATATTAATAATAATAAAAGTAATAATATTTTCTACAAAAACAATAGGGACCTCGCAGCCGTCGCAGCTCGGGCCCTAATAACAATTTCTAGAAAAACAATAGGGACCTCGCAGCGGTCACTGCTCGGGCCCTAATAATAATAATAATAAAAATAATAATAATTTCCACAAAAACAATGGGGACCTCGGAGCGGTCGCTGCTCAGGCCCTAATAATAATTTCTACAAAAACAATAGGGACCTCGCCGCCGTCGCTGCTCGGGCCCCAATAATAATTTCTACACAAAGTCCATTGTGGTGACCCGCCCCCTTTTAAGTAAATTCAAAATGGCCGACTTCCTGTAAAACCTAGCTCATTGCTCCAAGAGACTTTTTTGTAGGTCTTGGTCTTATACATACAGTGAACCCTCGCTACTTCGCGGTTCACCTTTCGCGGGTTCAGTGCTTCGCGGGTCTAAAAAATATTCGGGGGCATTGTAGTTTCGCCGAGCGGCACGACGGGGCGCTGGAGCGGTTAGACGGCCGGCGTGCGCCGAAGAAGAGCGTGGGCGAAGAGGAGAGTGGACGAAGAAGAGCACGTTCTCCCGGACACGATCGGTGGCGACGTTTCGCGCGGTTCGGACCGTACCAGAGCTCCGGCCGGCGTGCGTGGCAGTTAAGCCGTAGAGGAGCACCTTCCCCGGGCACGGGCGGTGCCAAGCGGCCCCTAAGTTTAACCGAATGGAAGCTCCGGAGGAGGAGGGCATGCTCGCGTCACAGTAAGCCGAAGAGGAGCACCTTCCCCGGGCACGGGCGGTTCCAAGCGGCCCCTAAGTTTAACCGAATGGAAGCTCCGGAGGAGGAGGGCATGCTCGCGTCACAGTAAGCCGAAGAGGAGCACCTTCCCCGGGCACGGGCGGTTCCAAGCGGCCCCTAAGTTTAACTGAATGGAAGCTCCGGAGGAGGAGGGCATTCTCGCGTCACAGTAAGCCGAAGAGGAGCACCTTCCCCGGGCACGGGCGGTGCCAAGCGGCCCCTAAGTTTAACCGAATGGAAGTTCCGGGGGAGGAGGGCGGGCGTGTGTCACAGTTAAGCCGAATTGGAGCACCTCTTCCGCCCGGGCACGAGCGGAGCGCGAGGCTGTCAGTGATGAATGAATAAATGAATAAATAAATAAAGAATGCCACCTTTCATTTCACAGGGCACACCGGACGGCGTACCAGCAGGTAAAAGTCGGAGTAATTAAATAAATACAAAAAGAATGGCTGGGGAATAAAAAAATAATACGTTTTAATAATAATTTGGTTTTTTTGTTATAACATGAATTTCACTCTCTCTCTCCCCGTATATATATATATATATATATATATATATATATATATATATATATATATATATATATATATATATATATATATTTATTATATATATTGTATATTTTTTTTAAGCATTTTTGAAGGTGCGCCGCTACTTCGCGGATTTTCAGTTTTCGCGGGTGGTCTCGGTCCCCATTAACCGCGATAACCGAGGGTTCACTGTACTCCATAAAATTTACAAAAAGCGAGGTGAAACACTCAATCAGGGCTGCTTTTTTGAACATTTCTCAAGGGCCATGGCGAGCCATTTAAAAAAAGCTGCACAACTAACGTATAAAATATTGATAAATTTGCTCGGCCTGATGTGTGTGTAAAGTTTCACGAGTTGTCGTTCATATTTAGAACCTCATAATCAGCGTTGTTTTATTGCCGAACAGTGCAATGCCACTCCCACAACTTTTCACGAAAAAGGACTAATTTCGTATTGTGACATCCTCATGGCCGAAACAGTCATCCGAGCATATATGAGGGCGACCTTGTTGAGTTGCACGGAGAAAAACATCCAAGAAAATAACTTGTATTAGCTTTTACCAGTTGGTGGCGCTACTACTACGATGAAAAATAAGTTGGTAGATGTCTTCAGGGCTGAAGTATCCTCAAATGTGTACAACTTCGAGAAGATAGGATCATCTGAGTCATGTTGCCGGAGCTTTTGTTGCCACAGAGTACAATCGGACTTTTCAGCACCGTAATAGCCACGCCTTTTGCCAAAACGTCACAAAATTCGGCAGAGAGTAAGATCATTGTCTTGAGTCTTTTCTGACTAATTTTCAGTCGGATTCGTCAAAAGGGCACCGTGCAGTACGTGAAAATTAAAATAAAAACAAATTTTGTATTCCACTTGGCGGCGCTGTGTGTATAACAAAATAATAACATTAAGATGTCTTCAGGTCGGGACGTTTTATTTACAGGTGAAGGTTTGGATTTTTAGGAGCATGTGCAGGGGAGTTATTAAGCATTCATTTATTTGTATTAGGTTCATTTTGTCTTCATATTATTGATATTTGACTGATTCATTAAAAGCAGACAATTATGTTTTAGGTTAATTTTTTACCTGACATGTTTCGGCGAGTCTTTTGCCTTCTTCAGAGTGTCGCATGATGGTGTCTTGAGACCCGTCTTTATCAGCTGATGTTCCATGAGGGTGTGACTTACCTGTCAAAAAAATTAAAAAATCAGAGCAGTAAAAGAACAAGCACAACATGAACATTACAAATCAGCAATCACTGACCGCTGCAAAAGGGAAAACCACATCATGGACCGGGAGAAGGGCAGGGTCATCCGCACCGAAGAGAATAAACAACAGCGCTGGATCAGAGAGGCCATTGAGATCTGCAAGCGAGGCATAAAAACCATGAACAGAGACAAGGGAGCCTTCATCCTCTCTACCACCTGGAGCAGCATTTTGGCGGAGTGAACGGACAGCGGGGGGCGTGACTTGCCTTCATTCTTGTGACAGGTAAGTCACGCCCTCATGGAACATCAGCTGATAAAGACGGGCCACAAGACACCATCATGTGACACTCTGAAGAAGGCGAAAGACTTTCGTATTGTGACATCCTCAAGGCCTAAACACTCATCCGAGCAAATGTAAGGTAGATTTTGTTAACCTGCCCGGAGAAAAAAATCAACGAAAATAATTTGTATTTGTTTTAACCAGTTGGTGGCGCTACCACTGCGATCAAAAATAAGTTGGCAGCCGTCTTCAGGGCCTGAATATCCTCAAATGTGAAAAATTTCGAGAAGATGGATCATCTGAATCATTTTGCAGGAACTTTTGTTGCCACGGAGAATAATCAGACTCTGCGGCACCGTAATAGCCACGCCCTTCGAAGGAAAGTCACAAAAATAGGGATAGAGTAAGATCAATGTCTTGAGTCTTTTCTAGCCAATTTTCAATCAGATTCGTTAAAAGGGCACCGTGCAGTACGTCAAAATGTAAAAAATGATATTGATTGGCGCAAGGTGTATAACTGAATATAAACATATAGATGTCTTCAGGTACAGACTCTTTATGTACATGTGAAGTTTTGGATTTTTAGCAGCATGTGCAGGAGAGTTATTAAGCATTTTGTCCATTGCGGCGAAGGAAATCTTAAGTGAAAACTTTGATGCCCCGCCCCCGTCATATAGTATTTCGGAAACAAAAAATTTTAGCCCCAGTGTTTGTCCCAGGTCTTCAGAAGCTACAGACAGAATTTTAAGGCAATCAGATGAAGCCTTTAGGATCAGGGTGCAAAAGAATGACCCCTGTAAACATGCAAAAAAGGGCAAAAGTCGGACTTTCAAAAATTCATAACTCACTTCTTGTTCATATTAGACATTAAAATATCAAATTTTTCGCCATGCCCGATGAGACTGCCAACTTTGGTGAGTTTTTGTGCATGTTTCGGGGGTCAAAAATGCGATCGAACAATCGGAAAAATAATAATAATAATAATTTCTACAAAAACAATAGGGACTTCGCAGCGGTCGCTGCTCAGGCCCTAATAATAATAATAATAATTATAATAAAAGTAATAATATTTTCTACAAAAACAATAGGGACCTCGCCGCGGTCGCTGCTCGGGCCCCAATAATAATTTCTACACAAAGTCCATTGTGGTGACCCGCCCCCTTTTAAGTAAATTCAAAATGGCCGACTTCCTGTAAAACCTAGCTCATTGCTCCAAGAGACTTTTTTGTAGGTCTTGGTCTTATACATACAGTGAACCCTCGCTACTTCGCGGTTCACCTTTCGCGGGTTCAGTGCTTCGCGGGTCTAAAAAATATTCGGGGGCATTGTAGTTTCGCCGAGCGGCACGACGGGGCGCTGGAGCGGTTAGACGGCCGGCGTGCGCCGAAGAAGAGCGTGGGCGAAGAGGAGAGTGGACGAAGAAGAGCACGTTCCCCCGGACACGATCGGTGGCGACGTTTCGCGCGGTTCGGACCGTACCAGAGCTCCGGCCAGCGTGCGTGGCAGTTAAGCCGTAGAGGAGCACCTTCCCCGGGCACGGGCGGTGCCAAGCGGCCCCTAAGTTTAACCGAATGGAAGCTCCGGAGGAGGAGGGCATGCTCGCGTCACAGTAAGCCGAAGAGGAGCACCTTCCCCGGGCACGGGCGGTTCCAAGCGGCCCCTAAGTTTAACCGAATGGAAGCTCCGGAGGAGGAGGGCATGCTCGCGTCACAGTAAGCCGAAGAGGAGCACCTTCCCCGGGCACGGGCGGTTCCAAGCGGCCCCTAAGTTTAACCGAATGGAAGCTCCGGAGGAGGAGGGCATGCTCGCGTCACAGTAAGCCGAAGAGGAGCACCTTCCCCGGGCACGGGCGGTGCCAAGCGGCCCCTAAGTTTAACCGAATGGAAGCTCCGGGGGAGGAGGACGGGCGTGTGTCACAGTTAAGCCAAATTGGAGCACCTCTTCTGCCCGGGCACGAGCGGAGCGCGAGGCTGTCAGTTATGAATGAATAAATGAATAAATAAATAAAGAATGCCACCTTTCATTTCACAGGGCACACCGGACGGCGTACCAGCAGGTAAAAGTCGGAGTAATTAAATAAATACAAAAAGAATGGCTGGGGAATAAAAAAATAATACGTTTTAATAATAATTTGGTTTTTTTGTTATAACATGAATTTCACTCTCTCTCTCCCCGTATATATATATATATATATATATATATATATATATATATATATATTTATATATTTATTATATATATTGTATATTTTTTTTAAGCATTTTTGAAGGTGCGCCGCTACTTCGCGGATTTTCAGTTTTCGCGGGTGGTCTCGGTCCCCATTAACCGCGATAACCGAGGGTTCACTGTACTCCATAAAATTTACAAAAAGCGAGGTGAAACACTCAACCAGAGCTGCTTTTTTTTAACATTTCTCGAGGGCCATGGCGAGCCATTTCAAAAAAGCTGCACAACTAACTTATAAAATATTGATAAATTTGCTCGGCCTGATGTGTGTGTAAAGTTTTACGAGTTGTCGTTCATATTTAGAACCTCATAATCAGCTTTGTTTTATTGCCGAACAGTGCAATGCCACTCCCACAACTTTTCACGAAAAATCACGAATTTCGTATTGTGACATCCTCATGGCCGAAACAGTCATCCGAGCATATATGAGGGCGACCTTGTTGAGTTGCACGGAGAAAAACATCCAAGAAAATAACTTGTATTAGCTTTTACCAGTTGGTGGCGCTACTACTACGATGTAAAATAAGTTGGTAGATGTCTTCAGGGCTGAAGTATCCTCAAATGTGTACAACTTCGAGAAGATAGGATCATCTGAGTCATGTTGCCGGAGCTTTTGTTGCCACAAAGTACAATCGGACTTTTCAGCACCTTAATAGCCACGCCTTTTGCCAAAACGTCACAAAATTCGGCAGAGAGTAAGATCATTGTCTTGAGTCTTTTCTGACTAATTTTCAGTCGGATTCGTCAAAAGGGCACCGTGCAGTACGTGAAAATTAAAATAAAAACAAATTTTTAATTCCACTTGGCGGCACTGTGTGTATAACAAAATAATAGCATTAAGATGTCTTCAGGTCGGGACGTTTTATTTACAGGTGAAGGTTTGGATTTTTAGGAGCATGTGCAGGGGAGTTATTAAGCATTCATTTATTTGTATTAGGTTCATTTTGTCTTCTTATTATTGATATTTGACTGATTCATTAAAAGCAGACAATTATGTTTTAGGTTAATTTTTTACCTGACATGTTTCGGCGAGTCTTTCGCCTTCTTCAGAGTGTCGCATGATGGTGTCTTGAGACCCGTCTTTATCAGCTGATGTTCCATGAGGGTGTGACTTACCTGTCAAAAAAATGAAAAATCAGAGCAGTAAAAGAACAAGCACAACATGAACATTACAAATCAGCAATCACTGACCACTGCAAAAGGGAAAACCACATCATGGACCGGGAGAAGGGCAGGGTCATCCGCACCGAAGAGAACAAACAACAGCGCTGGATCAGAGAGGCCATTGAGATCTGCAAGCGAGGCATAAAAACCATGAACAGAGACAAGGGAGCCTTCATCCTCTCTACCACCTGGAGCAGCATTTTGGCGGAGTGAACGGACAGCGGGGGCGTGACTTGCCTTCGTTCTTGTGACAGGTAAGTCACGCCCTCATGGAACATCAGCTGATAAAGACGGGCCACAAGACACCATCATGTGACACTCTGAAGAAGGCAAAAGACTTTCGTATTGTGACATCCTCAAGGCCTAAACACTCATCCGAGCAAATGTAAGGTAGATTTTGTTAACCTGCCCGGAGAAAAAAATCAACGAAAATAATTTGTATTTGTTTTAACCAGTTGGTGGCGCTACCACTGCGATCAAAAATAAGTTGGCAGCCGTCTTCAGGGCCTGAATATCCTCAAATGTGAAAAATTTCGAGAAGATGGATCATCTGAATCATTTTGCAGGAACTTTTGTTGCCACGGAGAATAATCAGACTCTGCGGCACCGTA
The DNA here is from genome assembly GCF_059441095.1 of Idiotropiscis lumnitzeri. NCBI lineage: Eukaryota > Metazoa > Chordata > Actinopteri > Syngnathiformes > Syngnathidae > Idiotropiscis > Idiotropiscis lumnitzeri. The sequence continues at coordinate 712,328 of NW_028283634.1, read as the reverse complement.
ATAGCCACGCCCTTCGAAGGAAAGTCACAAAAATAGGGATAGAGTAAGATCAATGTCTTGAGTCTTTTCTAGCCAATTTTCAATCAGATTCGTTAAAAGGGCACCGTGCAGTACGTCAAAATGTAAAAAATGATATTGATTGGCGCAAGGTGTATAACTGAATATAAACATATAGATGTCTTCAGGTACAGACTCTTTATGTACATGAATAGAATAGAAATAGAAATCCCTTTATTGTCATTGTACACAAGTGTGCAACGAGATTAGAGGGCTCCCCTCTCCAGTGCAATACAACTGTAATACAGACAAATATATAAATTAGATGAATAAATAAGAATGGAATAAGAAGTTTTGGATTTTTAGCAGCATGTGCAGGAGAGTTATTAAGCATTTTGTCCATTGCGGCGAAGGAAATCTTAAGTGAAAACTTTGATGCCCCGCCCCCGTCATATAGTATTTCGGAAACAAAAAATTTTAGCCCCAGTGTTTGTGCCAGGTCTTCAGATGCTCCAGACAGAACTTTAAGGCAATCAGATGAAGCCTTTAGGATCAAGGTGCAAAAGAATGACCCCTGTAAACATGCAAAAAAGGGCAAAAGTCGGACTTTCAAAAATTCATAACTCACTTCCTGTTCATATTAGACGTTAAAAAATATCAAATTTTTCGCCATGCCCGATGAGACTGCCAAGTTTGGTGAGTTTTTGTGCATGTTTCGGGGGTCAAAAATGCGATCGAACAATCGGAAAAATAATAATAATAATAATTTCTACAAAAACAATAGGGACTTCGCAGCGGTCGCTGCTCAGGCCCTAATAATAATAATAATAATAATAATAATAAAAGTAATAATAATTTCTACAAAAACAATAGGGACCTCGCCGCGGTCGCTGCTCGGGCCCCAATAATAATTTCTACACAAAGTCCATTGTGGAGACCCGCCCCCTTTTAAGTAAATTCAAAATGGCCGACTTCCTGTAAAACCTAGCTCATTGCTCCAAGAGACTTTTTTGTAGGTCTTGGTCTTATACATACAGTGAACCCTCGCTACTTCGAGGTTCACCTTTCGCGGGTTCAGTGCTTCGCGGGTCTAAAAAATATTCGGGGGCATTGTAGTTTCGCCGAGCGGCACGACGGGGCGCTGGAGCGGTTAGACGGCCGGCGGGCGCCGAAGAAGAGCGTGGGCGAAGAGGAGAGTGGACGAAGAAGAGCACGTTCCCCCGGACACGATCGGTGGCGACGTTTCGCGCGGTTCGGACCGTACCAGAGCTCCGGCCGGCGTGCGTGGCAGTTAAGCCGTAGAGGAGCACCTTCCCCGGGCACGGGCGGTTCCAAGCGGCCCCTGAGTTTAACCGAATGGAAGCTCCGGAGGAGGAGGGCATGCTCGCGTCACAGTAAGTCGAAGAGGAGCACCTTCCCCGGGCACGGGCGGTTCCAGGCGGCCCCTAAGTTTAACCGAATGGAAGCTCCGGAGGAGGAGGGCATGCTCGCGTCACAGTAAGCCGAAGAGGAGCACCTTCCCCGGGCACGGGCGGTGCCAAGCGGCCCCTAAGTTTAACCGAATGGAAGCTCCGGGGGAGGAGGGCGGGCGTGTGTCACAGTTAAGCCGAATTGGAGCACCTCTTCTGCCCGGGCACGAGCGGAGCGCGAGGCTGTCAGTTATGAATGAATAAATGTAATAAATAAATAAAGAATGCCACCTTTCATTTCACAGGGCACACCGGACGGCGTACCAGCAGGTAAAAGTCGGAGTAATTAAATAAATACAAAAAGAATGGTTGGGGAATAAAAAAATAATAAGTTTTAATAATAATTTGTTTTTTTTGTTATAACATGAATTTCACTCTCTCTCTCTCTCTCTCTCCCCCCGTATATATATATATATATATATATATATATATATATATATATATTTATATATTTATTATATATATTGTATATTTTTTTAAAGCATTTTTGAAGGTGCGCCGCTACTTCGCGGATTTTCAGTTTTCGCGGATGGTCTCGGTCCCCATTAACCGCGATAACCGAGGGTTCACTGTACTCCATAAAATTTACAAAAAGCGAGGTGAAACACTCAACCAGGGCTGCTTTTTTGAACATTTCTCGAGGGCCATGGTGAGCCATTTCAAAAAAGCTGCACAACTAACGTATAAAATATTGATAAATTTGCTCGGCCTGATGTGTGTGTAAAGTTTCACGAGTTGTTGTTCATATTTAGAACCTCATAATCAGCGTTGTTTTATTGCCGAACAGTGCAATGCCACTCCCACAACTTTTCATGAAAAAGGACAAATTTCGTATTATGACGTCCTCATGGCCCGAAACAGTCATCCGAGCATATATGAGGGCGACCTTGTTGAGTTGCACGGAGAAAAACATCCAAGAAAATAACTTGTATTAGCTATTAGCAGTTGGTGGCGCTACTACTACGATGAAAAATAAGTTGGTAGATGTCTTCAGGGCTTAAGTATCCTCAAATGTGTGCAACTTCGAGAAGATAGGATCATCTGACTCATGTTGCTGGAGCTTTTGTTGCCACAGAGTACAATCGGACTTTTCAGCACCGTAATAGCCACGCCTTTTGCCAAAACGTCACAAAATTCGGCAGAGAGTAAGATCATTGTCTAGAGTCTTTTCTGACTAATTTTCAGTCGGATTCGTCAAAAGGGCACCGTGCAGTGCGTGAAAATTAAAATAAAAAAAATTTTTTGATTCCACTTGGCGGCACTGTGTGTATAACAAAATAATAACATTAAGATGTCTTCAGGTCGGGACGTTTTATTTACAGGTGAAGGTTTGGATTTTTAGGAGCATGTGCAGGGGAGTTATTAAGCATTCATTTATTTGTATTAGGTTCATTTTGTCTTCTTATTATTGATATTTGACTGATTCATTAAAAGCAGACAATTATGTTTTAGGATAATTTTTTACCTGACATGTTTCGGCGAGTCTTTCGCCTTCTTCAGAGTGTCGCATGATGGTGTCTTGAGCTGATGTTCCATGAGGGTGTGGCTTACCTGTCAAAAAAATGAAAAAAATCAGAGCAGTAAAAGAACAAGCACAACATGAACATTACAAATCAGCAATCACTGACCACTGCAAAAGGGAAAACCACATCATGGACCGGGAGAAGGGCAGGGTCATCCGCACAGAAGAGAACAAACAACAGCGCTGGATCAGAGAGGCCATTGAGATCTGCAAGCGAGGCATAAAAACCATGAACAGAGACAAGGGAGCCTTCATCCTCTCTACCACCTGGACCAGCATCTTGGCGGAGTGAACGGACAGCGGGGGGCGTGACTTGCCTTCATTCTTGTGACAGGTAAGTCACGCCCTCATGGAACATCAGCTGATAAAGACGGGTCACAAGACACCATCATGTGACACTCTGAAGAAGGCGAAAGACTTTTGTATTGTGACATGCTCAAGGCCTAAACACTCATCCGAGCAAATATAAGGTAGATTTTGTTAACCTGCCCGGAGAAAAACATCAACGAAAATAATTTGTATTTGTTTTAACCAGTTGGTGGCGCTACCACTGCGATCAAAAATAAGTTGGCAGCCGTCTTCAGGGCCTGAATATCCTCAAATGTGAAAAATTTCGAGAAGATGGATCATCTGAATCATTTTGCAGGAACTTTTGTTGCCACGGAGAATAATCAGACTCTGCGGCACCATAATAGCCACGCCCTTCGAAGGAAAGTCACAAAAATAGGGATAGAGTAAGATCAATGTCTTGAGTCTTTTCTAGACAATTTTCAATCAGATTCGTTAAAAGGGCACCGTGCAGTACGTCAAAATGTAAAAAATGATATTGATTGGCGCAAGGTGTATAACTGAATATAAACATATAGATGTCTTCAGGTACAGACTCTTTATGTACATGTGAAGTTTTGGATTTTTAGCAGCATGTGCAGGAGAGTTATTAAGCATTTTGTCCATTGCGGCGAAGGAAATCTTAAGTGAAAACTTTGAAGCCCCGCCCCTGTCATATAGTATTTCGGAAACAAAAAATTTTAGCCCCAGTGTTTGTCCCAGGTCTTCAGATGCTACAGACAGAATTTTAAGGCAATCAGATGAAGCCTTTAGGATCAGGGTGCAAAAGAATGACCCCTGTAAACATGCAAAAAAGGGCAAAAGTCGGACTTTCAAAAATTCATAACTCACTTCCTGTTCATATTAGACGTTAAAATATCAAATTTTTCGCCATGCCCGATGAGACTGCCAAGTTTGGTGAGTTTTTGTGCATGTTTCGGGGGTCAAAAATGCGATCGAACAATCGGAAAAATAATAATAATAATAATTTCTACAAAAACAATAGGGACTTCGCAGCGGTCGCTGCTCAGGCCCTAATAATAATAATAATAATATTATTAATAATAAAAGTAATAATATTTTCTACAAAAACAATAGGGACCTCGCAGCCGTCGCAGCTCGGGCCCTAATAACAATTTCTAGAAAAACAATAGGGACCTCGCAGCGGTCACTGCTCGGGCCCTAATAATAATAATAAAAATAATAATAATTTCCACAAAAACAATGGGGACCTCGTAGCGGTCGCTGCTCGGGCCCTAATAATAATTTCTTCAAAAACAATAGGGACCTCGCCGCCGTCGCTGCTCGGGCCCCAATAATAATTTCTACACAAAGTCCATTGTGGTGACCCGCCCCCTTTTAAGTAAATTCAAAATGGCCGACTTCCTGTAAAACCTAGCTCATTGCTCCAAGAGACTTTTTTGTAGGTCTTGGTCTTATACATACAGTGAACCCTCGCTACTTCGCGGTTCACCTTTCGCGGGTTCAGTGCTTCGCGGGTCTAAAAAATATTCGGGGGCATTGTAGTTTCGCCGAGCGGCACGACGGGGCGCTGGAGCAGTTAGACGGCCGGCGTGCGCCGAAGAAGAGCGTGGGCGAAGAGGAGAGTGGACGAAGAAGAGCACGTTCCCCCGGACACGATCGGTGGCGACGTTTCGCGCGGTTTGAACCGTACCAGAGCTCCGGCCGGCGTGCGTGGCAGTTAAGCCGTAGAGGAACACCTTCCCCGGGCACGGGCGGTGCCAAGCGGCCCCTAAGTTTAACCGAATGGAAGCTCCGGAGGAGGAGGGCATGCTCGCGTCACAGTAAGCCGAAGAGGAGCACCTTCCACGGGCACGGGCGGTTCCAAGCGGCCCCTAAGTTTAACCGAATGGAAGCTCCGGAGGAGGAGGGGATGCTCGCGTCACAGTAAGCCGAAGAGGAGCACCTTCCCCGGGCACGGGCGGTTTCAAGCGGCCCCTAAGTTTAACCGAATGGAAGCTCCGGAGGAGGAGGGCATGCTCGCGTCACAGTAAGCCGAAGAGGAGCACCTTCCCCGGGCATGGGCGGTGCCAAGCGGCCCCTAAGTTTAACCGAATGGAAGTTCCGGGGGAGGAGGGCGGGCGTGTGTCACAGTTAAGCCGAATTGGAGCACCTCTTCCGCCCGGGCACGAGCGGAGCGCGAGGCTGTCAGTTATGAATGAATAAATGAATAAATAAATAAAGAATGCCACCTTTCATTTCACAGGGCACACCGGACGGCGTACCATTAGGTAAAAGTCGGAGTAATTAAATAAATACAAAAAGAATGGCTGGGGAATTAAAAAATAATATGTTTTAATAATAATTTGTTTTTTTTTGTTGTAACATGAATTTCACTCTCTCTCTCCCCGTATATATATATATATATATATATATATTTATAAATTTGCTCGGCCTGATGTGTGTGTAAAGTTTCACGAGTTGTCGTTCATATTTACAACCTCATAATCAGCGTTGTTTTATTGCCGAACAGTGCAATGCCACTCCCACAACCTTTCACGAAAAAGGACGAATTTCGTATTGTGACATCCTCATGGCCGAAACAGTAATCCGAGCATATATGAGGGCGACCTTGTTGAGTTGCACGGAGAAAAACATCCAAGAAAATAACTTGTATTAGCTTTTACCAGTTGGTGGCGCTACTACTACGATGAAAAATAAGTTGGTAGAAGTCTTCAGGGCTGAAGTATCCTCAAATGTGTACAACTTCGAGAAGATAGGATCATCTGAGTCATGTTGCCGGAGCTTTTGTTGTCACAAAGTACAATCGGACTTTTCAGCACCGTAATAGCCACGCCTTTTGCCAAAACGTCACAAAATTCGGCAGAGAGTAAGATCATTGTCTTGAGTCTTTTCTGACTAATTTTCAGTCGGATTCGTCAGAAGGGCACCGTGCAGTACGTGAAAATTAAAATAAAAACAAATTTTTGATTCCACTTGGCGGCGCTGTGTGTAAAACAAAATAATAACATTAAGATGTCTTCAGGTCGGGACGTTTTATTTACAGGTGAAGGTTTGGATTTTTAGGAGCATGTGCAGGGGAGTTATTAAGCATTCATTTATTTGTATTAGGTTCATTTTGTCTTCTTATTATTGATATTTGACTGATTCATTAAAAGCAGACATTTATGTTTTAGGTTAATTTTTTACCTGACATGTTTCGGCGAGTCTTTCGCCTTCTTCAGAGTGTCGCATGATGGTGTCTTGAGACCAGTCTTTATCAGCTGATGTTCCATGAGGGTGTGACTTACCTGTCAAAAAAATTAAAAAATCAGAGCAGTAAAAGAACAAGCACAACATGAACATTACAAATCAGCAATCACTGACCACTGCAAAAGGGAAAACCACATCATGGACCGGGAGAAGGGCAGGGTCATCCGCACAGAAGAGAACAAACTACAGCGCTGGATCAGAGAGGCCATTGAGATCTGCAAGCGAGGCATAAAAACCATGAACAGAGACAAGGGAGCCTTCATCCTCTCTACCACCTGGAGCAGCGTCTTGGCGGAGTGAATGGACAGCGGGGGGCGTGACTTGCCTTCATTCTTGTGACAGGTAAGGCACGCCTTCATGGAACATCAGCTGATAAAGACAGGTCACAAGACACCATCACAGGGTTCGAAGTTAACTTTAAAAACTGCTTGCCCATAGGGCAAGTGCCACTAAAATTTGCCTTGCCCGAGTGGCCAAATTACTTGCCCAACTTGGGCAAGTGACAATTTTTTTTCTCTTGCCCTGAGTGACTTTTTGTATGACAAAGTGTCTAATTACAAATTGCATGAATTTTTTGTTCGGACAGTTCCCGCCTAGAAAGAATTAAAAATACGTTACAATCATAAGGGTTGCTTATAGAAAAATGTATCATGTATTAACACATTAATTAGGTGTCTGCTGACCCAGGATTATGTTATTGTTATGTTATGTTATATATGAAAGAGAATGTGGAATGACACTGAACGATGGAAGGTGGAAGGATGTGGAAAGATTGTGAATGACATTGAATGATTTGGAATGACACTGAAAGATTTTGAATAATACTGAATGACACTGAATGAAGTAAAACTTTCTGGGAACGGGCCAATTCAAGATAGCTGCCGCACTGTGGGGGAGGCTTTGGTACCAAATTTGGAAAGAGACCCAAACGGTTGGGTCCATTTTATATCAGTGTGGGGGTGAAACGTTGGTCTCGGCGGAGCTGTCTGAATATTGGAGAAGTTAGAAGACAAAGTAAAACAGAACAATTAAAATCACTCTTCAAATACATATTGTTTGGTGGGCAGAGCATGATTTACAGCTCACCATTTTATTGCATGCACCAAGCATGTTATACATTTTTCTGTCCATGGGATGGCGTAGTCAAGAAAAATGAAGCATCTCGAAGCCCATTCGTGTGTGAAGTATTTCCCTGCAGGGCTTGGCTGCTTTATGGGGCTTCATTTTGCCATCACTAGTTTTAGATAGTTTTAATTTTTGAAAGAGCATTTTTGTTTTAGTATTAAGGTAGGCCAGAAATGGAATGAAATGCAGAGATAGAAATGACACAGGAAAAATTTGGCTAGAAGGGCTATAATTTTCATTAAAGCAGAGAAGAAAATAGAAACTACAAAAAACATTGATGTGTACTTGTCCACTTTAAGGTAGAACTGGTTGAAGTGAAATGAGTCACAAGATTGGAAAAATAGGAAATAAAATAGAATTAACATGTTCATTTTTGTGATAAGAAATTTGTGATTAGGTGAAAAGGGGGAAAAAAAGAGAATTACAGGCTTTTCAAATAAAACAACCTAATTTAAATTGGCCAACTTGTAAAATGGAAAAGAAAATTCTAAATTATGCACAGAAAGCATGAACGTGTTGGGCAGAAGGAAGGAAAAAGAAAAGAAAGAAAGGAGGAAGCAGTAAGTCTTGTTACAAAACATTAACTTTTCAGGACGAGTTGTGGTAGCAATGGAGGATCACGTGACGTAAAAAGTCAAACATAAAAGTGTGTGTAGAAGGAGTTCTACATCAACATGCGTTTTACTCATTAGGCCGTGATACACTGACAAAATTGGACTTCAATAGAATTAATAAGCACGGGCGAATTCAAACAAACGTCAAAACTTTAAAGGGGCGCATTGTCAGTGATAAGAAAGAGAAAAGATATTGCCAGACCACTTTTCTGTAAAAACTTTCCTTGGGACGCCTCGGTGACCCCCATTAAATCCCTGACCCTTCATAGATAAAGTTGAGGCCCAGTGCCTCTCAGGGCTGTAATTTATGTGGCAGAGAAAGGTCCAACAAGCCTTGGTAATCTTTAAAACAGTATCGTCATGGCCATGGAATGGGTTGTGTATGTTGGAACTTGTGAAGATACACTACAAGATTGTATCGACAAAGCATCTTAACGCACTACCAAATTATTATAAGCCATTTGAGCAAAACAGTGACTGCAAAAAATGACTTCATTAGCCTGGGTTACTGCAGGAACCAGGGCAAAATGAATTCATTTGCATATTTAGTCACAACAATTTGGATTTCGTGGCAGAGAACCACTTAGAGTGTGATTAAGAGCTTTCACTGCTGCTTTAAGGAATCAAAAAATTACATTCTTTTCCCACCACATTCACATTGCACGCCGGCCTAATTGTCACAGGGACACATTATACTGATAAGTTGCGGTGCATTTCAGCCCAGCGTCATTTTTTCCCCGCATCATCTAGGAGGCGCCACACGACTGTGGAGCCGTCCAAATTATCACCAAACCGCGACTTGACCTTCCTCCCGACTGGAGGAACTCAGACTTGTAACACAGACCAGGTGCGCATTCCAGACTGATAAGAAGTAAAAGTGTTTGAGAACCAAGGTCGCAGCCTGAAATCAAACTGACTTTTATGCGATGGGAGTACTAACATTGTGATACCAACGGATAAGAGATTGTTAGGATAAGCAGGAAGAGCGTAGGCGGGTGTGAGCTAATTAAAATTTGGGGTTTCCCATCTTGTATGAGTTGTATGGTTACAATGTGGACTGACAGTCAAGATAAATGTTCATGCGTTCTGTCGACATTGGGCTTTAAAAACCACAACAGGAAAAGAAAAGTTGTGCATAAAGCACGTCTAAAATAGTTATTTGTGAACGCAAAATTCACTTAACAGAAAATGACACAATTACAATTGGAAACTGCCTCGCCTTTATATCGACACAGCGCAGCTAAAAGGGAAAATGAACACACCCCCACACGCACACACACGCAGAAAATCAACTTGACAATTTGATCCCACGCCAGGGAAAAAGGTACCAGTAATTGAACGCACAAATTGGGAGAACAAAGGTGCAAACATTGCTGAGGACAGGATCAGCAAATTGGCAGATGGCAAATCCTGGCTGCCTAATTCATTGATTGGAAAAGTAATAAGAGTGACACACGAGCATAACCATGAGTCAAGAGAGGGGTAGTATGATATGAAATTGTTCCCACATACAGACTTTTCAACAAAAAACTTTTTTTTAGACAGTGTTATTTGTTTGAGATGCAATATTGTTTGGTTGTAATTCATATGTTTTCAAAATGGATTAAGTTGTTTCCGACAACATATGTTGATGCTAAAACAGTTGGAAAAAGTGTTGTGTAATCAAATTGTCAGGTTCAATCACCTAAGCATTCACTGAACATAGGCTAAATGAATGGAAGGAAGACAAGAGTTGATCTTTTACTCGCGAGGAGAACGAACAGAGGTGTGCTCAGTTACATCTCCAAATTCGTTCTGGAGCACACTCCGCCGAGCCCTCTATTTTATTAGGGAAGTCCCTAACAATACAATGTATTTGCACTAAGAGATGAAGGGGGGAGCACCAGCAGGAACATGTAAACATCTCAGACACAAGAGGAAAGACAGACATCAATGGCAGTCATCCACTGATTGAAAAGGCAGATATGCCCTTTTAGTGCTCTGGTACTAAAGTCTCAGTCCTTTTGTTTCAGAGGTGTGTCTCAGCACACCTCCTTTGATGTTGCAGACGTTGATCCAGTCTTCAGGCATCCGCTTCTCTGTGAAGTCTTCTCATCCATATGGTCAAACATGGGTCACGCTGTGGAACAATTCTTTTGCAATACTAATAGAGTAAAATATGGGATAAAATACATCTTCAACCTAACACAAATTATCCTGACATTTGGAATTTCAAGAAGTGATTTGAAGTGAAAATTATGCATTTTGTGAATGATGTTGTAACAAGTGGGACAGTTGTTGCAAAATTGACTCAAAGCGTCATTGTGCATACAGTCTGCAGGACTTGTGGAACGCACTAATGGGACTGTTAAGGGCAGACTTATCAAGAATATGAGGGAAAAAAAGGAGACAATGACCAGACTGTGTTTCAATCACAGCAATGAGGATAGTGCCAGCCGAAGTTAGGACACTATCCCCTATCGACTCTCAGGTTCATCAGAACCACCAGCGACTGGCACATCAGTCCCAGTCCACATGGGAAACATGTTTTGCCCAAAAAAAAAAAAAAAAAAAAAAAGACGCAATTACTGGCCAGTGTGTTCTGATCCACAGAGAAATCACGTCCGTGTGGGAGACCAACTCTTCTTCAAGGTGCTGAAACGACTTCGTTGGGACAAGTGAATGCTGAGATGGCCCTCGCCAGATGATTGCAGTGACCCCGACGGCAGCAAAGGTCGCGGGGCGTGGCAGCTGGATCCACCAGTTGCAGTACAAGCTTCTCCGGTTTCCAGCTAAAGGCCGAGCAACGCGAATCCCTCGAACAGGAGCCCACCTGAGTCACAATATCGGACCACACGCACATCGGAACCGCACAACCAGCCACAGATACGAATGTTGAAGCCACAGAACAAAAAGATTAGATATTGTTTGGAAATTAATGACGTACATAAAGAATTTTAGCCTTGATTGGAGAACATTACTGCATTTACATTTTTAATAAAATGAAACAATTATTGATGTTATGACCACTACGAAGAATTTGAAAGACAATATATCGGGATAATTATGGTTTTCATTTTTGTTATGTGTAGTCTGTTCATGTTGCATTATTCTTATGACAAAGATGATTATTAACTGCATGTTTGTTGCCCAAATGTACCATTACAACCTGATTGATGTTGAGAATGACGAATTCGAACTGGACAATGACAAACTCGAACTGGACACTGAAACCTAAATAACACATGGACCCTTTTGCCCCTGCCCCCACACATGCACACACATACACCACACACGAAGATCCGGGAGGTAAAGACGGCTGTCCCCTCCTACAACGAGGCAAGGGCCTCCATCAAGTCGCCGCAGAGACAAGCTCTGCGTGGAGACAAGCTCTGCGTGGAGACAGTTTTGTTATTTTTCACTAGGTATATTGAAGTTTTTTTATGTTTTATTCCCAAGTGACCAACATACCATGAGAATCTCGTTCCACGCCGGAAGGGAGGAGGGGAATTTTGTCCCTACTGAGGGTTTTCGCCCCTCCACGGATGACCACACTGTTGTATGATTTCATTGTGATGATCTGTCTTAAAGCCGTCAGGACATGATTTAAACCCACAAACGGGGGAATGTGAGATGGGATGAGGATATGTAAATAGTTTGTGTATTTCTAATCATGTTTTTATACACTATTTGTATCAGTTATAATTGCGCACACACACACAGACACTCACATTATTGCTTTAGCACACACGCGCACAACTGGAACACACGCACACACTTTAGTTTCGAATTCCTGACTGACTACTGTGGTTGATTGCTTCCTGCCTGCCTGCTAGAATTTCAGACAGACCTCCATTGTCTGCTTAGGTTGCTGATAAAAGACCGAACGGGTGGTAGAGAGTGAGAGAGAGTGCGCGAGATTGAACTGGCAAGACGCCTGCTTCACCTCCTGACTTCCTCTCCCATTCGCGAATGGTCAAAAACAAAACTCTAACTGGTTTGGTCTGGATTTATGCCACCTTCAGTCTAAAAATGGCGTCAGGACGTTTTAAACCTGACAGTTGCCTTGAGATCTCCGAGCTCGAACTGCCCTATTCCCACCTTGATCACAAGCTCCCATGAACCACTTGGACAGGGTTGCCTGTGTCCTTCTCGTTGATGTCCTTTGTGGCTCCATTCCTTTTCAGTGCTCCTAAAACAAAAAAGACAAGAAGCCAACTTAGTAAAGCTATTTAATGATTGTGAAACCTTATGGGACATGCTGAAATGTCTTCACACCACAATCCCTTAAAAAAAAAAAAAAAAAAAAAATATATTACCGTATAGAACATCCGAAAAAGGCAGGTCTCGGCGCTTGTTCTTGCTACGATGTCCAAAGAGATTGTACTTCAGAGACAGAGGATTTGTCATGATGAACGCCATCATTGTTCTGACACTATCGTCCAATCCACCAATACCTGCAACCATTATAACATGGGTGTCACTCGATCCAGATAATCATCACACACTTAAAAATATTTTGGCAGTTAAACTGGGTATGATAAACGTCACAGGAAAGGAATTGTCGATTAAGTGAACAGCTTCGGTAACGCCATATACACTCAAAGGGCAAGAGCCCAACATTCTACCAAAATGATTATGATTAGGGAGGTAACGATTCACTCAAGCCCCGATTCGATTTTTGATTTTCAGTTCTCGATTTCGATTCGATATTTTAATTGTTTTAAGTTGCTGCCACGTTTGTCTCTGTGCGCTCGTGTGATGCTGCAGCGATCCACAAACAAAATATGTCTATACGTCTTGTGCATTTTGAATGGAACCAAAAAACAATACACGATGCCAAATTGTACTATTATTATGAAACTGCCTATGAGTAGTAAAAGAAATACTTGTAAAAATATTTCACATTTTTAGAGCCCCAATACATTCTTTTAAATATAGAAGGGACTGAAATCATGTGAAAATTGAGTCTTTTTCTCAGTTTCCGACTTGGGGTGAACACATTCGGCTTATCATAGTTGCAGTTGACCATCTTGAACTCTGAAGTCTTTCAACTCGGCCTTCCGAATCAGGGTTTTAGAGGTGGGGCTATTTAGTGATACAGTAGGATGGTTTGATCTCTGTAGCTCCAGAATCAGGAATGTACTGGGACTGGGGTTCCTACTTGGGTTTAGGGTACCTAATTTTATATTTCAAGAAATTAAATAATTATTTATAATTTTGAAGATAATACATTAAAATTTCATCATTTTCATACCTGCATTAGATCCTGCAGTAGACTCACAGACTCAACACGTTGGACGTACTCAAGGACCTTCTGCAGCGCCTCTCTTGGTTAGGAAGCTTTTTCTCTGTGACAATCCATGGGGAGGTGTAGATGGTACTTCGTCATCACAGGCTTCAGACTCGTCACTTGAGAAAACATCCCTGCAATGGATGCATAGACACTTGGGCATGAATGTCATTTAACAACAAAAGCTAGAACAAAAAGCTTTGCATTTAAAAGAATACATCTGTGATGGGGAAGCCAGGTTAAAGTGTTAATTTTATAATTATGTAATTAGCTGCAGGTTAGTCTAGTGAAGGTGTAATCACTTCTATTTTGGAGCATAGCTTTTGCTCTGTCCAATCATTGCCTCACCTGCTGAAACCCACATTCGGGTATTTTACAAACCAAAAACTTAAATACCTGTACAGCTCTCATTTTAAACTTATTTTCTCCAACCTTTACCCACAAAATTTGAATATTCAAAATAAAAGTACACAAAGAAGTCACAATTTTTCCACATTAGTTACTTACGTAGTTCCTCTCAAATGCAGCTCAACACTGCATTGAATTAGAGCTTGATAAGCCTACACACAAAACATACAAAGCACATTGTGGCATGATTCTGAATGAGCCAATCTAGCATTTCAACATCTGTTCAACTGTTGGAATTTTAACTATTATCTGACTCTATTAACCAACATTCATCCAACAATTATGCGCGCTCGTTTTGGACACTGCATTGAATTAGAGCTTGATAAACCCACACACAAAACATACAAAGCACATTGTGGCATGATTCTGAATGAGCCAATCTAGCATTTCAATATCTGTTCAACTTTCATCTTGAATTTCTATTATTTAAATAACAGGCAACATTCAACAGTTAATATGTTTTGCTTTACTTACCCAAATCAAACACATCACAAAAAAGCCTTAAATGAGCTAGTGGAGTAGATTGTATTAATTTGAGTGAAAGCTTAAGTCTTTTGGAGAATTTTGGAGAGAGATCGAGGGACACTGTGTTTAGCGTCGTAGGCCCAATGCTAACAATATGTAGCTCGTTGTAAAGGTCCTCATAAAAATAAATAAAACACACAACGCTTATCAGTATTATTAAAAGGGTGATTATAATGTACTTAAGTTTTCCCCAAAATAATTCGAGTACGTACGTTGTTTAATTCGAGTACGTACGTTGTTGATATACCCTCTGTGTTCTCGTCACTTATCATTTTAGCATACTGTGTTTTAGCTAACGCACCAAGCAGTTTTCCAACACAGGCAACCTTGAAAAATTACAAAACACATTGTAAAGTAAGTCTAAAAAATGAGAGCCAGACATTTACCCAAGATTAATTAATTAATTCAATTATCGTTCGGGACTCACCGTGCTTTCAGCTCTTCTGCCGCACCTCAAAGACCGCGTAGCTTGCATTCGCTCCTTTTCTCACAGTTTGAATATGCTGCCTTCAAAAGAATCTGTAATTTTGACAACTCCAACTTGAATCTACAAAAATCAAGCAATAAGGTAGAAATAACTTCAAATATACTTTGAATAAAGATCTTTCACAGCATACAGAATTAATAAAATAACATTAATTAATAATGTTGATTTTGTTTATTAAAAAAAAAGTAACTGTGTTGACTGTTGGATGTGGCTGACGATGCTGGACCTGCCTTGTCAAATAGTTCATAGATGACAATCTTAGCTGTCTGGAATATTATAAAATGTTATCTTGTCCCTTAAGGGTTATTAAGTCACAGTTGGGGGTACATGTAAATTCACAAAATATAACGTCCAGCCTTGTTAAATTTAGCATAGATAAATACATGAATTTAATTTTAATTTTAATAAATCAATCAATCCTCTGTACTGCTTCTTGTCCTCACAAGGGTCCCCGGGAGTGCTGGAGCCTATCCCAGCTGTCTTCGGGCAGTCGACAGGGTACACCCTGAACTGGTTGCCAGTCAATCGCAGGGCACACAGAGACAAGCAACCATCCGCTCTCACACTCAGACCTTGGACCAGTGACCAATCAACCTATCATGAATGTTTTTGGAAAGTGGGAGGAAACCGGCGAAAACCCTAGCAGGCACAGGGAGAACCTTGCACTTCTGTACTGTGATGCGGACTTGCTAACCAGTCCGCCACCGTGCCGCTTGTTCTAAAGAGTCCCAGAAAATAAAAACACCCGTCCCTTAGTCAAAAGCGGAAAAAGTCCAACAACAACCCGACCATAATTTGCATTGTTCCATAAGTTAAATCAATGTCAAACCTAATAAAAGCTGACTTCTGGTCCTCAAAAATCCTACACTTATTTTAGTCCTTTCACAATCTCGCAGCATAGGCTCCATGGCCATGTCTCTATCGTTTTGGCATCCATTGAATAGTTCTACTGAGAATAGTCTTCGGGTGGTTACTATTAGCATAGCATGCATTAAATATCAAAAAGGCTCCAGAACAAATTTTCAAACCCATGCCCGCTTAGCTCATCCATAACCCATACAGGACCCAGACATGGTTGACCAGCTCTAACCTATGCCCACTTATCCCACACATAACCCAAACAGGACCGATAAATGGTGACCACTTCTAACCCATGCCCACTTAGCCCACACATAACCCAAATAGGACCCAGACATGGTTGACCAGCTCTAACCCATGCCCACTTGGCCCATATACAGCCCATATGAGACCCTCACATGGTTGACCAGTTCTAACCCATGCCCACTTAGCCCACACATAACCCAAATAGGACCTATAAATGGTTTCAGTAGTAGATTCAGTAGTTTTTATCATTACAGCATTTTCCCCTCTGTATAATGGACAGACATTAGGAGTGTTTCCTTACACTTAGATACGTTTATACTGTGTATATTTGCATGCTTTTTATGAATGTCTGCTGCTAATGTTATACATTAACGGCTACATTACGCCGCCGACTCTGTGTGAGCTATATCTTTGCTGCTGTAACACCTCAAATTTCCCCATTGTGGGACTAATAAAGGACATCTTTATCTTTATCTTTACCAGTTCTAACCCATGCCCACTTAGCCCATACACAACCCGTATTGCACCCACAACATTTGCCCAGTTTAAGCCCATGCCCACCAATCCCAGATGGCGCCCACATGGAACCCTGTACCATTGCCCACTTCTAGCCCATTCCCACTTGGTACCCAGGAATCCCGCATTTACCCCATTTGGGGCCCAGTTGGACATGTTGGCTGGGTACAGTACTTTTATTCTTGCAGTATTTTTATCATTGCAGTATTTTCAATCATTCAGTATTTTTTTTTATCATTGCAGCGTTTTTATTTATTTCCCCTCTGAACCATAGACAGGCATTAGGAGTGTTTCCTTACACTTGTATATGTTGTGGGCTGTAAGTGTGTATATACATGGGGATCTGTGTATATACGTATATACTGTGTATATTTGCATGCTTTTTATGAATGCCTGCTGCCAATGTTATACATTAACGGCTACATTACGTCGGTGCCACTGTGTGATGTATATCTTTGCTGCTGTAACACTGCAAATGTCCCCGTTATGGGACAATTAAAAGACATCTTTATCTTTAGAAATTGAAGATTCACTTGCGAGGCCATTTTCAACACGGACCTTTCAAGAGAAGCTATATCGTCCAACACTCGGTCAGTGCTGTCTAAGTGCTTTTCTGTATATTGTTTGTCCACCCGTGGTGTCATAAATTATGGTATTATGAGGGGGATTTATTCAAGTAGGACGAAGTAGGACTTCATTGAAGGCCCAGGTGTGAAATGCATGGCCCTCCACTGGTTCAAATAATGTCTAAAACTAAATTACCAGTTACATGTGCAATTTCAATATTCAACAATTATCTCAACAAAAAAGGACAATCTGAATTTTTTTTAAATGCACAATAAAACAGAAAAGCCATTTCCGGGTATTTTACAATTCAGTCTTCATTGGGGAAAAAACATTCAACAATTTGCTTTTCTTATTTAATACATAGTTCAGCACAGCAGGTGGCGGACAAGCACCTTAAAATGTCATTCGCCTACACAAGGAAGAAGAACATGCCCGAGGCGCTCCCGTGTCCTCGTCTTTCGGTCAACCTGAGAATAATGTTCTTGAGGATTAAAGTTTATAAATGTAAGTATGATGTGATTTTTTATTTTATTTTATGTTGTTGAACAGTGTTTATGTTTATTTTATAATTTCGTCATTAAAAGGCTGTGGCGGTTGGAGAGTCAGCTTCGTGTTAGGGCGTGTTAAAGATCCCGATACCCACACTACACCCTCATTGAAGTATATACGAGTAAAATTATTCGAGCGCGCAGCCAAAGTATATTGTCCACAATTATTTGCGGACTTAACCAAAATCCCATTGAACTGGCGATGTTCGGTGGAATTCTTGTGCCCATGCTGAAAAAAATTCTCTTCAAATGTACATATCGAATTATGACATTATGATAAACAGTTGCATGTGTGCAATTTCGGTCACTCTTTTAAAGTCACCTACGTGTTTTGTCCGAGTGCAGCTAGCGTACTTAGCGACCTTGTGTGCATGCGCCGCAGATTGTGAGAGCGCCTCAAATAGTACAAATGAAGCTATAGCTTGTTCCGGTGGGTCCCAAGCCAGGGTTTTTTCCTAACTACCACATTACTTAAGTTTTAATATCACTCTCAACGTCAAAATTGTTACAAATAAATACATAATGATAACGTGCCGCCAAGCTCGATGACATAGGAGGCGGAAGTTGGTGTCGTCACACGCATTGTCCCAATTTTGCAATATCGGTACGCTTGGAACCTGTGCTCTGCAACACCCCATGTACACGTCAACGAGGAACGTATGGTGTAGAGTGTTTATTGCGATTGGGCCATTCTTTGTCACGGTCTTCTCTCTGACAAATTGGCATATTTAGCAGCCAAAATATAATGAGCCGTTGCTGTGATAGTAGTTGCAGCCCAAGGTTATTTTAGTAAACGAAAATGAACTCAAAACTTGAATAGAAAAAAATAAAATTCGATAATGAAAAAAATACAGTGAACCCTCGGTTATCGCGGTTAATGGGGACCGAGACCACCCGCGAAAACTGAAAATCCGCGAAGTAGCGGCGCACCTTCAAAAATGCTTAAAAAAAAAGTGCGAAGTAGTGGTGCACCTTCAAAAATGTTTAAAAAAAAAAAATTAATAATATATATATATATATATATATATATATATATATATATATACACACGGGTAGAGAGAGAGAGAGTGAAATTCATGCTATAACAAAAAAAAAAAAATTATTATTAAAACTTATTATTTTTTTATTCCCCAGCCATTATTTTTGTATTTATTCAATTACTTCTTTTTGTATTTTTTTAATTGCTTCGACCTTTACCTGCTGGTACGCCGTCCGGTGTGCCCTGTGAAATGAAAGGTGGCATTCTTCATTTATTTTTTTTATTCATTTATTCATTCATAACTGACAGCCTCGCGCTCCGCTCGTGCTCGGGCGGAAGAGGTGCTCCTCTTCGGCTTAATTGTCATGCACGCCGGACCTGCTCCCCCGAAGCGTGTCTCCGTTCGATTGAACTCGGTTTCATTTCGCCCCGCCCGTGCCCGGGGAAGGTGCTCCTATTCGGCTTAACTGTGACACACGCCCGCCCTCCTCCCCCGGAGCTTCCATTCGGTTAAACTTAAGGGCCGTTTGGCACCGCCCGTGCCCGGGGAAGGTGCTTCTCTTCGGCTTAACTGTGACGCGAGCATGCCCTCCTCCTCCGGAGCTTCCATTCGGTTAAACTTAGGGGCCGCTTGACACCGCCCGTGCCCGGGGAAGGTGCTCCTCTTCGGCTTAACTGCCACGCACGCCGGCCGGCCTCCTCCGGAGCTCTCGTACGCTCCCGAACAGAGCGAAATGTCGCCCCGCTAGTGCCCGGGCGGAAGTTGTTCCTCTTCGGCTTAACTGCCACGCACGCTGGCCGGAGCTCTGGTACGGTCCGAACCGCGCGAAACGTCGCCCCAAATCGTGCCCGGGGGAACGTGCTCTTCTTCGTCCACTCTCCTCTTCGCCCACGCTCTTCTTCGGCGCATGCCGGCCGTCTAACAGCTCCAGCGCCCCGTCGTGCCGCTCGGCGAAACTACAATGCCCCCGAATATTTTTTAGACCCGCGAAGCACTGAACCCGCGAAAGGTGAACCGCGAAGTAGCGAGGGTTCACTGTAAAATGAAAATGCTCTTTCAAAAATTAAAACTATCTAAAACTAGTGATGGGGCAAAATGAAGCCCCATAAAGCAGCCAAGCCCTGCAGGGAAATACTTCACACACGAATGGGCTTCGAGATGCTTCATTTTTCTTGACTACGCCATCCCGTGGACAGAAAAATGTATAACATGCTTGGTGCATGCAATAAAATGGTGAGCTGTAAATCATGCTCTGCTTACCAAACAATATGTATTTGAAGAGTGATTTTAATTGTTCTGTTTTACTTTGTCTTCTCACTTCTCCAATATTCAGACAGCTCCGCCAAGACCAACGTTTCACCCCCACACTGATATAAAATGGACCCAACCGTTTGGGTCTCTTTCCAAATTTGGTACCAAAGCCTCCCCCACAGTGCGGCAGCTATCTTGAATTGGCCCGTTCCCAGAGAGTTTTACTTCATTCAGTGTCATTCAGTATTATTCAAAATCTTTCAGTGTCATTCCAAATCATTCAATGTCATTCACGATCTTTCCACATCCTTCCACCTTCCATCGTTCAGTGTCATTCCACATTCTCTTTGATATATAACATAACATAACAATAACATAATCCTGGGTCAGCAGACACCTAATTAATGTGTTAATACATGATACATTTTTATATAAGCAACACTTATGATTGTAACGTATTTTTAATTCTTTCTAGGCGGGAACTGTCCGAACAAAAAATTCATGCAATTTGTAATTAGACACTTTGTCATACAAAAAGTCACTCAGGGCAAGAGAAAAAAAATTGTCACTTGCCCTAGTTGGGCAAGTAATTTGGCCACTCGGGCAAGGCAAATTTTAGTGGCACTTGCCCTATGGGGAAGCAGTTTTTAAAGTTAACTTCGAACCCTGTGATGGTGTCTTGTGACCAGTCTTTATCAGCTGATGTTCCATGAAGGCGTGCCTTACCTGTCACAAGAATGAAGGCAAGTCACGCCCCCCGCTGTCCGTTCACTCCGCCAAGATGCTGCTCCAGGTGGTAGAGAGGATGAAGGCTCCCTTGTCTCTGTTCATGGTTTTTATGCCTCGCTTGCAGATCTCAATTGCTTCTTTGATCCAGCGCTGTAGTTTGTTCTCTCCGGTGCGGATGACCCTGCCCTTCTCCCAGTCCATGATGTGGTTTTCCCTTTTGCAGTGGTCAGTGATTGCTGATTTGTAATGTTCATGTTGTGCTTGTTCTTTTACTGCTCTGATTTTTTAATTTTTTTGACAGGTAAGTCACACCCTCATGGAACATCAGCTGATAAAGACGGGTCTCAAGACACCATCATGCGACACTCTGAAGAAGGCGAAAGACTCGCCGAAACATGTCAGGTAAAAAATTAACCTAAAACATAATTGTCTGCTTTTAATGAATCAGTCAAATATCAATAATAAGAAGACAAAATGAACCTAATACAAATAAATGAATGCTTAATAACTCCCCTGGACATGCTCCTAAAAATCCAAACCTTCACCTGTAAATAAAACGTCCCGACCTGAAGACATCTTAATGTTATTATTTTGTTATACACACAGCGCCGCCAAGTGGAATCAAAAATTTGTTTTTATTTTAATTTTCACGTACTGCACGGTGCCCTTTTGACGAATCCGACTGAAAATTAGTCAGAAAAGACTCACTTACTCTCTGCCGAATTTTGTGACGTTTTGGCAAAAGGCGTGGCTATTACGGTGCTGAAAAGTCCGATTGTACTCTGTGGCAACAAAAGCTCCGGCAACATTACTCAGATGATCCTATCTTCTCGAAGTTGTACACATTTGAGGATACTTCAGCCCTGAAGACATCTACCAACTTATTTTTCATCGTAGTAGTAGCGCCACCAACTGGTAAAAGCTAATACAAGTTATTTTCTTGGATGTTTTTCTCCGTGCAACTCAACAAGGTCGCCCTCATATATGCTCGGAGGACTGTTTCGGCCATGAGGATGTCACAATACGAAATTCATCCTTTTTCGTGAAAAGTTGTGGGAGTGGCATTGCACTGTTTGGCAATAAAACAACGCTGATTATGAGGTTCTAAATATGAACGACAACTCGTGAAACTTGACACACACATCAGGCAGAGCAAATTTATCAATATTTTATACGTTAGTTGTGCAGCTTTTTTGAAATGGCTCGCCATGGCCCTCGAGAAATGTTCAAAAAAGCAGCCCTGGTTGAGTGTTTCACCTCGCTTTTTGTAAATTTTATGGAGTACAGTGAACCCTCGGTTATCGCGGTTAATGGGGACCGAGACCACCCGCGGAAACTGAAAATCCGCGAAGTAGCGGCGCACCTTCAAAAATGCTTAAAAGAAAATACAATATATATAATAAATATATATATATATATATATATATATATATATATATATATATATATACGGGGAGAGAGAGAGAGAGAGAGTGAAATTCATGTTATAACAAAAAAACCAAATTATTATTAAAACGTATTATTTTTTTATTCCCCAGCCATTCTTTTTGTATTTATTTAATTACTCCGACTTTTACCAGCTGGTACGCCGTCCGGTGTTCCCTGTGAAATGAAAGGTGGCATTCTTTAATTATTTATTTATTTATTCATTTATTCATTCATAACTGACAGCTTCGCGCTCCGTTCGTGTCCGGGCGGAAGAGGTGTTCCAATTCGGCTTAACTGTGACACACGCCCGCCCTCCTCCCCCGGAGCTTCCATTCGGTTAAACTTAGGGGCCGCTTGGCACCGCCCGTGCCCGGGGAAGGTGCTCCTCTTCGGCTTACTGTGACGCGAGCATGCCCGCCTCCTCCGGAGCTTCCATTCGGTTAAACTTAGGGGCCGCTTGGAACCGCCCGTGCCCGGCAAAGGTGCTCCTCTTCGGCTTACTGTGACGCGAGCATGCCCTCCTCCTCCGGAGCTTCCATTTGGTTAAACTTAGGGGCCGCTTGGAACCGCCCGTGCCTGGGGAAGGTGCTCCTCTTCGGCTTACTGTGACGCGAGCATGCCCTCCTCCTCCGGAGCTTCCATTCGGTTAAACTTAGGGGCCGCTTGGCACCGCCCGTGCCCGGGGACGGTGCTCCTCTACGGCTTAACTGCCACGCACGCCGGCCGGAGCCTTGGTACGGTCCGAACCGCGCGAAACGTCGCCACCGATCGTGTCCGGGGGAACGTGCTCTTCTTCGTCCACTCTCCTCTTCGCCCACGCTCTTCTCCGGCGCACGCCGGCCGTCTAACCGCTCCAGCGCCCGTCGTGCCGCTCGGCGAAACTACAATGCCCCCGAATATTTTTTATACCCGCGAAGCACTGAACCCGCGAAAGGTGAACCGCGAAGTAGCGAGGGTTCACTGTATGTATAAGACCAAGACCTACAAAAAAGTCTCCTGAAGCAATGAGCTAGGTTTTACAGGAAGTCGGCCATTTTGAATTTACTTAAAAGGGGCGGGTCACCACAATGGACTTTGTGTAGAAATTATTATTGGGGCCCGAGCAGCGACCGCGGCGAGGTCCCTATTGTTTATGTAGAAATTATTATTAGGGCCCGAGCAGCGACCGCTACGAGGTCCCCATTGTTTTTGTGGAAATTATTATTATTATTATTATTAGGGCCCGAGCAGTGACCGCTGCGAGGTCCCTATTGTTTTTCTAGAAATTGTTATTAGGGCCCGAGCTGCGACGGCTGCGAGGTCCCTATTGTTTTTGTAGAAAATATCATTACTTTTATTATTATTATTATTATTATTATTAGGGCCTGAGCAGCGACCGCTGCGAAGTCCCTGTTGTTTTTGTAGAAATTATTATTATTATTATTTTTCCGATTGTACGATCGCATTTTTGACCCCGAAACATGCACAAAAACTCACCAAACTTGGCAGTCTCATCGGGCATGGCGAGAAATTTGATATTTTAACGTCTAATATGAACAGGAAGTGAGTTATGAATTTTTGAAAGTCCGACTTTTGCCCTTTTTTGCATGTTTACAGGGGTCATTCTTTTGCACCCTGATCCTAAAGGCTTCATCTGATTGCCTTAAAATTCTGTCTGTAGCATCTTAAGACCTGGGACAAACACTGGGGCTAAAATCTTTTGTTTCCGAAATACTATATGACGGGGGCGGGGCTTCAAAGTTTTCACTTAAGATTTCCTTCGCCGCAATGGACAAAATGCTTAATAACTCTCCTGCACATGCTGCTAAAAATCCAAAACTTCACATGTACATAAAGAGTCGGTACCTGAAGACATCTATATGTTTATACTGTTATACACCTTGCGCCAATCAATAACATTTTTTACATTTTGACGTACTGCACGGTGCCCTTTTAACGAATCCGATTGAAAATTGGCTAGAAAAGACTCAAGACATTGATCTTACTCTATCCCTATTTTTGTGACTTTCCTTCGAAGGGCGTGGCTATTGCGGTGCCGCAGAGTCTGATTATTCTCCGTGGCAACAAAAGTTCCTGCAAAATGATTCAGATGATCCATCTTCTCGAAATTTTTCACATTTGAGGATATTCAGGCCCTGAAGACGGCTGCCAACTTATTTTTGATCGCAGTGGTAGCGCCACCAACTGGTTAAAACAAATACAAATTATTTTCGTTGATGTTTTTCTCCGGGCAGGTTCACAAAATCTACCTTATATTTGCTCGGATGAGTGTTTAGGCCTTGAGGATGTCACAATACGAAAGTCTTTCGCCTTCTTCAGAGTGTCACATGATGGTGTCTTGTGACCCGTCTTTATCAGCTGATGTTCCATGAGGGCGTGACTTACCTGTCACAAGAATGAAGGCAAGTCACACCCCCCGCTGTCCATTCACTCCGCCAAGATGCTGCTCTAGGTGGTAGAGAGGATGAAGGCTCCCTTGTCTCTGTTCATGGTTTTTATGCCTCGCTTGCAGATCTCAATGGCCTCTCTGATCCAGCGCTGTTGTTTGTTCTCTTCGGTGCGGATGACCCTGCCCTTCTCCCGGTCCATGATGTGGTTTTCCCTTTTGCAGTGGTCAGTGATTGCTGATTTGTAATGTTCATGTTGTGCTTGTTCTTTTACTGCTCTGATTTTTCATTTTTTTGACAGGTAAGTCACACCCTCATGGAACATCAGCTGATAAAGACGGGTCTCAAGACACCATCATGCGACACTCTGAAGAAGGCGAAAGACTCGCCGAAACATGTCAGGTAAAAAATTAACCTAAAACATAATTGTCTGCTTTTAATGAATCAGTCAAATATCAATAATAAGAAGACAAAATGAACCTAATACAAATAAATGAATGCTTAATAACTCCCCTGCACATGCTCCTGAAAATCCAAACCTTCACCTGTAAATAAAATGTCCCGACCTGAAGACATCTTAATGTTATTATTTTGTTATACACACAGCGCCGCCAAGTGGAATCAAAAATGTGTTTTTATTTTAATTTTCACATCCTGCACGGTGCCCTTTTGACAAATCCGACTGAAAATTAGTCAGAAAAGACTCAAGACAATGATCTTTCTCTCTGCCGAATTTTGTGACGTTTTGGCAAAAGGCGTGGCTATTACGGTGCTGAAAAGTCAGATTGTACTCTGTGGCAACAAAAGCTCCGGCAACATGACTCAGATGATCCTATCTTCTCGAAGTTGTACACATTTGAGGATACTTCAGCCCTGAAGACATCTACCAACTTATTTTTCATCGTAGTAGTAGCGCCACCAACTGGTAAAAGCTAATACAAGTTATTTTCTTGGATGTTTTTCTCCGTGCAACTCAACAAGGTCGCCCTCATATATGCTCGGATGACTGTTTCGGCCATGAGGATGTCACAATACGAAATTCGTCCTTTTTCGTGTAAAGTTGTGGGAGTGGCATTGCACTGTTCGGCAATAAAACAACGCTGATTATGAGGTTCTAAATATGAACGACAACTCGTGAAACTTTACACACACATCAGGCCGAGCAAATTTATCAATATTTTATACGTTAGTTGTGCAGCTTTTTTGAAATGGCTCGCCATGGCCCTCGAGAAATGTTAAAAAAAGCAGCCCTGGTTGAGTGTTTCACCTCGCTTTTTGTAAATTTTATGGAGTACAGTGAACCCTCGGTAATCGCGGTTAATGGGGACAGAGACCACCCGCGAAAACTGAAAATCCGCGAAGTAGCGGCGCACCTTCAAAAATGCTTAAAAAAATATACAATATATATAATAAATATATATATATATATATATATATATATATATATATATATATATATATATACATACGGGGAGAGAGAGAGTGAAATTCATGTTATAACAAAAAAACCAAATTATTATTAAAACGTATTATTTTTTTATTCCCCAGCCATTCTTTTTGTATTTATTTAATTACTCCGACTTTTATCTGCTGGTACGCCGTCCGGTGTGCCCTGTGAAATGAAAGGTGGCATTCTTTATTCATTTATTTATTTATTCTTTTATACATTCATAACTGACAGCTTCGCGCTCCGCTCGTGCCCGGGCGGAAGAGGTGCTCCAATTCGGCTTAACTGTGACACACACCCGCCCTCCTCCCCCGGAGCTTCCATTCGGTTAAACTTAGGGGCCGCTTGGCACCGCCCGTGCCCGGGGAAGGTGCTCCTCTTCGGCTTACTGTGACGCGAGCATGCCCTCCTCCTCCGGAGCTTCCATTCGGTTAAACTTAGGGGCCGCTTGGAATCGCCCGTGCCCGGGGAAGGTGCTCCTCTTCGGCTTACTGTGACGCGAGCATGCCCTCCTCCTCCGGAGCTTCCATTCGGTTAAACTTAGGGGCCGCTTGGCACTGCCCGTGCCCGGGGAAGGTTCTCCTCTACGGCTTAACTGCCACGCACGCCGGCCGGAGCTCTGGTACTGTCCGAACCGCGCGAAACGTCGCCACCGATCGTGTCCGGGGGAACGTGCTCTTCTTCGTCCACTCTCCCCTTCGCCCACGCTCTTCTTCGGCGCACACCGGCCGTCTAACCGCTCCAGCGCCCCGTCGTGCCGCTCGACGAAACTACAATGCCCCCGAATATTTTTTAGACCCGCGAAGCACTGAACCCGCGAAAGGTGAACCGCCAAGTAGCGAGGGTTCACTGTATGTATAAGACCAAGACCTACAAAAAAGTCTCTTGGAGCAATGAGCTAGGTTTTACAGGAAGTCGGCCATTTTGAATTTACTTAAAAGGGGGCGGGTCACCACCATGGACTTTGTGTAGAAATTATAATTGGGGCCCGAGCAGCGACCGCGGCGAGGTCCCTATTGTTTTTGTAGAAATTATTATTATTATTATTATTAGGGCCCGAGCAGTGACCGCTGCGAGGTCCCTATTGTTTTTCTAGAAATTGTTATTAGGGCCCGAGCTGCGACGGCTGCGAGGTCCCTATTGTTTTTGTAGAAAATATTATTACTTTTATTATTATTATTATTATTATTATTAGGGCCTGAGCAGCGACCGCTGCGAAGTCCCTGTTGTTTTTGTAGAAATTATTATTATTATTATTTTTCCGATTGTTCGATTGCATTTTTGACCCCCGAAACATGCACAAAAACTCACCAAACTTGGCAGTCTCATCGGGCATGGCGAGAAATTTGATATTTTAAACGTCTAATATGAACAGGAAGTGAGTTATGAATTTTTGAAAGTCCGACTTTTGCCCTTTTTTGCATGTTTACAGGGGTCATTCTTTTGCACCCTGATCCTAAAGGCTTCATCTGATTGCCTTAAAATTCTGTCTGTAGCATCTTAAGACCTGGGACAAACACTGGGGCTAAAACTTTTTGTTTCCGAAATACAATATTACGGGGGCGGGGCTTCGAAGTTTTCACTTAAGATTTCCTTCGCCGCAATGGACAAAATGCTTAATAACTCTCTTGCACATGCTGCTAAAAATCCAAAACTTCACATGTACATAAAGAGTCGGTACCTGAAGACATCTATATGTTTATATTCAGTTATACACCTTGCGCCAATAAATATCATTTTTTACATTTTGACGTACTGCACGGTGCCCTTTTAACGAATCCGATTGAAAATTGGCTAGAAAAGACTCAAGACATTGATCTTACTCTATCCCTATTTTTGTGACTTTCCTTCGAAGGGCGTGGCTATTACGGTGCCGCAGAGTCTGATTATTCTCCGTGGCAACAAAAGTTCCTGCAAAATGATTCAGATGATCCATCTTCTCGAAATTTTTCACATTTGAGGATATTCAGGCCCTGAAGACGGCTGCCAACTTATTTTTGATCGCAGTGGTAGCGCCACCAACTGGTTAAAACAAATACAAATTATTTTCGTTGATGTTTTTCTCCGGGCAGGTTAACAAAATCTACCTTATATTTGCTCGGATGAGTGTTTAGGCCTTGAGGATGTCACAATACGAAAGTCTTTCGCCTTCTTCAGA
This sequence comes from Idiotropiscis lumnitzeri, assembly GCF_059441095.1. Lineage (NCBI taxonomy): Eukaryota > Metazoa > Chordata > Actinopteri > Syngnathiformes > Syngnathidae > Idiotropiscis > Idiotropiscis lumnitzeri. The sequence goes on along the minus strand of NW_028283634.1, from coordinate 684,233 downwards.
GTGTCACATGATGGTGTCTTGTGGCCCGTCTTTATCAGCTGATGTTCCATGAGGGCGTGACTTACCTGTCACAAGAATGAAGGCAAGTCACGCCCCCCGCTGTCCGTTAACTCCGCCAAGATGCTGGTCCAGGTGGTAGAGAGGATGAAGGCTCCCTTGTCTCTGTTCATGGTTTTTATGCCTTGCTTGCAGATCTCAATGGCCTCTCTGATCCAGCGGTGTTGTTTGTTCTCTTCTGTGCGGATGACCCTGCCCTTCTCCCGGTCCATGATGTGGTTTTCCCTTTTGCAGTGGTCAGTGATTGCTGATTTGTAATGTTCATGTTGTGCTTGTTCTTTTACTGCTCTGATTTTTCATTTTTTTGACAGGTAAGTCACACCCTCATGGAACATCAGCTGATAAAGACGGGTCTCAAGACACCATCATGCGACACTCTGAAGAAGGCGAAAGACTCGCCGAAACATGTCAGGTAAAAAATTTACCGAAAACATAATTGTCTGCTTTTAATGAATCTGTCAAATATCAATAATAAGAAGACAAAATGAACCTAATACAAATAAATGAATGCTTAATAACTCCCCTGCACATGCTCCTAAAAATCCAAACCTTCACCTGTAAATAAAATGTCCCGACCTGAAGACATCTTAATGTTATTATTTTGTTATACACACAGCGCCGCCAAGTGGAATCAAAAATTTGTTTTTATTTTAATTTTCACGTACTGCACCGTGCCCTTTTGACGAATCCGACTGAAAATTAGTCAGAAAAGACTCAAGACAATGATCTTACTCTCTGCCGAGTTTTGTGACGTTTTGGCAAAAGGCGTGGCTATTACGGTGCTGAAAAGTCCGATTGTACTTTGTGGCAACAAAAGCTCCGGCAACATGACTCAGATGATCCTATCTTCTCGAAGTTGTACACATTTGAGGATACTTCAGCCCTGAAGACATCTACCAACTTATTTTTCATCGTAGTAGTAGCGCCACCAACTGGTAAAAGCTAATAAAAGTTATTTTCTTGGATGTTTTTCTCCGTGCAACTCAACAAGGTCGCCCTCATATATGCTCGGAGGACTGTTTCGGCCATGAGGATGTCACAATACGAAATTCATCCTTTTTCGTGAAAAGTTGTGGGAGTGGCATTGCACTGTTTGGCAATAAAACAACGCTGATTATGAGGTTCTAAATATGAACGACAACTCGTGAAACTTGACACACACATCAGGCAGAGCAAATTTATCAATATTTTATACGTTAGTTGTGCAGCTTTTTTGAAATGGCTCGCCATGGCCCTCGAGAAATGTTCAAAAAAGCAGCCCTGGTTGAGTGTTTCACCTCGCTTTTTGTAAATTTTATGGAGTACAGTGAACCCTCGGTTATCGCGGTTAATGGGGACCGAGACCACCCGCGGAAACTGAAAATCCGCGAAGTAGCGGCGCACCTTCAAAAATGCTTAAAAGAAAATACAATATATATAATAAATATATATATATATATATATATATATATATATATATATATATATATATATATATATATATACGGGGAGAGAGAGAGAGAGAGAGTGAAATTCATGTTATAACAAAAAAACCAAATTATTATTAAAACGTATTATTTTTTTATTCCCCAGCCATTCTTTTTGTATTTATTTAATTACTCCGACATTTACCTGCTGGTACGCCGTCCGGTGTTCCCTGTGAAATGAAAGGTGGCATTCTTTAATTATTTATTTATTTATTCATTTATTCATTCATAACTGACAGCTTCGCGCTCCGTTCGTGTCCGGGCGGAAGAGGTGTTCCAATTCGGCTTAACTGTGACACACGCCCGCCCTCCTCCCCCGGAGCTTCCATTCGGTTAAACTTAGGGGCCGCTTGGCACCGCCCGTGCCCGGGGAAGGTGCTCCTCTTCGGCTTACTGTGACGCGAGCATGCCCGCCTCCTCCGGAGCTTCCATTCGGTTAAACTTAGGGGCCGCTTGGAACCGCCCGTGCCCGGCAAAGGTGCTCCTCTTCGGCTTACTGTGACGCGAGCATGCCCTCCTCCTCCGGAGCTTCCATTTGGTTAAACTTAGGGGCCGCTTGGAACCGCCCGTGCCCGGGGAAGGTGCTCCTCTTCGGCTTACTGTGACGCGAGCATGCCCTCCTCCTCCGGAGCTTCCATTTGGTTAAACTTAGGGGCCGCTTGGCACCGCTCGTGCCCGGGGACGGTGCTCCTCTACGGCTTAACTGCCACGCACGCCGGCCGGAGCCCTGGTACGGTCCGAACCGCGCGAAACGTCGCCACCGATCGTGTCCGGGGGAACGTGCTCTTCTTCGTCCACTCTCCTCTTCGCCCACGCTCTTCTTCGGCGCACGCCGGCCGTCTAACCGCTCCAGCGCCCGTCGTGCCGCTCGGCGAAACTACAATGCCCCCGAATATTTTTTATACCCGCGAAGCACTGAACCCGCGAAAGGTGAACCGCGAAGTAGCGAGGGTTCACTGTATGTATAAGACCAAGACCTACAAAAAAGTCTCTTGGAGCAATGAGCTAGGTTTTACAGGAAGTCGGCCATTTTGAATTTACTTAAAAGGGGCGGGTCACCACAATGGACTTTGTGTAGAAATTATTATTGGGGCCCGAGCAGCGACCGTGGCGAGGTCCCTATTGTTTATGTAGAAATTATTATTAGGGCCCGAGCAGCGACCGCTACGAGGTCCCCATTGTTTTTGTGGAAATTATTATTATTATTATTATTAGGGCCCGAGCAGTGACCGCTGCGAGGTCCCTATTGTTTTTCTAGAAATTGTTATTAGGGCCCGAGCTGCGACGGCTGCGAGGTCCCTATTGTTTTTGTAGAAAATATTATTACTTTTATTATTATTATTATTATTATTATTAGGGCCTGAGCAGCGACCGCTGCGAAGTCCCTGTTGTTTTTGTAGAAATTATTATTATTATTATTTTTCCGATTGTACGATCGCATTTTTGACCCCGAAACATGCACAAAAACTCACCAAACTTGGCAGTCTCATCGGGCATGGCGAGAAATTTGATATTTTAACGTCTAATATGAACAGGAAGTGAGTTATGAATTTTTGAAAGTCCGACTTTTGCCCTTTTTTGCATGTTTACAGGGGTCATTCTTTTGCACCCTGATCCTAAAGGCTTCATCTGATTGCCTTAAAATTCTGTCTGTAGCATCTTAAGACCTGGGACAAACACTGGGGCTAAAATCTTTTGTTTCCGAAATACTATATGACGGGGGCGGGGCTTCAAAGTTTTCACTTAAGATTTCCTTCGCCGCAATGGACAAAATGCTTAATAACTCTCCTGCACATGCTGCTAAAAATCCAAAACTTCACATGTACATAAAGAGTCGGTACCTGAAGACATCTATATGTTTATATTCTGTTATACACCTTGCGCCAATCAATAACATTTTTTACATTTTGACGTACTGCACGGTGCCCTTTTAACGAATCCGATTGAAAATTGGCTAGAAAAGACTCAAGACATTGATCTTACTCTATCCCTATTTTTGTGACTTTCCTTCGAAGGGCGTGGCTATTACGGTGCCGCAGAGTCTGATTATTCTCCGTGGCAACAAAAGTTCCTGCAAAATGATTCAGATGATCCATCTTCTCGAAATTTTTCACATTTGAGGATATTCAGGCCCTGAAGACGGCTGCCAACTTATTTTTGATCGCAGTGGTAGCGCCACCAACTGGTTAAAACAAATACAAATTATTTTCGTTGATGTTTTTCTCCGGGCAGGTTCACAAAATCTACCTTATATTTGCTCGGATGAGTGTTTAGGCCTTGAGGATGTCACAATACGAAAGTCTTTCGCCTTCTTCAGAGTGTCACATGATGGTGTCTTGTGACCCGTCTTTATCAGCTGATGTTCCATGAGGGCGTGACTTACCTGTCACAAGAATGAAGGCAAGTCACGCCCCCCGCTGTCCGTTCACTCCGCCAAGATGCTGCTCCAGGTGGTAGAGAGGATGAAGGCTCCCTTGTCTCTGTTCATGGTTTTTATGCCTCGCTTGCAGATCTCAATGGCCTCTCTGATCCAGCGCTGTTGTTTGTTCTCTTCGTTGCGGATGACCCTGCCCTTCTCCCGGTCCATGATGTGGTTTTCCCTTTTGCAGTGGTCAGTGATTGCTGATTTGTAATATTCATGTTGTGCTTGTTCTTTTACTGCTCTGATTTTTCATTTTTTTGACAGGTAAGTCACACCCTCATGGAACATCAGCTGATAAAGACGGGTCTCAAGACACCATCATGCGACACTCTGAAGAAGGCGAAAGACTCGCCGAAACATGTCAGGTAAAAAATTAACCTAAAACATAATTGTCTGCTTTTAATGAATCTGTCAAATATCAATAATAAGAAGACAAAATGAACCTAATACAAATAAATGAATGCTTAATAACTCCCCTGCACATGCTCCTAAAAATCCAAACCTTCACCTGTAAATAAAACGTCCCGACCTGAAGACATCTTAATGTTATTATTTTGTTATACACACAGCGCCGCCAAGTGGAATCAAAAATGTGTTTTTATTTTAATTTTCACGTACTGCACGGTGCCCTTTTGACGAATCCGACTGAAAATTTGTCAGAAAAGACTCAAGACAATGATCTTACTCTCTGCCGAATTTTGTGACGTTTTGGCAAAAGGCGTGGCTATTACGGTGCTGAAAAGTCCGATTGTACTTTGTGGCAACAAAAGCTCCGGCAACATGACTCAGATGATCCTATCTTCTCGAAGTTGTACACATTTGAGGATACTTCAGCCCTGAAGACATCTACCAACTTATTTTTCATCGTAGTAGTAGCGCCACCAACTGGTAAAAGCTAATACAAATTATTTTCTTGGATGTTTTTCTCCGTGCAACTCAACAAGGTCGCCCTCATATATGCTCGGATGACTGTTTCGGCCATGAGGATGTCACAATACGAAATTCATCCTTTTTCGTGAAAAGTTGTGGGAGTGGCATTGCACTGTTCGGCAATAAAACAACGCTGATTATGAGGTTCTAAATATGAACGACAACTCGTGAAACTTTACACACACATCAGGCAGAGCAAATTTATCAATATTTTATACGTTAGTTGTGCAGCTTTTTTTAAATGGCTCGCCATGGCCCTCGAGAAAAGTTAAAAAAAGAATAGAATAGAAATAGAAATCCCTTTATTGTCATTGTACTCAAGTGTGCAACGAGATTAGAGGGCTCCCCTCTCCAGTGCAATACAACAATAATACAGACAATATATAAATTAGATAAATAAATAAGACAGTGCAATGGAATTCAGTACTAAATAGGGCATATAGAAACACATCACAATGCTGTTTTGCAAGGTTAGGGTGGTCTCGTGTGTGTGTGAGAGTTCAGTATGTAGATGGCTCTCGGAAAGAAACTGTTTCTCAGTCTATTGGTCCTTGATTTGATGCATCTGTAGCGCCTGCCAGAGGGCAACAGGTCGAACAGGTGTGAGTTTGGGTGTTGTCTTTGACGATGTTGAGAGCCCTTCTGAGGCACCGGGCGGTGTAGATGTCCGACAGCGAGGGGAGAGGGCAGCCAATAATCCTTTGCGCTGTTTTGACTGTCCTCTGGAGCCTCACTCTGTCCGCCTCAGTGCAGCCGCTGTACCAGGTGGAGACACAGTACGTCAGCAGGTTCTCGATGGACGAGTGGTAGAAGGCCAGCAGCAGCTTCCTGTCCAGGTTGAATTTCCTGAGGACTCTCAGGAAGTGCAGACGTTGGCGGACCTTCTTTACCACTGCTGTGGTGTTGTGACTCCAAGAAAGGTCATCGGAGATCTGTACTCCCAGGAACTTGAACGTGTGGACCCTCTCCACACACACGCCTTCGATGCAGAGGGGGGGCGGCAGCGTCTTGTTCCTCCTGAAGTCGACGACAATCTCCTTTGTTTTAGCAGAGTTAAGGTGCAGTCTGTTCTCCTTGCACCAAGTTGTCAGTCTCCCTACCTCCTCTCTGTAGGCTGTCTCGTCACCTTCCGAGATCAGACCGACCACTGTCGTGTCGTCAGCAAACTTGACGATGGTGTTGTTGCCGTGGGCCGGGCTGCAGTCGTAGGTGTAGAGGGCGTACAGGAGAGGGCTCAGCACGCATCCTTGGGGGGAACCGGTGCTCAGCATGAGGGTGGAGGACGTGTAGGGGCCGAGCAACACAGTCTGGGGTCTGTTGGTCAGAAAGTCCTTAATCCAGATGCGTGTGAGGGCAGGGAGGCCGAGAGTGTCCAGTTTGGCGACGAGGATGTCTGGGATGATCGTGTTGAATGCCGAGCTGTAGTCCACAAAGAGCATCCTTGCATAGCTCCGCTGTTGTTCCAGGTGGCCCAGCACAACATGCAGAGCAGCCCTGGTTGAGTGTTTCACCTCGCTTTTTGTAAATTTTATGGAGTACAGTGAACCCTCGGTTATCGCGGTTAATGGGGACCGAGACCACCCGCGAAAACTGAAAATCCGCGAAGTAGCAGCGCACCTTCAAAAATGCTTAAAAAAAAAATACAATATATATATATATATATATATATATATATATATATATATATATATATATATATATATATATATACGGGGAGAGAGAGAGTGAAATTCATGTTATAACAAAAAAAACAAATTATTATTAAAACGTATTATTTTTTTATTCCCCAGCCATTCTTTTTGTATTTATTTAATTACTCAGACTTTTACCTGCTGGTACGCCGTCTGGTGTGCCCTGTGAAATGAAAGGTGCCATTCTTTATTTATTTATTTATTTATTCATTTATTCATTCATAACTGACAGCTTCGCGCTCCGCTCGTGCCCGGGCGGAAGAGGTGCTCCAATTCGGCTTAACTGTGACACACGCCCACCCTCCTCCCCCGGAGCTTCCATTCGGTTAAACTTAGGGGCCGCTTGGCACCGCCCGTGCCCGGGGAAGGTGCTCCTCTTCGGCTTACTGTGTCGCGAGCATGCCCTCCTCCTCCGGAGCTTCCATTCGGTTAAACTTAGGGGCCGCTTGGAACCGCCCGTGCCCGGGGAAGGTGCTCCTCTTCGGCTTACTGTGACGCGTGCATGCCCTCCTCCTCCGGAGCTTCCATTCGGTTAAACTTAGGGGCCGCTTGGCACCGCCCGTGCCCGGGGAAGGTGCTCCTCTACGGCTTAACTGCCACGCACGCCGGCCGGAGCTCTGGTACGGTCCGAACCGCGCGAAACGTCGCCACCGATCGTGTCCGGGGGAACGTGCTCTTCTTCGTCCACTCTCCTCTTCGCCCACGCTCTTCTTCGGCGCACGCCGGCCGTCTAACCGCTCCAGCGCCCCGTCGTGCCGCTCGGCGAAACTACAATGCCCCCGAATATTTTTTATACCCGCGAAGCACTGAACCCGCGAAAGGTGAACCGCGAAGTAGCGAGGGTTCACTGTATGTATAAGACCAAGACCTACAAAAAAGTCTCTTGGAGCAATGAGCTAGGTTTTACAGGAAGTCGGCCATTTTGAATTTATTAAAAGGGGGCGGGTCACCACAATGGACTTTGTGTAGAAATTATTATTGGGGCCCGAGCAGCGACCGCGGCGAGGTCCCTATTGTTTATGTAGAAATTATTATTAGGGCCCGAGCAGCGACCGCTACGAGGTCCCCATTGTTTTTGTGGAAATTATTATTATTATTATTATTAGGGCCCGAGCAGTGACCGCTGCGAGGTCCCTATTGTTTTTCTAGAAATTGTTATTAGGGCCCGAGCTGCGACGGCTGCGAGGTCCCTATTGTTTTTGTAGAAAATATTATTACTTTCAAATTTCCCCATTGTGGGACTAATAAAGGACATCTTATCTTATCTTCTCTTATTATTATTATTATTATTAGGGCCTGAGCAGCGACCGCTGCGAAGTCCCTATTGTTTTTGTAGAAATTATTATTATTATTATTTTTCCGATTGTTCGATTGCATTTTTGACCCCCGAAACATGCACAAAAATTCACCAAACTTGGCAGTCTCATCGGGCATGGCGAAAAATTTGATATTTTAATGTCTAATATGAATAGGAAGTGAGTTATGAATTTTTGAAAGTCCGACTTTTGCCCTTTTTTGCATGTTTACAGGGGTCATTCTTTTGCACCCTGATCCTAAAGGCTTCATCTGATTGCCTTAAAATTCTGTCTGTAGCATCTTAAGACCTGGGACAAACACTGGGGCTAAAATTTTTTGTTTCCGAAATACTATATGACGGGGGCGGGGCTTCGAAGTTTTCACTTAAGATTTCCTTCGCCGCAATGGACAAAATGCTTAATAACTCTCTTGCACATGCTGCTAAAAATCCAAAACTTCACATGTACATAAAGAGTCGGTACCTGAAAACATCTATATGTTTATATTCAGTTATACACCTTGCGCCAATCAATATCATTTTTTACATTTTGACAAACTGCACGGTGCCCTTTTAACGAATCCGATTGAAAATTGGCTAGAAAAGACTCAAGACATTGATCTTACTCTATCCCTATTTTTGTGACTTTCCTTCGAAGGGCGTGGCTATTACGGTGCCGCAGAGTCTGATTATTCTCCGTGGCAACAAAAGTTCCTGCAAAATGATTCAGATGATCCATCTTCTTGAAATTTTTCACATTTGAGGATATTCAGGCCCTGAAGACGGCTGCCAACTTATTTTTGATTGCAGTGGTAGCGCCACCAACTGGTTAAAACAAATACAAATTATTTTCGTTGATGTTTTTCTCCGGGCAGGTTAACAAAATCTACCTTATATTTGCTCGGATGAGTGTTTAAGCCTTGAGGATGTCACAATACGAAAGTCTTTCGCCTTCTTCAGAGTGTCACATGATGGTGTCTTGTGGCCCGTCTTTATCAGCTGATGTTCCATGAGGGCGTGACTTACCATTCACAAGAATGAAGGCAAGTCACGCCCCCCGCTGTCCGTTCACTCCGCCAAGATGCTGCTCCAGGTGGTAGAGAGGATGAAGGGTCCCTTGTCTCTGTTCATGGTTTTTATGCCTCGCTTGCAGATCTCAATGGCCTCTCTGATCCAGCGCTGTTGTTTGTTCTCTTCGGTGCGGATGACCCTGCCCTTCTCCCGGTCCATGATGTGGTTTTCCCTTTTGCAGTGGTCAGTGATTGCTGATTTGTAATGTTCATGTTGTGCTTGTTCTTTTACTGCTCTGATTTTTAATTTTTTTGACAGGTAAGTCACACCCTCATGGAACATCAGCTGATAAAGACGGGTCTCAAGACACCATCATGCGACACTCTGAAGAAGGCGAAAGACTCGCCGAAACATGTCAGGTAAAAAATTAACCTAAAACATAATTGTCTGCTTTTAATGAATCAGTCAAATATCAATAATAAGAAGACAAAATGAACCTAATACAAATAAACGAATGCTTAATAACTCCCCTGCACATGCTCCTAAAAATCCAAACCTTCACCTGTAAATAAAACGTCCCGACCTGAAGACATCTTAATGTTATTATTTTGTTATACACACAGCGCCGCCAAGTGGAATCAAAAATTTGTTTTTATTTAAATTTTCACATTATGCACGGTGCCCTTTTGACGAATCCGACTGAAAATTAGTCAGAAAAGACTCAAGACAATGATCTTACTCTCTGCCGAATTTTGTGACGTTTTGGCAAAAGGCGTGGCTATTACGGTGCTGAAAAGTCAGATTGTACTCTGTGGCAATAAAAGCTCCGGCAACATGACTCAGATGATCCTATCTTCTCGAAGTTGTACACATTTGAGGATACTTCAGCCCTGAAGACATCTACCAACTTATTTTTCATCGTAGTAGTAGCGCCACCAACTGGTAAAAGCTAATACAAGTTATTTTCTTGGATGTTTTTCTCCGTGCAACTCAACAAGGTCGCCCTCATATATGCTCGGATGACTGTTTCGGCCATGAGGATGTCACAATACGAAATTCGTCCTTTTTCTTGTAAAGTTGTGGGAGTGGCATTGCACTGTTCGGCAATAAAACAACGCTGATTATGAGGTTCTAAATATGAACGACAACTCGTGAAACTTTACACACACATCAGGCCGAGCAAATTTATCAATATTTTATACGTTAGTTGTGCAGCTTTTTTGAAATGGCTCGCCATGGCCCTCGAGAAATGTTAAAAAAAGCAGCCCTGGTTGAGTGTTTCACCTCGCTTTTTGTAAATTTTATGGAGTACAGTGAATCCTCGGTTATCGCGGTTAATGGGGACAGAGACCACCCGCGAAAACTGAAAATCCGCGAAGTAGCGGCGCACCTTCAAAAATGCTTAAAAAAATATACAATATATATAATAAATATATATATATATATATATATATAGATATATATATATATGTATATATAGACAGAGAGAGAGAGTGAAATTCATGTTATAACAAAAAAACCAAATTATTATTAAAACGTATTATTTTTTTATTCCCCAGCCATTCTTTTTGTATTTATTTAATTACTCCGACTTTTACCTGCTGGTACGCCGTCCGGTGTGCCCTGTGAAATGAAAGGTGGCATTCTTTATTTATTTATTTATTTATTCTTTTATACATTCATAACTGACAGCTTCGCGCTCCGCTCGTGCCCGGGCGGAAGAGGTGCTCCAATTCGGCTTAACTGTGACACACACCCGCCCTCCTCCCCCGGAGCTTCCATTCGGTTAAACTTAGGGGCCTCTTGGCACCGCCCGTGCCCGGGGAAGGTGCTCCTCTTCGGCTTACTGTGACGCGAGCATGCCCTCCTCCTCCGGAGCTTCCATTCGGTTAAACTTAGGGGCCGCTTGGAACCGCCCGTGCCCGGGGAAGGTGCTCCTCTTCGGCTTACTGTGACGCGAGCATGCCCTCCTCCTCCGGAGCTTCCATTCGGTTAAACTTAGGGGCCGCTTGGAACCGCCCGTGCCCGGGGAAGGTGCTCCTCTTCGGCTTACTGTGACGCGAGCATGCCCTCCTCCTCCGGAGCTTCCATTCGGTTAAACTTAGGGGCCGCTTGGCACCGCCCGTGCCCGGGGAAGGTGCTCCTCTACGGCTTAACTGCCACGCACGCCGGCCGGAGCTCTGGTACTGTCCGAACCGCGCGAAACGTCGCCACCCATCGTGTCCGGGGGAACGTGCTCTTCTTCGTCCACTCTCCTCTTCGCCCACGCTCTTCTTCGGCGCACGCCGGCCGTCTAACCGCTCCAGCACCCCGTCGTGCCGCTCGGCGAAACTACAATGCCCCCGAATATTTTTTAGACCCGCGAAACACTGAACCCGCGAAAGGTGAACCGCCAAGTAGCGAGGGTTCACTGTATGTATAAGACCAAGACCTACAAAAAAGTCTCTTGGAGCAATGAGCTAGGTTTTACAGGAAGTCGGCCATTTTGAATTTACTTAAAAGGGGGCGGGTCACCACAATGGACTTTGTGTAGAAATTATTATTGGGGCCCGAGTAGCGACCGCGGAGAGGTCCCTATTGTTTTTGTAGAAATTATTATTAGGGCCCGAGCAGCGACCGCTACGAGGTCCCCATTGTTTTTGTGGAAATTATTATTATTATTATTATTAGGGCCCGAGCAGTGACCGCTGCGAGGTCCCTATTGTTTTTCTAGAAATTGTTATTAGGGCCCGAGCTGCGACGGCTGCGAGGTCCCTATTGTTTTTGTAGAAAATATTATTACTTTTATTATTATTATTATTATTAGGGCCTGAGCAGCGACCGCTGCGAAGTCCCTATTGTTTTTGTAGAAATTATTATTATTATTATTTTTCCGATTGTTCGATCGCATTTTTGACCCCCGAAACATGCACAAAAATTCACCAAACTTGGCAGTCTCATCGGGCATGGCGAAAAATTTTATATTTTAACGTCTAATATGAACAGGAAGTGAGTTATGAATTTTTGAAAGTCCGACTTTTGCCCTTTTTTGCATGTTTACAGGGGTCATTCTTTTGCACCCTGATCCTAAAGGCTTCATCTGATTGCCTTAAAATTCTGTCTGTAGCATCTTAAGACCTGGGACAAACACTGGGGCTAAAATTTTTTGTTTCCGAAATACTATATGAACGGGGGCGGGGCTTCGAAGTTTTCACTTAAGATTTCCTTCGCCGCAATGGACAAAATGCTTAATAACTCTCCTGCACATGCAGCTAAAAATCCAAAACTTCACATGTACATAAAGAGTCGGTACCTGAAGACATCTATATGTTTATATTCAGTTATACACCTTGCGCCAATCAATATCATTTTTTACATTTTGACGTACTGCACGGTGCCCTTTTAACGAATCCGATTGAAAATTGGCTAGGAAAGACTCAAGACATTGATCTTACTCTATCCCTATTTTTGTGACTTTCCTTCGAAGGGCGTGGCTATTACGGTGCCGCAGAGTCTGATTAATCTCCGTGGCAACAAAAGTTCCTGCAAAATGATTCAGATGATCCATCTTCTCGAAATTTTTCACATTTGAGGATATTCAGGCCCTGAAGACGGCTGCCAACTTATTTTTGATCGCAGTGGTAGCGCCACCAACTGGTTAAAACAAATACAAATCATTTTCGTTGATTTTTTTCTCCGGGCAGGTTAACAAAATCTACCTTACATTTGCTCGGATGAGTGTTTAGGCCTTGAGGATGTCACAATACGAAAGTCTTTCGCCTTCTTCAGAGTGTCACATGATGGTGTCTTGTGGCCCGTCTTTATCAGCTGATGTTCCATGAGGGCGTGACTTACCTGTCACAAGAATGAAGGCAAGTCACGCCCCCCGCTGTCCGTTCACTCCGCCAAAATGCTGCTCCAGGTGGTAGAGAGGATGAAGGCTCCCTTGTCTCTGTTCATGGTTTTTATGCCTCGCTTGCAGATCTCAATGGCCTCTCTGATCCAGCGCTGTTGTTTGTTCTCTTCGGTGCGGATGACCCTGCCCTTCTCCCGGTCCATGATGTGGTTTTCCCTTTTGCAGTGGTCAGTGATTGCTGATTTGTAATGTTCATGTTGTGCTTGTTCTTTTACTGCTCTGATTTTTAATTTTTTTGACAGGTAAGTCACACCCTCATGGAACATCAGCTGATAAAGACGGGTCTCAAGACACCATCATGCGACACTCTGAAGAAGGCGAAAGACTCGCCGAAACATGTCAGGTAAAAAATTAACCTAAAACATAATTGTCTGCTTTTAATGAATCAGTCAAATATCAATAATAAGAAGACAAAATGAACCTAATACAAATAAATGAATGCTTAATAACTCCCCTGCACATGCTCCTAAAAATCCAAACCTTCACCTGTAAATAAAACGTCCCGACCTGAAGACATCTTAATGTTATTATTTTGTTATACACACAGCGCCGCCAAGTGGAATCAAAAATGTGTTTTTATTTTAATTTTCACATACTGCACGGTGCCCTTTTGACGAATCCGACTGAAAATTAGTCAGAAAAGACTCAAGACAATGATCTTACTCTCTGCCGAATTTTGTGTCGTTTTGGCAAAAGGCGTGGCTATTACGGTGCTGAAAAGTCAGATTGTACTCTGTGGCAACAAAAGCTCCGGCAACATGACTCAGATGATCCTATCTTCTCGAAGTTGTACACATTTGAGGATACTTCAGCCCTGAAGACATCTACCAACTTATTTTTCATCGTAGTAGTAGCGCCACCAACTGGTAAAAGCTAATACAAGTTATTTTCTTGGATGTTTTTCTCCGTGCAACTCAACAAGGGCGCCCTCATATATGCTCGGAGGACTGTTTCGGCCATGAGGATGTCACAATACGAAATTCATCCTTTTTCGTGAAAAGTTGTGGGAGTGGCATTGCACTGTTCGGCAATAAAACAACGCTGATTATGAGGTTCTAAATATGAACGACAACTCGTGAAACTTTACACACACATCAGGCAGAGCAAATTTATCAATATTTTATACGTTAGTTGTGCAGCTTTTTTGAAATGGCTCGCCATGGCCCTCGAGAAATGTTAAAAAAAGCAGCCCTGGTTGAGTGTTTCACCTTGCTTTTTGTAAATTTTATGGAGTACAGTGAACCCTCGGTTATCGCGGTTAATGGGGACAGAAACCACCCGCGAAAACTGAAAATCCGCGAAGTAGCGGCGCACCTTCAAAAATGCTTAAAAAAAAATACAATATATATAATAAATAAATATATATATATATATAGATATATAGATATATATATATATGTATATATAGACAGAGAGAGAGAGTGAAATTCATGTTATAACAAAAAAACCAAATTATTATTAAAACGTATTATTTTTTTATTCCCCAGCCATTCTTTTTGTATTTATTTAATTACTCCGACTTTTACCTGCTGGTACGCCGTCCGGTGTGCCCTGTGAAATGAAAGGTGGCATTCTTTATTTATTTATTTATTTATTCATTTATTCATTCATAACTGACAGCTTCGCGCTCCGTTCGTGCCCGGGCGGAAGAGGTGTTCCAATTCGGCTTTACTGTGACACACGCCCGCCCTCCTGCCCCGGAGCTTCCATTCGGTTAAACTTAGGGGCCTCTTGGCACCGCCCGTGCCCGGGGAAGGTGCTCCTCTTCGGCTTACTGTGACGCGAGCATGCCCGCCTCCTCCGGAGCTTCCATTCGGTTAAACTTAGGGGCCGCTTGGAACCGCCCGTGCCCGGGGAAGGTGCTCCTCTTTGGCTTACTGTGACGCGAGCATGCCCTCCTCCTCCGGAGCTTCCATTCGGTTAAACTTAGGGGCCGCTTGGCGCCGCCCGTGCCCGGGGAAGGTGCTCCTCTACGGCTTAACTGCCACGCACGCCGGCCGGAGCTCTGGTACGGTCCGAACCGCGCGAAACGTCGCCACCGATCGTGTCCGGGGGAACGTGCTCTTCTTCGTCCACTCTCCTCTTCGCCCACGCTCTTCTTCGGCGCACGCCGGCCGTCTAACCGCTCCAGCGCCCGTCGTGCCGCTCGGCGAAACTACAATGCCCCCGAATATTTTTTTATACCCGCGAAGCACTGAACCCGCGAAAGGTGAACCGCGAAGTAGCGAGGGTTCACTGTATGTATAAGACCAAGACCTACAAAAAAGTCTCTTGGAGCAATGAGCTAGGTTTTACAGGAAGTCGGCCATTTTGAATTTACTTAAAAGGGGCGCGTCACCACAATGGACTTTGTGTAGAAATTATTATTGGGGCCCGAGCAGCGACCGCGGCGAGGTCCCTATTGTTTATGTAGAAATTATTATTAGGGCCCGAGCAGCGACCGCTACGAGGTCCCCATTGTTTTTGTGGAAATTATTATTATTTTTATTATTATTATTATTAGGGCCCGAGCAGTGACCGCTGCGAGGTCCCTATTGTTTTTCTAGAAATTGTTATTAGGGCCCAAGCTGCGACGGCTGCGAGGTCCCTACTGTTTTTGTAGAAAATATTATTACTTTTATTATTATTATTATTATTATTATTATTAGGGCCTGAGCAGCGACCGCTGCGAAGTCCCTATTGTTTTTGTAGAAATTATTATTATTATTATTTTTCCGATTGTTCGATTGCATTTTTGACCCCCGAAACATGCACAAAAATTCACCAAACTTGGCAGTCTCATCGGGCATGGCGAAAAATTTGATATTTTAACGTCTAATATGAACAGGAAGTGAGTTATGAATTTTTGAAAGTCCGACTTTTGCCCTTTTTTGCATGTTTACAGGGGTCATTCTTTTGCACCCTGATCCTAAAGGCTTCATCTGATTGCCTTAAAATTCTGTCTGTAGCATCTTAAGACCTGGGACAAACACTGGGGCTAAAATTTTTTGTTTCCGAAATACTATATGACGGGGGCGGGGCTTCGAAGTTTTCACTTAAGATTTCCTTCGCCGCAATGGACAAAATGCTTAATAACTCTCTTGCACATGCTGCTAAAAATCCAAAACTTCACATGTACATAAAGAGTCGGTACCTGAAGACATCTATATGTTTATATTCAGTTATACACCTTGCGCCAATCAATATCATTTTTTACATTTTGACGTACTGCACGGTGCCCTTTTAACGAATCCGATTGAAAATTGGCTAGAAAAGACTCAAGACATTGATCTTACTCTATCCCTATTTTTGTGACTTTCCTTCGAAGGGCGTGGCTATTACGGTGCCGCAGAGTCTGATTATTCTCCGTGGCAACAAAAGTTCCTGCAAAATGATTCAGATGATCCATCTTCTCGAAATTTTTCACATTTGAGGATATTCAGGCCCTGAAGACGGCTGCCAACTTATTTTTGATCGCAGTGGTAGCGCCACCAACTGGTTAAAACAAATACAAATTATTTTCGTTGATGTTTTTCTCCGGGCAGGTTAACAAAATCTACCTTATATTTGCTCGGATGAGTGTTTAGGCCTTGAGGATGTCACAATACGAAAGTCTTTCGCCTTCTTCAGAGTGTCACATGATGGTGTCTTGTGGCCCGTCTTTATCAGCTGATGTTCCATGAGGGCGTGACTTACCTGTCACAAGAATGAAGGCAAGTCACGCCCCCCGCTGTCCGTTAACTCCGCCAAGATGCTGCTCCAGGTGGTAGAGAGGATGAAGGCTCCCTTGTCTCTGTTCATGGTTTTTATGCCTCGCTTGCAGATCTCAATGGCCTCTCTGATCCAGCGCTGTTGTTTGTTCTCTTCGGTGCCGATGACCCTGCCCTTCTCCCGGTCCATGATGTGGTTTTCCCTTTTGCAGTGGTCAGTGATTGCTGATTTGTAATGTTCATGTTGTGCTTGTTCTTTTACTGCTCCGATTTTTCATTTTTTTGACAGGTAAGTCACACCCTCATGGAACATCAGCTGATAAAGACGGGTCTCAAGACACCATCATGCGACACTCTGAAGAAGGCGAAAGACTCGCCGAAACATGTCAGGTAAAAAATTTTACCGAAAACATAATTGTCTGCTTTTAATGAATCTGTCAAATATCAATAATAAGAAGACAAAATGAACCTAATACAAATAAATGAATGCTTAATAACTCCCCTGCACATGCTCCTAAAAATCCAAACATTCACCTGTAAATAAAATGTCCCGACCTGAAGACATCTTAATGTTATTATTTTGTTATACACACAGCGCCGCCAAGTGGAATCAAAAATTTGTTTTTATTTTAATTTTCACGTACTGCACGGTGCCCTTTTGACGAATCCGACTGAAAATTAGTCAGAAAAGACTCAAGACAATGATCTTACTCTCTGCCGAGTTTTGTGACGTTTTGGCAAAAGGCGTGGCAATTACGGTGCTGAAAAGTCCGATTGTACTTTGTGGCAACAAAAGCTCCGGCAACATGACTCAGATGATCCTATCTTCTCGAAGTTGTACACATTTGAGGATACTTCAGCCCTGAAGACATCTACCAACTTATTTTTCATCGTAGTAGTAGCGCCACCAACTGGTAAAAGCTAATACAAGTTATTTTCTTGGATGTTTTTCTCCGTGCAACTCAACAAGGTCGCCCTCATATATGCTCGGATGACTGTTTCGGCCATGAGGATGTCACAATACGAAATTCATCCTTTTTCGTGAAAAGTTGTGGGAGTGGCATTGCACTGTTCGGCAATAAAACAACGCTGATTATGAGGTTCTAAATATGAACGACAACTCGTGAAACTTTACACACACATCAGGCAGAGCAAATTTATCAATATTTTATACGTTAGTTGTGCAGCTTTTTTGAAATGGCTCGCCATGGCCCTCGAGAAAAGTTAAAAAAAGAATAGAATAGAAATAGAAATCCCTTTATTGTCATTGTACTCAAGTGTGCAACGAGATTAGAGGGCTCCCCTCTCCAGTGCAATACAACAATAATACAGACAATATATAAATTAGATAAATAAATACGACAGTGCAATGGAATTCAGTACTGAATAGGGCATATAGAAACACATCACAATGCTGTTTTGCAAGGTTAGGGTGGTCTCGTGTGTGTGTGAGAGTTCAGTATGGAGATGGCTCTCGGAAAGAAACTGTTTCTCAGTCTATTGGTCCTTGATTTGATGCATCTGTAGCGCCTGCCAGAGGGCAACAGGTCGAACAGGTGTGAGTTTGGGTGGGTATTGTCTTTGACGATGTTGAGAGCCCTTCTGAGGCACCGGGCGGTGTAGATGTCCGACAGCGAGGGGAGAGGGCAGCCAATAATCCTTTGCGCTGTTTTGACTGTCCTCTGGAGCCTCACTCTGTCCGCCTCAGTGCAGCCGCTGTACCAGGTGGAGACACAGTACGTCAGCAGGCTCTCGATGGACGAGTGGTAGAAGGCCAGCAGCAGCTTCCTGTCCAGGTTGAATTTCCTGAGGACTCTCAGGAAGTGCAGACGTTGGCGGACCTTCTTTACCACTGCTGTGGTGTTGTGACTCCAAGAAAGGTCATCGGAGATCTGTACTCCCAGGAACTTGAACGTGTGGACCCTCTCCACACACACGCCTTCGATGCAGAGGGGGGGCGGCAGCGTCTTGTTCCTCCTGAAGTCGACGACAATCTCCTTTGTTTTAGCAGAGTTAAGGTGCAGTCTGTTGTCCTTGCACCAAGTTGTCAGTCTCCCTACCTCCTCTCTATAGGCTGTTTCGTCACCTTCCGAGATCAGACCGACCACTGTCGTGTCGTCAGCAAACTTGACGATGGTGTTGTTGCCGTGGGCCGGGCTGCAGTCGTAGGTGTAGAGGGCGTACAGGAGAGGGCTCAGCACGCATCCTTGGGGGGAACCGGTGCTCAGCATGAGGGTGGAGGACGTGTAGGGGCCGAGCAACACAGTCTGGGGTCTGTTGGTCAGAAAGTCCTTAATCCAGATGCGTGTGAGGGCAGGGAGGCCGAGAGTGTCCAGTTTGGCGACGAGGATGTCTGGGATGATCGTGTTGAATGCCGAGCTGTAGTCCACAAAGAGCATCCTTGCATAGCTCCGCTGTTGTTCCAGGTGGCCCAGCACAACATGCAGAGCAGCCCTGGTTGAGTGTTTCACCTCGCTTTTTGTAAATTTTATGGAGTACAGTGAACCCTCGGTTATCGCGGTTAATGGGGACCGAGACCACCCGCGAAAACTGAAAATCCGCGAAGTAGCGGCGCACCTTCAAAAATGCTTAAAAAAAAAATACAATATATATAATAAATATATAAATATATATATATATATATATATATATATATATATATATACGGGGAGAGAGAGAGTGAAATTCATGTTATAACAAAAAAAACAAATTATTATTAAAACGTATTATTTTTTTATTCCCCAGCCATTCTTTTTGTATTTATTTAATTACTCAGACTTTTACCTGCTGGTACGCCGTCTGGTGTGCCCTGTGAAATGAAATGTGCCATTCTTTATTTATTTATTTATTTATTCATTTATTCATTCATAACTGACAGCTTCGCGCTCCGCTCGTGCCCGGGCGGAAGAGGTGCTCCAATTCGGCTTAACTGTGACACACGCCCACCCTCCTCCCCCGGAGCTTCCATTCGGTTAAACTTAGGGGCCGCTTGGCACCGCCCGTGCCCGGGGAAGGTGCTCCTCTTCGGCTTACTGTGACGCGAGCATGCCCGCCTCCTCCGGAGCTTCCATTCGGTTAAACTTAGGGGCCGCTTGGAACCGCCCGTGCCCGGCGAAGGTGCTCCTCTTCGGCTTACTGTAACGCGAGCATGCCCTCCTCCTCCGGAGCTTCCATTTGGTTAAACTTAGGGGCCGCTTGGAACCGCCCGTGCCCGGGGAAGGTGCTCCTCTTCGGCTTACTGTGACGCGAGCATGCCCTCCTCCTCCGGAGCTTCCATTCGGTTAAACTTAGGGGCCGCTTGGCACCGCCCGTGCCCGGGGAAGGTGCTCCTCTACGGCTTAACTGCCACGCACGCCGGCCGGAGCTCTGGTACGGTCCGAACCGCGCGAAACGTCGCCACCGATCGTGTCCGGGGGAACGTGCTCTTCTTCGTCCACTCTCCTCTTCGCCCACGCTCTTCTTCGGCGCACGCCGGCCGTCTAACCGCTCCAGCGCCCGTCGTGCCGCTCGGCGAAACTACAATGCCCCCGAATATTTTTTATACCCGCGAAGCACTGAACCCGCGAAAGGTGAACCGCGAAGTAGCGAGGGTTCACTGTATGTATAAGACCAAGACCTACAAAAAAGTCTCTTGGAGCAATGAGCTAGGTTTTACAGGAAGTCGGCCATTTTGAATTTACTTAAAAGGGGCGGGTCACCACAATGGACTTTGTGTAGAAATTATTATTGGGGCCCGAGCAGCGACCGCGGCGAGGTCCCTATTGTTTATGTAGAAATTATTATTAGGGCCCGAGCAGCGACCGCTACGAGGTCCCCATTGTTTTTGTGGAAATTATTATTATTATTATTATTAGGGCCCGAGCAGTGACCGCTGCGAGGTCCCTATTGTTTTTCTAGAAATTGTTATTAGGGCCCGAGCTGCGACGGCTGCGAGGTCCCTATTGTTTTTGTAGAAAATATTAATACTTTTATTATTATTATTATTATTAGGGCCTGAGCAGCGACCGCTGCAAAGTCCCTGTTGTTTTTGTAGAAATTATTATTATTATTATTTTTCCGATTGTTCGATTGCATTTTTGACCCCCGAAACATGCACAAAAATTCACCAAACTTGGCAGTCTCATCGGGCATGGCGAAAAATTTGATATTTTAACGTCTAATATGAACAGGAAGTGAGTTATGAATTTTTGAAAGTCCGACTTTTGCCCTTTTTTGCATGTTTACAGGGGTCATTCTTTTGCACCCTGATCCTAAAGGCTTCATCTGATTGCCTTAAAATTCTGTCTGTAGCATCTTAAGACCTGGGACAAACACTGGGGCTAAAATTTTTTGTTTCCGAAATACTATATGACGGGGGCGGGGCTTCGAAGTTTTCACTTAAGATTTCCTTCGCCGCAATGGACAAAATGCTTAATAACTCTCTTGCACATGCTGCTAAAAATCCAAAACTTCACATGTACATCAAGAGTCGGTACCTGAAGACATCTATATGTTTATATTCTGTTATACACCTTGCGCCAATCAATATCATTTTTTACATTTTGACGTCCTGCACGGTGCCCTTTTAACGAATCCGATTGAAAATTGGCTAGAAAAGACTCAAGACATTGATCTTACTCTATCCCTATTTTTGTGACTTTCCTTCGAAGGGCGTGGCTATTACGGTGCCGCAGAGTCTGATTATTCTCCGTGGCAACAAAAGTTCCTGCAAAATGATTCAGATGATCCATCTTCTCGAAATTTTTCACATTTGAGGATATTCAGGCCCTGAAGACGGCTGCCAACTTATTTTTGATCGGATGAGTGTTTCGGCCTTGAGGATGTCACAATACAAAAGTCTTTCGCCTTCTTCAGAGTGTCACATGATGGTGTCTTGTGGCCCGTCTTTATCAGCTGATGTTCCATGAGGGCGTGACTTACCTGTCACAAGAATGAAGGCAAGTCACGCCCCCCGCTGTCCGTTCACTCCGCCAAGATGCTGCTCCAGGTGGTAGAGAGGATGAAGGCTCCCTTGTCTCTGTTCATGGTTTTTATGCCTCGCTTGCAGATCTCAATGGCCTCTCTGATCCAGCGCTGTTGTTTGTTCTCTTCGGTGCGGATGACCCTGCCCTTCTCCCGGTCCATGATGTGGTTTTCCCTTTTGCAGTGGTCAGTGATTGCTGATTTGTAATGTTCATGTTGTGCTTGTTCTTTTACTGCTATGATTTTTCATTTTTTTGACAGGTAATTCACACCCTCATGGAACATCAGCTGATAAAGACGGGTCTCAAGACACCATCATGCGACACTCTGAAGAAGGCGAAAGACTCGCCGAAACATGTCAGGTAAAAAATTTACCTAAAACATAATTGTCTGCTTTTAATGAATCTGTCAAATATCAATAATAAGAAGACAAAATGAACCTAATACAAATAAATGAATGCTTAATAACTCCCCTGCACATGCTCCTAAAAATCCAAACCTTCACCTGTAAATAAAATGTCCCGACCTGAAGACATCTTAATGTTATTATTTTGTTATACACACAGCGCCGCCAAGTGGAATAAAAAATTTGTTTTTATTTTAATTTTCACGTACTGCACGGTGCCCTTTTGACGAATCCGACTGAAAATTAGTCAGAAAAGACTCAAGACAATGATCTTACTCTCTGCCGAGTTTTGTGACGTTTTGGCAAAAGGCGTGGCTATTACGGTGCTGAAAAGTCCGATTGTACTTTGTGGCAACAAAAGCTCCGGCAACGTGACTGAGATGATCCTATCTTCTCGAAGTTGTACACATTTGAGGATACTTCAACCCTGAAGACATCTACCAACTTATTTTTCATCGTAGTAGTAGCGCCACCAACTGGTAAAAGCTAATACAAGTTATTTTCTTGGATGTTTTTCTCCGTGCAACTCAACAAGGTCGCCCTCATATATGCTCGGAGGACTGTTTCGTCCATGAGGATGTCACAATACGAAATTCATCCTTTTTCGTGAAAAGTTGTGGGAGTGGCATTGCACTGTCCGGCAATAAAACAACGCTGATTATGAGGTTCTAAATATGAACGACAACTCGTGAAACTTGACACACACATCAGGCAGAGCAAATTTATCAATATTTTATACGTTAGTTGTGCAGCTTTTTTTAAATGGCTCGCCATGGCCCTCGAGAAATGTTCAAAAAAGCAGCCCTGGTTGAGTGTTTCACCTCGCTTTTTGTAAATTTTATGGAGTACAGTGAACCCTCGGTTGTCGCGGTTAATGGGGACCGAGACCACCCGCGGAAACTGAAAATCCGCGAAGTAGCGGCGCACCTTCAAAAATGCTTAAAAAAAAATACAATATATATAATAAATATATATATATATAGATATATATATAGATATATATTGATATATATATATATATACAGAGAGAGAGAGAGAGTGAAATTCATGTTATAACAAAAAAAACAAATTATTATTAAAACGTATTATTTTTTTATTCCCCAGCCATTCTTTTTGTATTTATTTAATTACTCCGACTATTACCTGCTGGTACGCCGTCCGGTGTGCCCTGTGAAATGAAAGGTGGCATTCTTTATTTATTTATTTATTTATTCATTTATTCATTCATAACTGACAGCTTCGCGCTCCGTTCGTGCCCGGGCGGAAGAGGTGTTCCAATTCGGCTTAACTGTGACACACGCCCGCCCTCCTCCCCCGGAGCTTCCATTCGGTTAAACTTAGGGGCCGCTTGGCACCGCCCGTGCCCGGGGAAGGTGCTCCTCTTCGGCTTACTGTGACGCGAGCATGCCCGCCTCCTCCGGAGCTTCCATTCGGTTAAACTTAGGGGCCGCTTGGAACCGCCCGTGCCCGGCGAAGGTGCTCCTCTTCGGCTTACTGTGACGCGAGCATGCCCTCCTCCTCCGGAGCTTCCATTCGGTTAAACTTAGGGGCCGCTTGGCACCGCCCGTGCCCGGGGAAGGTGCTCCTCTACGGCTTAACTGCCACGCACGCCGGCCGGAGCTCTGGTACGGTCCGAACCGCGCGAAACGTCGCCACCGATCGTGTCCGGGGGAACGTGCTCTTCTTCGTCCACTCTCCTCTTCGCCCACGCTCTTCTTCGGCGCACGCCGGCCGTCTAACCGCTCCAGCGCCCGTCGTGCCGCTCGGCGAAACTACAATGCCCCCGAATATTTTTTATACCCGCGAAGCACTGAACCCGCGAAAGGTGAACCGCGAAGTAGCGAGGGTTCACTGTATGTATAAGACCAAGACCTACAAAAAAGTCTCTTGGAGCAATGAGCTAGGTTTTACAGGAAGTCGGCCATTTTGAATTTACTTAAAAGGGGCGGGTCACCACAATGGACTTTGTGTAGAAATTATTATTGGGGCCCGAGCAGCGACCGCGGCGAGGTCCCTATTGTTTATGTAGAAATTATTATTAGGGCCCGAGCAGCGACCGCTACGAGGTCCCCATTGTTTTTGTGGAAATTATTATTATTATTATTATTAGGGCCCGAGCAGTGACCGCTGCGAGGTCCCTATTGTTTTTCTAGAAATTGTTATTAGGGCCCGAGCTGCGACGGCTGCGAGGTCCCTATTGTTTTTGTAGAAAATATTAATACTTTTATTATTATTATTATTATTAGGGCCTGAGCAGCGACCGCTGCGAAGTCCCTGTTGTTTTTGTAGAAATTATTATTATTATTTTTTTTCCGATTGTTCGATTGCATTTTTGACCCCCGAAACATGCACAAAAATTCACCAAACTTGGCAGTCTCATCGGGCATGGCGAAAAATTTGATATTTTAACGTCTAATATGAACAGGAAGTGAGTTATGAATTTTTGAAAGTCCGACTTTTGCCCTTTTTTGCATGTTTACAGGGGTCATTCTTTTGCACCCTGATCCTAAAGGCTTCATCTGATTGCCTTAAAATTCTGTCTGTAGCATCTTAAGACCTGGGACAAACACTGGGGCTAAAATTTTTTGTTTCCGAAATACTATATGACGGGGGCGGGGCTTCGAAGTTTTCACTTAAGATTTCCTTCGCCGCAATGGACAAAATGCTTAATAACTCTCTTGCACATGCTGCTAAAAATCCAAAACTTCACATGTACATCAAGAGTCGGTACCTGAAGACATCTATATGTTTATATTCTGTTATACACCTTGCGCCAATCAATATCATTTTTTACATTTTGACGTCCTGCACGGTGCCCTTTTAACGAATCCGATTGAAAATTGGCTAGAAAAGACTCAAGACATTGATCTTACTCTATCCCTATTTTTGTGACTTTCCTTCGAAGGGCGTGGCTATTACGGTGCCGCAGAGTCTGATTATTCTCCGTGGCAACAAAAGTTCCTGCAAAATGATTCAGATGATCCATCTTCTCGAAATTTTTCACATTTGAGGATATTCAGGCCCTGAAGACGGCTGCCAACTTATTTTTGATCGGATGAGTGTTTAGGCCTTGAGGATGTCACAATACGAAAGTCTTTCGCCTTCTTCAGAGTGTCACATGATGGTGTCTTGTGGCCCGTCTTTATCAGCTGATGTTCCATGAGGGCGTGACTTACCTGTCACAAGAATGAAGGCAAGTCACGCCCCCCGCTGTCCGTTCACTCCGCCAAGATGCTGCTCCAGGTGGTAGAGAGGATGAAGGCTCCCTTGTCTCTGTTCATGGTTTTTATGCCTCGCTTGCAGATCTCAATGGCCTCTCTGATCCAGCGCTGTTGTTTGTTCTCTTCGGTGCGGATGACCCTGCCCTTCTCCCGGTCCATGATGTGGTTTTCCCTTTTGCAGTGGTCAGTGATTGCTGATTTGTAATGTTCATGTTGTGCTTGTTCTTTTACTGCTCTGATTTTTCATTTTTTTGACAGGTAAGTCACACCCTCATGGAACATCAGCTGATAAAGACGGGTCTCAAGACACCATCATGCGACACTCTGAAGAAGGCGAAAGACTCGCCGAAACATGTCAGGTAAAAAATTAACCTAAAACATAATTGTCTGCTTTTAATGAATCAGTCAAATATCAATAATAAGAAGACAAAATGAACCTAATACAAATAAATGAATGCTTAATAACGCCCCTGCACATGCTCCTAAAAATCCAAACCTTCACCTGTAAATAAAACGTCCCGACCTGAAGACATCTTAATGTTATTATTTTGTTATACACACAGCGCCGCCAAGTGGAATCAAAAATTTGTTTTTATTTTAATTTTCACGTACTGCACGGTGCCCTTTTGACGAATCCGACTGAAAATTAGTCAGAAAAGACTCAAGACAATGATCTTACTCTGTGCCGAATTTTGTGACGTTTTGGCAAAAGGCGTGGCTATTACGGTGCTGAAAAATCCGATTGTACTTTGTGGCAACAAAAGCTCCGGCAACATGACTCAGATGATCCTATCTTCTCGAAGTTGTACACATTTGAGGATACTTCAGCCCTGAAGACATCTACCAACTTATTTTTCATCGTAGTAGTAGCGCCACCAACTGGTAAAAGCTAATACAAGTTATTTTCTTGGATGTTTTTCTCCGTGCAACTCAACAAGGTCGCCCTCATATATGCTCGGATGACTGTTTCGGCCATGAGGATGTCACAATACGAAATTCATCCTTTTTCGTGAAAAGTTGTGGGAGTGGCATTGCACTGTTCGGCAATAAAACAACGCTGATTATGAGGTTCTAAATATGAACGACAACTCGTGAAACTTTACACACACATCAGGCAGAGCAAATTTATCAATATTTTATACGTTAGTTGTGCAGCTTTTTTGAAATGGCTCGCCATGGCCCTCGAGAAAAGTTAAAAAAAGAATAGAATAGAAATAGAAATCCCTTTATTGTCATTGTACTCAAGTGTGCAACGAGATTAGAGGGCTCCCCTCTCCAGTGCAATACAACAATAATACAGACAATATATAAATTAGATAAATAAATACGACAGTGCAATGGAATTCAGTACTGAATAGGGCATATAGAAACACATCACAATGCTGTTTTGCAAGGTTAGGGTGGTCTCGTGTGTGTGTGTGAGAGTTCAGTATGGAGATGGCTCTCGGAAAGAAACTGTTTCTCAGTCTATTGGTCCTTGATTTGATGCATCTGTAGCGCCTGCCAGAGGGCAACAGGTCGAACAGGTGTGAGTTTGGGTGGGTATTGTCTTTGACGATGTTGAGAGCCCTTCTGAGGCACCGGGCGGTGTAGATGTCCGACAGCGAGGGGAGAGGGCAGCCAATAATCCTTTGCGCTGTTTTGACTGTCCTCTGGAGCCTCACTCTGTCCGCCTCAGTGCAGCCGCTGTACCAGGTGGAGACACAGTACGTCAGCAGGCTCTCGATGGACGAGTGGTAGAAGGCCAGCAGCAGCTTCCTGTCCAGGTTGAATTTCCTGAGGACTCTCAGGAAGTGCAGACGTTGGCGGACCTTCTTTACCACTGCTGTGGTGTTGTGACTCCAAGAAAGGTCATCGGAGATCTGTACTCCCAGGAACTTGAACGTGTGGACCCTCTCCACACACACGCCTTCGATGCAGAGGGGGGGCGGCAGCGTCTTGTTCCTCCTGAAGTCGACGACAATCTCCTTTGTTTTAGCAGAGTTAAGGTGCAGTCTGTTGTCCTTGCACCAAGTTGTCAGTCTCCCTACCTCCTCTCTGTAGGCTGTCTCGTCACCTTCCGAGATCAGACCGACCACTGTCGTGTCGTCAGCAAACTTGACGATGGTGTTGTTGCCGTGGGCCGGGCTGCAGTCGTAGGTGTAGAGGGCGTACAGGAGAGGGCTCAGCACGCATCCTTGGGGGGAACCGGTGCTCAGCATGAGGGTGGAGGACGTGTAGGGGCCGAGCAACACAGTCTGGGGTCTGTTGGTCAGAAAGTCCTTAATCCAGATGCGTGTGAGGGCAGGGAGGCCGAGAGTGTCCAGTTTGGCGACGAGGATGTCTGGGATGATCGTGTTGAATGCCGAGCTGTAGTCCACAAAGAGCATCCTTGCATAGCTCCGCTGTTGTTCCAGGTGGCCCAGCACAACATGCAGAGCAGCCCTGGTTGAGTGTTTCACCTCGCTTTTTGTAAATTTTATGGAGTACAGTGAACCCTCGGTTATCGCGGTTAATGGGGACCGAGACCACCCGCGAAAACTGAAAATCCGCGAAGTAGCGGCGCACCTTCAAAAATGCTTAAAAAAAAAATACAATATATATAAATATATATATATATATATATATATATATATACGGGGAGAGAGAGAGTGAAATTCATGTTATAACAAAAAAAACAAATTATTATTAAAACGTATTATTTTTTTATTCCCCAGCCATTCTTTTTGTATTTATTTAATTACTCAGACTTTTACCTGCTGGTACGCCGTCTGGTGTGCCCTGTGAAATGAAAGGTGCCATTCTTTATTTATTTATTTATTTATTCATTTATTCATTCATAACTGACAGCTTCGCGCTCCGCTCGTGCCCGGGCGGAAGAGGTGCTCCAATTCGGCTTAACTGTGACACACGCCCACCCTCCTCCCCCGGAGCTTCCATTCGGTTAAACTTAGGGGCCGCTTGGCACCGCCCGTGCCCGGGGAAGGTGCTCCTCTTCGGCTTACTGTGTCGCGAGCATGCCCTCCTCCTCCGGAGCTTCCATTCGGTTAAACTTAGGGGCCGCTTGGAACCGCCCGTGCCCGGGGAAGGTGCTCCTCTTCGGCTTACTGTGACGCGAGCATGCCCTCCTCCTCCGGAGCTTCCATTCGGTTAAACTTAGGGGCCGCTTGGCACCGCCCGTGCCCGGGGAAGGTGCTCCTCTACGGCTTAACTGCCACGCACGCCGGCCGGAGCTCTGGTACGGTCCGAACCGCGCGAAACGTCGCCACCGATCGTGTCCGGGGGAACGTGCTCTTCTTCGTCCACTCTTCTCTTCGCCCACGCTCTTCTTCGGCGCACGCCGGCCGTCTAACCGCTCCAGCGCCCCGTCGTGCCGCTCGGCGAAACTACAATGCCCCCGAATATTTTTTATACCCGCGAAGCACTGAACCCGCGAAAGGTGAACCGCGAAGTAGCGAGGGTTCACTGTATGTATAAGACCAAGACCTACAAAAAAGTCTCTTGGAGCAATGAGCTAGGTTTTACAGGAAGTCGGCCATTTTGAATTTATTAAAAGGGGGCGGGTCACCACAATGGACTTTGTGTAGAAATTCTTATTGGGGCCCGAGCAGCGACCGCGGCGAGGTCCCTATTGTTTATGTAGAAATTATTATTAGGGCCCGAGCAGCGACCGCTACGAGGTCCCCATTGTTTTTGTGGAAATTATTATTATTATTATTATTATTAGGGCCCGAGCAGTGACCGCTGCGAGGTCCCTATTGTTTTTCTAGAAATTGTTATTAGGGCCCGAGCTACGACGGCTGCGAGGTCCCTATTGTTTTTGTAGAAAATATTATTACTTTTATTATTATTATTATTATTATTATTAGGGCCTGAGCAGCGACCGCTGCGAAGTCCCTGTTGTTTTTGTAGAAATTATTATTATTATTATTTTTCCGATTGTACGATTGCATTTTTGACCCCCGAAACATGCACAAAAACTCACCAAACTTGGCAGTCTCATCGGGCATGGCGAGAAATTTGATATTTTAACGTCTAATATGAACAGGAAGTGAGTTATGAATTTTTGAAAGTCCGACTTTTGCCCTTTTTTGCATGTTTACAGGGGTCATTCTTTTGCACCCTGATCCTAAAGGCTTCATCTGATTGCCTTAAAATTCTGTCTGTAGCATCTTAAGACCTGGGACAAACACTGGGGCTAAAATCTTTTGTTTCCGAAATACTATATGACGGGGGCGGGGCTTCAAAGTTTTCACTTAAGATTTCCTTCGCCGCAATGGACAAAATGCTTAATAACTCTCCTGCACATGCTGCTAAAAATCCAAAACTTCACATATACATAAAGAGTCGGTACCTGAAGACATCTATATGTTTATATTCTGTTATACACCTTGCGCCAATCAATATCATTTTTTACATTTTGACGTACTGCACGGTGCCCTTTTAACGAATCCGATTGAAAATTGGCTAGAAAAGACTCAAGACATTGATCTTACTCTATCCCTATTTTTGTGACTTTCCTTCGAAGGGCGTGGCTATTGCGGTGCCGCAGAGTCTGATTATTCTCCGTGGCAACAAAAGTTCCTGCAAAATGATTCAGATGATCCATCTTCTCGAAATTTTTCACGTTTGAGGATATTCAGGCCCTGAAGACGGCTGCCAACTTATTTTTGATCGCAGTGGTAGCGCCACCAACTGGTTAAAACAAATACAAATTATTTTCGTTGATGTTTTTCTCCGGGCAGGTTAACAAAATCTACCTTATATTTGCTCGGATGAGTGTTTAGGCCTTGAGGATGTCACAATACGAAAGTCTTTCGCCTTCTTCAGAGTGTCACATGATGGTGTCTTGTGACCCGTCTTTAAGCTGATGTTCCATGAGGGCGTGACTTACCTGTCACAAGAATGAAGGCAAGTCACGCCCCCCGCTGTCCGTTCACTCCGCCAAGATGCTGCTCCAGGTGGTAGAGAGGATGAAGGCTCCCTTGTCTCTGTTCATGGTTTTTATGCCTCGCTTGCAGATCTCAATGGCCTCTCTGATCCAGCGCTGTTGTTTGTTCTCTTCGGTGCGGATGACCCTGCCCTTCTCCCGGTCCATGATGTGGTTTTCCCTTTTGCAGTGGTCAGTGATTGCTGATTTGTAATGTTCATGTTGTGCTTGTTCTTTTACTGCTATGATTTTTCATTTTTTTGACAGGTAATTCACACCCTCATGGAACATCAGCTGATAAAGACGGGTCTCAAGACACCATCATGCGACACTCTGAAGAAGGCGAAAGACTCGCCGAAACATGTCAGGTAAAAAATTTACCTAAAACATAATTGTCTGCTTTTAATGAATCTGTCAAATATCAATAATAAGAAGACAAAATGAACCTAATACAAATAAATGAATGCTTAATAACTCCCCTGCACATGCTCCTAAAAATCCAAACCTTCACCTGTAAATAAAATGTCCCGACCTGAAGACATCTTAATGTTATTATTTTGTTATACACACAGCGCCGCCAAGTGGAATAAAAAAATTGTTTTTATTTTAATTTTCACGTACTGCACGGTGCCCTTTTGACGAATCCGACTGAAAATTAGTCAGAAAAGACTCAAGACAATGATCTTACTCTCTGCCGAGTTTTGTGACGTTTTGGCAAAAGGCGTGGCTATTACGGTGCTGAAAAGTCCGATTGTACTTTGTGGCAACAAAAGCTCCGGCAACATGACTGAGATGATCCTATCTTCTCGAAGTTGTACACATTTGAGGATACTTCAACCCTGAAGACATCTACCAACTTATTTTTCATCGTAGTAGTAGCGCCACCAACTGGTAAAAGCTAATACAAGTTATTTTCTTGGATGTTTTTCTCCGTGCAACTCAACAAGGTCGCCCTCATATATGCTCGGAGGACTGTTTCGTCCATGAGGATGTCACAATACGAAATTCATCCTTTTTCGTGAAAAGTTGTGGGAGTGGCATTGCACTGTCCGGCAATAAAACAACGCTGATTATGAGGTTCTAAATATGAACGACAACTCGTGAAACTTGACACACACATCAGGCAGAGCAAATTTATCAATATTTTATACGTTAGTTGTGCAGCTTTTTTTAAATGGCTCGCCATGGCCCTCGAGAAATGTTCAAAAAAGCAGCCCTGGTTGAGTGTTTCACCTCGCTTTTTGTAAATTTTATGGAGTACAGTGAACCCTCGGTTGTCGCGGTTAATGGGGACCGAGACCACCCGCGGAAACTGAAAATCCGCGAAGTAGCGGCGCACCTTCAAAAATGCTTAAAAAAAAATACAATATATATAATATATATATATAGATATATATATAGATATATATATATATATATACAGAGAGAGAGAGAGAGTGAAATTCATGTTATAACAAAAAAAACAAATTATTATTAAAACGTATTATTTTTTTATTCCCCAGCCATTCTTTTTGTATTTATTTAATTACTCCGACTATTACCTGCTGGTACGCCGTCCGGTGTGCCCTGTGAAATGAAAGGTGGCATTCTTTATTTATTTATTCATTTATTCATTCATAACTGACAGCTTCGCGCTCCGTTCGTGCCCGGGCGGAAGAGGTGTTCCAATTCGGCTTAACTGTGACACACGCCCGCCCTCCTCCCCCGGAGCTTCCATTCGGTTAAACTTAGGGGCCGCTTGGCACCGCCCGTGCCCGGGGAAGGTGCTCCTCTTCGGCTTACTGTGACGCGAGCATGCCCGCCTCCTCCGGAGCTTCCATTCGGTTAAACTTAGGGGCCGCTTGGAACCGCCCGTGCCCGGCGAAGGTGCTCCTCTTCGGCTTACTGTGACGCGAGCATGCCCTCCTCCTCCGGAGCTTCCATTCGGTTAAACTTAGGGGCCGCTTGGCACCGCCCGTGCCCGGGGAAGGTGCTCCTCTACGGCTTAACTGCCACGCACGCCGGCCGGAGCTCTGGTACGGTCCGAACCGCGCGAAACGTCGCCACCGATCGTGTCCGGGGGAACGTGCTCTTCTTCGTCCACTCTCCTCTTCGCCCACGCTCTTCTTCGGCGCACGCCGGCCGTCTAACCGCTCCAGCGCCCGTCGTGCCGCTCGGCGAAACTACAATGCCCCCGAATATTTTTTATACCCGCGAAGCACTGAACCCGCGAAAGGTGAACCGCGAAGTAGCGAGGGTTCACTGTATGTATAAGACCAAGACCTACAAAAAAGTCTCTTGGAGCAATGAGCTAGGTTTTACAGGAAGTCGGCCATTTTGAATTTACTTAAAAGGGGCGGGTCACCACAATGGACTTTGTGTAGAAATTATTATTGGGGCCCGAGCAGCGACCGCGGCGAGGTCCCTATTGTTTATGTAGAAATTATTATTATTAGGGCCCGAGCAGCGACCGCTACGAGGTCCCCATTGTTTTTGTGGAAATTATTATTATTATTATTATTAGGGCCCGAGCAGTGACCGCTGCGAGGTCCCTATTGTTTTTCTAGAAATTGTTATTAGGGCCCGAGCTGCGACGGCTGCGAGGTCCCTATTGTTTTTGTAGAAAATATTAATACTTTTATTATTATTATTATTATTAGGGCCTGAGCAGCGACCGCTGCGAAGTCCCTGTTGTTTTTGTAGAAATTATTATTATTATTATTTTTCCGATTGTTCGATTGCATTTTTGACCCCCGAAACATGCACAAAAATTCACCAAACTTGGCAGTCTCATCGGGCATGGCGAAAAATTTGATATTTTAACGTCTAATATGAACAGGAAGTGAGTTATGAATTTTTGAAAGTCCGACTTTTGCCCTTTTTTGCATGTTTACAGGGGTCATTCTTTTGCACCCTGATCCTAAAGGCTTCATCTGATTGCCTTAAAATTCTGTCTGTAGCATCTTAAGACCTGGGACAAACACTGGGGCTAAAATTTTTTGTTTCCGAAATACTATATGACGGGGGCGGGGCTTCGAAGTTTTCACTTAAGATTTCCTTCGCCGCAATGGACAAAATGCTTAATAACTCTCTTGCACATGCTGCTAAAAATCCAAAACTTCACATGTACATCAAGAGTCGGTACCTGAAGACATCTATATGTTTATATTCTGTTATACACCTTGCGCCAATCAATATCATTTTTTACATTTTGACGTCCTGCACGGTGCCCTTTTAACGAATCCGATTGAAAATTGGCTCGAAAAGACTCAAGACATTGATCTTACTCTATCCCTATTTTTGTGACTTTCCTTCGAAGGGCGTGGCTATTACGGTGCCGCAGAGTCTGATTATTCTCCGTGGCAACAAAAGTTCCTGCAAAATGATTCAGATGATCCATCTTCTCGAAATTTTTCACATTTGAGGATATTCAGGCCCTGAAGACGGCTGCCAACTTATTTTTGATCGGATGAGTGTTTAGGCCTTGAGGATGTCACAATACGAAAGTCTTTCGCCTTCTTCAGAGTGTCACATGATGGTGTCTTGTGGCCCGTCTTTATCAGCTGATGTTCCATGAGGGCGTGACTTACCTGTCACAAGAATGAAGGCAAGTCACGCCCCCCGCTGTCCGTTCACTCCGCCAAGATGCTGCTCCAGGTGGTAGAGAGGATGAAGGCTCCCTTGTCTCTGTTCATGGTTTTTATGCCTCGCTTGCAGATCTCAATGGCCTCTCTGATCCAGCGCTGTTGTTTGTTCTCTTCGGTGCGGATGACCCTGCCCTTCTCCCGGTCCATGATGTGGTTTTCCCTTTTGCAGTGGTCAGTGATTGCTGATTTGTAATGTTCATGTTGTGGTTGTTCTTTTACTGCTCTGATTTTTCATTTTTTTGACAGGTAAGTCACACCCTCATGGAACATCAGCTGATAAAGACGGGTCTCAAGACACCATCATGCGACACTCTGAAGAAGGCGAAAGACTCGCCGAAACATGTCAGGTAAAAAATTAACCTAAAACATAATTGTCTGCTTTTAATGAATCAGTCAAATATCAATAATAAGACAAAATGAACCTAATACAAATAAATGAATGCTTAATAACGCCCCTGCACATGCTCCTAAAAATCCAAACCTTCACCTGTAAATAAAACGTCCCGACCTGAAGACATCTTAATGTTATTATTTTGTTATACACACAGCGCCGCCAAGTGGAATCAAAAATTTGTTTTTATTTTAATTTTCACGTACTGCACGGTGCCCTTTTGACGAATCCGACTGAAAATTAGTCAGAAAAGACTCAAGACAATGATCTTACTCTGTGCCGAATTTTGTGACGTTTTGGCAAAAGGCGTGGCTATTACGGTGCTGAAAAATCCGATTGTACTTTGTGGCAACAAAAGCTCTGGCAACATGACTCAGATGATCCTATCTTCTCGAAGTTGTACACATTTGAGGATACTTCAGCCCTGAAGACATCTACCAACTTATTTTTCATCGTAGTAGTAGCGCCACCAACTGGTAAAAGCTAATACAAGTTATTTTCTTGGATGTTTTTCTCCGTGCAACTCAACAAGGTCGCCCTCATATATGCTCGGATGACTGTTTCGGCCATGAGGATGTCACAATACGAAATTCATCCTTTTTCGTGAAAAGTTGTGGGAGTGGCATTGCACTGTTCGGCAATAAAACAACGCTGATTATGAGGTTCTAAATATGAACGACAACTCGTGAAACTTTACACACACATCAGGTAGAGCAAATTTATCAATATTTTATACGTTAGTTGTGCAGCTTTTTTGAAATGGCTCGCCATGGCCCTCGAGAAAAGTTAAAAAAAGAATAGAATAGAAATAGAAATCCCTTTATTGTCATTGTACTCAAGTGTGCAACGAGATTAGAGGGCTCCCCTCTCCAGTGCAATACAACAATAATACAGACAATATATAAATTAGATAAATAAATAAGACAGTGCAATGGAATTCAGTACTGAATAGGGCATATAGAAACACATCACAATGCTGTTTTGCAAGGTTAGGGTGGTCTCGTGTGTGTGTGAGAGTTCAGTATGGAGATGGCTCTCGGAAAGAAACTGTTTCTCAGTCTATTAGTCCTTGATTTGATGCATCTGTAGCGCCTGCCAGAGGGCAACAGGTCGAACAGGTGTGAGTTTGGGTGGGTATTGTCTTTGACGATGTTGAGAGCCCTTCTGAGGCACCGGGCGGTGTAGATGTCCGACAGCGAGGGGAGAGGGCAGCCAATAATCCTTTGCGCTGTTTTGACTGTCCTCTGGAGCCTCACTCTGTCCGCCTCAGTGCAGCCGCTGTACCAGGTGGAGACACAGTACGTCAGCAGGCTCTCGATGGACGAGTGGTAGAAGGCCAGCAGCAGCTTCCTGTCCAGGTTGAATTTCCTGAGGACTCTCAGGAAGTGCAGACGTTGGCGGACCTTCTTTACCACTGCTGTGGTGTTGTGACTCCAAGAAAGGTCATCGGAGATCTGTACTCCCAGGAACTTGAACGTGTGGACCCTCTCCACACACACGCCTTCGATGCAGAGGGGGGTCTTGTTCCTCCTGAAGTCGACGACAATCTCCTTTGTTTTAGCAGAGTTAAGGTGCAGTCTGTTGTCCTTGCACCAAGTTGTCAGTCTCCCTACCTCCTCTCTGTAGGCTGTCTCGTCACCTTCCGAGATCAGACCGACCACTGTCGTGTCGTCAGCAAACTTGACGATGGTGTTGTTGCCGTGGGCCGGGCTGCAGTCGTAGGTGTAGAGGGCGTACAGGAGAGGGCTCAGCACGCATCCTTGGGGGGAACCGGTGCTCAGCATGAGGGTGGAGGACGTGTAGGGGCCGAGCAACACAGTCTGGGGTCTGTTGGTCAGAAAGTCCTTAATCCAGATGCGTGTGAGGGCAGGGAGGCCGAGAGTGTCCAGTTTGGCGACGAGGATGTCTGGGATGATCGTGTTGAATGCCGAGCTGTAGTCCACAAAGAGCATCCTTGCATAGCTCCGCTGTTGTTCCAGGTGGCCCAGCACAACATGCAGAGCAGCCCTGGTTGAGTGTTTCACCTCGCTTTTTGTAAATTTTATGGAGTACAGTGAACCCTCGGTTATCGCGGTTAATGGGGACCGAGACCACCCGCGAAAACTGAAAATCCGCGAAGTAGCGGCGCACCTTCAAAAATGCTTAAAAAAAAAATACAATATATATAATATATATTTATAAATATATAAATATATATATATATAAATATAATATATAAATATAATATATAAATATATATATATATATATATATATATATATACGGGGAGAGAGAGAGTGAAATTCATGTTATAACAAAAAAAACAAATTATTATTAAAACGTATTATTTTTTTATTCCCCAGCCATTCTTTTTGTATTGATTTAATTACTCAGACTTTTACCTGCTGGTACGCCGTCTGGTGTGCCCTGTGAAATGAAAGGTGCCATTCTTTATTTATTTATTTATTTATTCATTTATTCATTCATAACTGACAGCTTCGCGCTCCGCTCGTGCCCGGGCGGAAGAGGTGCTCCAATTCGGCTTAACTGTGACACACGCCCACCCTCCTCCCCCGGAGCTTCCATTCGGTTAAACTTAGGGGCCGCTTGGCACCGCCCGTGCCCGGGGAAGGTGCTCCTCTTCGGCTTACTGTGTCGCGAGCATGCCCTCCTCCTCCGGAGCTTCCATTCGGTTAAACTTAGGGGCCGCTTGGAACCGCCCGTGCCAGGGGAAGGTGCTCCTCTTCGGCTTACTGTGACGCGAGCATGCCCTCCTCCTCCGGAGCTTCCATTCGGTTAAACTTAGGGGCCGCTTGGCACCGCCCGTGCCCGGGGAAGGTGCTCCTCTACGGCTTAACTGCCACGCACGCCGGCCGGAGCTCGTACGGTCCGAACCGCGCGAAACGTCGCCACCGATCGTGTCCGGGGGAACGTGCTCTTCTTCGTCCACTCTTCTCTTCGCCCACGCTCTTCTTCGGCGCACGCCGGCCGTCTAACCGCTCCAGCGCCCCGTCGTGCCGCTCGGCGAAACTACAATGCCCCCGAATATTTTTTATACCCGCGAAGCACTGAACCCGCGAAAGGTGAACCGCGAAGTAGCGAGGGCTCACTGTATGTATAAGACCAAGACCTACAAAAAAGTCTCTTGGAGCAATGAGCTAGGTTTTACAGGAAGTCGGCCATTTTGAATTTATTAAAAGGGGGCGGGTCACCACAATGGACTTTGTGTAGAAATTATTATTGGGGCCCGAGCAGCGACCGCGGCGAGGTCCCTATTGTTTATGTAGAAATTATTATTAGGGCCCGAGCAGCGCCCGCTACGAGGTCCCCATTGTTTTTGTGGAAATTATTATTATTATTATTATTCGGGCCCGAGCAGTGACCGCTGCGAGGTCCCTATTGTTTTTCTAGAAATTGTTATTAGGGCCCGAGCTGCGACGGCTGCCACATTGTTTGCCCTGGTTGTTTCAGTTAATAAATTCCCTTCACGTTACTGACCTCTCTGCCTCCTCGCCTTTTGGGTCCACCTCCTCCTCGCCGACCGGCGAGTCCTGACAGAATGACCCGACCAAAGAAGGACCCAGCGAGAGGCTCACGGCGGCGTCATGGATATTCAGGCCCTGAAGACGGCTGCCAACTTATTTTTGATCGCAGTGGTAGCGCCACCAACTGGTTAAAACAAATACAAATTATTTTCGTTGATGTTTTTCTCCGGGCAGGTTCACAAAATCTACCTTATATTTGCTCGGATGAGTGTTTAGGCCTTGAGGATGTCACAATACGAAAGTCTTTCGCCTTCTTCAGAGTGTCACATGATGGTGTCTTGTGACCCGTCTTTATCAGCTGATGTTCCATGAGGGCGTGACTTACCTGTCACAAGAATGAAGGCAAGTCACGCCCCCCGCTGTCCGTTCACTCCGCCAAGATGCTGCTCTAGGTGGTAGAGAGGATGAAGGCTCCCTTGTCTCTGTTCATGGTTTTTATGCCTCGCTTGCAGATCTCAATGGCCTCTCTGATCCAGCGCTGTTGTTTGTTCTCTTCGGTGCGGATGACCCTGCCCTTCTCCCGGTCCATGATGTGGTTTTCCCTTTTGCAGTGGTCAGTGATTGCTGATTTGTAATGTTCATGTTGTTGTCCATGACGCCGCCGGACGGACAACCCCCCTCAGCCTGCCGACCAACCCCGTGTCCTTCAAGTAGGTTCCATTTTCCGCTCGACGTCTGTTTCTCCCCTTTTGCCCCCCGATTACAGCACCGATTACCAGCCTGTCATACCCCCTCACCTGATCATAGATTCGGATTACGAGGACGATTTTGAGCACCAAGCCCTTTCACCCCCTCACGGTTCGAGTAAGTCCGGTCACGAGTTTGATTTTGAGCACCTTGCCCCTCACATTTTTTCCGATCCAGATCACGACTATGATTTTGAATATATTGCCACTCTCTTAGTCGCTCAGCGCAACGCGGAGTTATTTTTGAGCCGTCACCTTCCTCCCCCCGAGCCATTTGAGTTTTTCGCGACCACCTCCCACTCCCCCTCGCGCGCTTCACGTCCCAAATCCCGGAAGTCACGGTCACGTCGCGCACATCGTTCACCATCAGTTTCAGCACCGGATCACGCTCCCCTGGCGTCTCCTAGCTCGCGTTCACCAGCCCCCGCAGTCACGGTCCCTCAGGTCTCCCGTTTTCCTGATTCCCTATGGCGGCAGGCTGACAGGGATCAGGGCCCCCGGTTCGGCTGTGCCCGGATCGACTGCTGCGCCCGGCCCGCTGTCGCCTCCACGCCTGCAGCAGTGACCAATGCAGCTCCCGCTGCACGGACCCCGCCGCCTCCATGCGAGCCGCAGCCTCCAGAGTCCCGTGCCGACTCCTCGAAGGCGGCCGAGCCCCGTTCCGGCTCCCCGCCAGCTGCTGAGCCCTGTCCCGGCTCCCCGCCAGCTGCTGAGCCCAGTCCCGGCTCCCCGCCAGCTGCTGAGCCCTGTCCCGGCTCCCCGCCAGCTGCTGAGCCCTGTCCCGGCTCCCCGCCAGCTGCTGAGCCCTGTCCCGGCTCCCCGCCAGCTGCTGAGCCCAGTCCCGGCTCCCCGCCAGCTGCTGAGCCCAGTCCCGGCTCCCCGCCAGCTGCTGAGCCCAGTCCCGGCTCCCCGCCAGCTGCTGAGCCCAGTCCCGGCTCCCCGCCAGCTGCTGAGCCCAGTCCCGGCTCCCCGCCAGCTGCTGAGCCCAGTCCCGGCTCCCCGCCAGCTGCTGAGCCCAGTCCCGGCTCCCCGCCAGCTGCTGAGCCGTGTCCCGGCTCCCCGTCAGCGGCCGAGCCCCGTCCCGGGGCCCCAATGGCGATCCCAGCTCCCGATCCAGCGGAGCACGCTGTGCGCCCGAACCAAGTTCACGTTCAGGCGGAGCACATCCTGCCCCCGACCCAAGTTCACGTTCACGCGGAGCCCGTCCGGCGTCCGTCCCTAGTTCACGTTCAGGCGGAGCACGCTGTGCGTCCGTCCCAAGCTCACGTTCAGGCGGAGCACGCTGTGCGTCCGTCCCAAGCTCACGTTCAGGCGGAGCACGTTGTGCGTCCGTCCCAAGTCCACGTTCAGGGGAAGCACACCCTGCTTCCGACCCAGGTTCACGTTCAGGAGGAGCACGCTGCGCGTCCGTCCCAAGCTCACGTTCCGGCGGAGCACGTTGTGCGTCCGTCCCAAGCCCATGTTCCGGTGGGGCACGCCTTGCCTCCGCTCCAAGCTCACGTTTTGGCAGAACACGGCCCGCAGCCGTCACTCCCGGTCCCTGCACCCGTGGTGGACGACGAGCAGTCGCCTGCCGTATCGGTCCCAGCGGCGCCTGATGAAGCGCCGCCGCTCCCGGTCCCGGTGCCTGCGATGGACGACGGTCCGCCGCCGAGTCACGCCTCAGCCTCGGCGACGCACGACGACCCACCATCGCACCCCGCTCTGGCCTCGGCAGCATCCGACGACCCGTCGCCACTGCTCGCCTTGGCTCCGGCACAACGCTCGACGACCCACGGCCGCTCCTGGTTTCTGCCTCGGCGGTGGACGGCGACCCACCGCCGCTCCACATTCTTGTCTCGGCAGGGGTCGACGACCAGCCGCCGCTCCCGGTTCCGGTGCCCGCGATGGACGACGGTCCGCCGCCGCGTCACGCCTCAGTCTCGGCGACGCACGAGGACCCACCACCGCGCCCCGCTCTGGCCGCGGCAGCATCCGACGACCCGTCGCCACTGCTCGCCTTGGCCCCGGCGGCGCTCGACGGCCCGCGGCCGCTCTTGGTTCCTGCCTCGGCGGTGGACGACGACCCACCGCCGCTCCATGTTCTTGTCTCGGCAGGGATCGACGACCAGCCGTCGCTCCGCGTTCCTGTGTCGGCGGGGTTCAACGATGGGCCGCCGCCCCACGTTCCGGTCTCGGCGGTGTTCGACGACCAGCCGCCGCTCCACGTTCCTGACGCGGCGGGGTTCGACGACCAGCCGTCGCTCCACGTTCCGGTCTCGGCGACGCTCGACGACCAGCCGCCGCTCCACGCTCCCGCCTCGGCGGGGCTCGACGACCAGCCGCCGCTCCACGCTCCCGCCTCGGCGGGGCTCGACGACCAGCCGCCGCTCCACGTTCTGGTCTCGGCGACGCTCGACGACCAGCCGCCGCTCCACGCTCCCGCCTCGGCGGGGCTCGACGACCAGCCGCCGCTCCACGTTCCTGTCTCGGCGACGCTCGACGACCAGCCGCCGCTCCGCGTTCCTGACTCGGCGGGGTTCGACGACCAGCCGCCGCTCCACGTTCCTGACTCGGCGGGGCTCGACGACCAGCCGCCGCTCCGCGTTCCTGACTCGGCGGGGCTCGACGACCAGCCGCCGCTCCGCGTTCCTGTCTCGGCGGGGCTCGACGACCAGCCGCCGCTCCACGTTCCTGTCTCGGCGGGGCTCGACGACCAGCCGCCGCTCCGCGTTCCTGTCTCGGCGGGGCTCGACGACCAGCCGCCGCTCCACGTTCCTGTCTCGGCGGGGCTCGACGACCAGCCGCCGCTCCACGTTCCTGTCTCGGCGGGGCTCGACAATCTGCCGCCGCTCCACGTTCCTGTCTCGGCAGGGTTCAACGACCAGCCGCCGCGCCACGTTCCTGACTCGGCGACGTTCCATGGCCTGCCGCCGCTCCTCGCCCCAGCTCCATCAGCGGACTTCATGTGGCGTTCGGGTCGTTCCGGACGTCCGCCTGAATGGCCCCAATGGGACGCACTGGCCTGGCCACCCTCACGGCCCCCTGAAGGGTCACGAAAAGACTCGCTGGTCTGGCCTCCCGGGAATCCGCCAGACCGGTCTCGATCACGGGTCGTTGACCCACCTCCCGACCCCTTCCGCCCACCCTCGTTCTTAGACATGGTTTTCCTTTTCTTTTCTTTTCCTTTTTTTGGGACGTCTGGAATCCGTCCCTTGAGGGGGGGGTACTGTCATGATCCGCGTCGGGCATGACAGCCTTTTGTTATTGTTTTCATATGCATGCGGTTTTTGTTATTGTTTTTGTTGTTATTTTCTCCCCTCCTTCCTGCCATGTGCCTTTTCCTGTCTGTTTTGATCAGCTGAGCAGGGGCGTTTCCCCTCAGCACCTCGCCCTCACCAGCCACGCACCTGCTCCTCATCAACGATCACACACCTGCTCCCCATCTGCTCCCCTGATTACCGGACTACTTAAGCCTTCCATGCTCTCAACCCAGTGTCGGGTCATTGCCGAAAATCACGGACAGCCACGACCACCTTTGTTCACGTTCTGCTCCTTGTTCATGTTCATGCTCTGGTTCCCCTCTTCGTTCCCGTCTTTCAGTGTTGTTCCTCGCCCTGCCTCCCAGTCTGGTCACGTTAAGTTTGTCTTTTGTTATTTTTCACCCTGCCACATTGTTTGCCCTGGTTGTTTCAGTTAATAAATTCCCTTCACGTTACTGACCTCTCTGCCTCCTCGCCTTTTGGGTCCACCTCCTCCTCGCCGACCGGCGAGTCCTGACAGTGCTTGTTCTTTTACTGCTCTGATTTTTCATTTTTTTGACAGGTAAGTCACACCCACATGGAACATCAGCTGATAAAGACGGGTCTCAAGACACCATCATGCGACACTCTGAAGAAGGCGAAAGACTCGCCGAAACATGTCAGGTAAAAAATTAACCTAAAACATAATTGTCTGCTTTTAATGAATCAGTCAAATATCAATAATAAGAAGACAAAATGAACCTAATACAAATAAATGAATGCTTAATAACGCCCCTGCACATGCTCCTAAAAATCCAAACCTTCACCTGTAAATAAAACGTCCCGACCTGAAGACATCTTAATGTTATTATTTTGTTATACACACAGCGCCGCCAAGTGGAATCAAAAATGTGTTTTTATTTTAATTTTCACGTACTGCATGGTGCCCTTTTGACGAATCCGACTGAAAATTAGTCAGAAAAGACTCAAGACAATGATCTTACTCTCTGCCGAATTTTGTGACGTTTTGGCAAAAGGCGTGGCTATTACGGTGCTGAAAAGTCCGATTGTACTTTGTGGCAACAAAAGCTCCGGCAACATGACTCAGATGATCCTATCTTCTCGAAGTTGTACACATTTGAGGATACTTCAGCCCTGAAGACATCTACCAACTTATTTTTAGATAAGATAAGATAAGATAAGATGTCCTTTATTAGTCCCACAATGGGGAAATTTGAGGTGTTACAGCAGCAAAGATATAGATCACACAGAGTCGGCGGCGTAATGTAGCCGTTAATGTATAACATTAGCAGCAGACATTCAGAAAAAGCATGCAAATATACACAGTATAAACGTATCTAAGTGTAAGGAAACACTCCTAATGTTTGTCCATTATACGGAGGGGGAAACGCTGTAATGATAAAAACTACTGAATGATTGAAAATACTGCAATCATAAAAATATTGCAATGATAAAAGTACTGTAATGGTAAGAGTACTGAAATGATAGAAAAGTACTGCATGATAGAAAATACTGCAATGGTAAAAGTACTGTAATAGTAAAAGTACTGCAACGATAGAAAAATACTGCAATGATGAAAGTACTGCAATGGTAAAAGTACTGCAATGGTAAAAGTACTGTAATAGTAAAAGTACCGCAATGATAGAAAAATACTGCAATGATAAAAGTACTGCAATGATAAAAGTACTGTAGTAGTGAACATCCTGCAGTGGTAGAAATACTACAGTGATAGAAGTATTGTAATAAGAATACTGTAATGGTAAACAAAATACATCATTGGTCAATATTTAAGTACACCCTTGGCTGAAAGTACAGTAGTAGTTAATATTGCATCCTAGGACTGCACAATTGCACTAATGCCCTCCCGTTTGTAGGCCTGACCCAATGTTCTTGTTAAAAAGTCTGACAGCAGTTGGCAGGAAGGAGCGGCGAAATCTCTCTTTGGTACAGCGAGGGTGTAAAAGTCTGTCACTGAAGGAGCTGTAAAGTGTTCTCAGAGTGTCATTGAATGGGTGGGCTGGTTTGTCCAGCATTGATGACAGTTTTGCCGTCATCCTCCTGCCCCCC
This sequence comes from Idiotropiscis lumnitzeri, assembly GCF_059441095.1. Taxonomy (NCBI): domain Eukaryota; kingdom Metazoa; phylum Chordata; class Actinopteri; order Syngnathiformes; family Syngnathidae; genus Idiotropiscis; species Idiotropiscis lumnitzeri. The sequence continues at coordinate 640,744 of NW_028283634.1, read as the reverse complement.
ACTGAGTCCACAGAGTCCAGGGAGCAGCCCAGGACAGAGCTGGCCCTCCTCACCAGTTTGTCCAGTCTCTTTTTGTCTCGGCCCGAGATGCCTCCTGCCCAGGAGACCACTCCATAGAAGATGACTGATGAAACCACCGAGTCATAGAAGTTCCTGAGGAGTGTTCCCCGAACGCCAAAGGACCTCAGCCGCCTGAGTAGGAAGAGTCTGCTCTGACCCTTCCTATAGAGAGCGTCTGTGTTGTCGCTCCAGTCCAGTTTATTGTTCAGATGAACACCCAGGTACTTGTAAGTTGAGACCCTCTCAACGTCTGTTCCCTGGATATTCACTGGTGCAGGTGGAGAGTGCCGACGCTTGCGGAAATCCACCACCAGCTCTTTGGATTTCCCAGCGTTGATTTGGAGGCGGTTCTGCTGACACCAGTCCACGAACCCCTGCGTAACCCCTCTGTACTCCCGATCGTCATCGTCAGTGATGAGGCCGACAATCGCAGAGTCATCAGAGAACTTCTGCAGGTGACAGGTTGTGGAATTGTATTTGTAGTCCGAGGTGTAGAGGGTGAACAGGAAGGGAGCCAGCACAGTTCCCTGCGGCGCTCCCGTGCTGCAGAGGAGCACGTCAGACACACAGTCCGGTGTTCTCACGTACTGTGGCCGGTTTGTGAGGTAGTTGTGAATCCATGTGATGAGGTGGTGGGCCACTCCCGCCTGCTCCAGCTTGTCTCCCAATAAGGCGGGCTGGATGGTGTTGAAAGCACTTGAGAAGTCAAAGAACATGATCCTCACCGTGCCCCCCGCCTTCTCCAGGTGGGAGAGTGAAGTGTGGAGCAGGTAGATGATGGCATCATCCACACTGATGCCAGGCTGGTATGCAAACTGGAGTGGGTCCATTGAGGAGCTGACCAGGGGGCGCAGATGGACGAGGACCAGTCTCTCCAGGGTCTTCATCAGATGAGACGTCAGCGCCACTGGTCTGAAGTTGTTGAGCTCCTTCGGATGGGGTGTCTTTGGAACCGGAACCAGGCAGGATGTTTTCCACAGCTGGGGGACTCTGCCCAGCTTCAAGCTCAGGTTGAACATGTGCTGGACGATTCCACACAGCTGGTCTGCGCAGGATTTGAGGAGCTGGGAGCTGATCCCATCTGGGCCTGCCGCCTTCCTCGCCTTCATCTTCCTCAGATGGTTCTTCACCTGAGATGTTGTGAGGAACAAGGCTGAGCAGGAGGAAGTGGTGGTTGTCTGATGTGGCTGGGAACTGGAGCCTGTGGAGAGAGAGAGGGGCGAGAGAGGGGGAGAGAGGGTCTTGTTCGCAGTGGCAGGAGGGGTGGGTGGGGGCTGCATCAGGGAAGCCTGAGCGGGGTCAGACATTTGATCAAACCTATTGAAAAATAGGTTCAACTCATTTGCCCACTGAAGCCCCCCCCCCTTCTGGGTCTTACCTGCTTGTCCGTGGCCTGAGATGGTCTTCAGGCCCCTCCAGACATCCCTGGCATTGTTCCGCTGCAGTTGTTCTTCCATCCGCATCCTGTAGGACTTTTTCCCCTCTCGGATCCTCCTTCTCAGCTGACGCTGCACTCTCTTCAGCTCGTCCTTGTCGCCTGAAACAAAAGCCCTCTTTTTCTCCTTCAGGAGAGCTTTAATGTCCGGTGTGATCCAGGGTTTGTTGTTGGAGAAACATCTTACAGTCCTGGTGGGAATGGTGTTCTCCATGCAGAAGTTAATATAGTCTGTAACTGTGTCTGTTAGACCATTAATGTCCTCACCGTGAGCTTCGCTGAATACCTCCCACACAGTTGTGTTGAAACAGTCCTTCAAGGCCTCCTCGGCTTCTCCGGACCATCGCTGAGCTGTGCGTGTCACAGCTGGCTGCCTGCGGACGAGAGGTTTGTACACAGGCAGGAGAGCAACCAAGTTGTGGTCAGCTTTGCCCAGCGGGGGGAGGGGCAGTGACGTGTACGCCTCCTTGGTGTTGGCATAGAAGAGGTCCAATATTTTATTGTCTCTGGTTTGGCATGTTACATATTGTGTGAATGAAGGCAGAGAGGAGGAAGGAGAAGCATGATTGAAGTCACCAGAGATAAGGAACAAGGCATTTGGGTGCTGTGTTTGTAGCCTGCTCACAGCTGCATTCAGTACATCACAGGCTGTCTCACCGTTAGCAGAGGGAGGCACGTACGCCGCCACCGCGATCACATGACTGAACTCTCGCGGTAAATAGACCGGACGCATGCTAACAGCTATCATCTCAATGTCCCGACTGCAAAGTTGATCCTTAACAGTTATATGCCCAGGGTTACACCATCTATCATTAACAAACACAGCCAGCCCTCCCCCTTTTCTCTTACCGCTCTCCAGTGTCCTGTCCGCACGTAGGATTTGGAAGCCGTCCAATTCCACGACGGCGTCCGGCGTTAGCTCTGTTAGCCACGACTCCGTGAACACCAGCAAGCTAGCCTCCCGGACAATCCTCTCGTGCCGGGTTAGCGCTGTTAGCTCGTCCATTTTGTTGGGGAGGGATCGAACATTCCCCATAATAACGGACGGGAGGACGGGGTGATATCGTCTCCTCCTTGCCTGGCGTTTAGCCCCCGCACGACATCCCCGTCTCTTCCTCCTCAGCTCGCGGGGAATATCGGGTCTCGCTCCGGGAGCACACGCGGGGTTAGCACGGAGTGCTAACAGCTGATCTCTTGTGTACACGATCGATCCGTAGCTCCGAGTTTCGTCTCCGGACACGATCGCGCAAAAAACAGCCCCCAACAGTAGTAAAACCACCGCAAGTTGGATGTCCATTGCTGAGGTGAGGTAAAAATAAAATAAAAAGGGTAAAGGGAAAAAACACACGAAAAAGGCTCAATAGTGAGCCACGCTGCTGTAAACAGGCAGCCACTCGCGCGGCGCCGGAACCGTAGTAGTAGCGCCACCAACTGGTAAAAGCTAATACAAGTTATTTTCTTGGATGTTTTTCTCCGTGCAACTCAACAAGGTCGCCCTCATATATGCTCGGATGACTGTTTCGGCCATGAGGATGTCACAATACGAAATTCATCCTTTTTCGTGAAAAGTTGTGGGAGTGGCATTGCACTGTTCGGCAATAAAACAACGCTGATTATGAGGTTCTAAATATGAACGACAACTCGTGAAACTTTACACACACATCAGGCAGAGCAAATTTATCAATATTTTATACGTTAGTTGTGCAGCTTTTTTGAAATGGCTCGCCATGGCCCTCGAGAAAAGTTAAAAAAAGAATAGAATAGAAATAGAAATCCCTTTATTGTCATTGTACTCAAGTGTGCAACGAGATTAGAGGGCTCCCCTCTCCAGTGCAATACAACAATAATACAGACAATATATAAATTAGATAAATAAATAAGACAGTGCAATGGAATTCAGTACTGAATAGGGCATATAGAAACACATCACAATGCTGTTTTGCAAGGTTAGGGTGGTCTCGTGTGTGTGTGAGAGTTCAGTATGGAGATGGCTCTCGGAAAGAAACTGTTTCTCAGTCTATTGGTCCTTGATTTGATGCATCTGTAGCGCCTGCCAGAGGGCAACCGGTCGAACAGGTGTGAGTTTGGGTGTATGTATATATATATATATATATATATATATATGTATATATATGTATATATGTATATATATATATATATATATATATATATATGTATATATATGTATGTATATATATATATATATGTATATATATGTATGTATATATATATATATGTATGTATATATATATATATATATATGTATATATATATATATGTATATATATATATATGTATGTGTATATATATATATATGTATGTATATATATATATATATATGTATGTATATATATGTATGTATATATATGTATGTATATATATATATATATGTATATATATATATGTATATATATATATATGTATATATATGTATGTATATATATATGTATGTATATATATATATATATGTATATATATATATATGTATATATATGTATGTATATATATATGTATATATATATATATATGTATATATATATATATATGTATATATATGTATATATATATGTGTATATATATGTATATATATATATGTATATATATGTATATATATATGTGTATATATATGTATATATATATGTGTATATATATGTATATATATACGGGGAGAGAGAGAGAGAGAGAGAGTGAAATTCATGTTATAACAAAAAAAACAAATTATTATTAAAACGTATTATTTTTTTATTCCCCAGCCATTCTTTTTGTATTTATTTAATTACTCCGACTTTTACCTGCTGGTACGCCGTCCGGTGTTCCCTGTGAAATGAAAGGTGGCATTCTTTATTTATTTATTTATTTATTCATTTATTCATTCATAACTGACAGCTTCGCGCTCCGTTCGTGCCCGGGCGGAAGAGGTGTTCCAATTCGGCTTAACTGTGACACACGCCCGCCCTCCTCCCCCGGAGCTTCCATTCGGTTAAACTTAGGGGCCGCTTGGCACCGCCCGTGCCCGGGGAAGGTGCTCCTCTTCGGCTTACTGTGACGCGAGCATGCCCGCCTCCTCCGGAGCTTCCATTCGGTTAAACTTAGGGGCCGCTTGGAACCGCCCGTGCCCGGCGAAGGTGCTCCTCTTCGGCTTACTGTGACGCGAGCATGCCCTCCTCCTCCGGAGCTTCCATTTGGTTAAACTTAGGGGCCGCTTGGAACCGCCCGTGCCCGGGGAAGGTGCTCCTCTTCGGCTTACTGTGACGCGAGCATGCCCTCCTCCTCCAGAGCTTCCATTCGGTTAAACTTAGGGGCCGCTTGGCACCGCCCGTGCCCGGGGACGGTGCTCCTCTACGGCTTAACTGCCACGCACGCCGGCCGGAGCCCTGGTACGGTCCGAACCGCGCGAAACGTCGCCACCGATCGTGTCCGGGGGAACGTGCTCTTCTTCGTCCACTCTCCTCTTCGCCCACGCTCTTCTTCGGCGCACGCCGGCCGTCTAACCGCTCCAGCGCCCGTCGTGCCGCTCGGCGAAACTACAATGCCCCCGAATATTTTTTATACCCGCGAAGCACTGAACCCGCGAAAGGTGAACCGCGAAGTAGCGAGGGTTCGCTGTATGTATAAGACCAAGACCTACAAAAAAGTCTCTTGGAGCAATGAGCTAGGTTTTACAGGAAGTCGGCCATTTTCAATTTACTTAAAAGGGGCGGGTCACCACAATGGACTTTGTGTAGAAATTATTATTGGGGCCCGAGCAGCGACCGCGGCGAGGTCCCTATTGTTTATGTAGAAATTATTATTAGGGCCCGAGCAGCAACCGCTACGAGGTCCCCATTGTTTTTGTGGAAATTATTATTATTATTATTATTAGGGCCCGAGCAGTGACCGCTGCGAGGTCCCTATCGTTTTTCTAGAAATTGTTATTAGGGCCCGAGCTGCGACGGCTGCGAGGTCCCTATTGTTTTTGTAGAAAATATTATTACTTTTATTATTATTATTATTATTATTATTAGGGCCTGAGCAGCGACCGCTGCGAAGTCGCTATTGTTTTTGTTGAAATTATTATTATTATTATTTTTCCGATTGTTCGATCGCATTTTTGACCCCTGAAACATGCACAAAAACTCACCAAACTTGGCAGTCTCATCGGGCATGGCGAAAAATTTGATATTTTAACGTCTAATATGAACAGGAAGTGAGTTATGAATTTTTGAAAGTCCGACTTTTGCCCTTTTTTGCATGTTTACATGGGTCATTCTTTTGCACCCTGATCCTAAAGGCTTCATCTGATTGCCTTAAAATTCTGTCTGTAGCATCTTAAGACCTGGGACAAACACTGGGGCTAAAATCTTTTGTTTCCGAAATACTATATGACGGGGGCGGGGCTTCGAAGTTTTCACTTAAGATTTCCTTCGCCGCAATGGACAAAATGCTTAATAACTCTCATGCACATGCTAAAAATCCAAAACTTCACATGTACATAAAGAGTCGGTACCTGAAGACATCTATATGTTTATATTCTGTTATACACCTTGCGCCAATCAATATCATTTTTTACATTTTGACGTACTGCACGGTGCCCTTTTAACGAATCCGATTGAAAATTGGCTAGAAAAGACTCAAGACATTGATCTTACGCTATCCCTATTTTTGTGACTTTCCTTCGAAGGGCGTGGCTCTTGCGGTGCCGCAGAGTCTGATTATTCTCCGTGGCAACAAAAGTTCCTGCAAAATGATTCAGATGATCCATCTTCTCGAAATTTTTCACATTTGAGGATATTCAGGCCCTGAAGACGGCTGCCAACTTATTTTTGATCGCAGTGGTAGCGCCACCAACTGGTTAAAACAAATACAAATTATTTTCGTTGATGTTTTTCTCCGGGCAGGTTCACAAAATCTACCTTATATTTGCTCGGATGAGTGTTTAGGCCTTGAGGATGTCACAATACGAAAGTCTTTCGCCTTCTTCAGAGTGTCACATGATGGTGTATTGTGACCCGTCTTTATCAGCTGATGTTCAATGAGGGCGTGACTTACCTGTCACAAGAATGAAGGCAAGTCACACCCCCCGCTGTCCGTTCACTCCGCCAAGATGCTGCTCCAGGTGGTAGAGAGGATGAAGGCTCCCTTGTCTCTGTTCATGGTTTTTATGCCTCGCTTGCAGATCTCAATGGCCTCTCTGATCCAGCGCTGTTGTTTGTTCTCTTCGGTGCGGATGACCCTGCCCTTCTCCCGGTCCATGATGTGGTTTTCCCTTTTGCAGTGGTCAGTGATTGCTGATTTGTAATGTTCATGTTGTGCTTATTCTTTTACTGCTCTGATTTTTAATTTTTTTGACAGGTAAGTCACACCCTCATGGAACATCAGCTGATAAAGACGGGTCTCAAGACACCATTATGCGACACTCTGAAGAAGGCGAAAGACTCGCCGAAACATGTCAGGTAAAAAATTTACCTAAAACATAATTGTCTGCTTTTAATGAATCAGTCAAATATCAATAATAAGAAGACAAAATGAACCTAATACAAATAAATGAATGCTTAATAACTCCCCTGCACATGCTCCTAAAAATCCAAACCTTCACCTGTAAATAAAATGTCCCGACCTGAAGACATCTTAATGTTATTATTTTGTTATACACACAGCGCCGCCAAGTGGAATCAAAAATTTGTTTTATTTTAATTTTCACGTACTGCACGGTGCCCTTTTGACGAATCCGACTGAAAATTAGTCAGAAAAGACTCAAGACAATGATCTTACTCTCTGCCGAGTTTGTGACGTTTTGGCAAAAGGCGTGGCTATTACGGTGCTGAAAAGTCCGATTGTACTTTGTGGCAACAAAAGCTCCGGCAACATGACTCAGATGATCCTATCTTCTCGAAGTTGTACACATTTGAGGATACTTCAGCCCTGAAGACATCTACCAACTTATTTTTCATCGTAGTAGTAGCGCCACCAACTGGTAAAAGCTAATACAAGTTATTTTCTTGGATGTTTTTCTCCGTGCAACTCAACAAGGTCGCCCTCATATATGCTCGGAGGACTGTTTCGGCCATGAGGATGTCACAATACGAAATTCATCCTTTTTCGTGAAAAGTTGTGGGAGTGGCATTGCACGGTTCGGCAATAAAACAACGCTGATTATGAGGTTCTAAATATGAACGACAACTCGTGAAACTTGACACACACATCAGGCAGAGCAAATTTATCAATATTTTATACGTTAGTTGTGCAGCTTTTTTGAAATGGCTCGCCATGGCCCTCGAGAAATGTTCAAAAAAGCAGCCCTGGTTGAGTGTTTCACCTCGCTTTTTGTAAATTTTATGGAGTACAGTGAACCCTCGGTTATCGCGGTTAATGGGGACCGAGACCACCCGCGAAAACTGAAAATCCGCGAAGTAGCGGCGCACCTTCAAAAATGCTTAAAAAAAATATACAATATATATAATAAATATATAAATATTTATATTTATATATATATATATATATATACGGGGAGAGAGAGAGAGAGAGAGAGTGAAATTCATGTTATAACAAAAAAACCAAATTATTATTAAAACGTATTATTTTTTTATTCCCCAGCCATTCTTTTTGTATTTATTTAATTACTCCGACTTTAACCTGATGGTACGCCGTCCGGTGTGCCCTGTGAAAAAAAGGTGGCATTCTTTATTTATTTATTCTTTCATAACGGACAGCCTCGCGCTCCGCTCGTGCCCGGGCGCAAGAGGTGCTCCAATTCGGCTTAACTGTGACACACGCCCGACCTCCTCCGGAACTTCCATTCGGTTAAACTTAGGGGCCGCTTGGCACCGCCCGTGCCCGGGGAAGGTGCTCCTCTTCGGCTTACTGTGACGCGAGCATGCCCTCCTCCTCCGGAGCTTCCATTCAGTTAAACGTAGGGGCCGCTTGGAACCGCCCGTGCCCGGGGAAGGTGCTCCTCTTCGGCTTACTGTGACGCGAGCATGCCCTCCTCCTCCGGAGCTTCCATTCGGTTAAACTTCGGGGCCGCTTGGAACCGCCCGTGCCCGGGGAAGGTGCTCCTCTTCGGCTTACTGTGACGCGAGCATGCCCTCCTCCTCCGGAGCTTCCATTTGGTTAAACTTAGGGGCCGCTTGGCACCGCCCGTGCCCGGGGAAGTGTTAAAGAAATTTAAGTTTGTATGTTCATCTGTTAGTTTTGTTGTTTAGTTTGTCATCTTAGCAAGTTTCAAACTATAACTAATCTTACAGGCCCCCTTTGTTGCACATGCATTCGTATCTTTCTGGCCTCTAATTAAACCTTCGACAGCTACGGGTGCCAGGTACGGCCTCATCGCGAATGTGACTCCCCAACGCCAGAACCCTTTTCTGTAAACACCTCCCTTGGGGTGTTGATGACCTCTTTAACCCTTCGTAGATAATGTTGGGGCCCGAGGCCTCTTAAGGCTGTAACTTATGCATTTAGGGAGGTCCAACACAAGGCTTGGTATTTCTAAAGCAACAATATCGTCATGGCCATAAAATAAGTTCAACATGTTAAGCCTTGTGAAAATACACTACACAGGTCAAATGAAGTTCAGAGTGAACATGCTCCCTTTTGCTGTTAGAATAAGCAGAAGTATGAACAAAAGGTGTCTTGTAAGCTGAAACCGTTAGAATAGGCAGGAAGAGGGTGGGCAAGTGGGATGGAGTCAAATGTCAAGTTTTCCATTCTGTATGTATTGCATATTCAAATTGCTTATGCTGATGCAAATAAAAACCATGTGTGCAGTCGAACACGCTGGCTTCGCCTCGGAGTTCGAGGGCTGCCCCGCGCGGAAATGACAGACAATCTTGGCTGGTTGATTCATTTGTTCAGGCTTGTTTTGATAGAAACATCCTTAACAGGAAGGTGCTCCTCTACGGCTTAACTGCCACGCACGCCGGCCGGAGCTCTGGTACGGTCCGAACCGCGCGAAACGTCGCCACCGATCGTGTCCGGGGGAACGTGCTCTTCTTCGTCCACTCTCCTCTTCGCCCACGCTCTTCTTCGGCGCACGCCGGCCGTCTAACCGCTCCAGCGCCCTGTCGTGCCGCTCGGCGAAACTACAATGCCCCCGAATATTTTTTAGACCCGCGAAGCACTGAACCCACGAAAGGTGAACCGCGAAGTAGCGAGGGTTCACTGTATGTATAAGACCAAGACCTACAAAAAAGTCTCTTGGAGCAATGAGCTAGGTTTTACAGGAAGTCGGCCACTTTGAATTTACTTAAAAGGGGGCGGGTCACCACAATGGACTTTGTGTAGAAATTATTATTGGGGCCCGAACAGCGACCGCGGCAAGGTCCCTATTGTTTTTGTAGAAATTATTATTAGGGCCCGAGCAGCGACCGCTACGAGGTCCCCATTGTTTTTGTGGAAATCATTATTATTTTTATTATTATTATTAGGGCCCGAGCAGTGGCCGCTGCGATGTCCCTATTGTTTTTCTAGAAATTGTTATTAGGGCCCGAGCTGCGACGGCGGCGAGGTCCCTATTGTTTTTGTAGAAATTATTATTAGGGCCCGAGCAGCAACCGCTACAAGGTCCCCATTAACCGCGATAACCGAGGGTTCACTGTATTACTCTTACTCGATCTTGGCGCCGCTTTTGACACTTGATCATAACATATTATTAAAACGCCTTGAAACTTGTGTTGGCATTTCAGGTTCAGCGCTTTCTTGGATTAATTCGTATCTGTCGGAGACGACGCACCGTGTAATTCATGGCAATGCGTCTTCTGATCTTTGTAAGATCACACGCGGAGTTCCGCAGGGATTGGTACTAGATGCTACCGCTTGGTGATATTATACGGAAATATCACATTAGTTTTCATTGTTATGCTGATGATACGCAATTATACATGCCGTTGGATATAACGAATCCGTGTGATTGCTATAAATTAGAGGCATGCCTTGCCGAAATTAAACTATGAATGTCTTTCAATTTTTTGCGTCTTAACTCAGATAAAACCGAGATGCTGATCATTGGACCAGCGCGTCATCTGTACCTTTTTCAAAGACACCACTATGAGTATCGATAAATTGCCCAAAAGGATTCAACAAAAAATCTCGGTCTTATATTTGACACAACTATGTCGTTTCAAATGCACATTAAAAATATTACCGTATTTTTGGACCCATAAGGCGCACTTTAAAGTCCGGAAAGCCGTCCAAAAAAGCCAGGGCGCCCTTTGAGGTGGAGCGCCCATTGCGTCGACCAAGTGCGCCGCTGGGCTGACGGCGAACATCAACTGCCTGCACACCGCTTATATAGAGAGAAGGCGGGTGTGGCTTACGACAAGCAGGGGGGCGTGAGAGGGGATCGATGGGTGTGGACAACAGGCGGACGTGAGAGGGGAGATGGGTGTGAATGACAACAGGCGGGAGAGGGGAGACAAAACAACACAAAGGCACGCCCCCAGTGCAAAGCAGCGCGATGCCCCTATCGTCGCTGTTGGTCTGTGACTCCATGCGTGCCCATCTGACAGCCGCTGTGAAAAGTCAAGTCACGCATATGAACTCAGAGCTTGCCATCATCCCGGGAGGCTTGACAAAGGAACTCCAACCACTCGACTTAAGTATAAACAGAGCGTTCAAAGTGAAGTTGCGTGCTGCGTGGGAGCGATGGATGGCGGAGGGCGAACACAGCTTCACAAAGGCTGGGAGACAGCGAAGAGCAAGTTATGCCACAATTTGCGAGTGGATTGTAGCTGCTTGGACGAACGTGTCTGCTAGCTCTATTGCAAGAGCTTTCGCGAAAGCCGGCATTACATCCGGGGAGACGCTCAGCAGCGACACAGACTCGGACAATGACGAGAGGGAACCTGGCGTGTTTGAGGGAGAATTTGCCCAACTATTTCTGTCTGATACGGAAGACGATGATTTTGAAGGATTTGCGGATGACTGATAACTCTTAATGTGAGTACCTTGTTAAATAAAATACAACCAAACGCAGTTTTGCTCCTGTTGCCGTTTTTTCAAAACAGCTAGCCATGCTATCGTCTGTTTTAGTGTGCATGCATGTAAACTAAGGTAATGTATGGTAGGCTGGGAGGCAGAATTTTGCTGGGCCTACACTTTTATGCTTTTCAGTTGATTTGGGATGATAGTTTTAGTTTTGATGTAACACCGTGACCGCACATCGTTTGTTGACAAGTGACTTGCTCACACCGGCATTGTGTCGGCATCCCACCTGAGGGGCTGCGCCGCAGCGAGACGGCGAAGCAGCGAGATGGCGAGGCAGACTGATAATGACTCGTGTTGTTTATCTTGGATACAGAAGACAAGGACTTGGTGCATTTTTGGATGAGGACAACTTCAGCACGTTGTTAAAAGCTAAAATAAAGTACCACTGAACTCCCGCTGCCATTTTAAAAACACGCTAGCGCGACTGAGCAGCCAGCGAGACTGCTCGATTGGTCGGTTGTGTTAGCGCCCGATGAGTCGGCGCGTTCTATCTATGTAACAAATACAGAAATAGCGCCCCCAACAGGTGTTGCGCCCTTTGACACGGCGCGTCTTTTGAGTCCAAAAATACGGTACTAGAACTGCATTTGTTCATCTGCGTAACATTGCTAAAATTCGCCCAATTCTATCAACCTGTGATGCAAAAATCTTAATCCATGCGTTTGTTACGTCTCGCCTCGACTATTGTAACGTTTTGCTCTCGGGTCTCCCCATGTCTAGTATTAAAAGTTAGTTCAAAATGCAGCAGCTAGACTCTTGACTAGAACGAGAAAGTTTGATCATATTACCCCGATACTTGCCAATTTGAATTGGCTTCCGGTCCACTTGAGATGTGATTTTAAAGTTCTGCTACTTGCCTATAAAATATTGCATGGCTTAGCACCTTCCTATCTCGTTGACCTCGTGGTACCATATGTTCCGTCCCGAAACCTTCGCTCACAAAATGCTGGTCTTTTAGTGATCCCGCGAGCCAAAAAGAAGTCCACAGGTTCTAGAGCGTTCTCTATTCGGGCACCAATGCTTTGGAATGTACTACCCTCAGGTATTAGAGGCGCCACCTCAGTAGAAATGTTCAAAACACTATTAAAGACGCATTTATACTCTTGTGCATTTAGTTGAACTATTTGTTGGCCTGTTTACTGACGCTTTTTCTCTTATCTTCTCTTTTCTGCCCCCTTTTCCCCGGCTGGGGGATTAGGTGACGGTCACCCACTAGGAAGTTTAAGGCATTGACAAACTGGGCATGCACCTGTTCCAGTGATGTCGTCTTCCTGCAGCGCGACATTTATTTATATACTTTAGCATCTAATTTAATTATTTGTTGGCCTGTTTACTGCGGCTTCTCCTCTTTTCTGCCCCCTCTTCCCCTGCTTGGGAATTAGGTGATGGTGACCTGCTATGAAGATTACGGCACTGACCAACCGGGGAGGGACCTTCTCTGCCGAAGTAGTCTTCATGCAGCACCTCTTCTGATTTCCCTATATTTCAGCACTTCGTTGAACTACTTGTTGGCCTGTTTACTATTTCTGTTCTTTTTTTTCTGTTCCCAATTCCACGGCTTGGGAATTAGGTGATGGTGATTCACTTGGAAGTGGCTGTTCTGAATTTACCCCAAACTGACTATTTCAAGATCAAAGGCTCAACCTCGGATATGCTGCCATGGCGATTACGGTCCTGGATGAGGACCCACTCCACTAAAGTCATCTTCCTGCAGCACTTCATTTAATTGACTCTCACATTATCTCATCTAACATTGTATAGCATCATTGTATGTGTCAAATGTTGCCCACTTGGCATCCAAAGCAGCCTGGTCATCCTGGAAGGGGGTTTCCCCCCCATCTGTGGTCCCTTCTCAAGTTTTCTCACTTTTCCCCCAATGGGGTTTTGAGTTTTTCCTTGCCCTCCTGGGGGTTAAGATCAGTGGATGTTGATTGTGGTTATGTAAAGCCCTTTGAGACTGTCTGTGATTAAGGGCTATACACATAAAATTGACTTGACTCGACTTGGACCAGAATAGAAGTGGATGAGGGAAAAAGGGAGGGGCGGTGTTGACTGATATTGTGCAGATGGAAGTAGGCTGACCGGGTTGTGTTATTATGCTTATGGAAAGATAGAGTGCTGTCAAGGATGACACCCAGACTCTTGACCTGAGGGGATGGGAAAACAATGGAGGGGCCAACTGGAATGGGAAAACTGCCAACTTTGGATTGTATTGATTTTGTACTGAAAAGAATAACTTCTGTTTTGTCGCTGTTAAGCCTCATGAAATTATTAGAAAACCAGTCATTGATTTCAGATAGACAGGAGGTGACGGAGGTGGGAGGGAGTGATATGCTGGGTTTGCAGGAGAACTAGAGCTGGGTGTCATCCGCGAAGCAATGGAAAGCGATATTGAATTTTCGGAAAATGCTGCCAAGGGGAAGGAGGTATATGATAAATAATAGGGGGGCCAGGACCGAGCCTTGGGGCAAACCTGAGGTGACTGGGAGGGACTTTGATGAGAAATATTTAAGCTGGATGAACTGAGTGCGGTCTTTGAAGTATGAATGGAACCAGTTGAGGGCGGTGTGGGTGATGCCGATGGAAGAAAGTCTTTTGAGAAGGATGGTGTGTGAGATGGTGTCAAAGGCCGCAGTCAGGTTAAGAAGGATGACAATGGAGAATGAATCTGAGTCAGCTGCAATGAGGAGAGCAGAGGTGACCTTGAGTAGAGTTGATTCAGTGCTGTGAAGTGCACGGAAACCGGACTGAAAGGGTTATTGCAGGTGAGATGAGAGTGGAGTTGAGTGGCGACTACATTATCTAGGACTTTTGAAATGAATGGTAGGTAGGAAATAGGGCGGAGGTTCAGGAAATAGTACTGAGCGGCTTTTTCTTAATCTCATGAGAAAATGTACTTGGGCAAGCACAGTCGAAAAGAGTCGTGCGTTATCTCAGCCCAGCCTCACATTCTTCCCCCGGCACGGGTCTACGTCCAAGGGAAGGTCCTCTCCAGATTAATCATTGTCTGGATGGTTGATTCCCAGCTGGTCCCCAAGACTGGTATTCCACGGCTGGCCTTCTCCGGCGGGCAGTCTCTCCGTCTCTTCTGCTGGTATTCCCCTGTAATCTTGTCAGTGTGCATGTATGTGTGCTCCAAAATCAAATTATGTCTTTCAGAATGTGTTTTTGCAATGGCGTCCCCTTGAACCCTCCAATCAATCAATCAAATTTTATTTATAAGAGCACTTTTCATACATAAAATGCGGCTCAAAGTGCTGTACAATAAAAACATCCAAATTACAACGAAAAACTAAAACCCATTCCACCCACTCAACATAAACACAAGACACATCCACATACACGCCTGAACTCGCACACACACAGAACACTCGCATTCACACAACTTAATAAACCATCTTAGTAGAAAGACAGGGTAAGGCACAGAGAAACCATATGAGAAAATGTACCCAGGGTAGGTCATCCGCGCTGAGAGGGATGACGGCTCACGCCCACAGGGAGCTGCGCCAACACACAGACCCCTAGCCCAGACTGACCGGGGTAGACCCTACACATAGTGCAGAGGGCCCCGGTCCGCCGGGCCTAAGGAGCCTCCGGGATGAAGCCCCCTGTGAGAAGGCCAGCCACACCTCCCAGCGCGGAGGCCCCCCTTGAGGAAACACTGGAGCTAAAATATATAAAAGAAAATGATAATGCTAAACAAAAAAGAAGCTAAAAATTAAAGGACAATAATATAAAAAGACGAAGCTAAAATATATAAGAAAAATTATGATACTAAAAGACAGAGAAGAAGCTAAAAATTAAAAGACAATAATATAAAACGACGCAGCTAAAATATATAAGAAAAATGATGATACTAAAAGACAAAGAAGCTAAAAAAAATTAAAGACAATGATAATATATAAAATGACAATCCTGAATTAAAAGACTAAGATAAATTATTTAAAAGCCAAACAAAAAAGGTGAGTCTTGAGCAGGGGTGGGCAATTATTTTTTCCATGGGGCCACATAAGAAACATTAAATATTGTGGAGGGCCGGGCCAAAAGGCTGAACTCAATTCTGCATAATATTAATTGTATTTCTTTTTTAAAAAGCAGTAAATAGCACTGTTTTGACAAGCTGGCATTAAAGTTAAGCAATGAAACTAAATACCAAATAAACTGAAAAAATGAGGTTGCCTTACAAAAATGTATTCATTCAAATTTCTCAACACAATGGTAGACATAATATTAACATTTTTTACTATTTGTGACTCATATTAGTAAACATATTCTGTCACATTCACTTCAAAACACATTTTGAGTTCCATATACTGTTGGATAGTTGTGTAAAGGTTCTGAGCATTTTAAAGACATCACAATATTGTCTTTTTGCACCAAACATTAAGCAAGATACAACATATTGACTGTCACTGAACTGTGATTTTGAGAAAAAGTGTCCCAGTTCATTGTTATCTGGTGCCGTTTTTATATTTCTCTGCATGTTTCGTCTGGTAATGCCGACTCAAATTGTAGTCCTTCAACACGGCGATCTGCTCCCCGCAAACTAAACACACAGCTTTACCTCTAACTTCAGTAAATAAATACTTCGCTGTCCAATTTTTGTTGAAAATTCTACATTCGGCATCTACCTTTCTTTTTGTAGCCTGAGCGGACATTTTTGAGGACGAACGTTGTCTTGTTGTGATTCAATCGCGCGCATGTCTTGATAAACGCATTACGTCATTATGTGCGACGCACATTGTGCGGGAATAAAAAAAAAAAACAATTTCAGAATAAAAGCAGTGCAGCTTTCGCCCATGAATGAGGTGAAATTAAAAAGTATGTTTATTTTGAAATTTCCAATTAACCTTCCACTCGCGGTCAGAGTCAACCAAAGGTATGTGGCCCGGGCCATACAATGCCCAGGTCTGTCATACGGGCCAGTCAGTGCCACCCGGCGGGCCGGATGTGGCCCGCGGGCCGTGCAATGCCCAGGTCTGGTCTTGAGCCTCCTTTTAAAAATATCAACAGTCTCTGCGGACCTGATGTCCTCCGGCAGGCTATTCCATCGACGAGGACCAGAATGGCTGAATGCAGCCTCGCCATGTGTTCCAGTCCTCACCCGAGGAATAATTAACAGGCCGGTGCCAGAGGACCTCAGGGTCCGCGAGGATGGCCCAAGACCGTTAAGGCATTTAAAAACTAATTGAAGAACCTTAAAATCAATCCTGAAACACACGGGGAGCCAATGCAGCGATTTTAAAACTAAATCCAGTGCCCAATTTGGTATGTTTGCATCTCTATGTCCTATGTGGAGAATGTGCTTTGTCATATTTGTCCATGAAGTGCTGTCTGGCTTGTCATCAGTTTGTAATGTGCAGACTGAATATGTATGATGTGAATGTGAGTGTAGGTCATGAAAATACTATGTTCACACATTTATAAACTAAGTAATATAACTTTAGCATGTGAAAATAATATCATAAATCAGTAAAGACCATGACTACAATCAGTCATTCCTATGCGTAGTAGAATTAGAATTAGAATTAGAAATCCCTTTATTGTCATTGTACTCAAGTGTGCAACGAGATTAGAAGGCTCCCCTCTCCAGTGCAATACAACAATAAGACAGACAAATATATAAATTAGATTAATAAATAAGAGAGTGCAATGGAATTTAGTACAGAATAGGGTATATAAAAACACATCACGATGCTGTTCTGCAAGGTAAGGGTGTTCTCGTGTGTGTGTGAGAGTTCAGAATGGAGATGGCTCTCGGAAAGCAACTGTTTCTCAGTCTATTGGTCCTCGATTTGATGCATCTGTAGCGCCTGCCAGAGGGCAACAGGTCGAACAGGTGTGAGTTTGGGTGGGTATTGTCTTTGACGATGTTGAGAGCCCTTCTGAGGCACCGGGCGGTGTAGATGTCCGACAGTGAGGGGAGAGGGCAGCCAATAATCCTTTGCGCTGTTTTGACTGTCCTCTGGAGCCTCACTCTGTCGGCCTCAGTGCAGCCGCTGTACCAGGTGGAGACACAGTACGTCAACAGGCTCTCAATGGACGAGTGGTAGAAGGCTAGCAGCAGCTTCCTGTCCAGGTTGAATTTCCTGAGGACTCTCAGGAAGTGCAGACGCTGGTGGACCTTCTTTACCACTGCTGTGGTGTTGTGAGTCCAAGAAAGGTCGTCGGAGATCTGTACTCCCAGGAACTTGAACGTGTGGACCCTCTCCACACACACGCCTTCGATGCAGAGGGGGGGCGGCACCGTCTTGTTCCTCCTGAAGTCGACGACAATCTCCTTTGTTTTTGCAGTGTTAAGGTGCAGTCTGTTGTCCTTGCACCAAGCTGTCAGTCTCTTTACCTCCTCTCTGTAGGCTGTCTCGTCACCTTCCGAGATCAGACCGACCACTGTCGCGTCGTCAGCAAACTTGACGATGGTGTTGTTGCCATGGGCCGGGCTGCAGTCGTAGGTGTAGAGGGCGTATAGGAGAGGGCTCAGCACGCATCCTTGAGGGGAACCGGTGCTCAGCATGCAGGTGGAGGACGTGTAGGGGCCGAGCAACACAGTCTGGGGTCTGTTGGTCAGAAAGTCCTTAATCCAGATGCGTGTGAGGGCAGGGAGGCCGAGAATGTCAAGTTTGGCGACGTGGATGTCTGGGATGATTGTGTTGAATGCCAAGCTGTAGTCCACAAAGAGCATCCTTGCATAGCTCTGCTGTTGTTCCAGGTGGCCCAGCACAACATGCAGAGCAGTGTTGATGGCGTCCTCAGTGGATCTGTTAGCCCAGTATGCAAACTGGTAGGGGTCCAGAGTGGGAGGAAGGCAGTCCCTGATGTGCTGGAGAACCAGCCTCTCGAAGCACTTCATGATGACTGGTGTGAGAGCAACAGGACGGTAGTCATTCAGGTGGACGGCTGGTGACTTTTTGGGGACAGGAATAATGATGGAAGTTTTCAAGCAGGAGGGGATGACTGCTTGAGCCAGGGAGCGGTTGAAGATCCTGCAGAATACATGTGACAGTTGGTGGGCACATGTTTTGAGGACCTTGCCTGGTATTCCGTCGGGTCCAGTAGCTTTCCTGGGGTTAACAGCCAGGAGCGCGCGCCTCACATCGTGTTCCTCTACGGTGAGTGGGGGGGAGTTGGAGCATGAAGTGCGGGGGTGTGACGGTTGGGGCGAGTCAAAGCGAGCAAAGAAGCAGTTAAGCTCCTCTGCCAGCGATGCACTCGGGTCTGCAGAGGTCGTGCTGCTGCCACGGAAGTTGGTGATGCTCCGTAGACCCTGCCACACCTCCCGTGGTCTGTTACTGGCAAGGTGGGCCTCCAGCCTCCCCTTGTAGGTTGCCTTGGCTAGCTTGATGCCTTTGCTCAGGTCAGCACGAGCCACCCTGTACTGGGCTTTGTCGCCTGACCTGAAGGCAGCGTCACGGGCCTTGAGGAGAGAGCGAACCCTGCTGGACATCCAGGGCTTCGCATTTGGGAAGGTCCGTATAGTCCTGTGTAGGGACACAGTTTCCATGCAGAACTTGATGTAGTCCACTACACAATGTGTGTAGACATCAAGGTCCTG
This sequence comes from Idiotropiscis lumnitzeri, assembly GCF_059441095.1. Taxonomy (NCBI): domain Eukaryota; kingdom Metazoa; phylum Chordata; class Actinopteri; order Syngnathiformes; family Syngnathidae; genus Idiotropiscis; species Idiotropiscis lumnitzeri. Next base: position 621,737 of record NW_028283634.1, on the reverse strand, counting down.
ATGATCAAAGAGGCCCCAGTTTGTGTCTTGAAAGCAGTCCTGTAATTCACTCATGGCGCCGTCACGCCAGGTTTTCACAGTCTTTGTGGTGGGCCTGAATCTGCGCCTGAGAGGGATGTATGCAGGTGCGAGCTGCAAGGACAGGTGGTCTGACTGGCCGAGGGGGGCGAGTGGGAGGGCCCTGTATGCGTGCTTGATGTTCGAGTACACATGGTCGAGAGTGTTGTCTCCCCTCGTTGGGCACTTGACATGCTGGTGAAACTCTGGGAGTACAGTCTTTAAATTGGCCTTATTAAAGTCTCCCGCTACTACGTGAACGCCATCAGGGTGAGCCCACTGATGTTTATTGATGACGCACGCGAGTAGCGAGAGCGCCGTGCTAGTGCTAGCGTCGGGAGGGATGTAAACAGCTGTGACAATCACGACCGTTAGCTCCCTCGGGAGAAAATAAGGCCGGCATTTAACGGACATGAACTCGATGTCGGGGGAAGAGTGCTTCTCGACGATCGTGCTATCGCCGCACCAGTTCTCATGCACGTAAACACAGAGCCACCCCGCCCCGTCTCTTACCGGTGTCCCTTGTCCGATCCGCGCGATGTAGCGAGCGCCCGGCCAGCTGGATGCTAGCATCGGGGACGTCTGCGTGCAGCCAGGATTCCGTGACGACGATCACACTGCTGTCTCGCACATAGCGGTTTCCCAGGATTTGTAATCCCAGGTCGTCGATTTTGTGGACCACGGATCTGGCGTTGGTGAGGTACAGACTCGGCAGTGGTTGCCTATGGGGCTGCCGTCGCAGCCGTTGCAAGACACCGGACCTGCAGCCCCGCTTCTGCTTCCTCTCTCTGCGTCGCCTGCGCCGCCTCCCGGTCCCGATGACAAGCCACGGTGAGCCGGGCAGCCTCGCCAGTTCGTCCGGAATTTTGCGATCATAGCATATTCAGTAAATATAAACCTGCTAAATTAAATAATTGACATTCTGTCCCATAAATGTTTAAAATGCCGGTAATTGCCATACAATCCTTCAAGGGTCGACGAGCGATGTTCGGGAGGAGGAGCAGTGGTGGTGGTGCGTTTCCCTCGGGCATGTGTCGGTAAATCCAGCGGAGTTCAGCGGCAGTGGATTGAAGTTGTCCTGACACAGGTTGATGACATGACAGGAACAGGCAGAAGTGCGAGAAGCAGACTGGCCTGCGGGTCCACATGGCAGACAGGTGCTAACTTTGATAGGTAAGCTAAACTTTAGCCACAGTAGACGCGTCAGCGACTATGCAATCGGTGGGTGGCATTCATGAGAATCGGGATCGCTCAACATACAGATAATAATAAATAAAATCACTGTAACTGGAGGGATTGTAAACTGCTAAAGCAGGTACAACAAGCGGATCCAAAAAATTTCTGAGAGTTACCGGTGAGCAGTGGCAGCCAAACGTGCCAGCGTCCACTCAACCGGGAGTTGATTCAATATTCACAATATTTTATTATTTTGTCGTACAGTTGTTTAAAAATGGCTCGCTATCGCCCCCTAGAAAAAAAAAAACAACAAAAAAAAACAGCCCCATATCTCTGTTTCACCAAACTGAAAATTTGATGAAGTGTGTACAAAGCCAAGACCTAATAAAAAGTCTCATGGAGCCGTATGCTAAATTGAACAGGAAGTCGGCCATTCTAAATTTATCAGAATCCGAAATCCTTTTATTGTCATTGTACAGTGTGCAACAAGATTAGGGAGCTCCCCTCTCCAGTGCAATACAACAATAATTTAATCAAATATATAAATTAGATAAATAAGAGAATAAATATTGTGATGGAAAATAGTATGAAATTGGAGAAATACAACACAATACGTCGCTGTTCAGCAAGGTAAGGGTGGTCGTGTGTGTGTGCATGTGTGTGAGAGTTCAGAATGGTGATGGCTCTCGGAAAGAAAATGTTTTTCAGTCTATTAGTCTTTGATTTGATGCACCTGTAGTGCCTGCCAACAAATTTACTTCAAACATTGACGAGGCTTTGAAAACAAAAGCTGCTCTAACTTTAACTACAAGCAAATTCCTCTTGAAGATTCCTCACGTTATTTCTCGGAAATATTTCACATTTCCAACGTGCCAGTACCCCAACGTTGTCCGGGTGGCGAGGGCTCTTTATAGCTGCTCGCAGCTCTAGTTTTTAATTAATTTTTTTAAATCAATGGTGATGACAGTGAAATATGTCTTGTCTGGTATCATGATAGCTGGAGGATATTTTGTCATGATATTTTAGTCAGGCCTGATAACAGTGATGTATGCTGATTTAAGGCTACTTTTATTTTGAAATGCCGTATCACATTTTGGTGGGACCGCATTTGATGGACAACTGGGGTTGTCTAGTGTCCCCCAAAATGGTTCTGATATCACGATAGCTCGAGGGTATTTTGAAATGATTATTTTAAAATCAGTGTTGATGACAATGAAATGTGCATATTTCAGGTGGGTTTTTTTTTTATTGTGAAATTACACATCAGATTTTGATGGGACCATTTTTGATGAACAGCTGGGGTCGTCTAGTGTCCAACAAAATTAGTCTGGTATTACGACAGCTCCAGCTCTTTTATTTTAAAATGCCTCCTTACATTTTGATGGGACTACTTTTGGTGGAAAGCTGTGTTGTCTTGTGTCCTCCAAACCTGGTTTGGTATTACCATAGCTAGAGGATATTTTTTAATGAAATTTTAAAGTCAGGCATGATGACAGTGAAATGTGCAGATTTCAGGCAACTTTTAGTTTGAAATTACAAATTAGATTTCGATGGGACCACTTTTTATGGACAGCTGGGGTAGTCTCGTGTCCCACAAAACTGGTCTGGTATCACGATAGCTCGAGCTATTTTTTTTTTAACTCAGTGGTGATGACCGTGAAATAAGCGAATTTCAGGCTACTTTTATTTTGAAGTGCCACATCACATTTTGATGTGACCACTTTTGGTGGACAGCTGGTGTGGTCTAGTATCCCCAATCCTGGTTTGGTATCACGATAGTTTGAGGATATTTTTTAAAGATTTTTCTTTTAAATCAGTGTTGATCACAGTGCATATTTCAGGTGATTTTTTTATTTTTAAATGCCACATCAAATTTTGAAGTGACCACTTTTTGTGGACAACTGGGGTGGTCTGGTGTCCCGCAGAACTTGTCTGGTATCACGATAGCTTGAGGATTTTGTAATGATTTTAATTTTTTTAATCATTGGTGACGACAGACAAATAAGCAAATTTTCACGCTTTTATTTTTAAATATCCCATCAGATTTTGATGGGACCACATTTGTTTTTACGGTTCCGTCACCACGCGAGTGGCTACCTGCTAAAGCAGCACGGCTCACTATTTGAGCCTTTTTCGCGTGTTTTTTCCTTTACCCAGTTTTATTTATTTTACCTCATCGCAGCAATGGACATCCAAATTGCGGTGGTTTTATTGCTGCTGGGGGCTGTTTTTTGCGTGATCGTGTCCGGAGATGTCACTGGGAGCTACGGATCAATCGTTTACACAAGAGATCAGCTGTTAGCACTTCGTGCTAACCCCGTGCCGACTCCCGGAGCGAGACCCGATATCCCCCACGAGTTGAGGAGGAAGAGACGGGGGATGTCGCGCGGGGGCGAAACGCCAGGCAAAGAGGAGGCGTGACCACCCCGTCCTCCTGTCCGTTTTTATGGGAAATGTTAGATACCTTCCCAAGAAAATGGACGCGGCACGAGAGGAACTTCCAATGAGCTAGCTTGCTGATGTTCACGGATTCATGGCTAACAGACCTAACGCCGGACACCGTCGTGGAATTTGACGGCTTCCAAATACTACTTGCGGACAGGACACTGGAAAGCGGTAAGAGGAAAGAGGAGGGCTGGCTGTGTTTGTTAATGATAGATAGTGTAACCCTAGGCACATCACAGCTAAGGAGCAACTTTCCAGTCGGGACAATGAGCTGCTAGCTGTTAGCATGCGTCCATACTTGACAAGCATCGCGAGTTAACAAGGACGTGCACGTAACAGGTGCGTGAGTAAACTGCTTAAAACTTTGATCGTCATTCAGCTGACCTACAAATTGAGACGCTACAGTCAGTTTGACGTTTTTGTTTGCTTGATTGTGGATTGACATGGAGGAACAAGACAGTGGAAAGCGGACATTAAAAATGACGGAGAAAAGCTGTAGAAGATCACAAGCCTAAACGGATGCAGGCACGCAGGTGCAAATTTGCTCAATTGACCTCCATGCAACGTCAAATTGAACAATTGATGGAGGATGATGCAAATGTTGACGCTGTAAAAAACTGAGCTTCGTGTTTGCTTTAGCGGCATGGAGCAAGAATTTGTGGACCTCAATTCCGGTGTGCAAAATTTAAAGACTGAAGAGGATTTTGCCGATGACCAAAATAACTGGTTTGATCCAAAAAATGTAATTAATGGAAATGTGAGCAATGGAAGAAGGACGTTTTGAAACGTGCAGAGGAAGGATGCAATAAACAAATATCACCTGATGATAGTAGATCTGCATCAACTAACTACACCCATAGAAGTAGAAGTAAAGAATCTAACAGACAGAAGCTCACTTCTGTCAACGTCTTCAATTAAATTAAAGGCTCAAATGGAACGAGCATGTTTAAAGGCAAAGGCTGCTGATTTACAACAAAGGTTGGCACTTGAGCAAGAAGAAGCTGCAATTAAGGCAAAGAAGCAAATGCATGCAATGCAAACGGCACTCCCTGAGTCTGATGCTAAATTGGATGTCTTGAGAAGATATGAAAATACCCAGGAGGATGGTATCCACATTCCTGATGAGTGTGTTACAATTTAAACAAGGAAAAACATTCAATTACCATCACAGCCTATCAGAGCAACAAGCAGTGTTGACCTGAAATGCTCCCACTTCGACTATTCCAATGGCTAGATTTCCACATCAGACAGAAAGTAGAGAACAACAGGGACATGTGCTTGATGGCCTTTGCCAAGCAATCTCACAGCAAGCCAGTGTCGCAGAATACTTAGCAAAGAGTCAAAAAGCATCGCTACTTCCCGAACTTTCCATTCCTACGTTTAAAGGCGACCCTCTGCATTATAAAACCTGTATAGGTGCCATTGAACATGGGATTGAAGGCCGTACAAGTGATAACCGTGATCATCTTCAATTTTAGCTGCAGTATACTAGTGAACAACCACATGAGTTGGTGAAGAGCTGCATCCATATGGAACCTCTGACAGGATATACCAAAGCAAAACAAATCTTGAAGGAGTTTTATGGTGATGACTTCATGATAGCAGAAGCATATTTAAAGGAAGCCATGGATTGGCCAACAATCAAGTCTGAAGATGGTGTTGCACTTCAGTCTTTCACATTATTCCTTATGGGCTGTTTGAACATAATGGCAGATGTTAATTACATGGAGGACTTGGACAACATGGCTAATATAAAGGCATTGGCAAACAAACTTCCATACAGACTTATAGAATCTTGGAGAAAATTTGCCTGCAATCTCCAAGAAAGAACAAATAGAAGAGTGAAGTTTAAGGATTTTGTTGACTTTGTTGACAAGCACGAAAGATTCTATAAAACAGAAAACAAAATCACAACACACAGAAACACCAAAATCAAAGAAAGTCTTCACAACAGTCATTGTGCCCGCCAAGATGGAAAACAACAAAACCACCACGCCAAAGGCAGAACCTGTTTCAGTGGATGCTATTGCCAAACCATGTGCTAATTGTAATGGAGAGCAACAGTCTCACAATTTGTAAGGAATTTAGGAGAAAGCATCACAAGGATAAGATTGACTTCTTGAGGAGCAAGGGTCTGTGTTTTGCATGTTTGATGCACGGTCGCATTAGCAGTTGCTGGAAACAAAAGCTTCAATGTCAAGAATGCTCTAGACTGCATCCTACAGCACTACACATTGTCCATAAACTTCTGCAAAGAAACAGCCTAAGACGATTGTGAATAGCAGTACCTATTAAGCGCCCTCGTACAAACAACAGAAACCTGGGGTGTCACTGGGGCCTGTAAATAGGACTGCATCCTTTCAATAATTCCGGGATGGGTCAAGGCACAAAAAGGAACCAAGACAGTGACGACTTACTGTCCGGTTTAAAAATGCCCTGACGCCTTTTTTTAGACTGAAATAACTTACTAAAGTTTTCGTTTTGTGCCATTCAGAATGGGAGAGGGAGCCAGGAGGCGAAACAGCCGTCTTGCCAGTTCAATCCCGCACACCCTCTGACTCTCACCCTCCGTTCTGCCTTTTTATTGAAACTAACTCATCAATAACTAATCACCAGAAGACAGAAAAGCATCAACAACTAATCACCAAGAGACAGAAAACATCAATAACTCACGGTATAAAGGTCAGTTTAACTAAAGCATCAATAACTAATCACCAGGGACTCCAGCAGGCAGAAAATCATAACCCAAGGTCAGTTTAACTAAACACATCTTCAGGATACGGTGTCTGTGTGTGTGTGTGTTAAAATAACAAGTAAGTGTCTCTGTGTGTGTTAAACATTAATGAGTGTATAAAAACATGATTATGAATACACAAACTGATTACCTATCCTCAGCCCATCTTACATTTCCCCCCTGTTGTGGATTTAAAAATCATGTCCTTACGGCTTTAAGACAGATCATCATAATGAAATCATACAACAGTGTGATCATCAGTGGAGGAGCGAAAACCTCACATTAGGGAAAAATTCCCCTCCTCCCTTCCGGCGTAGAATGAGATCCTCATAATTTGATGACCATCAGGGAATAAAACTTGTCCCTGGGGTGACTTGGTGGAGGCCCTTGCCTCGTTGTAGGAGAGGACAGCCGTCCTTACCTCCCGGATCTTCGTGTATGGTGTGTGTGTGTGTGCACGTGTGTGGACAGGGGCAAGAAGTCCATGTGTTTTTACGTTTTAGTGTCCAGTTTGAGTTCGTCATTCTCAACATTAATCAGGTTGTAACGGTACATTTGGGCAACAAACCTACGATTAACCATCATCTTTGTCATAAAAATAATGCAACATGAACAGACTAAACATAACAAAATGAAAACTATAATTATCCCTATATATTGTTTTTTTAAATTCTTCATAGTGGTCATAACATCAATAATTGTTTCATTTTTATTAAAAATTTAAATGCAGTAATGTACTCCAATCAAGGCTGATATTCCTTTGTTATGTACGTCATTAATTTCCAAACAATATCTAATCTTTTTGTTCTGTGGCTTCAACATATTTATCATCTCATCAATATTAGCACCACAGAGTACTGAGTTTCGAGATCCTCACAATAGTCGTTCTCAAAATGATATATTTTTTTATCAATTTAGCTTTGTTAAGGTAAGATATTTTATTGACAATCTAACATTAATATGCAAAGAACATGTACATTAGTACGAAATGTAAAAAAAAATTGTGGTGGGGGGGGTGCGAATTGTTTTCTTCTTGGTAGGGGGGGCATGACAGGAAATAATTGAGAACCACTGGTCTAGTCACACACCAGCTCGGGTTCATTCCCTACCAGAGAAATGACATTCCATGTCCCCAGAGCTAGGCGCTTTATGTTGCCGGGGATTGGACTGCCTTTGACTGCCTCCTAGCTCAAAGGAAACCCAAATTCTTTGGTCCCGCCCACTGGTAGTGAGCCGAAGCCCTTGTATTAAATAATAAATAAATACATAAAATAAAAAAATTAATAAATTTAAAAAACGGACCGATCCACTGCTTGGGTTAGTTTGACCCACCTTGAGATCCGTTCCCACTCAGTGACAGTGTCTACAAGCCACTGCCACCAGGCCAGTGAACCGACGTCCAGGCAGTGACAAAAAACGTGATCAAATTACATTGCTCATCATAAGGTGTTTGTGAGACGCTCTTTGTATGTTTCCTCAATTAAGACCTGTTTTCCATTGGTGTATTTGAAAAAAGTGGTGAACCTGTTAAATTCACTACAAAACGTTAAGAAGATGAAAGTAATGTTTGAAGGAATATTATTTTTCTATCGACATGCCGGCGGGCGGGCACAGATAGAGAGTGATAAAGCAGCACCACCCGCGCGGGGCGTGCTGACGAAAAGGCAAGCGCTCCTCCTCTCATCGCGTCCTTATTAAGACAGAAAAAAGACGCTGTTGAATTTGACCTATTCGCAGTTCGAGCAGGTGCTTAACGCTGGAGAATATCACCACTTCGAAGTTCGAACTGCTGTTGAAACGGAGAGGTAAGTGTTTTTCGTTTGTTTTTATTCAAAACATGCCTCGAGTGCATTTGTTCATGGTTAGAGATAGTTGTGTGGAAAACACTATACAAAGTAGCACCATGGATGTGGGCCTACAACACTGGCCTAGCAAACATGTGCTCCTACATCGACATAATTGACGAGCTCCAGTTAAGCATTGAATAATTATAAAACGTCATGGTGCTTTTACTCATTTAAAGAACTAAACCGACGCGTATTTTCATCCGGTGGTCAGGTTTGCATTGAATGTGAGCACGAGGGACGCTAGCTTGTTGCGTTAGCTTTGCGGAGCTAACAGCTTGCACTTTTGTTATAGAACAACAGAATGCAAGTACCATGATAATTTCTGTCATTAATTTTTGTGTAAGACACGATGTTCACTGGTTAATTACATGATTCTTAAAGCAAAGGTTACTGTGAATGCAATTTTGGTAAGATTTTTGTAGTCACACTGCATAAATCTGTCTGTCTGTTGTTTAAACTTCAATATAAACTATTATGGTTGAAATCATTAATTGGGATGGAGGGATTGATATTTTTTTAATTTATAATTTATTTTTCTTACACTGATATTGTTAAAACTCCATTTAGCCTATAGTATTAATAATTCTCAACACAAAACTGTCTTTTTTCTTTATAGAATAAACAATGCCTTCCCTGAGATGCAGGAAGTCCCCAAAGCAGGATACTATTGAACATGCAGTCAAGGGTCTGGACAAGACTGCAGAGTTAGAAGCGAAGTATATAAACTCATTTAAAGGTATGATGTTAACGCTTTTGCTAAGATATATTATTGTTTTCTGATAACCAAGCTGACATCGTTTTTTAAGTGGTTATTTTACATTAAGAGTGTCTTGACCTTTTCTTTTGTCAGTTTCAAGTTATTTCAGTGAGCGTGAAACCTGATGGTAGGAGTTCTACCTAAATTAAGGCTGTACTTGATGACGCCCTCCGGCATTTTTATACCACAATAGACCAGTGAACAAGTCCGATATTGATAGTCTAGTGTAAAGCACGTTATACGTCACAGAGATCACGTGACGCGATCCAATATGACTGTGTATACAGTGTATGTCATTGTTATGAAACTAAATAATCTTAAAGTTTTTTTTTTACGTAACCAGGTGCCATTGACATTTGTACTTTCAGTCCTAATACATACTGGCTAATGCAATGCTGGAAAATGAATTTTGGCTGGTCTGTTCCTTTAAAATCATAAAGAAGGGCTCTGCTCTATCCCTCACAAGAAGCAATGTTTCAAACCACCCTACATTAGTATAGTGGCCCAAATGAATATGATGACTCCTTATTTGTGTGCTTAAAAATATGACGAAGCTATCTTGATTTCCCTGTTAACTAGGTCGAGGAGTATTTACCAAGGCCCCTTTCAGGAAAGACGACTTTATTCTTTATTATGGAGTACAGAGGAAAATTGATAGATTCTGATAAATCTCAACGCAGGAAGATGGATGGAAGAGGCACTGTCTTTTTGTTTGACTTCCGCCGGCAAGAAAAAACTTGGAGGTGAGGCAAAGATTGAGATGTTATCTTATTTTTGTTTTTATTTAAAAAAATAAACACATACTCATCCCATAAGTGTTAGGGGAAAAATCATTCTCTAAGCAAAAATGTATACCGTATTTTCGCACCCAAAAGACGCGCCGTGTCAAAGGGCGCAACACCTGTTGAGGCCGCTATTTCTGTCTTTGTAACATATACTGGACGCACCGCCTGACAAGACGATAGCACAGCTGCTGTTAGCATAGCATGAACTTGGCAGAGCTGCCCACACTGACACAGCCGATAGCAGCCTACTATGCCCCAATAACATGAGCAATCACCCCATTGTTGCAGCAGACGCCAAGTCTCTATTGACAATAGCTGACAATGGCTCAGGCCAATATTAGGTGCATTGGCAATAGCCTACAAAGCAACGTCAGGGGAGGGACTTGGCTGCTCACCACACTCCTTAGAGTCACGGTTTCAAAAAAAAATAAAAAACTCATCATACAAGCAAACAATGAAACATAGAAATAAGATTAACACAAACATGTATCTCTCATGCCATCAATATACCCAAAAAAAATGAAAATAATACAAAAGCCACTCAGCCTTAGCTAATTCAAGCAATGCATTCTGGGAGCAGAGACCCACAATCCCATAGCTGTTTAGAGAGATTTGCATGGCTGTTTAAAGAGATGTGCTGTTATGCTTTGGACTTTTTGTCTGTTGTCTAAACCTGGGACGTTTCTTGCTTGCAATAACATAAATGATAAGACAGACTAAAACATTGTGGACAGCTGCCCTTTGTCCAGCTTTTTCCAACACCATCACCCAAACATTATAGTCAGATGGTGTATTTGTCACGGTCGATTGTAAGCATGGACAACTCACTCTTTGCCCAGCAGGGTGTGCTAACATGCACTTCCAACAGCTCGTTGATGACAAGGGCTGATGGACGTGAGTGGTACTTTGTCCATTTAATGGACGCATCGACTGACAAGCTTTGTTTGCTTATGACTGCGAAAATACGGTAATTACTTTTATTCATGCGTTGAATCTGTACAAATGAAAATATAGACCATGAAGTCTCAAAGACAAGCTGTTAATAGGGTCTGATTCCAATAGAAATTTCTTGTATGATTTGATTTAGAAGATTTAAAAATTGTGGATTTCCTATTTTTATGTTTTGTGTACACAAGATTGTCTCAAAGATTAATTTCTGACATTGATTGAATAATTGTTTTTTTTTTTTTTTAAATCTATTTTAAGTGTTGATGCCGCTCAAGAAGATGGCAGTCTGGGAAGACTGGTTAATGATGACCACATGCACCCCAACTGTAAAATGAAGAAGAAGACAACAGAGGACAGACCACACCTCTGTCTGTTTGCGCTCCGAGACATTGATGTTGGCGAAGAAATAACTTAAGACTATGGACCAGCTGGCCTTGGAGAACACAGGTTTGTAAGATGCATCTTTAAGTACAATAACAGAGCCCACTTGTGGTGTTCTGGTGATGTAGTTTCCAATTAGTTTGGCAATCTAATAAATGTATGTTGAGGTTTCTATGGAAGTTGAACATGCTGACTGACTGGGGGAGTTCTCCATTGTCCACTATCTGTAATTCAAATTTGTGGGTCTGAGTCAAAGTTTGGCTCTTCAGGAACAACGAACTGGTCAGGGAGTGACAGTATTACAAAGTTCTGCGTTACTCTTTTCTGGGCGGTGGCCCTGTTAGGCCATCATATGCCATATTGCAAATATCCCCATTGTGGGACTAATTAAGGACATCTTTATGTTGTGGTTTCCCTACCAGAACCAGCACCAACCCTGTATATTCATGATATAAAACACTGTTTCAATTTGATATTTAGCCTTTCTATACTGTAAAAATAGAAGACCCCAGGCTTTCCTGCGCCCCCTTGCCCAATTGGTGGTGTTCAGGAGACAACCTGGGACTGAAATATCAGTCACAACCAGTGTTGTTTTCGTCACTGATGACTATGACGAAAATACTTCGTTAACGCCCCTTTTTTAATGACGATGACAAGCTAAACGAGGTTCTTTTATGACGAAAACATGACGTGATGTACATGAATTTTTTTCGTTGACGAGACAAAATTGTTAGCATGTGGTTCATAAATTATTTTATGTTGCTTTTAGTGAAATAAAGCCACAACAGTTGCCCAACAAAATGTTTTGCTTCTCTGCTTATTTTGGAGCAGTGAGCATTGATTCCACTGTTGCCACTTTTTTCTGTTTGTAATGAAGAATCCTTTGTAGTCCATCCAAAAGTCTTTGTTATTGGGTGGAAACCTTGAATGCCTTGTTTTAACTCAAATGGACTTAAACCCATCCATCCATCCATCCGTTATCTGTACCGCTTCTCCTCACTAGGGTCGCGGGGGGTGTTGGAGCCGATCCCAGCTGTCTTCGGCAGTAGGCGAGGTACACCCTTGAATTGGTGTCCAGCCAATCGCAGGGCATACATAGACGAACAACCATCCACGCTCACACTCATGCCTAGGGGCAATTAGAGTGTCCAAGCAACTTGCCATGCATGTTTTAAGAATATGGGAGGAAACCGAATTACCCAGAGGAAACCCACGCAGGAAGGCCGGAGCCAGAATCGTACCTACGACCTCAATATTGTGAGGCCATCCTGCTAACCAGTTGGGCCACCGTGCCGCTTGGACTAAAACCTTTGTGAATAAATTGACGAAAACTAGGGTAAAACTTTTTTTGCGTTTCCGTCGATTAAAACTGGACTAAAACCCTTTTTTTAGTTTTCGTTGACTAAAACTGGACTAAAACTATAACGAATTGGGATGACTAAATGTGATGTAAACAAATCAGCACTTTGTCCAAATGACTTGGACAAAATCTAAAATGCCTGCCAAAAACAACACTGGTCACAACACGCGTCTACAGAAGATTAATTGGCATGGGCGAAATTAATTAGTTTTATTTCATTCATGAGCTTATGTTTTGTTTTGGGTGGCTAAGGCTTAAAATGTGTAAAAATCTTATCCAACCTCAAATATAATTAATTCAATAAATTTATGATGCTACTAAAACATCGAAGCAGCCTCCTCCAGGCTTTACAGACTCAGAAATGGAGGTATGCGTATCGTGTACTCATCCTGTCGTGTCTCGAGATGTTAAAATTGCAGTTAGATAGACGTGTGCTGATTAGACAAGACTTCTAATATATCTGGTGTCACAGGATATTTGTCAGTGAATGTGTATGTCTGGTTTGAGGCTCACTCAGCTTTTTCTTGTGTTGTGGGGTCCAGTTGAGTTGAATTGCGTGTCAGGTATGTTGGCCATCTGACACCCAACTGTCAGGTTTGTGTTTGTGGGGACCCCGTAGAGCCATTTTTATTGTTGACATAAATCATAGCTAATCATCTTTTCCTTCATTATCATATGAAATACAGTTAGGAGTTGTATGTGCCTTTACTATGTTATAATCTTAGAACCTACCAGCCACTACAGGTGTCCGACAAGAAGACTTTTGGCTGTCCTGTGCTCCATTGCGCCCCTGGTGGCGTTCAAAAGACAACCTGTGACTGAAATATCAGTCACAACATATCTCTACTGAAGATTAATTGTCATGCGCTAAAGTAATTGGTTTTGTTTCATTCGTGAACTTGTTAGTTTTTGTTTTGGGTGGCCAAAGCCTAAAATGTGTAAAATTCTGATCCATTTTCTTTTTTTAATTCATTAAATTAATATTCAACTTGTTCATTAGGATGGAGGACAACCGACAATGACTGAATCGGCTGAGGTTGATGCCACCAGAACATCGAAGCAGCCTTCTCAAGTTTTGACAGACTCTGAAAAGGAGGTATGCGTATCATGTGGTCATCCTGTCGTGTCTTGAGATGTTAAAATTACAGTTAGATAGACCTGTGCTGGTTGGACAAGTTTTCTAATATATCTGGACATAAATCGTAGCTAATAATATTTTCCCTCATCATCATATGATATACAGTTATGCCTAGTATATGTCTTTACTATGTTACAATCTAAGAACCTACCAGCCACTACAGTTCTCTCATTGGGAGACTTAAGCTTTCGTCAGGTTGTCGACTGCTGCATTGCCCTCTTATTGGCTTTAAGTACACAACCTGTAACTGAATTATCTGTCAGAACAGAACCTATGTGTCTACAGCAGGTGATTTGGCATGTGGATTCTTCAGATTTTTAGAAAATAGGTAAAATTGTGATCAAAAGTTTAAAATGTCTAAAATTCTGGTATAGTTTGCAATAGTATATCTATTAAATCATTTCAAAACTTCTTAACAAGGATGGAGAACATTGGCTGTGACCGAATTGGTTGAGGTTTAGATTACCAGGACCATTGAGCAGCCTCCTCGGGATCTACAAATTTAGGAATGAAGATATGCATCCCATGTTACAATCCTGTTATGGCCCGAGGTTTTGAAGTTGCAGTTACATATTGGGCTGGGCGATATGGCTGATAAGTACATAGCGATATAAGTATTTCATATGGGTCCATCGATACACATTGAATTCTTTTTTTATATTATTTTATTTATTATCGTTTTTATTTTCCAATATTTTCACTGCCCTGTTAAAAAAACATTTAATGTAGTTTTCCTCCCGGGAGCTTTTTGTTACGGTCAATTAATTTTGTTATTACATTATTTTGTCATATCATTCATCAATATTTTAGTTTTTTTTTTTTTTCAAATAGAATTAAGACCTTTTTCTGTGCAGATTCCTCTGGGGATTAAGTATTTAATGGGTTCTCAATTTTCTCTTGGACTCTGATGCAACCCAGTCTCCTCCCTTGGACAAAAAATATGGGCTGAATCTTCCTTGGAATAACGACACAGATTCTGACGAATCATTGTCAAATCCTGCCCCTGAACTTTGCGCCTCAGACCCAGACCATATTACTATCCCAAGGCTCAGGAGGACCAAAAGTATACAGGTAAACAACCCATATAGATTTCAGGGAATCTTACAAGCAAATTGCATATATTTTATTGGTCTCCTGCCTTCTATCCTTTATATTTCGTTGTTGTTGTTTTTTAGATTAAAAAAACAGGCTGACTTTGGAATGGATAAGCATTATTACTCCAACTCAGATGACAGTGGAGATGAATATATTCCGGATACAAGTGAGGCCTCTGATTCAGACGGAAGTGAATCTTTGAAAATTGTGGACCCTCTCTTGAAGTCTAAGAATGCCTTCAGAGATTTTTCTCCCACACCACGAATCTCAAAAGCCACCTCAACGCAGGTTGTTAATCAAGGGCGTTCACCCGTTCGGAGGAGTAGCAGCACTGGTGTGATTCTTGAATTCTATGGCTCTTCAAATATTTGTGCAGTTTAACACAAATCATCCAAAATAGAATTCAAGCACATCTGTGACAGAAATTCAAATTCAGAAGTCAAAGAGAGAGAACAAAAAAAAAAATCTAATGCTGCGCTTCTTCCGAAGACATATACTGTAAACATTAAATGTATGTTAGGACAATCTTGAAAAAAGTATTAGAACACCCTTTACTTTTATTTCTTGTTAATTTTATTAACCAAAATATGTCCATTTTTATTACAGATTAATGAATACAAAATTAAAACTCTAATCAGCTACTTTTTAATCGTTATATTTGTATAAACAAATGTTATACATCTGTGTGTTAACTTATACAAGAAATGACGGAAAAGCAAGGGTGGTTTAGTATTTTTTTATCGTATATAGTCTGTATAATATCTTTAACCTATGCTGATGCTGTTTAATACTGATTTAAATAATAATAATAATGTCATAATCTGTTGGTTTTACATGAACAAAACCTTTCAAGCACTTTTTAAAATTCTAAATACTACCTCTTGTCAGTAAGTTGGTTCACAGCACTGCCTTGGAGTGAAAGTGTGTAGTGCTGAGACAGTCGGTATGTGCTGAGTCGTCTGACGTTTGTGTGACTGGTACCCAGGAAGGTAGCAAAACCAGGCAGTGTGTATGTCGTACCCAGGAAGGCAGAGAAACCAAGCAATATGTATGTGGTACCCACGAAGGCAGAGAAACTAAGCAGTGTGTATGTGGTACCCGGGAAGGTAGCAAAACCAGGGAGTGTGCATAGATACAGACCCCAAAAGTGATTAAAACCAAATAAAGTCCCCAGAAGATCATCTGTAGTCAGGTGAAGGACCCTGTACTTTGTTCAACTCATTTACTCCCTTAGACGTACAAAGACGTCTTTTAATGCAATGGCGCCCTCTACCAAAGACGTATAAGTACGTTTCCTGTCTTTTTTACGTCATAGTGTACATAAGGGTCTGATGCAACCTCTGACTGAGAATCAGCCTTGTCCGCATTGTGAATCATGTAAAAATCACCCAGCAGGGGGCAGAGGTGCAAAAGATCCGCCTTGAATCTGCGCCAGAGGTACAAATGGGGGGCGGGATCCTGGGGTAGACTTATAAGTGTGGAGAGCAGCGTGGGTAGCAGCAGCATCGGCAGCACTAGCAGCAGTCGCATTAGTAGCGTTAGCAATGAAATCCTCCAAGCAAATGACGATCGAGGAATGCGTTTTTGTAAAAAAAAGCTTCCTAAAAGCATCAAGGCGATGGAGACGCTTTGGTTGAGAGGATGACGCTTCGTCGTCGTCACAACAAACAGGCGTCTAAAGAGGGTGCGCGTGCCTTGCGGCCTGCATCGCCTGCCTTCGGACAATAGCCAAAGCAGCTGAGAGTCCTCACCAGATCCCCCCGAACGAGGAGGTAAGCGCTCGCAAGTTACCATTGAACATGTGGTTTTACCCCTCATGCTTTTATTGTACATATCATGCATCTTGCGGGCAGAAAATGTCGCATAAATGTGCAGTTAGACGCGAGCGTATCTCCTCCCCGACGAGGAAACAACAATACTGAATGGTGTGGTAATCATGCATACTTTCTAAAATTCACAGATTGTGCATCCCGCGGCAAGAAAGTTCCTCCTCGTCTTGTTGGTGTAAAGAAAGGTAAATTATAATATGAAACTTCACACGCCAGCAATAAAATGCAGCAATAAATATATATTTCCAATTGTTTATATTTCTGTAATTTACAGGTTGTGCATCAGGAAGCAGTGGTTCCGGATGGCGTCACACTGGATGGCAACCGAGGAAAATCGACTTTACAGCAACCCCTGGACCACTGAATGCCGCTGCCCATTTGGAGTCTGAGGAGCCAGCTGATTTCCTGCAGCTGTTTCTCACGGATGAGCTTCTGCAGCACATCGCGGATGCCAGCAATCACTTCCCAGACAATTATTTTCACACAAACCCCAGTGGACAAACACAAGCTCGCCTATTTTCCACGGACCAGCAAAGCCAGACCACAACGAAAGTGTCGGGTCTGTTTGCGCAAAGGCAAACGGAGTGAAACAAGAATGTGGTGTGAACTATGTTGTGTGCCCTTGCATCAAGGCAACTGTTTTATTTTATATCACACAAAAAAAAAGTATGTATGACACTGATGTATTTCATTTTTGTACATAGTTCAACAGTTCAGTCGTTTAGTGTTATGTGCAAATAAATTTATTTTATCAAAAACATATTTTTTGTGCTTTTTTTTGTTATTTTATAGAAGGCATGCATTATTTAGATGTTAGAGGTGTCATAAAAGCCATAAATAATAGTGTCAAAGTTCAAATTATGGTCAAAATGCATCAGTTTACAAAAAGCTCATTTTCTCAGTTTTTTCCCCAGGGATTGGAGTTTTCATGAAATTTAGCTATTTTCAAATGCCGATTGTTCAAGAATGGAAAAAGATAGGAACAAACATTTTTTTTCTGTTGAAAGAAGAGAGTCTCATCTTTCTTCGGGTGTGCTCCATGTCTATATAGCATTAGAATACAATATTCTGTGGGCCTTGCAATATTAGTCAAAACCCAGGAAAACTCTGGGATTGAGTGGGTTGCTCCAGTGAAAATGGCTGGTATTTAATGAGTTAAGACTGGTTAGGACATCCGGCTCGCAGTCCCAAGGTGCAGGGTTCGATCCCGGGACCCAGCTTTCCTGTGTGGAGGTTGCATTTGTGAGTGAGTTTGAGCGCAGATGGTTGTTCGTCTTTGCGTGCCCTGCGATTGGCTGGCAACCACTTCAGGGTGTGCCCCGCCTACTGCCCGTTGACAGCTGGGTAGGCTCCAGCACGCTATCCTTGTGAGAATAAGCGGATTGGATATTACATGTATGTGTTTATGCCCTAGGCCAGGCGAGGGCAAACTACGGCCCGGGGGCCACATGCGGCCCGTTAAAAGTTTTAATCCGGGCCGCCGAACTTGAAAAAAATTTAATGAATAAACCTTGTTAATGTTTTATTTTCTAAACACTGTGGTTTTCAAAGACAAATATTATTGTTGGAATGCTTTTATTCACTTTCATATAAAATTAAATGTATTTTTTTTCTCAGATGAGGTGAGGTTTCCAAAACACTCCATCCATCTGCTCCTAGTCCGGCCCCTCTGTCATATTTTAGAACCCATTGTGGTCCTCCAATCAAAAAGTTTGCCCGCCCCTGCCCTAGGCTTTGTGTCTTTGCTTGGTTGACTGTGTAATGAGTGTATGAATGCATTTCTTTCTACCAGACACCTTGGACTTCCCATGGCAGATTAATAATCTATTTTATCTATCCATCAGGGTCACGAATGTCATTTGATGAGTAGAGAATTTAGAGTCTCCAATTAACCTAATATACATGGATTTGCGCATGGAAACCTGAGAAAAAGCCCTTAGTCCTACTTTTCCATCTGAACCACTTTATCCTCACGAGGGTCACAGCCGTGACATCCCAGCTGACTTCAGAAAGTAAGTGGGCGACGACTCATGATCTCTTGGTTGAATAATATTGTTAGGGGCTCAAAATGGCCCTCTACAATAAAATGGCAGAAGAATATTACATACTCTCTGGCAGAAGAATATTGCGTTTTTTTGTTTTGTCCAATTAACTTAAATAAAACTTGGGAAAATTTAATGATTACATGTAAACCAGCTGGTCTTCCCCATACCAAGCCCTGGCTAAAACTGACTGAAAAATGCATGATGTGTGCCTTTTAAACTCCTCGGCCCATCCACTATGCCAGGGATGGGCAAACTTTTTGATTGGGAGGGGGGGGGGGCACAATGAGTCCTAAAATACATTTAATTTTAAACGAAAGTGAACAAAAGCATTACAACAATATATATGTCTTTGAAAAACCACAGTATTTAGAAAATAAACCATTAACAAGGCTTATTCATTTAATTTTTTTCAAGTTTGGGGGGCTGGATTGAAACGTTTAACGGGCCACAAGTGGCCCCCGGGCCGTAGTTTGCCCAAGTGCCCTAAGCCAATTGATTCTAAAAAATAACAGTTTTCTTCATCAAAACAACATTTTATGATCAACATAAATGTTAGTGAGTACATAAAGGTATACTCATTCGATCTATCATAACCCCATGCACTTAGACTGTACAAAAAAAAGAAAATTTTTATTTTAAAACCTAGTATTTCGCCATGACGTCACACGCTAGCGTCAAGTGCTTGGCGCTAAAAACCCGGAAGTAACAGCGGCGCTCGGTTTGAAAGTGGAGAGTTGTGCATGGTAGGCGAGTTCGGGAGAAATGTTTGTTGAACACGAGGACTGTGGCGTAGAAGATGGTTTAACAGCGATCTAGTGCGCACCCAACCGTGATGGCTGACCAACGAAATAAATGTGGACCGACGGAGTGGACTGACAGGACGTGGAAAACAGGTGTGTGGCATGTGTGCGTGTGCACGAATGTGGTAGCGCGTTCACTATGGTGGCAGCGATCGCAAAGCAGCAGCACCACTCCTTGACAAAAGTATTGTACTTTCTCTGATGTTTTGGGTTTGCTCTGCTTTGGGGTTTGTAGTTCTGGCCACGCAAAAGTAACAAAGCAAGTTCTTGGATGTCTGCTTTTTTCTTGAACTGTTAATTGGTTAACATCGTGGCTCTTATTTTTATCTAATGTATGGAGTTTGGTGGCTATCTATATGCACAACTATATTAGTTGCACTTGAAATTGCATACAGAAAATTAGTATAAATAGGTTACGCTATAAAGTATAACAATATTAACAATCGTTATTGTTGTTACTGTTTATTTATTTTATTTTGCAATAACTGTGCTCCAAGCTTAGCTGTTGTTCCAGCTGCCAAGTAAAAATATGTAATCTCACTCAATAATAGGAATAAATACTTAACTAACATCTCAATTTTTCGGGTTGGGCTGTGGGGGAGGGGAGGGTGGCTGCCTGACATAAAGCAGACTGTCCTGCACATGCGCAGACCAGCCGAGTGTGTGAAGTGTGCGTAAGTGCAGTACCGGGACCGACCACTAGACAGCGATCCTGAGTAATTTTTCCGCACACACATTTCTAGCACACTCGTCTTGTTTTTGTGACCTTCCTGGGAAGCCCTGAAACTTTGACAGGACCTCCCCCTGAGCTTCTTATCACTGAATTCAATGCTCTTTTTTGTGGGGCCCAGATTTTTGGTCCCCACAAAAATTTTGGTCCCCTACAGTGGGTGTGCTGTCCGATGTTGGTCCCCAACATGTAGCTTATACAAACACACACACACACCCCTACTTGTTTTTGTGACATTGTTGGGCCACCTGAGCAAAACTCACATTGTGGGAACCACCCTTTCTAGTGGTTGTACAGCTCTGAAAAAAATCAGGCAGTGTCCAGGAATTTAGTTAAACACAAAAACCACTTCAAATTACCAATTAATGACCTGGAGGTCAAATGAGTGACTCAAGTGCATGTAATTCAGTCACTGTAGCCCAAAGATTCTCTGGGCCAGTGGATGAACCATTATTCGTCTTGGACAGCATTGAAGCAGGCCGTAGCCTGGTTTCTAAAGCTGAAAGACTTACTGACAGAGTAAAGGAAAATAGAAAGGAGTTAATCACATTAGGTGAAGAAGGCAAGATGAATTTATTCAAGAGAACTGTCAAAGGAAAGTATTTGACCTGCGACGACTTGGATAAAGCAGAAAGAGAACTTGTGAAATACTGTCAAAGGCGAAGTTTCAAAAAAGATTTAGCCATATTTGAAAAACAAAAAAGGGTGAAGAAAAGTAGCCCACTTTACAAGTTCAATATAGTACTTCAAGATGGTGTCATGAGGGTTGGTGGACAGTTGAGCCACGCAGCCATGCCTGAAACAGCAAAACAGCAAGCCATCTTGCCAAGGATTCACATAACACAAAGCTAGTCCTGAGATACATTCATGAGATTACAGCTCACGCTGGAAGGAACCACATGATGGCTAATCTGCATCAACAGTTTTGGATACCTCGAGCTGCTAGAGTCATCAGAAGAGTGCTACCTGACGATCCGCCTTTCAAGAGAATTGGCGTTGATTATTTTGGTCCATTCTAAGTAAGTAGGGTTAGAGGACAAGTAAAGAGATACGGCGTGATTTTTACATGTCTCGCTGTACGAGCCGTACATCTGGAAATTGCATCTTCACGTGACACAGATGCTTGTCTCAACGCAATCCGAAGATTTCTTGTCAGAAGAGGACAAGTGAGAGAGATGTATTCTGATAACGGAACCAACTTTAGATCAGCTGACAGTGAAATGAAGAAATCAATCAAAGAATGGAACACTAAGTAAATCGAGAAACACTTGCTGCAAAAAGGTATTCAGTGGCATAGCAATCCCCCAGCAGGTTCCCACCACGGAGGAAGCTGTGAGCGACTTATTTGGTCTGTGAGAAAAATCCTGAATGTCACTGTAAAAGAACAAATTTCGGGTGAAGAAAGTCAATATACCTTGCTTGGTGAGGCTGAAGCAGTTATAAACAGCAGGCCTATCACAAGGACATCTTCCGACCTCAACGACTTGGAAGCACTCACACCCAACACTCTGTTGTGGCTGAAGGTCAAACCTGAGTTACCTCCTGGAGTCTTCTGTAAAGACGACCAATACGCCCCAATACGTACCTCTGGGAATGAGCTGGTCAGCTCTTTAAAGAGTATTATGTAAGTTGAAATACATTAATCCATTTTTCTTTTTTGGACCATCTTTAACTGTGTAGTGTGTAATGTCTAAAATACAAAATGATCTGATTTTAGGGTGCAGTTGACGACTGTGGCACAGGTCCTCGCTCTACAAGTGCTAATAGTCTTCGGCAAAGAGAAAAATCTGCCATAAGGTACAGAAAACATTGGCATCAGAGTAAATGGATGCATGTTTTTGCAATGTGCGAGGAAACTGGCGAACTCAGAGAAAACTACGCAGGCTTGGGAGAACATGCAAACTCTACACAGGAAGGCCGGAGCCGGAATCGATCCCACAACCTCTGCATTGTGAGACCATCGTGCTCACAAGTCGCCCACCGTGGCGGCCGTCCATTATGAATGCCATCCCACCATCCATTATCTGTACGGCTTCTCCTCACAAGGGTTGCGGGGGGTGCTGGAGCCTATCCCAGCTATCTTGGGGCAGTAGGTGGGGTACACCCTAAACTGGTTGCCAGCCAATCGCAGGTCACACAAAGACAAACAACCATCCGCGCTCACACTCACACCAATTTAGGGTGTCCAAACAACCTGCCATGCATGTGTTTGGAATGTGGGAGGAAACCGGAGAACCCACGCAGGCGTGTGGGAAACATGCAAACTCCAAACAGGAAAGCCGGAATCAATCCCGCGACCTCTGCATTGTGAGACCATCGTGCTAACAAGTCGCCCACCATGCATCCCTGCTAAATAAATGATTAATTTTTACATTTTAGTATTTGTAAGCGATCTTGTGTTCATGACAGCATTTTCAACAGTGTGGGTGTTTGTATGAAAGCATTTCACTCGTGTATGGGCATGAGCATGTTTCAGTTGTATTTATGAATAACAATAATTTCACAATTGTGCCTGAGCGCCTTTCACTGGTGTGTATGAGAATGTTTCACCTATGTGTATGAGCGCATTTGACGAGTGTATGAGCAACAACTATTTCACTAGTGTGTATGAGAGCGTTTCACTCGTATGTATGATAGCGTTTCATAAGTATGCATGAGCAACAACAATTTCACTGGTGTGTAAGAGTGCATTTCAGAAGTGTGAAGCGATTCCTGACTTTTGTCCCCAACGGCACCTCATACTCCCCATCTCCCGCTCACTTCTCCTGACCCCATGAGCCATCCCCGTTGCTACTACATGGAGATTTGATGTGTTTTTTTGTTTTTTTTGTTATTAGCTTCTTCAACATCTCTTCTGATTCTCATCTCTTCTCTGGCGCTCGTCTCCGCCTGTCTGATTTGAAGTCGACCTCAGAATTTGCACTATTTTGACATGACTTCTGTGGTAATCACTACTGACATATTGTGTCATTTGCTCAATAATACATTAAAATTATAATAAATAATAAAAATGGGTCCGGTGCCGAGCTCTGGCTTCATATCTTTAAAAGTGGTCTTCTCAAATCTGTTACTAATGGCCTCTAAATCGGTTGTGGTAGAGAAGGGGCAAATTAGACCTTATGGCATCTTAATTTGGTCAAGTCTTGTACCCATTTTCAAGGCCAGCGACTATTGCTTTAGCTATATACAAGAAAAGGATTACTCTGAATATACACAACAACAAATCCCAGATGTCCATCCCAAATGTTGTTTCAAAATAATCCAGTTCAGATGATAAACAAATGTATTGGTATGTTGAGGTCATTATTTCAAATCAAAATATACACTTCTTTTTCAGACAATGGGGAGGATCGAAGAAGTGGAAAAGTTGCAGGAGTAACTTCAAAACAATGCAAAGAGACAGAATCTGGAAGAATGTCAAGTTTGTCCATGTTTATATTTCTGGAATTTAGTGGGCGTGCATCTCGAAATGTTTGGGGATGGTTCGGGCTGCCAGACAAGACTTTCACTGCGAGCGCTGGACCACTGGATGCTGCGGCAAACAGCGGACTTCTTGCAGCTATTTATTACCAACAAGCTACTCCTGCACATCAATGATGCGGATGGCACAGACTGCTTTGCAGACAATTATTTTGAGGCAAAACCAAGAGGTCTGTAAGCACTCTGAAAACAAAGTAAAATATTTGACACCCACGGCAAAGAAAGCCATGCTACAGCATAGGGCTGGGCGATAAACCGAAAATTTACCGTTACCGAAATTTATTACAATGACCGAAATCATTTTGCCCATGTCGGAAAATTCGATGAATAAAAAAAGAAAAGCCTTTTGTCTGCGGCAATGTTCATGCCCCTTTAAGACCGCTACAGCGCCTCTAGTCATGTGACTCCACCCGTCTGTCGCTCTCGTTGCTGGCGATTCAAATCCAGAAGCTTTCTCACCACCCACAACACAACCATGCTGTGCTGAAAGTTCAAAGTGAGAAGCAAGGTTCGACAAGTGACAACAGCCCATGAACGGAGGCGACACCATACGAGAGAACGTCTCAGAGGTGGACGCGATAGCCTAGCACATAGCTAAAGATAAAGCTCGTCTAGTTACGTGGCGCGCACAGGATTTAAACGCTTCATGAAAGCCGTATTTCCCGATATGGACTACATCGGGCCGGGAGCTTAGACATGTCAAGCATTTTGCATCTACATCCGACTTGTGGTCGGGTCGCAACATGGATCCCTGATTGAGCCTAACTGTGCATTCCATAGATGACAAGTGGCGACTGCGCAGCAGAGTACTCGAGACGGCACATTTTCCCCGATAATACCCACTTGTTTATTTGGCTTGCATTGACATTTTCTTTCATTTTATTTCGCGTTTTTTTATTTGCCATTATTTACATCATGAGAGCATCTTGGCGCAATCTATTTGCAGAAAAAGATTTCGCAAGAGGTACCCTTTTTCTTTGTGACATTGTTCAAGTCATGCAAAGCAAGCTCAGGGTTCGCGGTTAACCGCTTCCCGATTGCCCGGGGCAAGTGAAATTTGGCCACGGGCAAGGTAAAATTATGGGCAACTTGCCCGACCGGGCAAGCATTTTTTAAAGCAGCCAAATATCTTTAATTTTGACGAAAACGGTGGTGTGATCTGTTTGTGTGCACTGTATGGTGATGGTTTAACCCAGACAACCCCTTATGTTTTGGTATGGTCCATTGGCCTTATCGGGGGTAATGGGCGGGCGCTACGGGGATCAGTTAGTTCAGTGAATGTCGAGTTAAAGTGGACGTCAATAAATCCCGCAGTATTGGAACTCGCTGTCGTAGCATCCTCATTTGAAGTTTGAAAAACACAACAAAAACCTACGATATTTTGGCCGAAAATTGACAGCCGGAAGTTTTCTTACCTTCTGCGCATGTTTACGAGTGGCGACGAGTTCGTTCAAATCCGAACATTTCGGATTCCTCTGACATGACTAAAATAGCTCGAATATTTTTAAGTAGACAATTCAGTTGTGAGTAAGGAAGGGAGTAATATTTGATTATTGGCTGTTAATTCATTAGCTCCATGATGTGACCTGACATAGTGTCAGTGACTGTGTTCTGTTTATGCTATGAAACTTATGGAGGCAGCACCACAGGCACTGGTCTTAAAGGAATACACAAATTTGCCACACTCATAATTTACTCATGTGATTCCTCAATTAATACGCTCTCCTGGACTTAAAATTGATCATCTGGATTGCTGTAATATCATTTTCCCAATTTAACATGCAGATTTGTTAATTATTAAAACTACAATTAACATTTTCAATAACTGCACAGGATGATACATTTGCTCTTGTGAGTAGGGTTTCATGGTTGATGATGAAAACAAGATTAATTTATGCTTATCAGATTATATGTTTATTTACATTTGTGGCGCACATTTTACAACCATAAACATTTTATTCTTAGAGAAAAAAAATTGTCACTTGCCCAAGTCGGGCAAGTAATTTGGCCACTCGGGCAAGGCAAATTTTAGTGGCACTTGCCCTATGGGCAAGCAGTTTTTAAAGTTAACCGCGAACCCTGCAAGCTATTTGGAATGTTCATACAAATGATTTTTGTACTTTTATTTTTCATTGAAAGTAAAGTGTACCAGTTGGTCAATAAAAAAAACAGTCAATATGCAATTCCTGCATTTATTTTGATTTTAGTCCACGTGGGAATTTATTGTGCATTTATCGTTATTGAGGTAAAATTGCTCGATTTCTCGCGATATTGATTTGAGGTCATATCGCCCAGCCCTTCTACAGCATGTATACAGTGTGAGACGTGTTGTGTTCACTTGCTCCAAGGCAATTGTTTTTAAGTGTATACCACATACCCAACGAATTGTGTAATTTGTATGGCGGGGTGTACACATGCGTTGCAAAAACACATGCACACACTGTCACTCACGCACTTCCGTATATAGTTTATTTCAGCACCTTTTGTCATGCTGTTTTTATTTTATAGAAGGAAAGCATTATTTTGATGTCTGAGCTGTCACGAAAGAAAAAATAGAACTGTTGAAGTCAAGTCAAGCTTGTGCTTGAAATGTTTGTTCTTAGTTTCTCAGTTTTTCGTGAGCAATGGGAATTCAGTTATATTCAAACGCTGTCAGGTAAAGGCTCCATATTTTTATAGCATTATAGCACACTATTCTGTGGGCGCTAGAATTGAAGGGTTTGCGTTAGTAAAAATAGGTGGGATTAAATGAGCTGAAGTGTATCTCTTGAGTGCTCCTTAAATATTTGCCTGTGTTGGTATATTTTATTTTGGTCGTGTCATGTTTATTCTTACGCTGAAAGAGACATGAGGTGTTCGAAAAAAATAAATGATTTTTTTTTTCCCGGTCAAAACTACCAATGGTGTCTGGTTTTTTTCCCTCCGTGAAATGTACGAGTTATCACTTTGACGCACATGATGTCACGTGGCTGGAGGACTGGAAACTTGCACGAACAACATTTACGTTGAAATGTAACAATGACACATATATCGACATCTAACAAACATGCATGGGCATCTAACATTGACACTTACATTGACGTCTATAACATAAACCATTACAATCACATCTAACAAACACGGACATCTAACAGACACATCGACATCCATCATAAACATTTACATAGACATCGACATCTAACCAACCTCTACATAGACATCTTACACACATCGACATCTAACAAACATTTACATAGACATCTAACATAAACACATCTAATATAGACACATAGATTGACATCTAACATCGACACATTGAGATCTAACATAGACATACATTGACATCTAACATAAGACTGTTACATCGACAACTAACATCGACACAAGGCTTTGTCAAATGACACGTCATGACGACATATACAGAGACACAAGGCACAACAGCATATTTTTGGTACAAATTGAACCCGATATGTTAGCTACCTCGTTCGACTTAAAGGGTTAGCGAACTTGTTATGGTGGTTGAGGCGTGGTGGCTACCCAGCTCGTGTAGTGTATATTAAACTTAAGTTAATAATTTATGACCAGTAAACACGGATGTTGTAACGCAAAACAATGTTCAAATGTTAGTTTTTTTTCAACACATTTCATGAGAAAAAGCTCTACTTGTCTGTGAGAAATGTATGTTGTAGACCCATTATATAACACAATATTACACAATTTTACATTGGAATTTCATTTAATAAAACATTGACAATTATCTTTACAAACACTGTGTATGATTCATCTTTTCATTTGTTGTTCAATGAGCAAAACAGTGGCGATCAAAACAGTGCAAATTAAATGACATTTTATAGGTATCTGGTTGCAATACAGTGAACCCTCGCTACTTCGCGGTTCACCTTTCGCGGGTTCAGTGCTTCGCGGGTCTAAAAAATATTCGGGGGCATTGTAGTTTCGCCGAGCGGCACGACGGGGCGCTGGAGTGGTTAGACGGCCGGCGTCCGCCGAAGAAGAACGTGGGCGAAGAGGAGAGTGGACAAAGAAGAGCACGTTCCCCCGGGCACGATTTGGGGCGACGTTTCGCGCGGTTCGGACCGTACCAGAGCTCCGGCCAGCGTGCGTGGCAGTTAAGCCGAAGAGGAACAACTTCCGCCCGGGCACTAGCGGGGCGACATTTCGCTCCGTTCGGGACCGTGCGAGAGCTCCGGAGGAGACCGGCCGGCGTGCGTGGTTGTTAAGCCGAAGAGGAACACCTTCCGCCCGGGCATGAGCGGAGCGCGAGGCTGTCAGTTATGAATGAATAAATGAATAAATAAATGAAGAATGCCAGGGCACACCGGACGGCGTACCAGCAGGTAAAAGTCGAAGTAATTAAATAAATACAAAAAGAAGTAATTGAATAAATACAAAAATAATGGCTGGGGAATAAAAAAATGTTTTAATAATTTTTTTTTTTTGTTATAACATGAATTTCACCCTCTCTCTCTCTACCCGTATATATATATATATATATATATATATATTATTATTTTATTTATTTATTTTTTTAAGCATTTTTGAAGGTGCGCCGCTACTTCGCACTTTTTTTTTAAAGCATTTTTGAAGGTGCGCCGCTACTTCGCACTTTTTTTTTTTTAAGCATTTTTGAAGGTGCGCCGCTACTTCGCGGATTTTCAGTTTTCGCGGGTGGTCTCGGTCCCCATTAACCGCGATAACCGAGGGTTCACTGTAGTAAGTTACATTCTAATTTACATTGACAGGTAATGGAAATGACTACTGGTAACCTCAATTGAACTGTATTTCAGTCAGAATGCCTCAAACATCATAAAAAAATAAAACGTTGAGTATTATTTCTCCTTCAAAATGTCAGAAGAAATACTCTATAATGGCCTGACGACATTAACATAGCTTATAGTATATAGCAGGGGTGGGAAAACTTTTTTATTGGCGGGCCACAATGGGTTCTAAAATTTGACAGAGGGGCTGGACCAGGAGCAGATGGATGGAGTGTTTTGGTAACCTCATCTCATCTGAGAAAAAAAATACATTTAATTTTAAATGAAAGTGAACAAAAGCTTGTCTTTGAAAAACCACACTATTTTGAAAATAAAACATTAACAAGGTTTTTTTTTTTTTTTTTCAAATTCGGCGGGCCGGATTAAAACGTTTAACGGGCCGCATGTGGCCCCCGGGCCGTAGTTTTCTCACGCCGGTATATAGCATAGCGGCATAGGTTCCCTCGTCAACATCAAGTGAGTTACCCTCTTACCAAGACCAAAATACGGGGCTCTCCATCTCCCGGTCACTTCTCCAGAACCCAACAGTCACCCTCGTTGCGAGAACTTGGAGATTCGATGTTTATTTTTTTTCCGCTTCTTCAACTTCGTGTCTGATTCTTTTCTCTTCTCTGGCTCCAGGATTCCGCTGTCAATCAGATGACGATTGAGGCGGGACTTCCGGTTCAAAGTCACCCTCAGAGTTTGCAACCATTTGAGATGGCTTCTGTGGTAATAACAACTGTCATAGGTGCAATTTGCTCTATAAAGCATTAAAAAAAAAAAAAAAAAAAAAATTACAAAAAATAGTCAAGTACAGCACTCGTCTCATAAACTAGGTAAGAATTTAGCGTTACTAACGTTGCTACACTATAAAGAGTGTTTTACTGACTAGCTAAACCCAGTTTGCTTAAACTGATCGTACACTGGACGAAATCTTACCGTTGTCTTTTTACAAATGGATTATGAAATTGTTGCAGAAATTGTTTTGCTGTGACGGAGGGCAAGTTTTATAAGGTTCGTTCATCGGGAAGGTTTTATATTAGACGAGGATGGTCTTGTTCTTCGGATTTTTTTTTTATTTATAAAAGGCCGAGCATTTGTATTTGCGCTCAGACTGTGTTGCACAGTGCACACGAACCAAAAGCTCTAAAGAAAACACAATACCCGATCCAAACGGAGGGACGTGTTATCTTTATCTTCCACACCGCCTATCTTGTACTGGCTTGCGGGGAGGTGCTGCCGCCTATCCCGTCTGACTTTGGGCGAAATGCGGGAGGGACGACCTGAACAGAGAAATACAAAAAGAAGCAGTACAGCGTCAGTGTAACTCCTTACGGGATAATATCCTCGTCGCATAAACAAGGTAAGAATTTCACGGTATGCATTTTGGTGAACTATAAAGCGTGCTTTACTGACTGGAGCGACGTCGAGTTAGCCTAAATGTATCGTGCATTGGACTAAATCTAGCAAGTTAGAATTATACGATTTGTTCTTCGGGAAGGTTTTATATTAGAGGAGGAACATTTTTTGTGATAAAAGGCCGAGCATTTGCATTTGCGCACAGTATTAGTCCACGAAACAAGAAATACCCATGTACAAATAACTTGCAATTATAATAGTTGGAGCTGTAACAAAGTGTTTTTCATACGGTGTTGTATAAATTAGCAGGAAATTAGAACACAAATTAAAACACGTACAGTAGATACAAGAAGAACAACGACAGTCACATGTTGAGTCGAAAGCTAAAGAATAAAAATGTGTCTTCAAAACGTTTTAAAAGTGGACAGAGAGGGGGCTTGCCTAACATTCAATGGAGAGTCAGGGAATGGACTCCGAGTGCAAGTTTCAGGCCATCTATCTCAAGAAAGAGCTTCTGATGCACCTCAAACGGGTACTGCAAATTTAGTAAGTTCAGCGCATAGTTAATTCCCATGAGCAGGAGACTGGCAACATTTCCACAACCTCATTTTCTTAAGCAACAATGGAAACAGAGGCATGGGATGTGTCTTCTTGTCCCTCACTTGCTTGGAAGACATAGAGTACGTGTGTCAAACTCAAGGCCCGGGGCCAGATCTGGCCCACAACCTAATTTTATGTTGCCCGCAAAGGGCAAATCATCTGCATCAACTTCCTGTTTCTAGCATATTTTCTTCACAACAACACTGAGATATGAGATATTGCCAATTATTTGTTACCAATCCTCCCCTTTTAAAATAAATTGAAAAATTGTTGAACAATTACTTACTAGCTTCTGATTTCAAAACTGGCTTTCCAATCAATTTATATGGGTTCACAGTCCCTCTGAGGGAAACCACAACTACGATGTGGCCCGTCCATAAAAATGAGTTTGACACCCCTGACATAGACCTTCAGTATTTGCTTGGCCTGGTCCTCTTTTGCTTGTTCTCTGCTGACTTCCTGAAAGAGCATATACATCCATGGTTAGGTGCATAATGTCCCAAATTTGTGTTTGCTTTTTATAGTTCTGAATATCGCTGTCTTCAGGCAGTATCCAAGAAGCTCCAGAATCTTCACCTTGCAGGAGACTTCCAATGGCACGTTTTTGCAATCATTAACACTGCATCATCCAAAGAGAGCAAACCATTTTCAACATTTGAGATTGGTCAGTAATATTTACAAGTAACACCCACTCGTGTGGATTGACCAATAGATTAGATCTAGAAAAACATGAAATTACTCAAATTATGACAACATGTTTCAGCCGGACACCAGTGATATGTGACAGTATTTGCAATCTGCATTACATGTTTATAACAGCATATATGAGAATCAAAAAATAAATAAAAAGGGCAATGAAAACGGAAATTAAAATAGAAACCTCAACCTCAAGGATAGGATTTTTGTAGAAATCTCAAAATCGAAACTTTGGACCTTCTGATTTATTTTGTCAATTACCCGAAAGTAACCTTTGCCAAATGCCAACCCTTTAGCCAGAGCAGGTCACATACTGGCAGCAATTAATTTATTTGAATATTGTGACAAATAAAAATGTTTGCTGCACAGTCTATGAGTTAATTGCAGCTTTAAAAACGTAATACTGTTGTAATTTACCTGGTAGTCCGTGATGAGTTCCTCTGCAGACTGTCCGAGGAATTTCATCAAGGAATGGATTATGCCCTCCCTTCCAGCTTCAACGTTTTGCTATTTAAAAAGACACAAGATGATTAAGTGTCTTAAATAAATAAAAGCTCACATATGCATTGCTTACATCCCAAAAAGTGCATCTCAACTTTAAATAAAAAAAATAGCAAGATATCCATAAGCTCTAACAGATCTTTTATTGTTTTATTCTGTTAATGCTTATAATGGACTTATCCAAAATAGTTTGATGCAAATTCTATTTGCAGTAATAAAACACAACCCTCTTACATGACTGAGTGAACTGAGCATAGGTCTTATTTCAGTGCCAGTAACTCGGCCTTTTTTTCCAAGTATCTCCTTCAATTCCAGGGTGTAAAGTTCCATCTTGGTTAGCCAGGTTCTCTCAAATTGAACATATGTAATTTGTTTGAACTCTTTCTTAATCTGAAACATTTTTCCCTCAATTAGAACATTTTCAAAATTAAGAAATCTAAATCACGATTTAAATTTTGATTAATCGTCCAGCACTAGAAGATACAGCAGCAGGTATTACTCCTCCTCTAAAATAATAAAGGCAGTACAATCATCACTTAATTTGACACAGAGTTTGGATTAATTGCTGGACTATGGTCTGATATTTGTCCCACTTGAAACTAAATCTGAATATTGGTTATTTGAATGTGAATATCTTAACTTTGATATTTGAATTGAAACCTGAATGTTTTGAATTGAACACTGAATTATTGAATTGAAAAACTGAATTCGAATTACATAAATTGTATATTTTTAATTTGATTCTGAATTTTTCGATCATAATGTTTTTGTTGAGAACTATATCCCAATAAACTTGAATGTAGGACTTTAAAATGCGTTTTTAATTCCTCAAAAAAAAGGTCTCCTCACCAAAAATTCAATACTGCATATGCTCAAATTCAGTTTACTAAGTAAAAATTCAAGACTCAGTGACAGACATACGGGAGCTTTAGGGTGCCTCAAGGATGTGCAATGGATTCCAATCACCTTCCACCTATCACATCAACCCCCCATCCTTCAGCAGATCCACTAGCTTCCAGTCAATCAACAAATCATTTTCAAAATTCTTCTATATATTTTCAAATCTATGGCTGGCGACCAGTTCAGGGTGTAGTGCGCCTTTCGCCCGTAGTCAGCTGGGATAGGCTCCAGCACCCTCCCGTGACCCTGTACCGGATAAGCGGAGTGGATAATGACATGACACATGACTTTCAAATCTCTTCACAACCTCGCCCCTCCCTACCTTTCAGACATCATCCATATTCCCACTCCATCCCGCGCTCTCCGGTCTTCATCCTCCTCACTCCACCCCTTGCCTGCCACCATGGGGGACAGAGCCTTCAGCGATTCGGTTCTCCAGCTCTGGAACTCTCTCCACCTGACCTCTGTAATTGCACCACCCTCCCTGTGTTTAAAACTAAACTCAAAACCAATCTGTTCCGCCTTAATTACTCTCTCCAATTCCAGATATGTCCCTCATCCACTTTATTGTATTTTATCCTGCTTGATTTACGTGTTGGTGTTTCTACCCGTATTTGTGTTTTTACTTTCGTATTTTACTCTGTACAGCGGCCTTGAGTGTCCTGAAAGATGCTTCCAAAAAAAAAAAAAATATATATATATATATATATATATAAACACACACACACACACACACACACACACACACACACACACACACACACACACACATATATATGTTGTTTGTTTTTTTTTCATGGTGGAAAAAAATTTAATCTAAATAACTCTAATGAATTTGTCTTTTATCATGGTGGTCTGTAGGATGAATTGGATCAAGAGCCTGCCAAGTGCACCATGGTGGTGTTTGTTGTCCGGGAGGAAGAGGATCTTCAGCCACCACATTACATCGGGGCAGTTATTGTAGGTGTGAAGGTTCTTTGTCAGTTGCCATCTCTTGCACATAGATGTGTGATGCTGTTTGGCCTCATCTCTCCACTAAACCTGTCTTACCTAAGTAAGTTAAAACACGCTTTTGATGCACCACAAAAAAATACTCATGGAGATAGAACCAAACAAATTGACACGAATAGTGTGCGGTTTGAGTGTCAAACTAAATATTTGATAGCCCAAAAAAAAAACATTTCAGAATGTCCTTTTTAACCGTTTGTAGGTTGTATTCAGAGAAAAAAACTACAGCATTTTTCTAAAACAAAATTACATCAATTTAATGTCTTTATTCCAAAGTAACAATATATATATATATATATATATATATATATATATATATATATATATGTGTATATATATGTGTATATATATATATATACACAGACCAGTTGTCCTTTCATTTTACCATGAAGAGTCCTGAGACCTCTATGGCCCTGGTTAGACGACCACCCACCGCTGTGTTGTTGGGAATAAATGTGCAACATTGTTCACCGAACATAGCACAAACACCACCTCTCTCATCCAACAATACATCAACAGTCATCCTGTTTCGGAATGCCATTAGAGATTGGTTGATAGCCGTTCATGCACAGTTTCAAACCCACTTTGCGTCCAATTACCTAATTTTTGCACGTTGTGATGATGCAGTTGACCTGTCTGCGTTCTTTGTTCTTCGTTCGAGGACTCAAATCCTGTTACTTGATCTGTTAATTTACACTTACTTACTTACTTACACTAAGGAGAACACCGATGGCTTCCATGTATGTTGAATCATTTTTTTTTTTTTTTTTGCCGTGATACTCTGCTTTCTCTTTTTTAACGTCACCGATGTCCTGTCATGACATTGGACAGTTCACACAGTTTATTAACAAACAATATAAAACATACCATTTACGATCAATCAATTACATTTTGTGAAATGGCACTCTCCAGAAACTACCAATAATCTATAAGCAGGGCCTAGTTATGAAAAACACATACAGATATGCACTAAGTCTCAAAACCTTTTACATTTTTGGGTGATTTATCAAATGATCTATCATATCCACACCACCACCAGATTTCCCCTCTTGATAGTGGATTGAAGTTTATTTCAACCACTATCAAAACCAGACACAGTGGTGGTGAAAAGATTCCTAACCGCTTAGCTCTGTCAGCAACATTAATGCTATTTAAATTTTCAAGAGCAACTATCATAGAAAACATGTTCATCTACATCAACTCTAGTCACAGGATACACGCTGACCCAATCCATACATGTATTATCAAGATAAGCATTAATATAATATCAATAATACAATTTCATTTGCTTATTTTGGATATCTCGTTGTCCAATTGCTATCTTTTCACGAAAGTACAGACTTTCTCCTGTAACTTTGTTCTGTGGACCAATAGTTGCCCACTTGAGTATTACTCATGGTTCCAACTCAAATCTATCAACATGTCGTCCAAGCTCCACAAATATGTCCCATCACTTTTTTTTTTTCAATTATCTGCTTGGTGTTTGCAAATCCATTTTGATTAGTAATTGGGATTCTTACTGTTGGTATTGTACTATAGTCACATCATAGTTTGTTTATGTAACTCTGGGTTGTTCCCACATATAACACAACAACAAAAATATCAGAATAAAATTGTATACATCCAACATAGAACAGCTGCTTTTAACCACTTCAGGGTCATTTTGTCTGAAATATCCCCTCTACTTAGTCTGGTGTCTTATGAAATAAGACCACCCTATCATCAGACTTCCGCTCATCTCCTTTGTAGGAGATTTCAACCAAAATGACCTTTTTACATGTGTCAAATGAACCAATGTTGACTCTTCTACTATATTTACAGCTGTGAGAGCTGTCAATAAAACTAAACATGGCATTCCCCCTTGGGTAATTACATATGTCTTATCTTCAAACGTCTTTCAAGCATCCAGTCTCCTGGCTCCACTAGTTTAGTGCCCTGCTAGGAGACAGAAAGATCCTCACCACTCTAAATTTGTGCCTGTCTTTGTTTTTCTAACACTTTTCACATGTAGTCAGCTAAAGTTGCTTCAGCATCTATTTCCCATTTGTTCTTAAATTTGAGGTATTCTATAAGGCCTTCCAAACAATGTTTTACAACGTCTCGGTCCTAAATACAATGAAATACAATACAGTGCAACTCTCTGTATATAACTCAAATTAACTCACATAAACACATTTACAGTAGATACCAGAAAAACAACAGAACAGCAACAGTCTCATGCTGAGTCAAAGGCCCGAATATTCATCTTCAAGCGAGGTTTAAAAGTGGACAGAGAGGCGACTCGCATAACATTCAATGGAAAGTCACAGTGCTTGTCGTTTTTACAAACAGTTTTACTAATTTCCATACACTGTGTCCACTGCCTCCCCGTTTCCTCAATGCATAGCCTTTTCACTTTTTTTTTTTTTGTTCATTCTTTTCACCAATCCAGAGCTTTGAGGGTGGTAAGCACAATTATCTTTCAAATCAACGTGAAACATTCCTATCTCTTTCACAAGTTAGTTAACAAAATGGGTACTATTATCACTGTTTATTATTTTCAGGAATACCATATCTCGGAATGATATCCTTACAAAGTACTTTTGCCACTGTCAATGCATCTGGATTTGTTGGTTAGAAAGAGTTCTAACCATTTCGAATTCACATCTATGATGACCAAACATTTATTTTATTTTTTTTCTTCACTTTGGTTTTTATCAAATAAGTCCATATGAATAATTTGAAATGGATATTGTGGTGTAGGAAAGCGTCCTCTGCGTGGACTCAAATTACCTTGTGAATTGTGTTTCGCACACGTTAAACATGCCCTACAAAAATGTTTCGAATAAGCATTAAAGCCGTAAGCCGTATAATAACGTAATATCTGATGCACCATTTCCCCTGTTGAGACATGTGTTATCCCATGACTCAATATAGCAGCCCATTTGTAAAGATTATTGTTTGGTCATACAGAGATCACGTAGCGATGTTACACCATTTTCCTCCAAAGCCTTTGTTTAACTTTGGGACTTCTATCACTAAAACGTGTATGTCCGCAACAGCTTCTTTAGCTGTATTGTCTGCAATGTGTATTCAAGGAAAACACTTATGCAATGTATGCGCTACACATTTTAAGACGACTATATGTGTAAATAGTAACACAATTTACTCTCTTTAGTTTACACGCTTTTGTTTAAGATACTAATTCTGTTGCATGAGCTGAGTAATTTGAGGAGTAACTGCTAAGTTCTTTTTCCCAGTGTCATTTGATACAACTACAGTATTTTATTTATTTATTTATTTATTTATTTCCATCTACAAATAGCACTTCTCCGTTTTCTGAAGGCGAATCTTTTTGATGCCTTTACTTTTGGTTACTTTTTTCTACTAACTCATAACAATCTAGTTTTGTACCATCCTCCTGACATAATAATGACAGCCGGGTTTAATGTTGTACATCTCTCTATAATCAGATGTGGTTTTGATAACAATGTATTCATACACTATAAATGTCCCGCCGGTGACAAAAACGTCATGTTCATCAGCAAAAGCAATGCAGAAACCGCACGTGGTACTCTCAAAACCAGAGGATGGAACAAAACTATGGTTGCACTTGTTTCTGCAATTTCCAGATTGTGGGACTAATAAAAGACCATCTTTATCTTAATCTTATATCTACAGCAATAGATACTGCATTAACTGTTCTCATGCAGTGCTTCAATGCACATTCTACGTTGTCTAGTTTGGAATAGAAGTATGCGATTGGTTTCATCTTATCTCCATGTTTCTACACTAAAACTAAGGCCTTTTGCATCTGGACAAAGGGTCAGTGCCATACTTAATACGAACACTTGTTTCCTTTCACAAAAGCTGAATATGCTTTATCAGTCCAGTGTAAGGACAATGTCATTTAGAGGTTTTCCTCATTCATCATTTTACTCAGTGGCACAGTAATTTCTGCATAATTTGGAACTCAGACTTTACAATAATTTGTTAATCTTAAGCATGTTAATTTTATTTTTATTTCCTATTTTTCTAACTTTATGACTCATTTTACTTCAACCAGTTCTACCTCAAAGTGAACAAGTACACATCAATGTTATTTGTAGTCTCTAATTTCTTCTCTGCTTTAATTCCTTGGATGTTAAGATGGCGGCGCGCATGGACGCAGCGGCTAACAGCTCCCCCTCACAGTGCTCCTTATTACTTTTTATTAGTGTTTGCTTGCTCTTATTGGCATCAACTGAGGCACAACATCGATATACCCGCCAGGACATCGTGAACATTGGATATCGATGCGAAATAACCATCACAGAGGAATTTTGCTATGATCGCAAAATTCCGAACGAACTGGCGAGGCTGCCCGGCTCACCGTGGCTGGTCATCGGGACCGGGAGGCGGCGCAGGCGACGCAGAGAGAGGAAGCAGAAGCGAGGCTGCAGGTCCGGTGTCTTGCAACGGCTGCGACGGCAGCCCCATAGGCAACCACTACCGAGTCTGCACCTCACCAACGCCAGATCCGTGGTCCACAAAATCGACGACCTGGGATTACAAATCCTGGGAAACCGCTATGTGCGCGATAGCAGTGTGATCGTCGTCACGGAAACCTGGCTGCACGCAGACGTCCCCGACGCTAGCATCCAGCTGGCCGGGCGCTCGCTACATCGCGCGGATCGGACGAGGGACACCGGTAAGAGGAGGGGCGGGGGGCTCTGTGTTTACGTGCATGAGAACTGGTGCGGCGATAGCACGATCGTCGAGAAGCACTCTTCCCCCGACATCGAGTTCATGTCCGTTAAATGCCGGCCTTATTTTCTCCCGAGGGAGCTAACGGTAGTGATTCTCGCAGCTGTTTACATCCCTCCCGACGCTAGCACTAGCACGGCGCTCTCGCTACTCGCGTGCGTCATCAATAAACATCAGCGGGCGCACCCTGATGGCGGTCACATTGTAGCGGGAGACTTTAATAAGGCCAATTTAAAGACTGTACTCCCAGAGTTTCACCAGCATGTCAAGTGCCCGACGAGGGGAGACAACACTCTCGACCATGTGTACTCGAACATCAAGCACGCATACAGAGCCCTCCCACTCGCCCCCCTCGGCCAGTCAGACCACCTGTCCTTGCAGCTCGCACCTGCGTACACCCCTCTCAGGCGCAGATTCAGGCCTACCACAAAGACTGTGAAAACCTGGCGTGACGACGCCATGAGTGAATTACAGGACTGCTTTCATGACACAAACTGGGACCTCTTTGATCATCAGGACCTTGATGTCTACACGCATTGTGTACTGGACTACATCAAGTTCTGCATGGAAACTGTGTCCCAACAAAAGACTATACGGACCTTCCCAAATGCGAAGCCCTGGATGTCCAGCAGGGTTCGCGCTCTCCTCAAGGCCCGTGACGCTGCCTTCAGGTCAGGCGACAAAGCCCAGTACAGGGTGGCTCGTGCTGACCTGAGCAAAGGCATCAAGCTAGCAAAGGCAACCTACAAGGGGAGGCTGGAGGCCCACCTTGCCAGTAACAGACCACGGGAGGTGTGGCAGGGTCTACGGAGCATCACCAACTTCCGTGGCAGCAGCACGACCTCTGCAGACCCGAGTGCATCGCTGGCAGAGGAGCTTAACTGCTTCTTCGCTCGCTTTGACTCGCCCCAACCATCACACCCCCGCACTTCAAGCTCCAACTCCCCCCCACTCATCGTAGAGGAACACGGTCAACCCCAGGAAAAGCTACTGGACCCGACGGAATACCAGGCAAGGTCCTCAGAGCATGTGCCCACCAACTGTCACATGTTTTCTGCAGGATCTTCAACCGCTCCCTGGCTCAGGCAGTCATCCCCTCCTGCTTGAAAACCTCCACCATTATTCCTGTCCCCAAAAAGTCACCAGCCGTCCACCTGAATGACTACCGTCCTGTTGCTCTCACACCAGTCATTATGAAGTGCTTCGAGAGGCTGGTTCTCCAGCACATCAGGGACTGCCTTCCTCCCACTCTGGACCCCTACCAGTTTGCATACCGGGCTAACAGATCCACTGAGGACGCCATCGACACTGCTCTGCATGTTGTACTGGGCCACCTGGAACAACAGCGGAGCTATGCAAGGATGCTCTTTGTGGACTACAGCTCGGCATTCAACACGATCATCCCAGACATCCTCGTCGCCAAACTGGACACTCTCGGCCTCCCTGCCCTCACACGCATCTGGATTAAGGACTTTCTGACCAACAGACCCCAGACTGTGTTGCTCGGCCCCTACACGTCCTCCACCCTCATGCTGAGCACCGGTTCCCCCCAAGGATGCGTGCTGAGCCCTCTCCTGTACGCCCTCTACACCTACGACTGCAGCCCGGCCCACGGCAACAACACCATCGTCAAGTTTGCTGACGACACGACAGTGGTCGGTCTGATCTCGGAAGGTTACGAGACAGCCTACAGAGAGGAGGTAAAGAGACTGACAACTTGGTGCAAGGACAACAGACTGCACCTTAACTCTGCTAAAACAAAGGAGATTGTCGTCGACTTCAGGAGGAACAAGACGCTGCCGCCCCCCCTCTGCATCGAAGGCGTGTGTGTGGAGAGGGTCCACACGTTCAAGTTCCTGGGAGTACAGATCTCCGATGACCTTTCTTGGAGTCACAACACCACAGCAGTGGTAAAGAAGGTCCGCCAACGTCTGCACTTCCTGAGAGTCCTCAGGAAATTCAACCTGGACAGGAAGCTGCTGCTGGCCTTCTACCACTCGTCCATCGAGAGCCTGCTGACGTACTCTGTCTCCACCTGGTACAGCGGCTGCACTGAGGCGGACAGAGTGAGGCTCCAGAGGACAGTCAAAACAGCGCAAAGGATTATTGGCTGCCCTCTCCCCTCGCTGTCGGACATCTACACCGCCCGGTGCCTCAGAAGGGCTCTCAACATCGTCAAAGACAATACCCACCCAAACTCACACCTGTTCGACCTGTTGCCCTCTGGCAGGCGCTACAGATGCATCAAATCAAGGACCAATAGACTGAGAAACAGTTTCTTTCCGAGAGCCATCTCCATACTGAACTCTCACACACACACGAGACCACCCTAACCTTGCAAAACAGCATTGTGATGTGTTTCTATATGCCCTATTCAGTCTTATTTATTTATCTAATTTATATATTTGTCTGTATTATTGTTGTATTGCACTGGAGAGGGGAGCCCTCTAATCTCGTTGCACACTTGAGTACAATGACAATAAAGGGATTTCTATTTCTATTTCTATTTCTATTTCTAATGTAAATACTAGCCCTTCTTATCAAATTACCATCTTTTTTTTCCGTGTCATTTCCATCTGTGCATTTCATTCCAGTTACTAACTACAGTTACCTTAATAGAAAGATCATCAACTGAAGTATGAAACATAACATATTTATTTC
Organism: Idiotropiscis lumnitzeri; assembly: GCF_059441095.1. NCBI lineage: Eukaryota > Metazoa > Chordata > Actinopteri > Syngnathiformes > Syngnathidae > Idiotropiscis > Idiotropiscis lumnitzeri. The sequence goes on along the minus strand of NW_028283634.1, from coordinate 580,923 downwards.
TTCAAATCATCCTTACAGCAGAACCTAATTCTTATCCTTATTCATTTGTTCAAGTCACACCTTCTTCAATCACCAAACTCTCTCTCTGACTTCCTCCCCCTACTTGGGAACGAGCATCTAACTTCAAAGAGCTGTTAACTCTTTGTTACAGCACACTCATGAGTTACGATTACACCAATACCCATTGCCCTCTGTCAAACTTTCCTCACTCCTTTTTTTTTTTTAATTTTCCAAATTCACTGTAGCCTTACCAAAGCCACTCAAAACTATCAAGGTATCAAATCAAAAACTACAAAATCAGGAAACACCTATGCTCCTACAAGGGTTTCTCATGCTCACTTCTTCATTCAATTAAGATTTCACAACACCTACTCCTCTCTTTCTGAAAAAGACACAAGTATACAATTAAGTAAAACCCATCATCAGAATGATATACCTTGTCTGTCGGATCATGTAAGTATAAATTGTGCCATCAATAATCTTTTTCTGTAAATTAATCACATCCCCACAACTTGGGCTCTCATTGTTCTGTAAAAGTAAACCTAATTTCAATTCATGCAACCAACTCAGTGTCCTTCTGGGTCCCTCAACCACACAGGTTCTAATTCTTTTACTCTAGACAGTTTTCCACTTGCAAATCTGACTATGACACATTTCTCTTGCTCTATCATTTGGAATTAATTTATTACAAGCAATCCTACATGCACCAGTGTCACATAAAAAGGTAATTGGTGACCCATTTACCAATAAGGTTATTTCAGCTCAGTTATTTCATCAAAGGCCAATATCTCTTGTAAATTTAGGAGGACCTCTTCATCTAGAAACTCATCTGTTCCTTGATCAGCCTCTAAATCCTGTTTAGATGCTTCCTATCCTAGTCATGCTGAAGGTTGCTTTTTCTCAGGGCAATCTCTTGCTATATGGCCTTCTTTACCACAACGCCAGCAGCCTGATGTATTTTGCCTGTTTGCTCCTCTTCCTATTCTTCCTCCTCTCTGTCGTCTGCCCCTTTGTCCTCTAAAGCTACCGGCCCTTTCCACCTCGATAAAAGACCTCCTCTCCTACCTGTCCTACCTGACCTGTCCTGTCTATAGACCTCTGCTTCTTTTTATTTTCTATCTTCTCAGCATGGAGGGCGTGATTTACATACTCCTCCAGGGTACCTGTTGGCAGGCAAATGAAATGTTTATTTACCCACTTATGAATTACCTCTCTTGAGCCTGCATGTAAAGCATTCTTCAACTGCTGTTGAAATGGCCCATTTACATTACCATTTTCCTGTAGCCCGCTGTGATTTTTAAACACAGCTGTCATTCTCACTTTGTGTTGCTCAAAAGTCTCATCATCCTTTTGTTTTACTCTTCCTATTTCAGTGTAATTTGCTCTATCTGACTTTTCGCATTCCTTTCCTTTGCTTATTTTGTTTTCATTCTCTTTTTGTTTCCTGTATCCCTCTTCTCTTTTTAAGGCTACCCTCATCCAATATTCTGTTTCCTCAAAGCCATTTTTCTTCATCTTTTTGGGGTCTTTTTCGTCTTTCCTATGATTGATCCCTGCAATGCGGCTATTTTTTGTGTATTTAACTGACCATTAAAGCCATGTTCAGTTATCCATGTATCTAAATACTGAGTTTTATCAGGATCCTGTTTTTCGATGAACTTCCAATCTCTACACTGCAGCGTATCCCTGGGTTTTATTTTACTACCTAATATCCCCATTTTAGAAAATTTGGACCAGTTTGTCAACACCTAAGGTGTTCTAAAAACTGGTTTCTCATCAGTAGGACAGCAACTCAAATTTCCTGTTGTGGTAATTCTCAATTCAACCTTTTCAGGTGGAGAATTATTGCCTTTGCATCCACACCAGTCTGCTGTGTACAACCCTACTGTATTACATCGGATAAAATACCAAGTGGTATTTGTAATCCCCAATCACACCGTTCACTCACTTTACATACGGTTTGCGCAAACATTCACACACGGAATTTAAGTGTACACACAGACTCCGCCGTCCTACTTTCTCCACGGAATTTCTCGGACTCCGCCGTCATATACCTGCCATTGACTAGTATTCACAGGGTTTTTTTATTTCTCACTCCACTGTCCTTCATGGACCTGCCATCGACTAGTATGCACAGGATTTCTTATCTATACACAATTTCTTTCTCTTTTCTCTATCTTTCTTTCTTTCTCTTTTCTTATTTCATCTCTACTTCATGTCTTTCTTTGCTTTTTTTTCTTTTTTATGTTTTATTTTTATTTATTTATTCTTAATGCTCATTTATTTATTCTGAACACTTATTTATTTATTCTTAACGCGCAATGACCTCCAGTCAGTCACTTCCCCCCTAAAAAAAAATATCTCACCACTGTTGTCTTCCCTCCATTGGATCGCCGTCAACCGTCAGATCCCAGCTGGTGGGGTGAGGTCCAGTCCTGGAAAAGGATTTTTAGGCTCTCTCTAGTGAGCCTGCCATGGCCATGGTCTTTCTGGAGTTCACCACACCCGCTGGAATCCTCAGGTATCTTGGCTTCCCGCTCGAAGGACCAAAATAATGTCAGGTTCAATCACCTAAGCATTCACTGAACAAAGGCAAAATGAATGAAAGGAAGACAAGAGTTGATCTTTTACTCGCGAGGAGAACGAACGGAGGTGTGCTCAGTTACATCTCCAACTTCGTTCTGGAGCACACTCCGCCGAGCCCTCTATTTTATTTGGGAAGTCCCTAAACAATACAATGTATTTGCACTAAGGAACGAAGGGGGGAGCACCAGCAGGAACATGTAAACATTTCAGACACAAGAGGAAAGACAGACATCAATGGCAGTCATTTACTGATTGAAAAGGCAGATATGCCTTTTAGTGCTCTGGCACTAAAGTCTCAGTCCTTTTGGTTCAGAGGTGTGTCTCGGCACACCTCCTTTGATGTTGTAGACGTTGATCCTGTCTTCAGGCATCCGCTTCTCTTGAAGTCTTCTCATCCATATGGTCAAACATAGGTCACACTGTGGAACAATTCTTTTGCAATACTAATAGAGTAAAATATGGGATAAAATATATCTTCAACCTAACAATAGTGTAAACTGACATACTGAAGACTGGACAGTCATTAATTTGATTGTCCAGTCTTTCCCTCATGAGATAATGCTTCACTTAGAAAATGTGTACAGCGCGAGCTGAAAATGCATTTGCAGTACTAAACTACCACATTTCTATAACAGCTTAATTCAACGTTTCCAATGTAAATTTCTTCCTTTATATAGTGTAAACTGACATACTGAAGACTGGACAGTCATTAATTTGATTGTCCAGTATTTCCCTTATGAGATATTGCCTCACTTTGCAAATGTGCACAGCGCAAGCTGAAAATGCATTTGCAGCACAATAAAAACCCAAACTTCTATAACAGCTAAACCAAACGTTTCCAATGAAAGATTCCACCTTTATATCGTGGAAAAAGACATCCTGAAGCCTGGACAGTCATTAATTTGATTGTCCAGTATTTCCCTTATGAGATAATGCCTCACATAGCAGAATCATAAAAACATGGACGTGATGGTAAACTGTCCATTGTGCCGATAGATGGTATTCTCATGAGGTTAGGCTTGCTATGGAGAGTGGCATGGGGGTTGTGTCTCATGGTTGGAATGGGAAAGATGTCAATTTGGGACACATCGTCAGTAGTGTTCCATCAAATCACTGGGTGTTTCGGCCTTTATCACTAGACACCCTCATCGATGGTGGCCAGCGGCCGGTTGATCACGCCCGCGCTTATGTCCCATGCCCAATTAACTGTGGTGGATGGTTCTGCCCTGGGTACTCAAGTGGGATGACGCAGATTAGTGGTGGGATGGGGAGGGGGGACGGGGGTCATGTTGCTGATCTATGAGCCCAGTAGGGGTCCTTCCTCTTCATCCAGATCCACTGGCTGCTTCTTTCAGCCGCTTTAGAGAGCGATCTGACTGTGTGCCGCAGAGCCTGTCCATGGATTCCCAGGTCTTTCAGCAGCTTGATGGTTGATGAGGCCAGAAACCCTCTGCATCCAACTTCGACGGGATAGACCTTGGCTTTCCACCCTCGTTGTTGTGCGTCCGCCGCCAGTTCAGTGTAGCGCAACTTCTTACGCTCATAGGCCTCTTCAACTGCATTTTCCCACGGGACTGTGAGCTCTGCAATGTAGACAGTCTTCAATGAATGGGACCACAGCACTAAGTCTGGCCTTAGGGTGGTGGTTGCAATCTCTGCTGGGAAGATTAGTTGCTGACCTATATCGACCAGCATCTTCCAATCCCGAGCCTTGGTTAGCTGACCAACTTCTGGCTTGAGAAAAGGATGGTTGGGCTTTTCCTGTCCCTCTCGGACAAATTTTGGTGCTGTAATGGTAGTGGTGGCTCTTAAGGGCAAGGAGTTGATGGTAGTTCTCCTGCTTTCAAGCACTGCTGCCAAGCTCTTGAGGACCTGGTTGTGCCTCCAGGTATAGCGGCCTTGTGTGAGGCTGGTCTTACAACCAGTCAGGATGTGTTTGAGAGTTGCTGGTGTTGGGCAGAGGGCACAGGTTGGATCTTCGCCATACCACTGGTGGAGGTTTTTTGGGGATGGCAGCACGTCATTGGTAGCTCTGATGATGAAGCTGATGTTGCTAGCTTCCATCTCCCAGAGATCCCTCCAGCCAAGCTTTCTTTTCTCCAGGCCTTCCCACCTCATCCACTGTCCCTGCTTGGCAAGCGAGACAGCCTTTGCAGACCTTTCAGCCTCTTCCTGGCGGCGCACCTCCTCCACGACCATTTTTTTCCTCTCTGCGGTTGAGGCCTTACACCAAGTTGGTTTGCTTGCTGTAAGGCCAAAGCCTCCTCTTCCCCTCTGGACGTGTCCCACAATATCGCTGTGCCTCAGGGCTGCTGTGGCATGCTGCACTGCACTGGATGGTGTCCATTTCCGTGCAGTTGACAGGGGTGGTGCCGTTTCACTGATGGTCCGGTCTCTGGAGTCCGTCAGCGTCATCTGTAGTCTCACTTTAGAGCACTTGTATTCTTCAGTGAGACTTGTGATGGGCAGTTCGAGGACTCCTTTGCCATAGAGGCTGATGTTATTCAGACAGCGTGGGACACCAAGCCACTGTTTCACATATACTGTGATGGCTCGCTCCATCTTCTCCACAGTTGTTAGTGGGACCTCGTAGACAGTGAGTGGCCACATCACGAGAGGGAGAAGCCCAAATTGCAGACACCAGAGCTTGAGCTTCCCTGGTAGTGGAGTCTTGTTGATGTTGTTCAGGTCGTTGATGATATCCTGTCTTAGCTGCTGCACCTGGTTTTTATCCTTAAGACTTGAGTCATACCATCTGCCCAGGCTTTTGACAGGTTGTTCTGCCACCGTTGGTATTGGTTCGTCACCAATGCAGAACTTCACGTCTTTTAGCTCTCCCTTGATTATCGAGATGCTACGTGACTTGTTCGGCTTGATTTTCATCCGGGCCCAGCTGATGTTTTCCTGCAGCTTACCAAGTAGCCGCCTGGTGCAAGCTGCAGTGGTGGTCAGAGTGGTCATGTCGTCCATATATACTCGGACGGTGGAAGGCGGATCCCGTTCCTGGTTCGCTCACCCCGCCACCCATTTTGAGGCCCTGATGATGACCTCCATGGCCATTGTAAAGGCCAGGGGTGAGATCGTGCAACCTGCCATGATGCCTACTTCTACTTGCTGCCATGATGTTTTGAAGTCGGGTGTTGTGAAGCACAGCTGCAGGTCTTCAAAGTAGAATTTTACCAAGGTAGTGATGGATGTTGGAACGCGGAAGAAGTTGAAGGACTCCCAGAGAAGGCTATGCGGAACTGAACCAAAGGCATTGGCTAGGTCGAGAAAGATGACATGAAGATCCCCTTTGTTCTTCTTCGCTGCTTGAATCTGATGCCAGATCATACTGGTGTGCTCCAAGCAGCCAGAGAATCCAGAAATTCCAGCCTTTTGTACGGATGTGTCAATGTACTCGTTTTTTCTCCAGGTAGGTGGTGTGTGTCAAGACGCTGAAAAAGATTTTCCCTTCAACGTTGAGAAGGCTGATTGGCCGAAATTGACTGATATCTGCGTCCTTCTCTTTTGGAATTAGTACACCTCCAGCCCTTCGCCATGCCTTTGGTATTATCCCCTTCTGCCAGACGATTCTCATTAGCCTCCAAAGATAGCGTAGGACATCTGGTGAGTTCTTGTAGAGCTTATATGACACTCCATTTGGTCCTGGTGCAGATCCTGATCTTGCACGCCCACCATGTTCTCCACTTCTTTCCATTTTGGAGGGCCGGTCTCGATGTTGACCTCTGGTGGTCGAATGGGGGGGATATCATGTGGGATGGCTAGCTGTTCATGCCTTTTCGTGTCTTGGTAGACCTTTTCCAGGTGCTCTTCAAGTTCCTTCTTTGAAGTTTGCAGGAACCCGCTTTTGTCCTTAGCGAAGAGATCTTTGACAAACTTGAAGGGATTTTTATAGAACAGGGTTCTTGTGTGTTCCTTCTTCCTGCGAAGTTTCCTCAAGTTCTCTGCTCTTCGTAAGGTTTTCAACCGGAGCTTGATGTCCCCATGGAGCAGCATGAGACCTTCTCTCTCTGGATCAGAGGCTTTTCTCCACTGTTTCCGCAGGTCCCTTCTTTCCCTGATCAGTCTCTCTATCTCTTGTTGCCTCCTAGGTTTGGTTGGTGGTGGTATTTTGTTGGTGGTTTTCCAGCTGTTCACTCCAAAGCGCTCCTCTCCATAGTGGTAGATGATGCCACCGATGTGTTCCAGCTTTCTCTCTGCAGTGCCCACTTGTTGCTCCAACATTTTCACCAGGTCGTTATTGACGGTTTCCCACTCTCTCTTCTCAATAGTTTTGGGCCACCTCACACTCTGTCTGTGCCCTTTGATCTTGTTCTCTTTGGGAGGTCTCTGTGGCTGGGTGGGTTCTACCTCCTGCAATTCTGTGTTTATAATACCCTCCTCAGTGACAGGGGGGCTGATGCTCTGCGAACTTTGGGTTTTTTCCCGTCGCTGTGCTTCACTCGACTGATTTGACGCATTACTTCGTAAGAAGTATTGGTCAATGCGAGGCCCTTGACTCGGCTTTCCCAAACACCGCTTCTTTCCTTGGTGGATCTTCAACCCTGTAACTGATGTTACTTTTGCCCAGCCACAGGTGCAGACCTGAAGTGAGTGTCCTGCTGCCATTGTCTCATGCACCGTGTTCTTGCTCGTAGTCATGTTTGTTCCTAGGTCTGTAGCCGTGTGGTCAGTCATTGAGCCATCTTGCGCCCCCGCTCTCGCAGGCTGTAGGGGTGTCATTCTTTGTAGACTTTCTGTAGCACTTGGCGGGTGTCTCCAACAAACTGAACACAGTGTCAGAGACTGCCAGCATGGGTAGCTAGCCCATGTCAGCCCCAGTGGGGTCTATTCCCTCCTGTCAGCAGTCTCTCCAGGCTGTCACACAGACTTTTTCTAAGTGTTGCTGTATCTCATGAAGGAAATACTGGACAAAGAAATTAATGACTTCCCAGGCTTCAGGATGCATTTTTACACTATATAAATGTGGAAATTTACATTGGAAACGTTTGGTTTAGCTGTTAATGAAGTTTCGTTTTTTTAGTGCTGCAAATTCATTGTCTGCTGGCGCTGTACACTTTTTCTAAGTGTTGCAATATCTCATGAAGGAAATACTGGACAATCAAATTAATGACTTCCCAGGCTTCAGGATGCCTTTTTACACTATATAAATGTGGAAATTTACATTGGAAACGTTTGGTTTAGCTGTTAATGAAGTTTCGTTTTTTTAGTGCTGCAAATTCATTGTCTGCTGGCGCTGTACACTTTTTCTAAGTGTTGCAATATCTCATGAAGGAAATACTGGACAATCAAATTAATGACTTTCCAGGCTTCAGGATGCCTTTCTACACTGTATAAAGGTGGAAATTTACATTGGAAACGTTTGGTTTAGCTGTTATAAAAGTTTGTTTTTTTAGTGCTGTAAATGCATTCTCAGCTCGCGCTGTACACATTTGCTATGTGAGGCATTATCTCATAAGGGAAATACTGGACAATCAAATTAATGACTTCCCAGGCTTCAGGATGCCTTTTTACACTATATAAAGGTGGAAATTTACATTGGAAACGTTTGGTTTAGCTGTTATAAAAGTTTGGTTTTTTAGTGCTGTAAATGCATTTTCAGCTCGCGCTGTACACATTTGCTATGTGAGGCATTATCTCAAAAGGGAAATACTGGACAATCAAATTAATGACTTCCCAGGCTTCAGGATGCCTTTTTACACTATATAAAGGTGGAAATTTACATTGGAAACGTTTGGTTTAGCTGTTATAAAAGTTTGGTTTTTTAGTGCTGTAAATGCATTTTCAGCTCGCGCTGTACACATTTGCTATGGTGAGGCATTATCTCATAAGGGAAATACTGGACAATCAAATTAATGACTTCCCAGGCTTCAGGATGTCTTTTTACACTATATAAAGGTGGAAATTTACATTGGAAACGTTTGGTTTAGCTGTTATAAAAGTTTGTTTTTTTTGTGCTGTAAATGCATTTTCAGCTCACGCTGTACACATTTGCTATGAGAGGCATTATCTCATAAGGGAAATATTGGACAATCAAATTAATGACTGCCCAGGCTTCAGGATGCCTTTCTACACTATATAAAGGTGGAAATTTACATTGGAAACGTTTGGTTTAGCTGTTAATGAAGTTTCGTTTTTTTAGTGCTGCAAATTCATTGTCTGCTGGCGCTGTACACTTTTTCTAAGTGTTGCAATATCTCATGAAGGAAATACTGGACAATCAAATTAATGACTTTCCAGGCTTCAGGATGCCTTTCTACACTATATAAAGGTGGAAATTTACATTGGAAACGTTTGGTTTAGCTGTTATAAAAGTTTGTTTTTTTAGTGCTGTAAATGCATTTTCAGCTCGCGCTGTACACATTTGCTATGAGAGGCATTATCTCATAAGGGAAATATTGGACAATCAAATTAATGACTGCCCAGGCTTCAGGATGTCTTTTTACACTATATAAAGGTGAAAATTTACATTGGAAACGTTTAGTTTAGCTGTTATAAAAGTTTGTTTTTTTAGTGCTGTAAATGCATTTTCAGCTCGCGCTGTACACATTTGCTATGTGAGGCATTATCTCATAAGGGAAATACTGGACAATCAAATTAATGACTTCCCAGGCTTCAGGATGCCTTTTTACACTATATAAATGTGGAAATTTACATTGGAAACGTTTGGTTTAGCTGGAAATGAAGTTTCGTTTTTTTAGTGCTGCAAATTCATTGTCTGCTGGCGCTGTACACTTTTTCTAAGTGTTGCAATATCTCATGAAGGAAATACTGGACAATCAAATTCATGACTTTCCAGGCTTCAGGATGCCTTTCTACACTATATAAAGGTGGAAATTTACATTGGACACGTTTGGTTTAGCTGTTATAAAAGTTTGGTTTTTTAGTGCTGTAAATGCATTTTCAGCTCGCGCTGTACACATTTGCTATGTGAGGCATTATCTCATAAGGGAAATACTGGACAATCAAATTAATGACTTCCCAGGCTTCAGGATGCCTTTTTACACTATATAAATGTGGAAATTTACATTGGAAACGTTTGGTTTAGCTGTTATAAAAGTTTGTTTTTTTCGTGCTGTAAATGCATTTTCAGCTCGCACTGTACACATTTGCTATGTGAGGCATTATCTCATAAGGGAAATACTGGACAATCAAATTAATGACTTCCCAGGCTTCAGGATGCCTTTTTACACTATATAAAGGTGGAAATGTACATTGGAAACGTTTGGTTTAGCTGTTATAAAAGTTTGGTTTTTTAGTGCTGTAAATGCATTTTCAGCTCGCGCTGTACTCATTTGCTATGTGAGGCATTATCTCATAAGGGAAATACTGGACAATCAAATTAATGACTTCCCAGGGTTCAGGATGCCTTTTTACACTATATAAATGTGGAAATTTACATTGGAAACGTTTGGTTTAGCTGTTAATGAAGTTTCGTTTTTTTAGTGCTGAAAATTCATTGTCTGCTGGCGCTGTACACTTTTTCTAAGTGTTGCAATATCTCATGAAGGAAATACTGGACAATCAAATTAATGACTTTCCAGGCTTCAGGATGCCTTTCTACACTATATAAAGGTGGAAATTTACATTGGAAACGTTTGGTTTAGCTGTTATAAAAGTTTGGTTTTTTAGTGCTGTAAATGCTATGTGAGGCATTATCTCATAAGGGAAATATTGGACAATCAAATTAATGACTGCCCAGGCTTCAGGATGTCTTTTTTACACTATATAAAGGTGGAAATTTACATTGGAAACGTTTAGTTTAGCTGTTATAAAAGTTAGTTTTTTTAGTGCTGTAAATGCATTTTCAGCTCGCGCTGTACACATTTGCTATGTGAGGCATTATCTCATAAGGGAAATACTGGACAATCAAATTAATGACTTCCCAGGCTTCAGGATGCCTTTTTACACTATATAAATGTGGAAATTTACATTGGAAACGTTTGGTTTAGCTGTTAATGAAGTTTCGTTTTTTTAGTGCTGCAAATTCATTGTCTGCTGGCGCTGTACACTTTTTCTAAGTGTTGCAATATCTCATGAAGGAAATACTGGACAATCAAATTAATGACTTCCCAGGCTTCAGGATGCCTTTTTACACTATATAAATGTGGAAATTTACATTGGAAACGTTTGGTTTAGCTGTTAATGAAGTTTCGTTTTTTTAGTGCTGCAAATTCATTGTCTAATGATAATAATAATATAATAATAATGCCTTTATTAGTCCCACAATGGGGAAATTCGAGATTCGAACCCAGGCCTCCTGGGGAGACTGGGTCCGGAACGCGGCGCCTTAGACCACTCGGCCATCCTGGCAGCCAATTCGAGATTCGAACCCAGGCCTCTTGGGGAGACTGGGACCGGAACGCGGCGCCTTAGACCACTCGGCCATCCTGGCAGCCTGCTGTCTGCTGTCGCTGTACACTTTTTCTAAGTGTTGCAATATCTCATGAAGGAAATACTGGACAATCAAATTAATGACTTTCCAGGCTTCAGGATGCCTTTTTACACTATATAAAGGTGGAAATTTACATTGGAAACGTTTGGTTTAGCTGTTATAAACGTTTGTTTTTTTAGTGCTGTAAATGCATTTTCAGCTCGCGCTGTACACATTTGCTATGTGAGGCATTATCCCATAAGGGAAATACTGGACAATCAAATTAATGACTTACCAGGCTTCAGGAGACCTTTTTACACTATATAGAGGTGGAAATTTACATTGGAAACGTTTAGTTTAGCTGTTATAAAAGTTTGTTTTTTTAGTGCTGTAAATGCATTTTCAGCTCGCGCTGTACACATTTGCTATGTGAGGCATTATCTCATAAGGGAAATAATGGACAATCAAATTAATGACTTCCCAGGCTTCAGGATGCCTTTTTACACTATATAAATGTGGAAATTTACATTGGAAACGTTTGGTTTAGCTGTTAATGAAGTTTCGTTTTTTTAGTGCTGCAAATTCATTGTCTGCTGGCGCTGTACACTTTTTCTAAGTGTTGCATTTTCTCATGAAGGAAATACTGGACAATCAAATTAATGACTTTCCAGGCTTCAGGATGCCTTTTTACACTATATAAAGGTGGAAATTTACATTGTAAACGTTTGGTTTAGCTGTTATAAAAGTTTGTTTTTTTAGTGCTGTAAATGCATTTTCAGCTCGCGCTGTACACATTTGCTATGTGAGACATTATCTCATAATGGAAATGCTGGACAATCAAATTAATGACTTCCCAGGCTTCAGGAGACCTTTTTACACTATATAATTGTGGAAATTTACATTGGAAACGTTTGGTTTAGCTGTTATAAAAGTTTGGTTTTTTAGTGCTGTAAATGCATTTTCAGCTCGCGCTGTACACATTTGCTATGAGAGGCATTATCTCATAAGGAAAATATTGGACAATCAAATTAATGACTGCCCAGGCTTCAGGATATCTTTTTACACGACATAAAGGTGGAAATTTACATTGGAAACGTTTGGTTTAGCTGTTAATGAAGTTTCGTTTTTTTAGTGCTGCAAATTCATTGTCTGCTGGCGCTGTACACTTTTTCTAAGTGTTGCAATATCTCATGAAGGAAATACTGGACAATCAAATTAATGACTTTCCAGGCTTCAGGATGCCTTTCTACACTATATAAAGGTGGAAATTTACATTGGAAACGTTTGGTTTAGCTGTTATAAAAGTTTGGTTTTTTAGTGCTGTAAATGCATTTTCAGCTCGCGCTGTACACATTTGCTATGAGAGGCATTATCTCATAAGGGAAATATTGGACAATCAAATTAATGACTGCCCAGGCTTCAGGATGTCTTTTTACACTATATAAAGGTGAAAATTTACATTGGAAACGTTTAGTTTAGCTGTTATAAAAGTTTGTTTTTTTAGTGCTGTAAATGCATTTTCAGCTCGCGCTGTACACATTTGCTATGTGAGGCATTATCTCATAAGGGAAATACTGGACAATCAAATTAATGACTTCCCAGGCTTCAGGATGCCTTTTTACACTATATAAATGTGGAAATTTACATTGGAAACGTTTGGTTTAGCTGTAAATGAAGTTTCGTTTTTTTAGTGCTGCAAATTCATTGTCTGCTGGCGTTGTACACTTTTTCTAAGTGTTGCAATATCTCATGTAGGAAATACTGGACAATCAAATTAATGACTTTCCAGGCTTCAGGATGCCTTTCTACACTATATAAAGGTGGAAATTTACATTGGAAACGTTTGGTTTAGCTGTTATAAAAGTTTGGTTTTTTAGTGCTGTAAATGCATTTTCAGCTCGCGCTGTACACATTTGCTATGAGAGGCATTATCTCATAAGGGAAATATTGGACAATCAAATTAATGACTGCCCAGGCTTCAGGATGTTTTTTTTACACTATATAAAGGTGGAAATTTACATTGGAAACGTTTGGTTTAGCTGTTATAAAAGTTTGGTTTTTTAGTGCTGTAAATGCATTTTCAGCTCGCGCTGTACACATTTTCTATGAGAGGCATTATCTCATAAGGGAAATATTGGACAATCAAATTAATGACTGCCCAGGCTTCAGGATGTCTTTTTACACTATATAAAGGTGGAAATTTACATTGGAAACGTTTGGTTTAGCTGTTATAAAAGTTTGTTTTTTTCGTGCTGTCATTCATTTGATTGTCCAATATTTCCCTTATGAGATAATGCCTCTCATAGCAAATGTGTACAGCGCGAGCTGAAAATGCATTTACAGCACTAAAAAACCAAACTTTTATAACAGCTAAACCAAACGTTTCCAATGTACATTTCCACCTTTATATAGTGTAGAAAGGCATCCTGAAGCCTGGAAAGTCATTAATTTGATTGTCCAGTATTTCCTTCATGAGATATTGCAACACTTAGAAAAAGTGTACAGCGCCAGCAGACAATGAATTTTCAGCACTAAAAAAACGAAACTTCATTAACAGCTAAACTAAACGTTTCCAATGTAAATTTCCACCTTTATATAGTGTAAAAAGACATCCTGAAGCCTGGGCAGTCATTAATTTGATTGTCCAATATTTCCCTTATGAGATAATGCCTCTCATAGCAAATGTGTACAGCGCGAGCTGAAAATGCATATACAGCACTAAAAAACCAAACTTTTATAACAGCTAAACCAAACGTTTCCAATGTAAATTTCCACCTTTATATAGTGTAGAAAGGCATCCTGAAGCCTGGAAAGTCATTAAATTGATTGTCCAGTATTTCCTTCATGAGAAATTGCAACACTTAGAAAAAGTGTACAGCGCCAGCAGACAATGAATTTTCAGCACTAAAAAAACGAAACTTCATTAACAGCTAAACCAAACGTTTCCAATGTAAATTTCCACATTTATAGAGTGTAAAAAGGCATCCTGAAGCCTGGAAAGTCATTAATTTGATTGTCCAGTATTTCCCTTATGAGATAATGCCTCACATAGCAAATGTGTACAGTGCGAGCTGAAAATGCATTTTCAGCACTAAAAAACCAAACTTTTATAACAGCTAAACCAAACGTTTCCAATGTAAATTTCCACCTTTATATAGTGTAAAAAGACATCCTGAAGCCTGGGCAGTCATTAATTTGATTGTCCAATATTTCCCTTATGAGATAATGCCTCTCATAGCAAATGTGTACAGCGCGAGCTGAAAATGCATTTACAGCACTAAAAAACCAAACTTTTATAACAGCTAAACCAAACGTTTCCAATGTAAATTTCCACCTTTATATAGTGTAGAAAGGCATCATGAAGCCTGGAAAGTCATTAATTTGATTGTCCAGTATTTCCTTCATGAGATATTGCAACACTTAGAAAAAGTGTACAGCGCCAGCAGACAATGAATTTTCAGCACTAAAAAAACGAAACTTCATTAACAGCTAAACCAAACGTTTCCAATGTAAATTTCCACATTTATAGAGTGTAAAAAGGCATCCTGAAGCCTGGGAAGTCATTAATTTGATTGTCCAGTATTTCCCTTATGAGATAATGCCTCACATAGCAAATGTGTACAGTGCGAGCTGAAAATGCATTTTCAGCACTAAAAAACCAAACTTTTATAACAGCTAAACCAAACGTTTCCAATGTAAATTTCCACCTTTATATAGTGTAAAAAGACATCCTGAAGCCTGGGCAGTCATTAATTTGATTGTCCAGTATTTCCCTTATGAGATAATGCCTCACATAGCAAATGTGTACAGCGCGAGCTGAAAATGCATTTACAGCACTAAAAAAACAAACTTTTATAACAGCTAAACCAAACGTTTCCAATGTAAATTTCCACCTTTATATAGTGTAGAAAGGCATCCTGAAGCCTGGGCAGTCATTAATTTGATTGTCCAATATTTCCCTTCTGAGATAAAGCCTCTCATAGCAAATGTGTACAGCGCGAGCTGAAAATGCATTTACAGCACTAAAAAACCAAACTTTTATAACAGCTAAACCAAACGTTTCCAATGTAAATTTCCACCTTTATAAAGTGTAGAAAGGCATCCTGAAGCCTGGAAAGTCATTAATTTGATTGTCCAGTATTTCCTACATGAGATATTGCAAAACTTAGAAAAAGTGTACAGCGCCAGCAGACAATGAATTTTCAGCAATAAAAAAACGAAACTTCATTAACAGCTAAACCAAACGTTTCCAATGTAAATTTCCACATTTATAGAGTGTAAAAAGGCATCCTGAAGCCTGGGAAGTCATTAATTTGATTGTCCAGTATTTCCCTTATGAGATAATGCCTCACATAGCAAATGTGTACAGTGCGAGCTGAAAATGCATTTTCAGCACTAAAAAACCAAACTTTTATAACACCTAAACCAAACGTTTCCAATGTAAATTTCCACCTTTATATAGTGTAAAAAGACATCCTGAAGCCTGGGCAGTCATTAATTTGATTGTCCAATATTTCCCTTATGAGATAATGCCTCTCATAGCAAATGTGTACAGCGCGAGCTGAAAATGCATTTACAGCACAAAAAAAACAAACTTTTATAACAGCTAAACCAAACGTTTCCAATGTAAATTTCCACCTTTATATAGTGTAGAAAGGCATCCTGAAGCCTGGAAAGTCATTAATTTGATTGTCCAGTATTTCCTTCATGAGATATTGCAACACTTAGAAAAGGTGTACAGCGCCAGCAGACAATGAATTTTCAGCACTAAAAAAACGAAACTTCATTAACAGCTAAACCAAACGTTTCCAATGTACATTTCCACCTTTATATAGTGTAGAAAGGCATCCTGAAGCCTGAAAAGTCATTAATTTGATTGTCCAGTATTTCCCTTATGAGATAATGCCTCACATAGCAAATGTGTACAGCGCGAGCTGAAAATGCATTTACAGTACTAAAAAACCAAACTTTTATAACAGCTAAACCAAACGTTTCCAATGTAAATTTCCACCTTTATATAGTGTAAAAAGACATCCTGAAGCCTGGGCAGTCATTAATTTGATTGTCCAATATTTCCCTTATGAGATAATGCCTCTCATAGCAAATGTGTACAGCGCGAGCTGAAAATGCATTTACAGCACAAAAAAAACAAACTTTTATAACAGCTAAACCAAACGTTTCCAATGTAAATTTCCACCTTTATATAGTGTAGAAAGGCATCCTGAAGCCTGGAAAGTCATTAATTTGATTGTCCAGTATTTCCTTCATGAGATATTGCAACACTTAGAAAAGGTGTACAGCGCCAGCAGACAATGAATTTTCAGCACTAAAAAAACGAAACTTCATTAACAGCTAAACCAAACGTTTCCAATGTAAATTTCCACATTTATAGAGTGTAAAAAGGCATCCTGAAGCCTGGGAAGTCATTAATTTGATTGTCCAGTATTTCCCTTATGAGATAATGCCTCACATAGCAAATGTGTACAGTGCGAGCTGAAAATGCATTTTCAGCACTAAAAAAACAAACTTTTATAACAGCTAAACCAAACGTTTCCAATGTAAATTTCCACCTTTATATAGTGTAAAAAGACATCCTGAAGCCTGGGCAGTCATTAATTTGATTGTCCAGTATTTCCCTTATGAGATAATGCCTCACATAGCAAATGTGTACAGTGCGAGCTGAAAATGCATTTTCAGCACTAAAAAAACCAAACTTTTATAACAGCTAAACCAAACGTTTCCAATGTAAATTTCCACCTTTATATAGTGTAAAAAGACATCCTGAAGCCTAGGCAGTCATTAATTTGATTGTCCAATATTTCCCTTATGAGACAATGCCTCTCATAGCAAATGTGTACAGCGCGAGCTGAAAATGCATTTTCAGCACTAAAAAAACAAACTTTTATAACAGCTAAACCAAACGTTTCCAATGTACATTTCCACCTTTATATAGTGTAGAAAGGCATCCTGAAGCCTGGAAAGTCATTGATTTGATTGTCCAGTATTTCCTTCATGAGATATTGCAACACTTAGAAAAAGTGTACAGCGCCAGCAGACAATGAATTTTCAGCACTAAAAAAACGAAACTTCATTAACAGCTAAACTAAACGTTTCCAATGTAAATTTCCAACTTTATATAGAGTAAAAAGACATCCTGAAGCCTGGGCAGCCATTAATTTGATTGTCCAATATTTCCCTTATGAGATAATGCCTCTCATAGCAAATGTGTACAGCGCGAGCTGAAAATGCATTTACAGCACTAAAAAACCAAACTTTTATAACAGCTAAACCAAACGTTTCCAATGTAAATTTCCACCTTTATATAGTGTAAAAAGACATCCTGAAGCCTGGGCAGTCATTAATTTGATTGTCCAATATTTCCCTTATGAGATAATGCCTCTCATAGCAAATGTGTACAGCGCGAGCTGAAAATGCATTTACAGCACTAAAAAAACCAAACTTTTATAACAGCTAAACCAAACGTTTCCAAAGTAAATTTCCACCTTAGAAAGGCATCCTGAAGCCTGGAAAGTCATTAATTTGATTGTCCAGTATTTCCTTCATGAGATATTGCAACACTTAGAAAAAGTGTACAGCGCCAGCAGACAATGAATTTTCAGCACTAAAAAAAACGAAACTTCATTAACAGCTAAACTAAACGTTTCCAATGTAAATTTCCACCTTTATATAGTGTAAAAAGACATCCTGAAGCCTGGGCAGTCATTAATTTGATTGTCCAATATTTCCCTTATGAGATAATGCCTCTCATAGCAAATGTGTACAGCGCGAGCTGAAAATGCATTTACAGCACTAAAAAACCAAACTTTTATAACAGCTAAACCAAACGTTTCCAATGTAAATTTCCACCTTTATATAGTGTAGAAAGGCATCCTGAAGCCTGGAAAGTCATTAATTTGATTGTCCAGTATTTCCTTCATGAGATATTGCAACACTTAGAAAAAGTGTACAGCGCCAGCAGACAATGAATTTTCAGCACTAAAAAAACGAAACTTCATTAACAGCTAAACCAAACGTTTCCAATGTAAATTTCCACATTTATAGAGTGTAAAAAGGCATCCTGAAGCCTGGGAAGTCATTAATTTGATTGTCCAGTATTGCCCTTATGAGATAATGCCTCACATAGCAAATGTGTACAGTGCGAGCTGAAAATGCATTTTCAGCACTAAAAAACCAAACTTTTATAACAGCTAAACCAAACGTTTCCAATGTAAATTTCCACCTTTATATAGTGTAAAAAGACATCCTGAAGCCTGGGCAGTCATTAATTTGATTGTCCAATATTTCCCTTTTGAGATAATGCCTCTCATAGCAAATGTGTACAGCGCGAGCTGAAAATGCATTTACAGCACTAAAAAACCAAACTTTTATAACAGCTAAACCAAACGTTTCCAATGTACATTTCCACCTTTATATAGTGTAGAAAGGCATCCTGAAGCCTGGAAAGTCATTAATTTGATTGTCCAGTATTTCCTTCATGAGATATTGCAACACTTAGAAAAAGTGTACAGCGCCAGCAGACAATGAATTTTCAGCACTAAAAAAACGAAACTTCATTAACAGCTAAACTAAACGTTTCCGATGTAAATTTCCACCCTTATATAGTGTAAAAAGACATCCTGAAGCCTGGGCAGTCATTAATTTGATTGTCTAATATTTCCCTTATGAGATAATGCCTCTCATAGCAAATGTGTACAGCGCGAGCTGAAAATGCATTTACAGCACTAAAAAACCAAACTTTTATAACAGCTAAACCAAACGTTTCCAATGTACATTTCCACCTTTATATAGTGTAGAAAGGCATCCTGAAGCCTGGAAAGTCATTAATTTGATTGTCCAGTATTTCCTTCATGAGATATTGCAACACTTAGAAAAAGTGTACAGCGCCAGCAGACAATGAATTTTCAGCACTAAAAAAACGAAACTTCATTAACAGCTAAACTAAACGTTTCCAATGTATATTTCCACCTTTATATAGTGTAAAAAGACATCCTGAAGCCTGGGCAGTCATTAATTTGATTGTCCAATATTTCCCTTATGAGATAATGCCTCTCATAGCAAATGTGTACAGCGCGAGCTGAAAATGCATTTACAGCACTAAAAAAACAAACTTTTATAACAGCTAAACCAAACGTTTCCAATGTAAATTTCCACCTTTATATAGTGTAAAAAGACATCCTGAAGCCTGGGCAGTCATTAATTTGATTGTCCAGTATTTCCCTTATGAGATAATGCCTCACATAGCAAATGTGGACAGTGCGAGCTGAAAATGCATTTTCAGCACTAAAAAAACCAAACTTTTATAACAGCTAAACCAAACGTTTCCAATGTAAATTTCCACCTTTATATAGTGTAAAAAGACATCCTGAAGCCTGGGCAGTCATTAATTTGATTGTCCAGTATTTCCCTTATGAGATAATGCCTCACACAGCAAATGTGTACAGTGCGAGCTGAAAATGCATTTTCAGCACTAAAAAAACCAAACTTTTATAACAGCTAAACCAAACGTTTCCAATGTAAATCTCCACCTTTATATAGTGTAAAAAGACATCCTGAAGCCTGGGCAGTCATTAATTTGATTGTCCAATATTTCCCTTCTGAGATAATGCCTCTCATAGCAAATGTGTACAGCGCGAGCTGAAAATGCATTTACAGCACTAAAAAACCAAACTTTTATAACAGCTAAACCAAACGTTTCCAATGTACATTTCCACCTTTATATAGTGTAGAAAGGCATCCTGAAGCCTGGAAAGTAATTAATTTGATTGTCCAGTATTTCCTTCATGAGATATTGCAACACATAGAAAAAATGTACAGCGCCAGCAGACAATGAATTTTCAGCACTAAAAAAACGAAACTTCATTAACAGCTAAACTAAACGTTTCCAATGTAAATTTCCACCTTTATATAGTGTAGAAAGGCATCCTGAAGCCTGGAAAGTCATTAATTTGATTGTCCAGTATTTCCTTCATGAGATATTGCAACACTTAGAAAAAGTGTACAGCGCCAGCAGACAATGAATTTTCAGCACTAAAAAAACGAAACTTCATTAACAGCTAAACTAAACGTTTCCAATGTAAATTTCCACCCTTATATAGTGTAAAAAGACATCCTGAAGCCTGGGCAGTCATTAATTTGATTGTCCAATATTTCCCTTATGAGATAATGCTTCTCATAGCAAATGTGTACAGCGCGAGCTGAAAATGCATTTACAGCACTAAAAAACCAAACTTTTATAACAGCTAAACCAAACGTTTCCAATGTAAATTTCCACCTTTATATAGTGTAGAAAGGCATCCTGAAGCCTGGAAAGTCATTAATTTGATTGTCCAGTATTTCCTTCATGAGATATTGCAACACTTAGAAAAAGTGTACAGCGCCAGCAGACAATGAATTTTCAGCACTAAAAAAACGAAACTTCATTAACAGCTAAACCAAACGTTTCCAATGTAAATTTCCACATTTATAGAGTGTAAAAAGGCATCCTGAAGCCTGGGAAGTCATTAATTTGATTGTCCAGTATTTCCCTTATGAGATAATGCCTCACATAGCAAATGTGTACAGTGCGAGCTGAAAATGCATTTTCAGCACTAAAAAACCAAACTTTTATAACAGCTAAACCAAACGTTTCCAATGTAAATTTCCACCTTTATATAGTGTAAAAAGACATCCTGAAGCCTGGGCAGTCATTAATTTGATTGTCCAGTATTTCCCTTATGAGATAATGCCTCTCATAGCAAATGTGTACAGCGCGAGCTGAAAATGCATTTACAGCACTAAAAAACCAAACTTTTATAACAGCTAAACCAAACGTTTCCAATGTACATTTCCACCTTTATATAGTGTAGAAAGGCATCCTGAAGCCTGGAAAGTCATTAATTTGATTGTCCAGTATTTCCTTCATGAGATATTGCAACACTTAGAAAAAGTGTACAGCGCCAGCAGACAATGAATTTTCAGCACTAAAAAAACGAAACTTCATTAACAGCTAAACTAAACGTTTCCAATGTAAATTTCCACCCTTATATAGTGTAAAAATACATCCTGAAGCCTGGGCAGTCATTAATTTGATTGTCCAATATTTCCCTTATGAGATAATGCCTCTCATAGCAAATGTGTACAGCGCGAGCTGAAAATGCATTTACAGCACTAAAAAACCAAACTTTTATAACAGCTAAACCAAACGTTTCCAATGTAAATTTCCACCTTTATATAGTGTAGAAAGGCATCCTGAAGCCTGGAAAGTCATTAATTTGATTGTCCAGTATTTCCTTCATGAGATATTGCAACACTTAGAAAAAGTGTACAGCGCCAGCAGACAATGAATTTTCAGCACTAAAAAAACGAAACTTCATTAACAGCTAAACCAAACGTTTCCAATGTAAATTTCCACATTTATAGAGTGTAAAAAGGCATCCTGAAGCCTGGGAAGTCATTAATTTGATTGTCCAGTATTTCCCTTATGAGATAATGCCTCACATAGCAAATGTGTACAGTGCGAGCTGAAAATGCATTTTCAGCACTAAAAAAACAAACTTTTATAACAGCTAAACCAAACGTTTCCAATGTAAATTTCCACCTTTATATAGTGTAAAAAGACATCCTGAAGCCTGGGCAGTCATTAATTTGATTGTCCAGTATTTCCCTTATGAGATAATGCCTCACATAGCAAATGTGTACAGTGCGAGCTGAAAATGCATTTTCAGCACTAAAAAAACCAAACTTTTATAACAGCTAAACCAAACGTTTCCAATGTAAATTTCCACCTTTATATAGTGTAAAAAGACATCCCGAAGCCTAGGCAGTCATTAATTTGATTGTCCAATATTTCCCTTATGAGACAATGCCTCTCATAGCAAATGTGTACAGCGCGAGCTGAAAATGCATTTTCAGCACTAAAAAAACAAACTTTTATAACAGCTAAACCAAACGTTTCCAATGTACATTTCCACCTTTATATAGTGTAGAAAGGCATCCTGAAGCCTGGAAAGTCATTGATTTGATTGTCCAGTATTTCCTTCATGAGATATTGCAACACTTAGAAAAAGTGTACAGCGCCAGCAGACAATGAATTTTCAGCACTAAAAAAACGAAACTTCATTAACAGCTAAACTAAACGTTTCCAATGTAAATTTCCAACTTTATATAGAGTAAAAAGACATCCTGAAGCCTGGGCAGCCATTAATTTGATTGTCCAATATTTCCCTTATGAGATAATGCCTCTCATAGCAAATGTGTACAGCGCGAGCTGAAAATGCATTTACAGCACTAAAAAACCAAACTTTTATAACAGCTAAACCAAACGTTTCCAATGTAAATTTCCACCTTTATATAGTGTAAAAAGACATCCTGAAGCCTGGGCAGTCATTAATTTGATTGTCCAATATTTCCCTTATGAGATAATGCCTCTCATAGCAAATGTGTACAGCGCGAGCTGAAAATGCATTTACAGCACTAAAAAACCAAACTTTTATAACAGCTAAACCAAACGTTTCCAAAGTAAATTTCCACCTTTATATAGTGTAGAAAGGCATCCTGAAGCCTGGAAAGTCATTAATTTGATTGTCCAGTATTTCCTTCATGAGATATTGCAACACTTAGAAAAAGTGTACAGCGCCAGCAGACAATGAATTTTCAGCACTAAAAAAAACGAAACTTCATTAACAGCTAAACTAAACGTTTCCAATGTAAATTTCCACCTTTATATAGTGTAAAAAGACATCCTGAAGCCTGGGCAGTCATTAATTTGATTGTCCAATATTTCCCTTATGAGATAATGCCTCTCATAGCAAATGTGTACAGCGCGAGCTGAAAATGCATTTACAGCACTAAAAAACCAAACTTTTATAACAGCTAAACCAAACGTTTCCAATGTAAATTTCCACCTTTATATAGTGTAGAAAGGCATCCTGAAGCCTGGAAAGTCATTAATTTGATTGTCCAGTATTTCCTTCATGAGATATTGCAACACTTAGAAAAAGTGTACAGCGCCAGCAGACAATGAATTTTCAGCACTAAAAAAACGAAACTTCATTAACAGCTAAACCAAACGTTTCCAATGTAAATTTCCACATTTATAGAGTGTAAAAAGGCATCCTGAAGCCTGGGAAGTCATTAATTTGATTGTCCAGTATTTCCCTTATGAGATAATGCCTCACATAGCAAATGTGTACAGTGCGAGCTGAAAATGCATTTTCAGCACTAAAAAACCAAACTTTTATAACAGCTAAACCAAACGTTTCCAATGTAAATTTCCACCTTTATATAGTGTAAAAAGACATCCTGAAGCCTGGGCAGTCATTAATTTGATTGTCCAATATTTCCCTTTTGAGATAATGCCTCTCATAGCAAATGTGTACAGCGCGAGCTGAAAATGCATTTACAGCACTAAAAAACCAAACTTTTATAACAGCTAAACCAAACGTTTCCAATGTACATTTCCACCTTTATATAGTGTAGAAAGGCATCCTGAAGCCTGGAAAGTCATTAATTTGATTGTCCAGTATTTCCTTCATGAGATATTGCAACACTTAGAAAAAGTGTACAGCGCCAGCAGACAATGAATTTTCAGCACTAAAAAAACGAAACTTCATTAACAGCTAAACTAAACGTTTCCGATGTAAATTTCCACCCTTATATAGTGTAAAAAGACATCCTGAAGCCTGGGCAGTCATTAATTTGATTGTCTAATATTTCCCTTATGAGATAATGCCTCTCATAGCAAATGTGTACAGCGCGAGCTGAAAATGCATTTACAGCACTAAAAAACCAAACTTTTATAACAGCTAAACCAAACGTTTCCAATGTACATTTCCACCTTTATATAGTGTAGAAAGGCATCCTGAAGCCTGGAAAGTCATTAATTTGATTGTCCAGTATTTCCTTCATGAGATATTGCAACACTTAGAAAAAGTGTACAGCGCCAGCAGACAATGAATTTTCAGCACTAAAAAAACGAAACTTCATTAACAGCTAAACTAAACGTTTCCAATGTATATTTCCACCTTTATATAGTGTAAAAAGACATCCTGAAGCCTGGGCAGTCATTAATTTGATTGTCCAATATTTCCCTTATGAGATAATGCCTCTTATAGCAAATGTGTACAGCGCGAGCTGAAAATGCATTTACAGCACTAAAAAAACAAACTTTTATAACAGCTAAACCAAACGTTTCCAATGTAAATTTCCACCTTTATATAGTGTAAAAAGACATCCTGAAGCCTGGGCAGTCATTAATTTGATTGTCCAGTATTTCCCTTATGAGATAATGCCTCACATAGCAAATGTGGACAGTGCGAGCTGAAAATGCATTTTCAGCACTAAAAAAACCAAACTTTTATAACAGCTAAACCAAACGTTTCCAATGTAAATTTCCACCTTTATATAGTGTAAAAAGACATCCTGAAGCCTGGGCAGTCATTAATTTGATTGTCCAGTATTTCCCTTATGAGATAATGCCTCACACAGCAAATGTGTACAGTGCGAGCTGAAAATGCATTTTCAGCACTAAAAAAACCAAACTTTTATAACAGCTAAACCAAACGTTTCCAATGTAAATCTCCACCTTTATATAGTGTAAAAAGACATCCTGAAGCCTGGGCAGTCATTAATTTGATTGTCCAATATTTCCCTTCTGAGATAATGCCTCTCATAGCAAATGTGTACAGCGCGAGCTGAAAATGCATTTACAGCACTAAAAAACCAAACTTTTATAACAGCTAAACCAAACGTTTCCAATGTACATTTCCACCTTTATATAGTGTAGAAAGGCATCCTGAAGCCTGGAAAGTAATTAATTTGATTGTCCAGTATTTCCTTCATGAGATATTGCAACACATAGAAAAAATGTACAGCGCCAGCAGACAATGAATTTTCAGCACTAAAAAAACGAAACTTCATTAACAGCTAAACTAAACGTTTCCAATGTAAATTTCCACCTTTATATAGTGTAGAAAGGCATCCTGAAGCCTGGAAAGTCATTAATTTGATTGTCCAGTATTTCCTTCATGAGATATTGCAACACTTAGAAAAAGTGTACAGCGCCAGCAGACAATGAATTTTCAGCACTAAAAAAACGAAACTTCATTAACAGCTAAACTAAACGTTTCCAATGTAAATTTCCACCCTTATATAGTGTAAAAAGACATCCTGAAGCCTGGGCAGTCATTAATTTGATTGTCCAATATTTCCCTTATGAGATAATGCTTCTCATAGCAAATGTGTACAGCGCGAGCTGAAAATGCATTTACAGCACTAAAAAACCAAACTTTTATAACAGCTAAACCAAACGTTTCCAATGTAAATTTCCACCTTTATATAGTGTAGAAAGGCATCCTGAAGCCTGGAAAGTCATTAATTTGATTGTCCAGTATTTCCTTCATGAGATATTGCAACACTTAGAAAAAGTGTACAGCGCCAGCAGACAATGAATTTTCAGCACTAAAAAAACGAAACTTCATTAACAGCTAAACCAAACGTTTCCAATGTAAATTTCCACATTTATAGAGTGTAAAAAGGCATCCTGAAGCCTGGGAAGTCATTAATTTGATTGTCCAGTATTTCCCTTATGAGATAATGCCTCACATAGCAAATGTGTACAGTGCGAGCTGAAAATGCATTTTCAGCACTAAAAAACCAAACTTTTATAACAGCTAAACCAAACGTTTCCAATGTAAATTTCCACCTTTATATAGTGTAAAAAGACATCCTGAAGCCTGGGCAGTCATTAATTTGATTGTCCAGTATTTCCCTTATGAGATAATGCCTCACACAGCAAATGTGTACAGTGCGAGCTGAAAATGCATTTTCAGCACTAAAAAAACCAAACTTTTATAACAGCTAAACCAAACGTTTCCAATGTAAATTTCCACCTTTATATAGTGTAAAAAGACATCCTGAAGCCTGGGCAGTCATTAATTTGATTGTCCAATATTTCCCTTCTGAGATAATGCCTCTCATAGCAAATGTGTACAGCGCGAGCTGAAAATGCATTTACAGCACTAAAAAACCAAACTTTTATAACAGCTAAACCAAACGTTTCCAATGTACATTTCCACCTTTATATAGTGTAGAAAGGCATCCTGAAGCCTGGAAAGTCATTAATTTGATTGTCCGGTATTTCCTTCATGAGATATTGCAACACTTAGAAAAAGTGTACAGCGCCAGCAGACAATGAATTTTCAGCACTAAAAAAACGAAACTTCATTAACAGCTAAACTAAACGTTTCCAATGTAAATTTCCACCCTTATATAGTGTAAAAATACATCCTGAAGCCTGGGCAGTCATTAATTTGATTGTCCAATATTTCCCTTATGAGATAATGCCTCTCATAGCAAATGTGTACAGCGCGAGCTGAAAATGCATTTACAGCACTAAAAAACCAAACTTTTATAACAGCTAAACCAAACGTTTCCAATGTAAATTTCCACCTTTATATAGTGTAGAAAGGCATCCTGAAGCCTGGAAAGTCATTAATTTGATTGTCCAGTATTTCCTTCATGAGATATTGCAACACTTAGAAAAAGTGTACAGCGCCAGCAGACAATGAATTTTCAGCACTAAAAAAACGAAACTTCATTAACAGCTAAACCAAACGTTTCCAATGTAAATTTCCACATTTATAGAGTGTAAAAAGGCATCCTGAAGCCTGGGAAGTCATTAATTTGATTGTCCAGTATTTCCCTTATGAGATAATGCCTCACATAGCAAATGTGTACAGTGCGAGCTGAAAATGCATTTTCAGCACTAAAAAAACAAACTTTTATAACAGCTAAACCAAACGTTTCCAATGTAAATTTCCACCTTTATATAGTGTAAAAAGACATCCTGAAGCCTGGGCAGTCATTAATTTGATTGTCCAGTATTTCCCTTATGAGATAATGCCTCACATAGCAAATGTGTACAGTGCGAGCTGAAAATGCATTTTCAGCACTAAAAAAACCAAACTTTTATAACAGCTAAACCAAACGTTTCCAATGTAAATTTCCACCTTTATATAGTGTAAAAAGACATCCCGAAGCCTAGGCAGTCATTAATTTGATTGTCCAATATTTCCCTTATGAGACAATGCCTCTCATAGCAAATGTGTACAGCGCGAGCTGAAAATGCATTTTCAGCACTAAAAAAACAAACTTTTATAACAGCTAAACCAAACGTTTCCAATGTACATTTCCACCTTTATATAGTGTAGAAAGGCATCCTGAAGCCTGGAAAGTCATTGATTTGATTGTCCAGTATTTCCTTCATGAGATATTGCAACACTTAGAAAAAGTGTACAGCGCCAGCAGACAATGAATTTTCAGCACTAAAAAAACGAAACTTCATTAACAGCTAAACTAAACGTTTCCAATGTAAATTTCCAACTTTATATAGAGTAAAAAGACATCCTGAAGCCTGGGCAGCCATTAATTTGATTGTCCAATATTTCCCTTATGAGATAATGCCTCTCGTAGCAAATGTGTACAGCGCGAGCTGAAAATGCATTTACAGCACTAAAAAACCAAACTTTTATAACAGCTAAACCAAACGTTTCCAATGTAAATTTCCACCTTTATATAGTGTAAAAAGACATCCTGAAGCCTGGGCAGTCATTAATTTGATTGTCCAATATTTCCCTTATGAGATAATGCCTCTCATAGCAAATGTGTACAGCGCGAGCTGAAAATGCATTTACAGCACTAAAAAACCAAACTTTTATAACAGCTAAACCAAACGTTTCCAATGTAAATTTCCACCTTTATATAGTGTAGAAAGGCATCCTGAAGCCTGGAAAGTCATTAATTTGATTGTCCAGTATTTCCTTCATGAGATATTGCAACACTTAGAAAAAGTGTACAGCGCCAGCAGACAATGAATTTTCAGCACTAAAAAAAACGAAACTTCATTAACAGCTAAACTAAACGTTTCCAATGTAAATTTCCACCTTTATATAGTGTAAAAAGACATCCTGAAGCCTGGGCAGTCATTAATTTGATTGTCCAATATTTCCCTTATGAGATAATGCCTCTCATAGCAAATGTGTACAGCGCGAGCTGAAAATGCATTTACAGCACTAAAAAACCAAACTTTTATAACAGCTAAACCAAACGTTTCCAATGTAAATTTCCACCTTTATATAGTGTAGAAAGGCATCCTGAAGCCTGGAAAGTCATTAATTTGATTGTCCAGTATTTCCTTCATGAGATATTGCAACACTTAGAAAAAGTGTACAGCGCCAGCAGACAATGAATTTTCAGCACTAAAAAAACGAAACTTCATTAACAGCTAAACCAAACGTTTCCAATGTAAATTTCCACATTTATAGAGTGTAAAAAGGCATCCTGAAGCCTGGGAAGTCATTAATTTGATTGTCCAGTATTTCCCTTATGAGATAATGCCTCACATAGCAAATGTGTACAGTGCGAGCTGAAAATGCATTTTCAGCACTAAAAAACCAAACTTTTATAACAGCTAAACCAAACGTTTCCAATGTAAATTTCCACCTTTTTATAGTGTAAAAAGACATCCTGAAGCCTGGGCAGTCATTAATTTGATTGTCCAATATTTCCCTTTTGAGATAATGCCTCTCATAGCAAATGTGTACAGCGCGAGCTGAAAATGCATTTACAGCACTAAAAAACCAAACTTTTATAACAGCTAAACCAAACGTTTCCAATGTACATTTCCACCTTTATATAGTGTAGAAAGGCATCCTGAAGCCTGGAAAGTCATTAATTTGATTGTCCAGTATTTCCTTCATGAGATATTGCAACACTTAGAAAAAGTGTACAGCGCCAGCAGACAATGAATTTTCAGCACTAAAAAAACGAAACTTCATTAACAGCTAAACTAAACGTTTCCGATGTAAATTTCCACCCTTATATAGTGTAAAAAGACATCCTGAAGCCTGGGCAGTCATTAATTTGATTGTCTAATATTTCCCTTATGAGATAATGCCTCTCATAGCAAATGTGTACAGCGCGAGCTGAAAATGCATTTACAGCACTAAAAAACCAAACTTTTATAACAGCTAAACCAAACGTTTCCAATGTACATTTCCACCTTTATATAGTGTAGAAAGGCATCCTGAAGCCTGGAAAGTCATTAATTTGATTGTCCAGTATTTCCTTCATGAGATATTGCAACACTTAGAAAAAGTGTACAGCGCCAGCAGACAATGAATTTTCAGCACTAAAAAAACGAAACTTCATTAACAGCTAAACCAAACGTTTCCAATGTAAATTTCCACATTTATAGAGTGTAAAAAGGCATCCTGAAGCCTGGGAAGTCATTAATTTGATTGTCCAGTATTTCCCTTATGAGATAATGCCTCACATAGCAAATGTGTACAGTGCGAGCTGAAAATGCATTTTCAGCACTAAAAAACCAAACTTTTATAACAGCTAAACCAAACGTTTCCAATGTAAATTTCCACCTTTATATAGTGTAAAAAGACATCCTGAAGCCTGGGCAGTCATTAATTTGATTGTCCAGTATTTCCCTTATGAGATAATGCCTCACACAGCAAATGTGTACAGTGCGAGCTGAAAATGCATTTTCAGCACTAAAAAAACCAAACTTTTATAACAGCTAAACCAAACGTTTCCAATGTAAATTTCCACCTTTATAGAGTGTAAAAAGACATCCTGAAGCCTGGGCAGTCATTAATTTGATTGTCCAATATTTCCCTTCTGAGATAATGCCTCTCATAGCAAATGTGTACAGCGCGAGCTGAAAATGCATTTACAGCACTAAAAAACCAAACTTTTATAACAGCTAAACCAAACGTTTCCAATGTACATTTCCACCTTTATATAGTGTAGAAAGGCATCCTGAAGCCTGGAAAGTCATTAATTTGATTGTCCAGTATTTCCTTCATGAGATATTGCAACACTTAGAAAAAGTGTACAGCGCCAGCAGACAATGAATTTTCAGCACTAAAAAAACGAAACTTCATTAACAGCTAAACTAAACGTTTCCAATGTAAATTTCCACCCTTATATAGTGTAAAAAGACATCCTGAAGCCTGGGCAGTCATTAATTTGATTGTCCAATATTTCCCTTATGAGATAATGCCTCTCATAGCAAATGTGTACAGCGCGAGCTGAAAATGCATTTACAGCACTAAAAAACCAAACTTTTATAACAGCTAAACCAAACGTTTCCAATGTAAATTTCCACCTTTATATAGTGTAGAAAGGCATCCTGAAGCCTGGAAAGTCATTAATTTGATTGTCCAGTATTTCCTTCATGAGATATTGCAACACTTAGAAAAAGTGTACAGCGCCAGCAGACAATGAATTTTCAGCACTAAAAAAACGAAACTTCATTAACAGCTAAACCAAACGTTTCCAATGTAAATTTCCACATTCATAGAGTGTAAAAAGGCATCCTGAAGCCTGGGAAGTCATTAATTTGATTGTCCAGTATTTCCCTTATGAGATAATGCCTCACATAGCAAATGTGTACAGTGCGAGCTGAAAATGCATTTTCAGCACTAAAAAACCAAACTTTTATAACAGCTAAACCAAACGTTTCCAATGTAAATTTCCACCTTTATATAGTGTAAAAAGACATCCTGAAGCCTGGGCAGTCATTAATTTGATTGTCCAGTATTTCCCTTATGAGATAATGCCTCACACAGCAAATGTGTACAGTGCGAGCTGAAAATGCATTTTCAGCACTAAAAAAAACAAACTTTTATAACAGCTAAACCAAACGTTTCCAATGTAAATTTCCACCTTTATATAGTGTAAAAAGACATCCTGAAGCCTGGGCAGTCATTAATTTGATTGTCCAATATTTCCCTTCTGAGATAATGCCTCTCATAGCAAATGTGTACAGCGCGAGCTGAAAATGCATTTACAGCACTAAAAAACCAAACTTTTATAACAGCTAAACCAAACGTTTCCAATGTACATTTCCACCTTTATATAGTGTAGAAAGGCATCCTGAAGCCTGGAAAGTCATTAATTTGATTGTCCAGTATTTCCTTCATGAGATATTGCAACACTTAGAAAAAGTGTACAGCGCCAGCAGACAATGAATTTTCAGCACTAAAAAAACGAAACTTCATTAACAGCTAAACTAAACGTTTCCAATGTAAATTTCCACCCTTATATAGTGTAAAAAGACATCCTGAAGCCTGGGCAGTCATTAATTTGATTGTCCAATATTTCCCTTATGAGATAATGCCTCTCATAGCAAATGTGTACAGCGCGAGCTGAAAATGCATTTACAGCACTAAAAAACCAAACTTTTATAACAGCTAAACCAAACGTTTCCAATGTAAATTTCCAC
Organism: Idiotropiscis lumnitzeri; assembly: GCF_059441095.1. Lineage (NCBI taxonomy): Eukaryota > Metazoa > Chordata > Actinopteri > Syngnathiformes > Syngnathidae > Idiotropiscis > Idiotropiscis lumnitzeri. The sequence continues at coordinate 549,664 of NW_028283634.1, read as the reverse complement.
CTTTATATAGTGTAGAAAGGCATCCTGAAGCCTGGAAAGTCATTAATTTGATTGTCCAGTATTTCCTTCATGAGATATTGCAACACTTAGAAAAAGTGTACAGCGCCAGCAGACAATGAATTTTCAGCACTAAAAAAACGAAACTTCATTAACAGCTAAACCAAACGTTTCCAATGTAAATTTCCACATTTATAGAGTGTAAAAAGGCATCCTGAAGCCTGGGAAGTCATTAATTTGATTGTCCAGTATTTCCCTTATGAGATAATGCCTCACATAGCAAATGTGTACAGTGCGAGCTGAAAATGCATTTTCAGCACTAAAAAAACAAACTTTTATAACAGCTAAACCAAACGTTTCCAATGTAAATTTCCACCTTTATATAGTGTAAAAAGACATCCTGAAGCCTGGGCAGTCATTAATTTGATTGTCCAGTATTTCCCTTATGAGATAATGCCTCACACAGCAAATGTGTACAGTGCGAGCTGAAAATGCATTTTCAGCACTAAAAAAACCAAACTTTTATAACAGCTAAACCAAACGTTTCCAATGTAAATTTCCACCTTTATATAGTGTAAAAAGACATCCTGAAGCCTGGGCAGTCATTAATTTGATTGTCCAATATTTCCCTTCTGAGATAATGCCTCTCATAGCAAATGTGTACAGCGCGAGCTGAAAATGCATTTACAGCACTAAAAAACCAAACTTTTATAACAGCTAAACCAAACGTTTCCAATGTACATTTCCACCTTTATATAGTGTAGAAGGCATCCTGAAGCCTGGAAAGTCATTAATTTGATTGTCCAGTATTTCCTTCATGAGATATTGCAACACTTAGAAAAAGTGTACAGCGCCAGCAGACAATGAATTTTCAGCACTAAAAAAACGAAACTTCATTAACAGCTAAACTAAACGTTTCCAATGTAAATTTCCACCCTTATATAGTGTAAAAAGACATCCTGAAGCCTGGGCAGTCATTAATTTGATTGTCCAATATTTCCCTTATGAGATAATGCCTCTCATAGCAAATGTGTACAGCGCGAGCTGAAAATGCATTTTCAGCACTAAAAAACCAAACTTTTATAACAGCTAAACCAAACGTTTCCAATGTAAATTTCCACCTTTATATAGTGTAGAAAGGCATCCTGAAGCCTGGAAAGTCATTAATTTGATTGTCCAGTATTTCCTTCATGAGATATTGCAACACTTAGAAAAAGTGTACAGCGCCAGCAGACAATGAATTTTCAGCACTAAAAAAACGAAACTTCATTAACAGCTAAACCAAACGTTTCCAATGTAAATTTCCACATTTATAGAGTGTCAGACAATGAATTTTCAGCACTAAATAAACGAAACTTCATTAACAGCTAAAGTAAACGTTTCCAATATAAATTTCCACCTTTATATAGTGTAAAAAGACATCCTGAAGCCTGGGCAGTCATTAATTTGATTGTCCAATATTTCCCTTATGAGATAATGCCTCTCATAGCAAATGTGTACAGCGCGAGCTGAAAATGCATTTACAGCACTAAAAAAACAAACTTTTATAACAGCTAAACCAAACGTTTCCAATGTAAATTTCCACCTTTATATAGTGTAAAAAGACATCCTGAAGCCTGGGCAGTCATTAATTTGATTGTCCAGTATTTCCCTTATGAGATAATGCCTCACATAGCAAATGTGGACAGTGCGAGCTGAAAATGCATTTTCAGCACTAAAAAAACCAAACTTTTATAACAGCTAAACCAAACGTTTCCAATGTAAATTTCCACCTTTATATAGTGTAAAAAGACATCCTGAAGCCTGGGCAGTCATTAATTTGATTGTCCAATATTTCCCTTATGAGATAATGCCTCTCATAGCAAATGTGTACAGTGCGAGCTGAAAATGCATTTACAGCACTAAAAAAACAAACTTTTATAACAGCTAAACCAAACGTTTCCAATGTAAATTTCCACCTTTATATAGTGTAAAAAGACATCCTGAAGCCTGGGCAGTCATTAATTTGATTGTCCAATATTTCCCTTATGAGATAATGCCTCTCATAGCAAATGTGTACAGCGCGAACTGAAAATGCATTTACAGCACTAAAAAACCAAACTTTTATAACAGCTAAACCAAACGTTTCCAATGTAAATTTCCACCTTTATATAGTGTAGAAAGGCATCCTGAAGCCTGGAAAGTCATTAATTTGATTGTCCAGTATTTCCTTCATGAGATATTGCAACACTTAGAAAAAGTGTACAGCGCCAGCAGACAATGAATTTTCAGCACTAAAAAAACGAAACTTCATTAACAGCTAAACCAAACGTTTCCAATGTAAATTTCCACATTTATAGAGTGTAAAAAGGCATCCTGAAGCCTGGGAAGTCATTAATTTGATTGTCCAGTATTTCCCTTATGAGATAATGCCTCACATAGCAAATGTGTACAGTGCGAGCTGAAAATGCATTTACAGCACTAAAAAAACAAACTTTTATAACAGCTAAACCAAACGTTTCCAATGTAAATTTCCACCTTTATATAGTGTAGAAAGGCATCCTGAAGCCTGGAAAGTCATTAATTTGATTGTCCAGTATTTCCTTCATGAGATATTGCAACACTTAGAAAAAGTGTACAGCGCCAGCAGACAATGAATTTTCAGCACTAAATAAACGAAACTTCATTAACAGCTAAAGTAAACGTTTCCAATGTAAATTTCCACCTTTATATAGTGTAAAAAGACATCCTGAAGCCTGGGCAGTCATTAATTTGATTGTCCAATATTTCCCTTATGAGATAATGCCTCTCATAGCAAATGTGTACAGTGCGAGCTGAAAATGCATTTACAGCACTAAAAAAACAAACTTTTATAACAGCTAAACCAAACGTTTCCAATGTAAATTTCCACCTTTATATAGTGTAAAAAGACATCCTGAAGCCTGGGCAGTCATTAATTTGATTGTCCAATATTTCCCTTATGAGATAATGCCTCTCATAGCAAATGTGTACAGCGCGAGCTGAAAATGCATTTACAGCACTAAAAAACCAAACTTTTATAACAGCTAAACCAAACGTTTCCAATATAAATTTCCACCTTTATATAGTGTAGAAAGGCATCCTGAAGCCTGGAAAGTCATTAATTTGATTGTCCAGTATTTCCTTCATGAGATATTGCAACACTTAGAAAAAGTGTACAGCGCCAGCAGACAATGAATTTTCAGCACTAAAAAAACGAAACTTCATTAACAGCTAAACCAAACGTTTCCAATGTAAATTTCCACATTTATAGAGTGTAAAAAGGCATCCTGAAGCCTGGGAAGTCATTAATTTGATTGTCCAGTATTTCCCTTATGAGATAATGCCTCACATAGCAAATGTGTACAGTGCGAGCTGAAAATGCATTTTCAGCACTAAAAAACCAAACTTTTATAACAGCTAAACCAAACGTTTCCAATGTAAATTTCCACCTTTATATAGTGTAAAAAGACATCCTGAAGCCTGGGCAGTCATTAATTTGATTGTCCAGTATTTCCCTTATGAGATAATGCCTCACATAGCAAATGTGTACAGCGCGAGCTGAAAATGCATTTACAGCACTAAAAAAACAAACTTTTATAACAGCTAAACCAAACGTTTCCAATGTAAATTTCCACATTTATAGAGTGTAAAAATGCATCCTGAAGCCTGGGAAGTCATTAATTTGATTGTCCAGTATTTCCCTTATGAGATAATGCCTCACATAGCAAATGTGTACAGTGCGAGCTGAAAATACATTTTCAGCACTAAAAAACCAAACTTTTATAACAGCTAAACCAAACGTTTCCAATGTAAATTTCCACCTTTATATAGTGTAAAAAGACATCCTGAAGCCTGGGCAGTCATTAATTTGATTGTCCAATATTTCCCTTATGAGATAATGCCTCTCATAGCAAATGTGTACAGCGCGAGCTGAAAATGCATTTACAGCACTAAAAAACCAAACTTTTATAACAGCTAAACCAAACGTTTCCAATGTAAATTTCCACCTTTATATAGTGTAGAAAGGCATCCTGAAGCCTGGAAAGTCTTTAAATTGATTGTCCAGTATTTCCTTCATGAGATATTGCAACACTTAGAAAAAGTGTACAGCGCCAGCAGACAATGAATTTTCAGCACTAAAAAACCGAAACTTCATTAACAGCTAAACTAAACGTTTCCAATGTAAATTTCCACCTTTATATAGTGTAAAAAGACATCCTGAAGCCTGGGCAGCCATTAATTTGATTGTCCAATATTTCCCTTATGAGATAATGCCTCTCATAGCAAATGTGTACAGCGCGAGCTGAAAATGCATTTACAGCACTAAAAAACCAAACTTTTATAACAGCTAAACCAAACGTTTCCAATGTAAATTTCCACCTTTATAGAGTGTAAAAAGACATCCTGAAGCCTGGGCAGTCATTAATTTGATTGTCCAATATTTCCCTTATGAGATAATGCCTCTCATAGCAAATGTGTACAGCGCGAGCTGAAAATGCATTTACAGCACTAAAAAACCAAACTTTTATAACAGCTAAACCAAACGTTTCCAATGTAAATTTCTACCTTTATATAGTGTAGAAAGGCATCCTGAAGCCTGGAAAGTCATTAATTTGATTGTCCAGTATTTCCTTCATGAGATATTGCAACACTTAGAAAAAGTGTACAGCGCCAGCAGACAATGTTTTTTCAGCACTAAAAAAACGAAACTTCATTAACAGCTAAACCAAACGTTTCCAATGTAAATTTCCACATTTATAGAGTGTAAAAAGGCATCCTGAAGCCTGGGAAGTCATTAATTTGATTGTCCAGTATTTCCCTTATGATATAATGCCTCACATAGCAAATGTGTACAGCGCGAGCTGAAAATGCATTTACAGCACTAAAAAACCAAAATTTTATAACAGCTAAACCAAACGTTTCCAATGTAAATTTCCACCTTTATATAGTGTAGAAAGGCATCCTGAAGCCTGGAAAGTGATTAATTTGATTGTCCAGTATTTCCTTCATGAGATATTGCAACACTTAGAAAAAGTGTACAGCGCCAGCAGACAATGAATTTTCAGCACTAAAAAACCGAAACTTCATTAACAGCTAAACTAAACGTTTCCAATGTAAATTTCCACCTTTATATAGTGTAAAAAGACATCCTGAAGCCTGGGCAGTCATTAATTTGATTGTCCAATATTTCCCTTATGAGATAATGCCTTTCATAGCAAATGTGTACAGCGCGAGCTGAAAATGCATTTACAGCACTAAAAAACCAAACTTTTATAACAGCTAAACCAAACGTTTCCAATGTAAATTTCCACCTTTATATAGTGTAGAAAGGCATCCTGAAGCCTGGAAAGTCATTAATTTGATTGTCCAGTATTTCCTTCATGAGATATTGCAACACTTAGAAAAAGTGTACAGCGCCAGCAGACAATGAATTTCCAGCACTAAAAAAACGAAACTTCATTAACAGCTAAACTAAACGTTTCCAATGTAAATTTCCACCTTTATATAGTGTAAAAAGACATCCTGAAGCCTGGGCAGTCATTAATTTGATTGTCCAATATTTCCCTTATGAGATAATGCCTCTCATAGCAAATGTGTACAGCGCGAGCTGAAAATGCATTTACAGCACTAAAAAACCAAACTTTTATAACAGCTAAACCAAACGTTTCCAATGTAAATTTCCACCTTTATATAGTGTAGAAAGGCATCCTGAAGCCTGGAAAGTCATTAATTTGATTGTCCAGTATTTCCTTCATGAGATATTGCAACACTTAGAAAAAGTGTACAGCGCCAGCAGACAATGAATTTTCAGCACTAAAAAAACGAAACTTCATTAACAGCTAAACCAAACGTTTCCAATGTAAATTTCCACATTTATAGAGTGTAAAAAGGCATCCTGAAGCCTGGGAAGTCATTAATTTGATTGTCCAGTATTTCCCTTATGAGATAATGCCTCACATAGCAAATGTGTACAGTGCGAGCTGAAAATGCATTTTCAGCACTAAAAAACCAAACTTTTATAACAGCTAAACCAAACGTTTCCAATGTAAATTTCCACCTTTATATAGTGTAAAAAGACATCCTGAAGCCTGGGCAGTCATTAATTTGATTGTCCAGTATTTCCCTTATGAGATAATGCCTCACATAGCAAATGTGTACAGCGCGAGCTGAAAATGCATTTACAGCACTAAAAAAACAAACTTTTATAACAGCTAAACCAAACGTTTCCAATGTAAATTTCCACATTTATAGAGTGTAAAAATGCATCCTGAAGCCTGGGAAGTCATTAATTTGATTGTCCAGTATTTCCCTTATGAGATAATGCCTCACATAGCAAATGTGTACAGTGCGAGCTGAAAATACATTTTCAGCACTAAAAAACCAAACTTTTATAACAGCTAAACCAAACGTTTCCAATGTAAATTTCCACCTTTATATAGTGTAAAAAGACATCCTGAAGCCTGGGCAGTCATTAATTTGATTGTCCAATATTTCCCTTATGAGATAATGCCTCTCATAGCAAATGTGTACAGCGCGAGCTGAAAATGCATTTACAGCACTAAAAAACCAAACTTTTATAACAGCTAAACCAAACGTTTCCAATGTAAATTTCCACCTTTATATAGTGTAGAAAGGCATCCTGAAGCCTGGAAAGTCATTAATTTGATTGTCCAGTATTTCCTTCATGAGATATTGCAACACTTAGAAAAAGTGTACAGCGCCAGTAGACAATGAATTTTCAGCACTAAAAAAACGATACTTCATTAACAGCTCAACTAAACGTTTCCAATGTAAATTTCCACCTTTAAATAGTGTAAAAAGACATCCTGAAGCCTGGGCAGTCATTAATATGATTGTCCAATATTTCCCTTATGAGATAATGCCTCTCATAGCAAATGTGTACAGCGCGAGCTGAAAATGCATTTACAGCACTAAAAAACCAAACTTTTATAACAGCTAAACCAAACGTTTCCAATGTAAATTTCCACCTTTATATAGTGTAGAAAGGCATCCTGGAGCCTGGAAAGTCATTAATTTGATTGTCCAGTATTTCCTTCATGAGATATTGCAACACTTAGAAAAAGTGTACAGCGCCAGCAGACAATGAATTTTCAGCACTAAAAAAACCAAACTTTTATAACAGCTAAACCAAACGTTTCCAATGTAAATTTCCACCTTTATATAGTGTAAAAAGGCATCCTGAAGCCTGGGAAGTCATTAATTTGATTGTCCAGTATTTCCCTTATGAGATAATGCCTCACATAGCAAATGTGTACAGTGCGAGCTGAAAATGCATTTTCAGCACTAAAAAAACAAACTTATATAACACCTAAACCAAACGTTTCCAATGTAAATTTCCACCTTTATATAGTGTAAAAAGACATCCTGAAGCCTGGGCAGTCATTAATTTGATTGTCCAATATTTCCCTTATGAGATAATGCCTCTCATAGCAAATGTGTACAGCGCGAGCTGAAAATGCATTTACAGCACTAAAAAACCAAACTTTTATAACAGCTAAACCAAACGTTTCCAATGTAAATTTCCACCTTTATATAGTGTAAAAAGACATCCTGAAGCCTGGGCAGTCATTAATTTGATTGTCCAATATTTCCCTTATGAGATAATGCCTCTCATAGCAAATGTGTACAGCGCGAGCTGAAAATGCATTTTCAGCACTAAAAAACCAAACTTTTATAACAGCTAAACCAAACGTTTCAAATGTAAATTTCCACCTTTATATAGTGTAAAAAGACATCCTGAAGCCTGGGCAGTCATTAATTTGATTGTCCAATATTTCCCTTATGAGATAATGCCTCTCATAGCAAATGTGTACAGTGCGAGCTGAAAATGCATTTACAGCACTAAAAAAACAAACTTTTATAACAGCTAAACCAAACGTTTCCAATGTAAATTTCCACCTTTATATAGTGTAAAAAGACATCCTGAAGCCTGGGCAGTCATTAATTTGATTGTCCAATATTTCCCTTATGAGATAATGCCTCTCATAGCAAATGTGTACAGTGCGAGCTGAAAATGCATTTACAGCACTAAAAAAACAAACTTTTATAACAGCTAAACCAAACGTTTCCAATGTAAATTTCCACCTTTATATAGTGTAAAAAGACATCCTGAAGCCTGGGCAGTCATTAATTTGATTGTCCAATATTTCCCTTATGAGATAATGCCTCTCATAGCAAATGTGTACAGCGCGAGCTGAAAATGCATTTACAGCACTAAAAAACCAAACTTTTATAACAGCTAAACCAAACGTTTCCAATGTAAATTTCTACCTTTATATAGTGTAGAAAGGCATCCTGAAGCCTGGAAAGTCATTAATTTGATTGTCCAGTATTTCCTTCATGAGATATTGCAACACTTAGAAAAAGTGTACAGCGCCAGCAGACAATGAATTTCCAGCACTAAAAAAACGAAACTTCATTAACAGCTAAACTAAACGTTTCCAATGTAAATTTCCACCTTTATATAGTGTAAAAAGACATCCTGAAGCCTGGGCAGTCATTAATTTGATTGTCCAATATTTCCCTTATGAGATAATGCCTCTCATAGCAAATGTGTACAGCGCGAGCTGAAAATGCATTTACAGCACTAAAAAACCAAACTTTTATAACAGCTAAACCAAACGTTTCCAATGTAAATTTCCACCTTTATATAGTGTAGAAAGGCATCCTGAAGCCTGGAAAGTCATTAATTTGATTGTCCAGTATTTCCTTCATGAGATATTGCAACACTTAGAAAAAGTGTACAGCGCCAGCAGACAATGAATTTTCAGCACTAAAAAAACGAAACTTCATTAACAGCTAAACCAAACGTTTCCAATGTAAATTTCCACATTTATAGAGTGTAAAAAGGCATCCTGAAGCCTGGGAAGTCATTAATTTGATTGTCCAGTATTTCCCTTATGAGATAATGCCTCACATAGCAAATGTGTACAGTGCGAGCTGAAAATGCATTTTCAGCACTAAAAAACCAAACTTTTATAACAGCTAAACCAAACGTTTCCAATGTAAATTTCCACCTTTATATAGTGTAAAAAGACATCCTGAAGCCTGGGCAGTCATTAATTTGATTGTCCAGTATTTCCCTTATGAGATAATGCCTCACATAGCAAATGTGTACAGCGCGAGCTGAAAATGCATTTACAGCACTAAAAAAACAAACTTTTATAACAGCTAAACCAAACGTTTCCAATGTAAATTTCCACATTTATAGAGTGTAAAAATGCATCCTGAAGCCTGGGAAGTCATTAATTTGATTGTCCAGTATTTCCCTTATGAGATAATGCCTCACATAGCAAATGTGTACAGTGCGAGCTGAAAATACATTTTCAGCACTAAAAAACCAAACTTTTATAACAGCTAAACCAAACGTTTCCAATGTAAATTTCCACCTTTATATAGTGTAAAAAGACATCCTGAAGCCTGGGCAGTCATTAATTTGATTGTCCAATATTTCCCTTATGAGATAATGCCTCTCATAGCAAATGTGTACAGCGCGAGCTGAAAATGCATTTACAGCACTAAAAAACCAAACTTTTATAACAGCTAAACCAAACGTTTCCAATGTAAATTTCCACCTTTATATAGTGTAGAAAGGCATCCTGAAGCCAGGAAAGTCATTAATTTGATTGTCCAGTATTTCCTTCATGAGATATTGCAACACTTAGAAAAAGTGTACAGCGCCAGTAGACAATGAATTTTCAGCACTAAAAAAACGATACTTCATTAACAGCTCAACTAAACGTTTCCAATGTAAATTTCCACCTTTAAATAGTGTAAAAAGACATCCTGAAGCCTGGGCAGTCATTAATATGATTGTCCAATATTTCCCTTATGAGATAATGCTTCTCATAGCAAATGTGTACAGCGCGAGCTGAAAATGCATTTACAGCACTAAAAAACCAAACTTTTATAACAGCTAAACCAAACGTTTCCAATGTAAATTTCCACCTTTATATAGTGTAGAAAGGCATCCTGGAGCCTGGAAAGTCATTAATTTGATTGTCCAGTATTTCCTTCATGAGATATTGCAACACTTAGAAAAAGTGTACAGCGCCAGCAGACAATGAATTTTCAGCACTAAAAAAACCAAACTTTTATAACAGCTAAACCAAACGTTTCCAATGTAAATTTCCACCTTTATATAGTGTAAAAAGGCATCCTGAAGCCTGGGAAGTCATTAATTTGATTGTCCAGTATTTCCCTTATGAGATAATGCCTCACATAGCAAATGTGTACAGTGCGAGCTGAAAATGCATTTTCAGCACTAAAAAAACAAACTTATATAACACCTAAACCAAACGTTTCCAATGTAAATTTCCACCTTTATATAGTGTAAAAAGACATCCTGAAGCCTGGGCAGTCATTAATTTGATTGTCCAATATTTCCCTTATGAGATAATGCCTCTCATAGCAAATGTGTACAGCGCGAGCTGAAAATGCATTTACAGCACTAAAAAACCAAACTTTTATAACAGCTAAACCAAACGTTTCCAATGTAAATTTCCACCTTTATATAGTGTAAAAAGACATCCTGAAGCCTGGGCAGTCATTAATTTGATTGTCCAATATTTCCCTTATGAGATAATGCCTCTCATAGCAAATGTGTACAGCGCGAGCTGAAAATGCATTTTCAGCACTAAAAAACCAAACTTTTATAACAGCTAAACCAAACGTTTCAAATGTAAATTTCCACCTTTATATAGTGTAAAAAGACATCCTGAAGCCTGGGCAGTCATTAATTTGATTGTCCAATATTTCCCTTATGAGATAATGCCTCTCATAGCAAATGTGTACAGTGCGAGCTGAAAATGCATTTACAGCACTAAAAAAACAAACTTTTATAACAGCTAAACCAAACGTTTCCAATGTAAATTTCCACCTTTATATAGTGTAAAAAGACATCCTGAAGCCTGGGCAGTCATTAATTTGATTGTCCAATATTTCCCTTATGAGATAATGCCTCTCATAGCAAATGTGTACAGTGCGAGCTGAAAATGCATTTACAGCACTAAAAAAACAAACTTTTATAACAGCTAAACCAAACGTTTCCAATGTAAATTTCCACCTTTATATAGTGTAAAAAGACATCCTGAAGCCTGGGCAGTCATTAATTTGATTGTCCAATATTTCCCTTATGAGATAATGCCTCTCATAGCAAATGTGTACAGCGCGAGCTGAAAATGCATTTACAGCACTAAAAAAACAAACTTTTATAACAGCTAAACCAAACGTTTCCAATGTAAATTTCTACCTTTATATAGTGTAGAAAGGCATCCTGAAGCCTGGAAAGTCATTAATTTGATTGTCCAGTATTTCCTTCATGAGATATTGCAACACTTAGAAAAAGTGTACAGCGCCAGCAGACAATGTTTTTTCAGCACTAAAAAAACGAAACTTCATTAACAGCTAAACCAAACGTTTCCAATGTAAATTTCCACATTTATAGAGTGTAAAAAGGCATCCTGAAGCCTGGGAAGTCATTAATTTGATTGTCCAGTATTTCCCTTATGATATAATGCCTCACATAGCAAATGTGTACAGCGCGAGCTGAAAATGCATTTACAGCACTAAAAAACCAAAATTTTATAACAGCTAAACCAAACGTTTCCAATGTAAATTTCCACCTTTATATAGTGTAGAAAGGCATCCTGAAGCCTGGAAAGTGATTAATTTGATTGTCCAGTATTTCCTTCATGAGATATTGCAACACTTAGAAAAAGTGTACAGCGCCAGCAGACAATGAATTTTCAGCACTAAAAAACCGAAACTTCATTAACAGCTAAACTAAACGTTTCCAATGTAAATTTCCACCTTTATATAGTGTAAAAAGACATCCTGAAGCCTGGGCAGTCATTAATTTGATTGTCCAATATTTCCCTTATGAGATAATGCCTTTCATAGCAAATGTGTACAGCGCGAGCTGAAAATGCATTTACAGCACTAAAAAACCAAACTTTTATAACAGCTAAACCAAACGTTTCCAATGTAAATTTCCACCTTTATATAGTGTAGAAAGGCATCCTGAAGCCTGGAAAGTCATTAATTTGATTGTCCAGTATTTCCTTCATGAGATATTGCAACACTTAGAAAAAGTGTACAGCGCCAGCAGACAATGAATTTCCAGCACTAAAAAAACGAAACTTCATTAACAGCTAAACTAAACGTTTCCAATGTAAATTTCCACCTTTATATAGTGTAAAAAGACATCCTGAAGCCTGGGCAGTCATTAATTTGATTGTCCAATATTTCCCTTATGAGATAATGCCTCTCATAGCAAATGTGTACAGCGCGAGCTGAAAATGCATTTACAGCACTAAAAAACCAAACTATTATAACAGCTAAACCAAACGTTTCCAATGTAAATTTCCACCTTTATATAGTGTAGAAAGGCATCCTGAAGCCTGGAAAGTCATTAATTTGATTGTCCAGTATTTCCTTCATGAGATATTGCAACACTTAGAAAAAGTGTACAGCGCCAGCAGACAATGAATTTTCAGCACTAAAAAAACGAAACTTCATTAACAGCTAAACCAAACGTTTCCAATGTAAATTTCCACATTTATAGAGTGTAAAAAGGCATCCTGAAGCCTGGGAAGTCATTAATTTGATTGTCCAGTATTTCCCTTATGAGATAATGCCTCACATAGCAAATGTGTACAGTGCGAGCTGAAAATGCATTTTCAGCACTAAAAAAACAAACTTTTATAACAGCTAAACCAAACGTTTCCAATGTAAATTTCCACCTTTATATAGTGTAAAAAGACATCCTGAAGCCTGGGCAGTCATTAATTTGATTGTCCAGTATTTCCCTTATGAGATAATGCCTCACATAGCAAATGTGTACAGCGCGAGCTGAAAATGCATTTACAGCACTAAAAAAACAAACTTTTATAACAGCTAAACCAAACGTTTCCAATGTAAATTTCCACATTTAATAGAGTGTAAAAATGCATCCTGAAGCCTGGGAAGTCATTAATTTGATTGTCCAGTATTTCCCTTATGAGATAATGCCTCACATAGCAAATGTGTACAGTGCGAGCTGAAAATACATTTTCAGCACTAAAAAACCAAACTTTTATAACAGCTAAACCAAACGTTTCCAATGTAAATTTCCACCTTTATATAGTGTAAAAAGACATCCTGAAGCCTGGGCAGTCATTAATTTGATTGTCCAATATTTCCCTTATGAGATAATGCCTCTCATAGCAAATGTGTACAGCGCGAGCTGAAAATGCATTTACAGCACTAAAAAACCAAACTTTTATAACAGCTAAACCAAACGTTTCCAATGTAAATTTCCACCTTTATATAGTGTAGAAAGGCATCCTGAAGCCTGGAAAGTCATTAATTTGATTGTCCAGTATTTCCTTCATGAGATATTGCAACACTTAGAAAAAGTGTACAGCGCCAGTAGACAATGAATTTTCAGCACTAAAAAAACGATACTTCATTAACAGCTCAACTAAACGTTTCCAATGTAAATTTCCACCTTTAAATAGTGTAAAAAGACATCCTGAAGCCTGGGCAGTCATTAATATGATTGTCCAATATTTCCCTTATGAGATAATGCCTCTCATAGCAAATGTGTACAGCGCGAGCTGAAAATGCATTTACAGCACTAAAAAACCAAACTTTTATAACAGCTAAACCAAACGTTTGCAATGTAAATTTCCACCTTTATATAGTGTAGAAAGGCATCCTGGAGCCTGGAAAGTCATTAATTTGATTGTCCAGTATTTCCTTCATGAGATATTGCAACACTTAGAAAAAGTGTACAGCGCCAGCAGACAATGAATTTTCAGCACTAAAAAAACCAAACTTTTATAACAGCTAAACCAAACGTTTCCAATGTAAATTTCCACCTTTATATAGTGTAAAAAGGCATCCTGAAGCCTGGGAAGTCATTAATTTGATTGTCCAGTATTTCCCTTATGAGATAATGCCTCACATAGCAAATGTGTACAGTGCGAGCTGAAAATGCATTTTCAGCACTAAAAAAACAAACTTATATAACACCTAAACCAAACGTTTCCAATGTAAATTTCCACCTTTATATAGTGTAAAAAGACATCCTGAAGCCTGGGCAGTCATTAATTTGATTGTCCAATATTTCCCTTATGAGATAATGCCTCTCATAGCAAATGTGTACAGCGCGAGCTGAAAATGCATTTACAGCACTAAAAAACCAAACTTTTATAACAGCTAAACCAAACGTTTCCAATGTAAATTTCCACCTTTATATAGTGTAAAAAGACATCCTGAAGCCTGGGCAGTCATTAATTTGATTGTCCAATATTTCCCTTATGAGATAATGCCTCTCATAGCAAATGTGTACAGTGCGAGCTGAAAATGCATTTACAGCACTAAAAAAACAAACTTTTATAACAGCTAAACCAAACGTTTCCAATGTAAATTTCCACCTTTATATAGTGTAAAAAGACATCCTGAAGCCTGGGCAGTCATTAATTTGATTGTCCAATATTTCCCTTATGAGATAATGCCTCTCATAGCAAATGTGTACAGCGCGAGCTGAAAATGCATTTACAGCACTAAAAAACCAAACTTTTATAACAGCTAAACCAAACGTTTCCAATGTAAATTTCTACCTTTATATAGTGTAGAAAGGCATCCTGAAGCCTGGAAAGTCATTAATTTGATTGTCCAGTATTTCCTTCATGAGATATTGCAACACTTAGAAAAAGTGTACAGCGCCAGCAGACAATGTTTTTTCAGCACTAAAAAAACGAAACTTCATTAACAGCTAAACCAAACGTTTCCAATGTAAATTTCCACATTTATAGAGTGTAAAAAGGCATCCTGAAGCCTGGGAAGTCATTAATTTGATTGTCCAGTATTTCCCTTATGATATAATGCCTCACATAGCAAATGTGTACAGCGCGAGCTGAAAATGCATTTACAGCACTAAAAAACCAAAATTTTATAACAGCTAAACCAAACGTTTCCAATGTAAATTTCCACCTTTATATAGTGTAGAAAGGCATCCTGAAGCCTGGAAAGTGATTAATTTGATTGTCCAGTATTTCCTTCATGAGATATTGCAACACTTAGAAAAAGTGTACAGCGCCAGCAGACAATGAATTTTCAGCACTAAAAAACCGAAACTTCATTAACAGCTAAACTAAACGTTTCCAATGTAAATTTCCACCTTTATATAGTGTAAAAAGACATCCTGAAGCCTGGGCAGTCATTAATTTGATTGTCCAATATTTCCCTTATGAGATAATGCCTTTCATAGCAAATGTGTACAGCGCGAGCTGAAAATGCATTTACAGCACTAAAAAAACCAAACTTTTATAACAGCTAAACCAAACGTTTCCAATGTAAATTTCCACCTTTATATAGTGTAGAAAGGCATCCTGAAGCCTGGAAAGTCATTAATTTGATTGTCCAGTATTTCCTTCATGAGATATTGCAACACTTAGAAAAAGTGTACAGCGCCAGCAGACAATGAATTTCCAGCACTAAAAAAACGAAACTTCATTAACAGCTAAACTAAACGTTTCCAATGTAAATTTCCACCTTTATATAGTGTAAAAAGACATCCTGAAGCCTGGGCAGTCATTAATTTGATTGTCCAATATTTCCCTTATGAGATAATGCCTCTCATAGCAAATGTGTACAGTGCGAGCTGAAAATGCATTTACAGCACTAAAAAAACAAACTTTTATAACAGCTAAACCAAACGTTTCCAATGTAAATTTCCACCTTTATCTAGTGTAGAAAGGCATCCTGAAGCCTGGAAAGTCATTAATTTGATTGTCCAGTATTTCCTTCATGAGTAATTGCAACACTTAGAAAAAGTGTACAGCGCCAGTAGACAATGAATTTTCAGCACTAAAAAAACGATACTTCATTAACAGCTCAACTAAACGTTTCCAATGTAAATTTCCACCTTTATATAGTGTAAAAAGACATCCTGAAGCCTGGGCAGTCATTAATATGATTGTCCAATATTTCCCTTATGAGATAATGCCTCTCATAGCAAATGTGTACAGCGCGAGCTGAAAATGCATTTACAGCACTAAAAAACCAAACTTTTATAACAGCTAAACCAAACGTTTCCAATGTAAATTTCCACCTTTATATAGTGTAGAAAGGCATCCTGGAGCCTGGAAAGTCATTAATTTGATTGTCCAGTATTTCCTTCATGAGATATTGCAACACTTAGAAAAAGTGTACAGCGCCAGCAGACAATGAATTTTCAGCACTAAAAAAACCAAACTTTTATAACAGCTAAACCAAACGTTTCCAATGTAAATTTCCACCTTTATATAGTGTAAAAAGGCATCCTGAAGCCTGGGAAGTCATTAATTTGATTGTCCAGTATTTCCCTTATGAGATAATGCCTCACATAGCAAATGTGTACAGTGCGAGCTGAAAATGCATTTTCAGCACTAAAAAAACAAACTTATATAACACCTAAACCAAACGTTTCCAATGTAAATTTCCACCTTTATATAGTGTAAAAAGACATCCTGAAGCCTGGGCAGTCATTAATTTGATTGTCCAATATTTCCCTTATGAGATAATGCCTCTCATAGCAAATGTGTACAGCGCGAGCTGAAAATGCATTTACAGCACTAAAAAACCAAACTTTTATAACAGCTAAACCAAACGTTTCCAATGTAAATTTCCACCTTTATATAGTGTAGAAAGGCATCCTGGAGCCTGGAAAGTCATTAATTTGATTGTCCAGTATTTCCTTCATGAGATATTGCAACACTTAGAAAAAGTGTACAGCGCCAGCAGACAATGAATTTTCAGCACTAAAAAAACCAAACTTTTATAACAGCTAAACCAAACGTTTCCAATGTAAATTTCCACCTTTATATAGTGTAAAAAGGCATCCTGAAGCCTGGGAAGTCATTAATTTGATTGTCCAGTATTTCCCTTATGAGATAATGCCTCACATAGCAAATGTGTACAGTGCGAGCTGAAAATGCATTTTCAGCACTAAAAAAACAAACTTATATAACACCTAAACCAAACGTTTCCAATGTAAATTTCCACCTTTATATAGTGTAAAAAGACATCCTGAAGCCTGGGCAGTCATTAATTTGATTGTCCAATATTTCCCTTATGAGATAATGCCTCTCATAGCAAATGTGTACAGCGCGAGCTGAAAATGCATTTACAGCACTAAAAAACCAAACTTTTATAACAGCTAAACCAAACGTTTCCAATGTAAATTTCCACCTTTATATAGTGTAAAAAGACATCCTGAAGCCTGGGCAGTCATTAATTTGATTGTCCAATATTTCCCTTATGAGATAATGCCTCTCATAGCAAATGTGTACAGTGCGAGCTGAAAATGCATTTACAGCACTAAAAAAACAAACTTTTATAACAGCTAAACCAAACGTTTCCAATGTAAATTTCCACCTTTATATAGTGTAAAAAGACATCCTGAAGCCTGGGCAGTCATTAATTTGATTGTCCAATATTTCCCTTATGAGATAATGCCTCTCATAGCAAATGTGTACAGTGCGAGCTGAAAATGCATTTACAGCACTAAAAAAACAAACTTTTATAACAGCTAAACCAAACGTTTCCAATGTAAATTTCCACCTTTATATAGTGTAAAAAGACATCCTGAAGCCTGGGCAGTCATTAATTTGATTGTCCAATATTTCCCTTATGAGATAATGCCTCTCATAGCAAATGTGTACAGCGCGAGCTGAAAATGCATTTACAGCACTAAAAAACCAAACTTTTATAACAGCTAAACCAAACGTTTCCAATGTAAATTTCCACCTTTATATAGTGTAGAAAGGCATCCTGAAGCCTGGAAAGTCATTAATTTGATTGTCCAGTATTTCCTTCATGAGATATTGCAACACTTAGAAAAAGTGTACAGCGCCAGCAGACAATGAATTTTCAGCACTAAATAAACGAAACTTCATTAACAGCTAAAGTAAACGTTTCCAATGTAAATTTCCACCTTTATATAGTGTAAAAAGACATCCTGAAGCCTGGGCAGTCATTAATTTGATTGTCCAATATTTCCCTTATGAGATAATGCCTCTCATAGCAAATGTGTACAGTGCGAGCTGAAAATGCATTTACAGCACTAAAAAAACAAACTTTTATACCAGCTAAACCAAACGTTTCCAATGTAAATTTCCACCTTTATCTAGTGTAGAAAGGCATCCTGAAGCCTGGAAAGTCATTAATTTGATTGTCCAGTATTTCCTTCATGAGTAATTGCAACACTTAGAAAAAGTGTACAGCGCCAGTAGACAATGAATTTTCAGCACTAAAAAAACGATACTTCATTAACAGCTCAACTAAACGTTTCCAATGTAAATTTCCACCTTTATATAGTGTAAAAAGACATCCTGAAGCCTGGGCAGTCATTAATATGATTGTCCAATATTTCCCTTATGAGATAATGCCTCTCATAGCAAATGTGTACAGCGCGAGCTGAAAATGCATTTTCAGCACTAAAAAACCAAACTTTTATAACAGCTAAACCAAACGTTTCAAATGTAAATTTCCACCTTTATATAGTGTAAAAAGACATCCTGAAGCCTGGGCAGTCATTAATTTGATTGTCCAATATTTCCCTTATGAGATAATGCCTCTCATAGCAAATGTGTACAGTGCGAGCTGAAAATGCATTTACAGCACTAAAAAAACAAACTTTTATAACAGCTAAACCAAACGTTTCCAATGTAAATTTCCACCTTTATATAGTGTAAAAAGACATCCTGAAGCCTGGGCAGTCATTAATTTGATTGTCCAATATTTCCCTTATGAGATAATGCCTCTCATAGCAAATGTGTACAGTGCGAGCTGAAAATGCATTTACAGCACTAAAAAAACAAACTTTTATAACAGCTAAACCAAACGTTTCCAATGTAAATTTCCACCTTTATATAGTGTAAAAAGACATCCTGAAGCCTGGGCAGTCATTAATTTGATTGTCCAATATTTCCCTTATGAGATAATGCCTCTCATAGCAAATGTGTACAGCGCGAGCTGAAAATGCATTTACAGCACTAAAAAACCAAACTTTTATAACAGCTAAACCAAACGTTTCCAATGTAAATTTCCACCTTTATATAGTGTAGAAAGGCATCCTGAAGCCTGGAAAGTCATTAATTTGATTGTCCAGTATTTCCTTCATGAGATATTGCAACACTTAGAAAAAGTGTACAGCGCCAGCAGACAATGAATTTTCAGCACTAAATAAACGAAACTTCATTAACAGCTAAAGTAAACGTTTCCAATGTAAATTTCCACCTTTATATAGTGTAAAAAGACATCCTGAAGCCTGGGCAGTCATTAATTTGATTGTCCAATATTTCCCTTATGAGATAATGCCTCTCATAGCAAATGTGTACAGTGCGAGCTGAAAATGCATTTACAGCACTAAAAAAACAAACTTTTATAACAGCTAAACCAAACGTTTCCAATGTAAATTTCCACCTTTATCTAGTGTAGAAAGGCATCCTGAAGCCTGGAAAGTCATTAATTTGATTGTCCAGTATTTCCTTCATGAGTAATTGCAACACTTAGAAAAAGTGTACAGCGCCAGTAGACAATGAATTTTCAGCACTAAAAAAACGATACTTCATTAACAGCTCAACTAAACGTTTCCAATGTAAATTTCCACCTTTATATAGTGTAAAAAGACATCCTGAAGCCTGGGCAGTCATTAATATGATTGTCCAATATTTCCCTTATGAGATAATGCCTCTCATAGCAAATGTGTACAGCGCGAGCTGAAAATGCATTTACAGCACTAAAAAACCAAACTTTTATAACAGCTAAACCAAACGTTTCCAATGTAAATTTCCACCTTTATATAGTGTAGAAAGGCATCCTGGAGCCTGGAAAGTCATTAATTTGATTGTCCAGTATTTCCTTCATGAGATATTGCAACACTTAGAAAAAGTGTACAGCGCCAGCAGACAATGAATTTTCAGCACTAAAAAAACCAAACTTTTATAACAGCTAAACCAAACGTTTCCAATGTAAATTTCCACCTTTATATAGTGTAAAAAGGCATCCTGAAGCCTGGGAAGTCATTAATTTGATTGTCCAGTATTTCCCTTATGAGATAATGCCTCACATAGCAAATGTGTACAGTGCGAGCTGAAAATGCATTTTCAGCACTAAAAAAACAAACTTATATAACACCTAAACCAAACGTTTCCAATGTAAATTTCCACCTTTATATAGTGTAAAAAGACATCCTGAAGCCTGGGCAGTCATTAATTTGATTGTCCAATATTTCCCTTATGAGATAATGCCTCTCATAGCAAATGTGTACAGCGCGAGCTGAAAATGCATTTACAGCACTAAAAAACCAAACTTTTATAACAGCTAAACCAAACGTTTCCAATGTAAATTTCCACCTTTATATAGTGTAGAAAGGCATCCTGGAGCCTGGGAAGTCATTAATTTGATTGTCCAGTATTTCCCTTATGAGATAATGCCTCACATAGCAAATGTGTACAGTGCGAGCTGAAAATGCATTTTCAGCACTAAAAAAACAAACTTATATAACACCTAAACCAAACGTTTCCAATGTAAATTTCCACCTTTATATAGTGTAAAAAGACATCCTGAAGCCTGGGCAGTCATTAATTTGATTGTCCAATATTTCCCTTATGAGATAATGCCTCTCATAGCAAATGTGTACAGCGCGAGCTGAAAATGCATTTACAGCACTAAAAAACCAAACTTTTATAACAGCTAAACCAAACGTTTCCAATGTAAATTTCCACCTTTATATAGTGTAAAAAGACATCCTGAAGCCTGGGCAGTCATTAATTTGATTGTCCAATATTTCCCTTATGAGATAATGCCTCTCATAGCAAATGTGTACAGTGCGAGCTGAAAATGCATTTACAGCACTAAAAAAACAAACTTTTATAACAGCTAAACCAAACGTTTCCAATGTAAATTTCCACCTTTATATAGTGTAAAAAGACATCCTGAAGCCTGGGCAGTCATTAATTTGATTGTCCAATATTTCCCTTATGAGATAATGCCTCTCATAGCAAATGTGTACAGTGCGAGCTGAAAATGCATTTACAGCACTAAAAAAACAAACTTTTATAACAGCTAAACCAAACGTTTCCAATGTAAATTTCCACCTTTATATAGTGTAAAAAGACATCCTGAAGCCTGGGCAGTCATTAATTTGATTGTCCAATATTTCCCTTATGAGATAATGCCTCTCATAGCAAATGTGTACAGCGCGAGCTGAAAATGCATTTACAGCACTAAAAAAACAAACTTTTATAACAGCTAAACCAAACGTTTCCAATGTAAATTTCCACCTTTATATAGTGTAGAAAGGCATCCTGAAGCCTGGAAAGTCATTAATTTGATTGTCCAGTATTTCCTTCATGAGATATTGCAACACTTAGAAAAAGTGTACAGCGCCAGCAGACAATGAATTTTCAGCACTAAATAAACGAAACTTCATTAACAGCTAAAGTAAACGTTTCCAATGTAAATTTCCACCTTTATATAGTGTAAAAAGACATCCTGAAGCCTGGGCAGTCATTAATTTGATTGTCCAATATTTCCCTTATGAGATAATGCCTCTCATAGCAAATGTGTACAGTGCGAGCTGAAAATGCATTTACAGCACTAAAAAAACAAACTTTTATAACAGCTAAACCAAACGTTTCCAATGTAAATTTCCACCTTTATCTAGTGTAGAAAGGCATCCTGAAGCCTGGAAAGTCATTAATTTGATTGTCCAGTATTTCCTTCATGAGTAATTGCAACACTTAGAAAAAGTGTACAGCGCCAGTAGACAATGAATTTTCAGCACTAAAAAAACGATACTTCATTAACAGCTCAACTAAACGTTTCCAATGTAAATTTCCACCTTTATATAGTGTAAAAAGACATCCTGAAGCCTGGGCAGTCATTAATATGATTGTCCAATATTTCCCTTATGAGATAATGCCTCTCATAGCAAATGTGTACAGCGCGAGCTGAAAATGCATTTACAGCACTAAAAAACCAAACTTTTATAACAGCTAAACCAAACGTTTCCAATGTAAATTTCCACCTTTATATAGTGTAGAAAGGCATCCTGGAGCCTGGAAAGTCATTAATTTGATTGTCCAGTATTTCCTTCATGAGATATTGCAACACTTAGAAAAAGTGTACAGCGCCAGCAGACAATGAATTTTCAGCACTAAAAAAACCAAACTTTTATAACAGCTAAACCAAACGTTTCCAATGTAAATTTCCACCTTTATATAGTGTAAAAAGGCATCCTGAAGCCTGGGAAGTCATTAATTTGATTGTCCAGTATTTCCCTTATGAGATAATGCCTCACATAGCAAATGTGTACAGTGCGAGCTGAAAATGCATTTTCAGCACTAAAAAAACAAACTTATATAACACCTAAACCAAACGTTTCCAATGTAAATTTCCACCTTTATATAGTGTAAAAAGACATCCTGAAGCCTGGGCAGTCATTAATTTGATTGTCCAATATTTCCCTTATGAGATAATGCCTCTCATAGCAAATGTGTACAGTGCGAGCTGAAAATGCATTTTCAGCACTAAAAAAACAAACTTATATAACACCTAAACCAAACGTTTCCAATGTAAATTTCCACCTTTATATAGTGTAAAAAGACATCCTGAAGCCTGGGCAGTCATTAATTTGATTGTCCAATATTTCCCTTATGAGATAATGCCTCTCATAGCAAATGTGTACAGCGCGAGCTGAAAATGCATTTACAGCACTAAAAAACCAAACTTTTATAACAGCTAAACCAAACGTTTCCAATGTAAATTTCCACCTTTATATAGTGTAGAAAGGCATCCTGGAGCCTGGGAAGTCATTAATTTGATTGTCCAGTATTTCCCTTATGAGATAATGCCTCACATAGCAAATGTGTACAGTGCGAGCTGAAAATGCATTTTCAGCACTAAAAAAACAAACTTATATAACACCTAAACCAAACGTTTCCAATGTAAATTTCCACCTTTATATAGTGTAAAAAGACATCCTGAAGCCTGGGCAGTCATTAATTTGATTGTCCAATATTTCCCTTATGAGATAATGCCTCTCATAGCAAATGTGTACAGCGCGAGCTGAAAATGCATTTACAGCACTAAAAAACCAAACTTTTATAACAGCTAAACCAAACGTTTCCAATGTAAATTTCCACCTTTATATAGTGTAAAAAGACATCCTGAAGCCTGGGCAGTCATTAATTTGATTGTCCAATATTTCCCTTATGAGATAATGCCTCTCATAGCAAATGTGTACAGTGCGAGCTGAAAATGCATTTACAGCACTAAAAAAACAAACTTTTATAACAGCTAAACCAAACGTTTCCAATGTAAATTTCCACCTTTATATAGTGTAAAAAGACATCCTGAAGCCTGGGCAGTCATTAATTTGATTGTCCAATATTTCCCTTATGAGATAATGCCTCTCATAGCAAATGTGTACAGTGCGAGCTGAAAATGCATTTACAGCACTAAAAAAACAAACTTTTATAACAGCTAAACCAAACGTTTCCAATGTAAATTTCCACCTTTATATAGTGTAAAAAGACATCCTGAAGCCTGGGCAGTCATTAATTTGATTGTCCAATATTTCCCTTATGAGATAATGCCTCTCATAGCAAATGTGTACAGCGCGAGCTGAAAATGCATTTACAGCACTAAAAAAACAAACTTTTATAACAGCTAAACCAAACGTTTCCAATGTAAATTTCCACCTTTATATAGTGTAGAAAGGCATCCTGAAGCCTGGAAAGTCATTAATTTGATTGTCCAGTATTTCCTTCATGAGATATTGCAACACTTAGAAAAAGTGTACAGCGCCAGCAGACAATGAATTTTCAGCACTAAATAAACGAAACTTCATTAACAGCTAAAGTAAACGTTTCCAATGTAAATTTCCACCTTTATATAGTGTAAAAAGACATCCTGAAGCCTGGGCAGTCATTAATTTGATTGTCCAATATTTCCCTTATGAGATAATGCCTCTCATAGCAAATGTGTACAGTGCGAGCTGAAAATGCATTTACAGCACTAAAAAAACAAACTTTTATAACAGCTAAACCAAACGTTTCCAATGTAAATTTCCACCTTTATCTAGTGTAGAAAGGCATCCTGAAGCCTGGAAAGTCATTAATTTGATTGTCCAGTATTTCCTTCATGAGTAATTGCAACACTTAGAAAAAGTGTACAGCGCCAGTAGACAATGAATTTTCAGCACTAAAAAAACGATACTTCATTAACAGCTCAACTAAACGTTTCCAATGTAAATTTCCACCTTTATATAGTGTAAAAAGACATCCTGAAGCCTGGGCAGTCATTAATATGATTGTCCAATATTTCCCTTATGAGATAATGCCTCTCATAGCAAATGTGTACAGCGCGAGCTGAAAATGCATTTACAGCACTAAAAAACCAAACTTTTATAACAGCTAAACCAAACGTTTCCAATGTAAATTTCCACCTTTATATAGTGTAGAAAGGCATCCTGGAGCCTGGAAAGTCATTAATTTGATTGTCCAGTATTTCCTTCATGAGATATTGCAACACTTAGAAAAAGTGTACAGCGCCAGCAGACAATGAATTTTCAGCACTAAAAAAACCAAACTTTTATAACAGCTAAACCAAACGTTTCCAATGTAAATTTCCACCTTTATATAGTGTAAAAAGGCATCCTGAAGCCTGGGAAGTCATTAATTTGATTGTCCAGTATTTCCCTTATGAGATAATGCCTCACATAGCAAATGTGTACAGTGCGAGCTGAAAATGCATTTTCAGCACTAAAAAAACAAACTTATATAACACCTAAACCAAACGTTTCCAATGTAAATTTCCACCTTTATATAGTGTAAAAAGACATCCTGAAGCCTGGGCAGTCATTAATTTGATTGTCCAATATTTCCCTTATGAGATAATGCCTCTCATAGCAAATGTGTACAGCGCGAGCTGAAAATGCATTTACAGCACTAAAAAACCAAACTTTTATAACAGCTAAACCAAACGTTTCCAATGTAAATTTCCACCTTTATATAGTGTAGAAAGGCATCCTGGAGCCTGGAAAGTCATTAATTTGATTGTCCAGTATTTCCTTCATGAGATATTGCAACACTTAGAAAAAGTGTACAGCGCCAGCAGACAATGAATTTTCAGCACTAAAAAAACCAAACTTTTATAACAGCTAAACCAAACGTTTCCAATGTAAATTTCCACCTTTATATAGTGTAAAAAGGCATCCTGAAGCCTGGGAAGTCATTAATTTGATTGTCCAGTATTTCCCTTATGAGATAATGCCTCACATAGCAAATGTGTACAGTGCGAGCTGAAAATGCATTTTCAGCACTAAAAAAACAAACTTATATAACACCTAAACCAAACGTTTCCAATGTAAATTTCCACCTTTATATAGTGTAAAAAGACATCCTGAAGCCTGGGCAGTCATTAATTTGATTGTCCAATATTTCCCTTATGAGATAATGCCTCTCATAGCAAATGTGTACAGCGCGAGCTGAAAATGCATTTACAGCACTAAAAAACCAAACTTTTATAACAGCTAAACCAAACGTTTCCAATGTAAATTTCCACCTTTATATAGTGTAAAAAGACATCCTGAAGCCTGGGCAGTCATTAATTTGATTGTCCAATATTTCCCTTATGAGATAATGCCTCTCATAGCAAATGTGTACAGTGCGAGCTGAAAATGCATTTACAGCACTAAAAAAACAAACTTTTATAACAGCTAAACCAAACGTTTCCAATGTAAATTTCCACCTTTATATAGTGTAAAAAGACATCCTGAAGCCTGGGCAGTCATTAATTTGATTGTCCAATATTTCCCTTATGAGATAATGCCTCTCATAGCAAATGTGTACAGTGCGAGCTGAAAATGCATTTACAGCACTAAAAAAACAAACTTTTATAACAGCTAAACCAAACGTTTCCAATGTAAATTTCCACCTTTATATAGTGTAAAAAGACATCCTGAAGCCTGGGCAGTCATTAATTTGATTGTCCAATATTTCCCTTATGAGATAATGCCTCTCATAGCAAATGTGTACAGCGCGAGCTGAAAATGCATTTACAGCACTAAAAAACCAAACTTTTATAACAGCTAAACCAAACGTTTCCAATGTAAATTTCCACCTTTATATAGTGTAGAAAGGCATCCTGAAGCCTGGAAAGTCATTAATTTGATTGTCCAGTATTTCCTTCATGAGATATTGCAACACTTAGAAAAAGTGTACAGCGCCAGCAGACAATGAATTTTCAGCACTAAATAAACGAAACTTCATTAACAGCTAAAGTAAACGTTTCCAATGTAAATTTCCACCTTTATATAGTGTAAAAAGACATCCTGAAGCCTGGGCAGTCATTAATTTGATTGTCCAATATTTCCCTTATGAGATAATGCCTCTCATAGCAAATGTGTACAGTGCGAGCTGAAAATGCATTTACAGCACTAAAAAAACAAACTTTTATAACAGCTAAACCAAACGTTTCCAATGTAAATTTCCACCTTTATCTAGTGTAGAAAGGCATCCTGAAGCCTGGAAAGTCATTAATTTGATTGTCCAGTATTTCCTTCATGAGTAATTGCAACACTTAGAAAAAGTGTACAGCGCCAGTAGACAATGAATTTTCAGCACTAAAAAAACGATACTTCATTAACAGCTCAACTAAACGTTTCCAATGTAAATTTCCACCTTTATATAGTGTAAAAAGACATCCTGAAGCCTGGGCAGTCATTAATATGATTGTCCAATATTTCCCTTATGAGATAATGCCTCTCATAGCAAATGTGTACAGCGCGAGCTGAAAATGCATTTACAGCACTAAAAAACCAAACTTTTATAACAGCTAAACCAAACGTTTCCAATGTAAATTTCCACCTTTATATAGTGTAGAAAGGCATCCTGGAGCCTGGAAAGTCATTAATTTGATTGTCCAGTATTTCCTTCATGAGATATTGCAACACTTAGAAAAAGTGTACAGCGCCAGCAGACAATGAATTTTCAGCACTAAAAAAACCAAACTTTTATAACAGCTAAACCAAACGTTTCCAATGTAAATTTCCACCTTTATATAGTGTAAAAAGGCATCCTGAAGCCTGGGAAGTCATTAATTTGATTGTCCAGTATTTCCCTTATGAGATAATGCCTCACATAGCAAATGTGTACAGTGCGAGCTGAAAATGCATTTTCAGCACTAAAAAAACAAACTTATATAACACCTAAACCAAACGTTTCCAATGTAAATTTCCACCTTTATATAGTGTAAAAAGACATCCTGAAGCCTGGGCAGTCATTAATTTGATTGTCCAATATTTCCCTTATGAGATAATGCCTCTCATAGCAAATGTGTACAGCGCGAGCTGAAAATGCATTTACAGCACTAAAAAACCAAACTTTTATAACAGCTAAACCAAACGTTTCCAATGTAAATTTCCACCTTTATATAGTGTAGAAAGGCATCCTGGAACCTGGAAAGTCATTAATTTGATTGTCCAGTATTTCCTTCATGAGATATTGCAACACTTAGAAAAAGTGTACAGCGCCAGCAGACAATGAATTTTCAGCACTAAAAAAACCAAACTTTTATAACAGCTAAACCAAACGTTTCCAATGTAAATTTCCACCTTTATATAGTGTAAAAAGGCATCCTGAAGCCTGGGAAGTCATTAATTTGATTGTCCAGTATTTCCCTTATGAGATAATGCCTCACATAGCAAATGTGTACAGTGCGAGCTGAAAATGCATTTTCAGCACTAAAAAAACAAACTTATATAACACCTAAACCAAACGTTTCCAATGTAAATTTCCACCTTTATATAGTGTAAAAAGACATCCTGAAGCCTGGGCAGTCATTAATTTGATTGTCCAATATTTCCCTTATGAGATAATGCCTCTCATAGCAAATGTGTACAGCGCGAGCTGAAAATGCATTTACAGCACTAAAAAACCAAACTTTTATAACAGCTAAACCAAACGTTTCCAATGTAAATTTCCACCTTTATATAGTGTAAAAAGACATCCTGAAGCCTGGGCAGTCATTAATTTGATTGTCCAATATTTCCCTTATGAGATAATGCCTCTCATAGCAAATGTGTACAGTGCGAGCTGAAAATGCATTTACAGCACTAAAAAAACAAACTTTTATAACAGCTAAACCAAACGTTTCCAATGTAAATTTCCACCTTTATATAGTGTAAAAAGACATCCTGAAGCCTGGGCAGTCATTAATTTGATTGTCCAATATTTCCCTTATGAGATAATGCCTCTCATAGCAAATGTGTACAGTGCGAGCTGAAAATGCATTTACAGCACTAAAAAAACAAACTTTTATAACAGCTAAACCAAACGTTTCCAATGTAAATTTCCACCTTTATATAGTGTAAAAAGACATCCTGAAGCCTGGGCAGTCATTAATTTGATTGTCCAATATTTCCCTTATGAGATAATGCCTCTCATAGCAAATGTGTACAGCGCGAGCTGAAAATGCATTTACAGCACTAAAAAACCAAACTTTTATAACAGCTAAACCAAACGTTTCCAATGTAAATTTCCACCTTTATATAGTGTAGAAAGGCATCCTGAAGCCTGGAAAGTCATTAATTTGATTGTCCAGTATTTCCTTCATGAGATATTGCAACACTTAGAAAAAGTGTACAGCGCCAGCAGACAATGAATTTTCAGCACTAAAAAAACGAAACTTCATTAACAGCTAAACCAAACGTTTCCAATGTAAATTTCCACATTTATAGAGTGTAAAAAGGCATCCTGAAGCCTGGGAAGTCATTAATTTGATTGTCCAGTATTTCCCTTATGAGATAATGCCTCACATAGCAAATGTGTACAGTGCGAGCTGAAAATGCATTTACAGCACTAAAAAAACAAACTTTTATAACAGCTAAACCAAACGTTTCCAATGTAAATTTCCACCTTTATATAGTGTAGAAAGGCATCCTGAAGCCTGGAAAGTCATTAATTTGATTGTCCAGTATTTCCTTCATGAGATATTGCAACACTTAGAAAAAGTGTACAGCGCCAGCAGACAATGAATTTTCAGCACTAAATAAACGAAACTTCATTAACAGCTAAAGTAAACGTTTCCAATGTAAATTTCCACCTTTATATAGTGTAAAAAGACATCCTGAAGCCTGGGCAGTCATTAATTTGATTGTCCAATATTTCCCTTACGAGATAATGCCTCTCATAGCAAATGTGTACAGTGCGAGCTGAAAATGCATTTACAGCACTAAAAAAACAAACTTTTATAACAGCTAAACCAAACGTTTCCAATGTAAATTTCCACCTTTATATAGTGTAAAAAGACATCCTGAAGCCTGGGCAGTCATTAATTTGATTGTCCAATATTTCCCTTATGAGATAATGCCTCTCATAGCAAATGTGTACAGCGCGAGCTGAAAATGCATTTACAGCACTAAAAAACCAAACTTTTATAACAGCTAAACCAAACGTTTCCAATGTAAATTTCCACCTTTATATAGTGTAGAAAGGCATCCTGAAGCCTGGAAAGTCATTAATTTGATTGTCCAGTATTTCCTTCATGAGATATTGCAACACTTAGAAAAAGTGTACAGCGCCAGCAGACAATGAATTTTCAGCACTAAAAAAAACGAAACTTCATTAACAGCTAAACCAAACGTTTCCAATGTAAATTTCCACATTTATAGAGTGTAAAAAGGCATCCTGAAGCCTGGGAAGTCATTAATTTGATTGTCCAGTATTTCCCTTATGAGATAATGCCTCACATAGCAAATGTGTACAGTGCGAGCTGAAAATGCATTTACAGCACTAAAAAAACAAACTTTTATAACAGCTAAACCAAACGTTTCCAATGTAAATTTCCACCTTTATATAGTGTAGAAAGGCATCCTGAAGCCTGGAAAGTCATTAATTTGATTGTCCAGTATTTCCTTCATGAGATATTGCAACACTTAGAAAAAGTGTACAGCGCCAGCAGACAATGAATTTTCAGCACTAAATAAACGAAACTTCATTAACAGCTAAAGTAAACGTTTCCAATGTAAATTTCCACCTTTATATAGTGTAAAAAGACATCCTGAAGCCTGGGCAGTCATTAATTTGATTGTCCAATATTTCCCTTATGAGATAATGCCTCTCATAGCAAATGTGTACAGTGCGAGCTGAAAATGCATTTACAGCACTAAAAAAACAAACTTTTATAACAGCTAAACCAAACGTTTCCAATGTAAATTTCCACCTTTATATAGTGTAAAAAGACATCCTGAAGCCTGGGCAGTCATTAATTTGATTGTCCAATATTTCCCTTATGAGATAATGCCTCTCATAGCAAATGTGTACAGCGCGAGCTGAAAATGCATTTACAGCACTAAAAAAACAAACTTTTATAACAGCTAAACCAAACGTTTCCAATGTAAATTTCCACCTTTATATAGTGTAGAAAGGCATCCTGAAGCCTGGAAAGTCATTAATTTGATTGTCCAGTATTTCCTTCATGAGATATTGCAACACTGAGAAAAAGTGTACAGCGCCAGCAGACAATGAATTTTCAGCACTAAAAAAAACGAAACTTCATTAACAGCTAAACCAAACGTTTCCAATGTAAATTTCCACATTTATAGAGTGTAAAAAGGCATCCTGAAGCCTGGGAAGTCATTAATTTGATTGTCCAGTATTTCCCTTATGAGATAATGCCTCTCATTGCAAATGTGTACAGCGCGAGCTGAAAATGCATTTTCAGCACTAAAAAACCAAACTTTTATAACACCTAAACCAAACGTTTCCAATGTAAATTTCCTCCTTTATATAGTGTAAAAAGACATCCTGAAGCCTGGGCAGTCATTAATTTGATTGTCCAGTATTTCCTTCATGAGATATTGCAACACTTAGAAAAAGTGTACAGCGCCAGCAGACAATGAATTTTCAGCACTAAATAAACGAAACTTCATTAACAGCTAAAGTAAACGTTTCCAATGTAAATTTCCACCTTTATATAGTGTAAAAAGACATCCTGAAGCCTGGGCAGTCATTAATTTGATTGTCCAATATTTCCCTTATGAGATAATGCCTCTCATAGCAAATGTGTACAGTGCGAGCTGAAAATGCATTTACAGCACTAAAAAAACAAACTTTTATAACAGCTAAACCAAACGTTTCCAATGTAAATTTCCACCTTTATATAGTGTAAAAAGACATCCTGAAGCCTGGGCAGTCATTAATTTGATTGTCCAATATTTCCCTTATGAGATAATGCCTCTCATAGCAAATGTGTACAGCGCGAGCTGAAAATGCATTTACAGCACTAAAAAAACAAACTTTTATAACAGCTAAACCAAACGTTTCCAATGTAAATTTCCACCTTTATATAGTGTAGAAAGGCATCCTGAAGCCTGGAAAGTCATTAATTTGATTGTCCAGTATTTCCTTCATGAGATATTGCAAAACTGAGAAAAAGTGTACAGCGCCAGCAGACAATGAATTTTCAGCACTAAAAAAAACGAAACTTCATTAACAGCTAAACCAAACGTTTCCAATGTAAATTTCCACATTTATAGAGTGTAAAAAGGCATCCTGAAGCCTGGGAAGTCATTAATTTGATTGTCCAGTATTTCCCTTATGAGATAATGCCTCTCATTGCAAATGTGTACAGCGCGAGCTGAAAATGCATTTTCAGCACTAAAAAACCAAACTTTTATAACACCTAAACCAAACGTTTCCAATGTAAATTTCCTCCTTTATATAGTGTAAAAAGACATCCTGAAGCCTGGGCAGTCATTAATTTGATTGTCCAATATTTCCCTTATGAGATAATGCCTCTCATAGCAAATGTGTACAGCGCGAGCTGAAAATGCATTTACAGCACTAAAAAACCAAACTTTTATAACAGCTAAACCAAACGTTTCCAATGTAAATTTCCACCTTTATATAGTGTAGAAAGGCATCCTGAAGCCTGGAAAGTCATTAATTTGATTGTCCAGTATTTCCTTCATGAGATATTGCAACATTTAGAAAAAGTGTACAGCGCCAGCAGACAATGAATTTTCAGCACTAAAAAAACGAAACTTCATTAACAGCTAAACTAAACGTTTCCAATGTAAATTTCCACCTTTATATAGTGTAAAAAGACATCCTGAAGCCCGGGCAGCCATTAATTTGATTGTCCAATATTTCCCTTATGAGATAATGCCTCTCATAGCAAATGTGTACAGCGCGAGCTGAAAATGCATTTACAGCACTAAAAAACCAAACTTTTATAACAGCTAAACCAAACGTTTCCAATGTAAATTTCCACCTTTATATAGTGTAAAAAGACATCCTGAAGCCTGGGCAGTCATTAATTTGATTGTCCAATATTTCCCTTATGAGATAATGCCTCACATAGCAAATGTGTACAGTGCGAGCTGAAAATGCATTTACAGCACTAAAAAAACAAACTTTTATAACAGCTAAACCAAACGTTTCCAATGTAAATTTCCACCTTTATATAGTGTAGAAAGGCATCCTGAAGCCTGGAAAGTCATTAATTTGATTGTCCAGTATTTCCTTCATGAGATATTGCAACACTTAGAAAAAGTGTACAGCGCCAGCAGACAATGAATTTTCAGCACTAAATAAACGAAACTTCATTAACAGCTAAAGTAAACGTTTCCAATGTAAATTTCCACCTTTATATAGTGTAAAAAGACATCCTGAAGCCTGGGCAGTCATTAATTTGATTGTCCAATATTTCCCTTATGAGATAATGCCTCTCATAGCAAATGTGTACAGTGCGAGCTGAAAATGCATTTACAGCACTAAAAAAACAAACTTTTATAACAGCTAAACCAAACGTTTCCAATGTAAATTTCCACCTTTATATAGTGTAAAAAGACATCCTGAAGCCTGGGCAGTCATTAATTTGATTGTCCAATATTTCCCTTATGAGATAATGCCTCTCATAGCAAATGTGTACAGCGCGAGCTGAAAATGCATTTACAGCACTAAAAAAACAAACTTTTATAACAGCTAAACCAAACGTTTCCAATGTAAATTTCCACCTTTATATAGTGTAGAAAGGCATCCTGAAGCCTGGAAAGTCATTAATTTGATTGTCCAGTATTTCCTTCATGAGATATTGCAACACTGAGAAAAAGTGTACAGCGCCAGCAGACAATGAATTTTCAGCACTAAAAAAAACGAAACTTCATTAACAGCTAAACCAAACGTTTCCAATGTAAATTTCCACATTTATAGAGTGTAAAAAGGCATCCTGAAGCCTGGGAAGTCATTAATTTGATTGTCCAGTATTTCCCTTATGAGATAATGCCTCTCATTGCAAATGTGTACAGCGCGAGCTGAAAATGCATTTTCAGCACTAAAAAACCAAACTTTTATAACACCTAAACCAAACGTTTCCAATGTAAATTTCCTCCTTTATATAGTGTAAAAAGACATCCTGAAGCCTGGGCAGTCATTAATTTGATTGTCCAATATTTCCCTTATGAGATAATGCCTCTCATAGCAAATGTGTACAGCGCGAGCTGAAAATGCATTTACAGCACTAAAAAACCAAACTTTTATAAACAGCTAAACCAAACGTTTCCAATGTAAATTTCCACCTTTATATAGTGTAGAAAGGCATCCTGAAGCCTGGAAAGTCATTAATTTGATTGTCCAGTATTTCCTTCATGAGATATTGCAACATTTAGAAAAAGTGTACAGCGCCAGCAGACAATGAATTTTCAGCACTAAAAAAACGAAACTTCATTAACAGCTAAACTAAACGTTTCCAATGTAAATTTCCACCTTTATATAGTGTAAAAAGACATCCTGAAGCCCGGGCAGCCATTAATTTGATTGTCCAATATTTCCCTTATGAGATAATGCCTCTCATAGCAAATGTGTACAGCGCGAGCTGAAAATGCATTTACAGCACTAAAAAACCAAACTTTTATAACAGCTAAACCAAACGTTTCCAATGTAAATTTCCACCTTTATATAGTGTAAAAAGACATCCTGAAGCCTGGGCAGTCATTAATTTGATTGTCCAATATTTCCCTTATGAGATAATGCCTCTCATAGCAAATGTGTACAGCGCGAGCTGAAAATGCATTTACAGCACTAAAAAAACAAACTTTTATAACAGCTAAACCAAACGTTTCCAATGTAAATTTCCACCTTTATATAGTGTAGAAAGGCATCCTGAAGCCTGGAAAGTCATTAATTTGATTGTCCAGTATTTCCTTCATGAGATATTGCAACATTTAGAAAAAGTGTACAGCGCCAGCAGACAATGAATTTTCAGCACTAAAAAAACGAAACTTCATTAACAGCTAAACTAAATGTTTCCAATGTAAATTTCCACCTTTATATGGTGTAAAAAGACATCCTGAAGCCTGGGCAGTCATTAATTTGATTGTCCAATATTTCCCTTATGAGATAATGCCTCTCATAGCAAATGTGTACAGCGCGAGCTGAAAATGCATTTACAGCACTAAAAAACCAAACTTTTATAACAGCTAAACCAAACGTTTCCAATGTAAATTTCCACCTTTATATAGTGTAAAAAGGCATCCTGAAGCCTGGAAAGTCTTTAATTTGATTGTCCAGTATTTCCTTCATGAGATATTGCAACACTTAGAAAAAGTGTACAGCGCCAGCAGACAATGAATTTCCAGCACTAAAAAAACGAAACTTCATTAACAGCTAAACTAAACGTTTCCAATGTAAATTTCCACCTTTATATAGTGTAAAAAGACATCCTGAAGCCTGGGCAGTCATTAATTTGATTGTCCAATATTTCCCTTCTGAGATAATGGCTCTCATAGCAAATGTGTACAGCGCGAGCTGAAAATGCATTTACAGCACTAAAAAACCAAACTTTTATAACAGCTAAACCAAACGTTTCCAATGTACATTTCCACCTTTATATAGTGTAGAAAGGCATCCTGAAGCCTGGAAAGTGATTAATTTGATTGTCCAGTATTTCCTTCATGAGATATTGCAACACTTAGAAAAAGTGTACAGCGCCAGCAGACAATGAATTTTCAGCACTAAAAAACCGAAACTTCATTAACAGCTAAACTAAACGTTTCCAATGTAAATTTCCACCTTTATATAGTGTAAAAAGACATCCTGAAGCCTGGGCAGTCATTAATTTGATTGTCCAATATTTCCCTTATGAGATAATGCCTTTCATAGCAAATGTGTACAGCGCGAGCTGAAAATGCATTTACAGCACTAAAAAACCAAACTTTTATAACAGCTAAACCAAACGTTTCCAATGTAAATTTCCACCTTTATATAGTGTAGAAAGGCATCCTGAAGCCTGGAAAGTCATTAATTTGATTGTCCAGTATTTCCTTCATGAGATATTGCAACACTTAGAAAAAGTGTACAGCGCCAGCAGACAATGAATTTCCAGCACTAAAAAAACGAAACTTCATTAACAGCTAAACTAAACGTTTCCAATGTAAATTTCCACCTTTATATAGTGTAAAAAGACATCCTGAAGCCTGGGCAGTCATTAATTTGATTGTCCAATATTTCCCTTATGAGATAATGCCTCTCATAGCAAATGTGTACAGCGCGAGCTGAAAATGCATCTACAGCACTAAAAAACCAAACTTTTATAACAGCTAAACCAAACGTTTCCAATGTAAATTTCCACCTTTATATAGTGTAGAAAGGCATCCTGAAGCCTGGAAAGTCATTAATTTGATTGTCCAGTATTTCCTTCATGAGATATTGCAACACTTAGAAAAAGTGTACAGCGCCAGCAGACAATGAATTTTCAGCACTAAAAAAACGAAACTTCATTAACAGCTAAACCAAACGTTTCCAATGTAAATTTCCACATTTATAGAGTGTAAAAAGGCATCCTGAAGCCTGGGAAGTCATTAATTTGATTGTCCAGTATTTCCCTTATGAGATAATGCCTCACATAGCAAATGTGTACAGTGCGAGCTGAAAATGCATTTTCAGCACTAAAAAACCAAACTTTTATACCAGCTAAACCAAACGTTTCCAATGTAAATTTCCACCTTTATATAGTGTAAAAAGACATCCTGAAGCCTGGGCAGTCATTAATTTGATTGTCCAGTATTTCCCTTATGAGATAATGCCTCACATAGCAAATGTGTACAGCGCGAGCTGAAAATGCATTTACAGCACTAAAAAAACAAACTTTTATAACAGCTAAACCAAACGTTTCCAATGTAAATTTCCACATTTATAGAGTGTAAAAATGCATCCTGAAGCCTGGGAAGTCATTAATTTGATTGTCCAGTATTTCCCTTATGAGATAATGCCTCACATAGCAAATGTGTACAGTGCGAGCTGAAAATGCATTTTCAGCACTAAAAAACCAAACTTTTATAACAGCTAAACCAAACGTTTCCAATGTAAATTTCCACCTTTATATAGTGTAAAAAGACATCCTGAAGCCTGGGCAGTCATTAATTTGATTGTCCAATATTTCCCTTATGAGATAATGCCTCTCATAGCAAATGTGTACAGCGCGAGCTGAAAATGCATTTACAGCACTAAAAAACCAAACTTTTATAACAGCTAAACCAAACGTTTCCAATGTAAATTTCCACCTTTATATAGTGTAGAAAGGCATCCTGAAGCCTGGAAAGTCATTAATTTGATTGTCCAGTATTTCCTTCATGAGATATTGCAACACTTAGAAAAAGTGTACAGCGCCAGTAGACAATGAATTTTCAGCACTAAAAAAACGATACTTCATTAACAGCTAAACTAAACGTTTCCAATGTAAATTTCCACCTTTATATAGTGTAAAAAGACATCCTGAAGCCTGGGCAGTCATTAATTTGATTGTCCAATATTTCCCTTATGAGATAATGCCTCTCATAGCAAATGTGTACAGTGCGAGCTGAAAATGCATTTACAGCACTAAAAAAACAAACTTTTATAACAGCTAAACCAAACGTTTCCAATGTAAATTTCCACCTTTATATAGTGTAAAAAGACATCCTGAAGCCTGGGCAGTCATTAATTTGATTGTCCAATATTTCCCTTATGAGATAATGCCTCTCATAGCAAATGTGTACAGTGCGAGCTGAAAATGCATTTACAGCACTAAAAAAACAAACTTTTATAACAGCTAAACCAAACGTTTCCAATGTAAATTTCCACCTTTATATAGTGTAAAAAGACATCCTGAAGCCTGGGCAGTCATTAATTTGATTGTCCAATATTTCCCTTATGAGATAATGCCTCTCATAGCAAATGTGTACAGCGCGAGCTGAAAATGCATTTACAGCACTAAAAAACCAAACTTTTATAACAGCTAAACCAAACGTTTCCAATGTAAATTTCCACCTTTATATAGTGTAGAAAGGCATCCTGAAGCCTGGAAAGTCATTAATTTGATTGTCCAGTATTTCCTTCATGAGATATTGCAACACTTAGAAAAAGTGTACAGCGCCAGCAGACAATGAATTTTCAGCACTAAAAAAACGAAACTTCATTAACAGCTAAACCAAACGTTTCCAATGTAAATTTCCACATTTATAGAGTGTAAAAAGGCATCCTGAAGCCTGGGAAGTCATTAATTTGATTGTCCAGTATTTCCCTTATGAGATAATGCCTCACATAGCAAATGTGTACAGTGCGAGCTGAAAATGCATTTACAGCACTAAAAAAACAAACTTTTATAACAGCTAAACCAAACGTTTCCAATGTAAATTTCCACCTTTATATAGTGTAGAAAGGCATCCTGAAGCCTGGAAAGTCATTAATTTGATTGTCCAGTATTTCCTTCATGAGATATTGCAACACTTAGAAAAAGTGTACAGCGCCAGCAGACAATGAATTTTCAGCACTAAATAAACGAAACTTCATTAACAGCTAAAGTAAACGTTTCCAATGTAAATTTCCACCTTTATATAGTGTAAAAAGACATCCTGAAGCCTGGGCAGTCATTAATTTGATTGTCCAATATTTCCCTTATGAGATAATGCCTCTCATAGCAAATGTGTACAGTGCGAGCTGAAAATGCATTTACAGCACTAAAAAAACAAACTTTTATAACAGCTAAACCAAACGTTTCCAATGTAAATTTCCACCTTTATATAGTGTAAAAAGACATCCTGAAGCCTGGGCAGTCATTAATTTGATTGTCCAATATTTCCCTTATGAGATAATGCCTCTCATAGCAAATGTGTACAGCGCGAGCTGAAAATGCATTTACAGCACTAAAAAAACAAACTTTTATAACAGCTAAACCAAACGTTTCCAATGTAAATTTCCACCTTTATATAGTGTAGAAAGGCATCCTGAAGCCTGGAAAGTCATTAATTTGATTGTCCAGTATTTCCTTCATGAGATATTGCAACACTTAGAAAAAGTGTACAGCGCCAGCAGACAATGAATTTTCAGCACTAAAAAAAACGAAACTTCATTAACAGCTAAACCAAACGTTTCCAATGTAAATTTCCACATTTATAGAGTGTAAAAAGGCATCCTGAAGCCTGGGAAGTCATTAATTTGATTGTCCAGTATTTCCCTTATGAGATAATGCCTCACATAGCAAATGTGTACAGTGCGAGCTGAAAATGCATTTACAGCACTAAAAAAACAAACTTTTATAACAGCTAAACCAAACGTTTCCAATGTAAATTTCCACCTTTATATAGTGTAGAAAGGCATCCTGAAGCCTGGAAAGTCATTAATTTGATTGTCCAGTATTTCCTTCATGAGATATTGCAACACTTAGAAAAAGTGTACAGCGCCAGCAGACAATGAATTTTCAGCACTAAATAAACGAAACTTCATTAACAGCTAAAGTAAACGTTTCCAATGTAAATTTCCACCTTTATATAGTGTAAAAGGACATCCTGAAGCCTGGGCAGTCATTAATTTGATTGTCCAATATTTCCCTTATGAGATAATGCCTCTCATAGCAAATGTGTACAGTGCGAGCTGAAAATGCATTTACAGCACTAAAAAAACAAACTTTTATAACAGCTAAACCAAACGTTTCCAATGTAAATTTCCACCTTTATATAGTGTAAAAAGACATCCTGAAGCCTGGGCAGTCATTAATTTGATTGTCCAATATTTCCCTTATGAGATAATGCCTCTCATAGCAAATGTGTACAGCGCGAGCTGAAAATGCATTTACAGCACTAAAAAACCAAACTTTTATAACAGCTAAACCAAACGTTTCCAATGTAAATTTCCACCTTTATATAGTGTAGAAAGGCATCCTGAAGCCTGGAAAGTCATTAATTTGATTGTCCAGTATTTCCTTCATGAGATATTGCAACACTTAGAAAAAGTGTACAGCGCCAGCAGACAATGAATTTTCAGCACTAAAAAAAACGAAACTTCATTAACAGCTAAACCAAACGTTTCCAATGTAAATTTCCACATTTATAGAGTGTAAAAAGGCATCCTGAAGCCTGGGAAGTCATTAATTTGATTGTCCAGTATTTCCCTTATGAGATAATGCCTCTCATTGCAAATGTGTACAGCGCGAGCTGAAAATGCATTTTCAGCACTAAAAAACCAAACTTTTATAACACCTAAACCAAACGTTTCCAATGTAAATTTCCTCCTTTATATAGTGTAAAAAGACATCCTGAAGCCTGGGCAGTCATTAATTTGATTGTCCAATATTTCCCTTATGAGATAATGCCTCTCATAGCAAATGTGTACAGCGCGAGCTGAAAATGCATTTACAGCACTAAAAAACCAAACTTTTATAACAGCTAAACCAAACGTTTCCAATGTAAATTTCCACCTTTATATAGTGTAGAAAGGCATCCTGAAGCCTGGAAAGTCATTAATTTGATTGTCCAGTATTTCCTTCATGAGATATTGCAACATTTAGAAAAAGTGTACAGCGCCAGCAGACAATGAATTTTCAGCACTAAAAAAACGAAACTTCATTAACAGCTAAACTAAACGTTTCCAATGTAAATTTCCACCTTTATATAGTGTAAAAAGACATCCTGAAGCCCGGGCAGCCATTAATTTGATTGTCCAATATTTCCCTTATGAGATAATGCCTCTCATAGCAAATGTGTACAGCGCGAGCTGAAAATGCATTTACAGCACTAAAAAACCAAACTTTTATAACAGCTAAACCAAACGTTTCCAATGTAAATTTCCACCTTTATATAGTGTAAAAAGACATCCTGAAGCCTGGGCAGTCATTAATTTGATTGTCCAATATTTCCCTTATGAGATAATGCCTCTCATAGCAAATGTGTACAGCGCGAGCTGAAAATGCATTTACAGCACTAAAAAAACAAACTTTTATAACAGCTAAACCAAACGTTTCCAATGTAAATTTCCACCTTTATATAGTGTAGAAAGGCATCCTGAAGCCTGGAAAGTCATTAATTTGATTGTCCAGTATTTCCTTCATGAGATATTGCAACACTTAGAAAAAGTGTACAGCGCCAGCAGACAATGAATTTTCAGCACTAAAAAAACGAAACTTCATTAACAGCTAAACTAAATGTTTCCAATGTAAATTTCCACCTTTATATAGTGTAAAAAGACATCCTGAAGCCTGGGCAGTCATTAATTTGATTGTCCAATATTTCCCTTATGAGATAATGCCTCTCATAGCAAATGTGTACAGCGCGAGCTGAAAATGCATTTACAGCACTAAAAAACCAAACTTTTATAACAGCTAAACCAAACGTTTCCAATGTAAATTTCCACCTTTATATAGTGTAAAAAGGCATCCTGAAGCCTGGAAAGTCTTTAATTTGATTGTCCAGTATTTCCTTCATGAGATATTGCAACACTTAGAAAAAGTGTACAGCGCCAGCAGACAATGAATTTCCAGCACTAAAAAAACGAAACTTCATTAACAGCTAAACTAAACGTTTCCAATGTAAATTTCCACCTTTATATAGTGTAAAAAGACATCCTGAAGCCTGGGCAGTCATTAATTTGATTGTCCAATATTTCCCTTATGAGATAATGCCTCTCATAGCAAATGTGTACAGCGCGAGCTGAAAATGCATTTACAGCACTAAAAAACCAAACTTTTATAACAGCTAAACCAAACGTTTCCAATGTAAATTTCCACCTTTATATAGTGTAGAAAGGCATCCTGAAGCCTGGAAAGTCATTAATTTGATTGTCCAGTATTTCCTTCATGAGATATTGCAACACTTAGAAAAAGTGTACAGCGCCAGCAGACAATGAATTTTCAGCACTAAAAAAACGAAACTTCATTAACAGCTAAACCAAACGTTTCCAATGTAAATTTCCACATTTATAGAGTGTAAAAAGGCATCCTGAAGCCTGGGAAGTCATTAATTTGATTGTCCAGTATTTCCCTTATGAGATAATGCCTCACATAGCAAATGTGTACAGTGCGAGCTGAAAATGCATTTTCAGCACTAAAAAACCAAACTTTTATAACAGCTAAACCAAACGTTTCCAATGTAAATTTCCACCTTTATATAGTGTAAAAAGACATCCTGAAGCCTGGGCAGTCATTAATTTGATTGTCCAGTATTTCCCTTATGAGATAATGCCTCACATAGCAAATGTGTACAGCGCGAGCTGAAAATGCATTTACAGCACTAAAAAAACAAACTTTTATAACAGCTAAACCAAACGTTTCCAATGTAAATTTCCACATTTATAGAGTGTAAAAATGCATCCTGAAGCCTGGGAAGTCATTAATTTGATTGTCCAGTATTTCCCTTATGAGATAATGCCTCACATAGCAAATGTGTACAGTGCGAGCTGAAAATGCATTTTCAGCACTAAAAAACCAAACTTTTATAACAGCTAAACCAAACGTTTCCAATGTAAATTTCCACCTTTATATAGTGTAAAAAGACATCCTGAAGCCTGGGCAGTCATTAATTTGATTGTCCAATATTTCCCTTATGAGATAATGCCTCTCATAGCAAATGTGTACAGCGCGAGCTGAAAATGCATTTACAGCACTAAAAAACCAAACTTTTATAACAGCTAAACCAAACGTTTCCAATGTAAATTTCCACCTTTATATAGTGTAAAAAGACATCCTGAAGCCTGGGCAGTCATTAATTTGATTGTCCAATATTTCCCTTATGAGATAATGCCTCTCATAGCAAATGTGTACAGCGCGAGCTGAAAATGCATTTACAGCACTAAAAAAACAAACATTTATAACAGCTAAACCAAACGTTTCCAATGTAAATTTCCACCTTTATATAGTGTAGAAAGGCATCCTGAAGCCTGGAAAGTCATTAATTTGATTGTCCAGTATTTCCTTCATGAGATATTGCAACACTTAGAAAAAGTGTACAGCGCCAGCAGACAATGAATTTTCAGCACTAAAAAAACGAAACTTCATTAACAGCTAAACCAAACGTTTCCAATGTAAATTTCCACATTTATAGAGTGTAAAAAGGCATCCTGAAGCCTGGGAAGTCATTAATTTGATTGTCCAATATTTCCCTTATGAGATAATGCCTCTCATAGCAAATGTGTACAGCGCGAGCTGAAAATGCATTTACAGCACTAAAAAAACAAACTTTTATAACAGCTAAACCAAACGTTTCCAATGTAAATTTCCACCTTTATATAGTGTAGAAAGGCATCCTGAAGCCTGGAAAGTCATTAATTTGATTGTCCAGTATTTCCTTCATGAGATATTGCAACACTTAGAAAAAGTGTACAGCGCCAGCAGACAATGAATTTTCAGCACTAAAAAAAACGAAACTTCATTAACAGCTAAACCAAACGTTTCCAATGTAAATTTCCACATTTATAGAGTGTAAAAAGGCATCCTGAAGCCTGGGAAGTCATTAATTTGATTGTCCAGTATTTCCCTTATGAGATAATGCCTCACATAGCAAATGTGTACAGTGCGAGCTGAAAATGCATTTACAGCACTAAAAAAACAAACTTTTATAACAGCTAAACCAAACGTTTCCAATGTAAATTTCCACCTTTATATAGTGTAGAAAGGCATCCTGAAGCCTGGAAAGTCATTAATTTGATTGTCCAGTATTTCCTTCATGAGATATTGCAACACTTAGAAAAAGTGTACAGCGCCAGCAGACAATGAATTTTCAGCACTAAATAAACGAAACTTCATTAACAGCTAAAGTAAACGTTTCCAATGTAAATTTCCACCTTTATATAGTGTAAAAGGACATCCTGAAGCCTGGGCAGTCATTAATTTGATTGTCCAATATTTCCCTTATGAGATAATGCCTCTCATAGCAAATGTGTACAGTGCGAGCTGAAAATGCATTTACAGCACTAAAAAAACAAACTTTTATAACAGCTAAACCAAACGTTTCCAATGTAAATTTCCACCTTTATATAGTGTAAAAAGACATCCTGAAGCCTGGGCAGTCATTAATTTGATTGTCCAATATTTCCCTTATGAGATAATGCCTCTCATAGCAAATGTGTACAGCGCGAGCTGAAAATGCATTTACAGCACTAAAAAACCAAACTTTTATAACAGCTAAACCAAACGTTTCCAATGTAAATTTCCACCTTTATATAGTGTAGAAAGGCATCCTGAAGCCTGGAAAGTCATTAATTTGATTGTCCAGTATTTCCTTCATGAGATATTGCAACACTTAGAAAAAGTGTACAGCGCCAGCAGACAATGAATTTTCAGCACTAAAAAAAACGAAACTTCATTAACAGCTAAACCAAACGTTTCCAATGTAAATTTCCACATTTATAGAGTGTAAAAAGGCATCCTGAAGCCTGGGAAGTCATTAATTTGATTGTCCAGTATTTCCCTTATGAGATAATGCCTCTCATTGCAAATGTGTACAGCGCGAGCTGAAAATGCATTTTCAGCACTAAAAAACCAAACTTTTATAACACCTAAACCAAACGTTTCCAATGTAAATTTCCTCCTTTATATAGTGTAAAAAGACATCCTGAAGCCTGGGCAGTCATTAATTTGATTGTCCAATATTTCCCTTAT
The DNA here is from genome assembly GCF_059441095.1 of Idiotropiscis lumnitzeri. Classification (NCBI taxonomy): domain Eukaryota; kingdom Metazoa; phylum Chordata; class Actinopteri; order Syngnathiformes; family Syngnathidae; genus Idiotropiscis; species Idiotropiscis lumnitzeri. The sequence continues at coordinate 505,705 of NW_028283634.1, read as the reverse complement.
GAGATAATGCCTCTCATAGCAAATGTGTACAGCGCGAGCTGAAAATGCATTTACAGCACTAAAAAACCAAACTTTTATAACAGCTAAACCAAACGTTTCCAATGTAAATTTCCACCTTTATATAGTGTAGAAAGGCATCCTGAAGCCTGGAAAGTCATTAATTTGATTGTCCAGTATTTCCTTCATGAGATATTGCAACATTTAGAAAAAGTGTACAGCGCCAGCAGACAATGAATTTTCAGCACTAAAAAAACGAAACTTCATTAACAGCTAAACTAAACGTTTCCAATGTAAATTTCCACCTTTATATAGTGTAAAAAGACATCCTGAAGCCCGGGCAGCCATTAATTTGATTGTCCAATATTTCCCTTATGAGATAATGCCTCTCATAGCAAATGTGTACAGCGCGAGCTGAAAATGCATTTACAGCACTAAAAAACCAAACTTTTATAACAGCTAAACCAAACGTTTCCAATGTAAATTTCCACCTTTATATAGTGTAAAAAGACATCCTGAAGCCTGGGCAGTCATTAATTTGATTGTCCAATATTTCCCTTATGAGATAATGCCTCTCATAGCAAATGTGTACAGCGCGAGCTGAAAATGCATTTACAGCACTAAAAAAACAAACTTTTATAACAGCTAAACCAAACGTTTCCAATGTAAATTTCCACCTTTATATAGTGTAGAAAGGCATCCTGAAGCCTGGAAAGTCATTAATTTGATTGTCCAGTATTTCCTTCATGAGATATTGCAACACTTAGAAAAAGTGTACAGCGCCAGCAGACAATGAATTTTCAGCACTAAAAAAACGAAACTTCATTAACAGCTAAACTAAATGTTTCCAATGTAAATTTCCACCTTTATATAGTGTAAAAAGACATCCTGAAGCCTGGGCAGTCATTAATTTGATTGTCCAATATTTCCCTTATGAGATAATGCCTCTCATAGCAAATGTGTACAGCGCGAGCTGAAAATGCATTTACAGCACTAAAAAACCAAACTTTTATAACAGCTAAACCAAACGTTTCCAATGTAAATTTCCACCTTTATATAGTGTAAAAAGGCATCCTGAAGCCTGGAAAGTCTTTAATTTGATTGTCCAGTATTTCCTTCATGAGATATTGCAACACTTAGAAAAAGTGTACAGCGCCAGCAGACAATGAATTTCCAGCACTAAAAAAACGAAACTTCATTAACAGCTAAACTAAACGTTTCCAATGTAAATTTCCACCTTTATATAGTGTAAAAAGACATCCTGAAGCCTGGGCAGTCATTAATTTGATTGTCCAATATTTCCCTTATGAGATAATGCCTCTCATAGCAAATGTGTACAGCGCGAGCTGAAAATGCATTTACAGCACTAAAAAACCAAACTTTTATAACAGCTAAACCAAACGTTTCCAATGTAAATTTCCACCTTTATATAGTGTAGAAAGGCATCCTGAAGCCTGGAAAGTCATTAATTTGATTGTCCAGTATTTCCTTCATGAGATATTGCAACACTTAGAAAAAGTGTACAGCGCCAGCAGACAATGAATTTTCAGCACTAAAAAAACGAAACTTCATTAACAGCTAAACCAAACGTTTCCAATGTAAATTTCCACATTTATAGAGTGTAAAAAGGCATCCTGAAGCCTGGGAAGTCATTAATTTGATTGTCCAGTATTTCCCTTATGAGATAATGCCTCACATAGCAAATGTGTACAGTGCGAGCTGAAAATGCATTTTCAGCACTAAAAAACCAAACTTTTATAACAGCTAAACCAAACGTTTCCAATGTAAATTTCCACCTTTATATAGTGTAAAAAGACATCCTGAAGCCTGGGCAGTCATTAATTTGATTGTCCAGTATTTCCCTTATGAGATAATGCCTCACATAGCAAATGTGTACAGCGCGAGCTGAAAATGCATTTACAGCACTAAAAAAACAAACTTTTATAACAGCTAAACCAAACGTTTCCAATGTAAATTTCCACATTTATAGAGTGTAAAAATGCATCCTGAAGCCTGGGAAGTCATTAATTTGATTGTCCAGTATTTCCCTTATGAGATAATGCCTCACATAGCAAATGTGTACAGTGCGAGCTGAAAATGCATTTTCAGCACTAAAAAACCAAACTTTTATAACAGCTAAACCAAACGTTTCCAATGTAAATTTCCACCTTTATATAGTGTAAAAAGACATCCTGAAGCCTGGGCAGTCATTAATTTGATTGTCCAATATTTCCCTTATGAGATAATGCCTCTCATAGCAAATGTGTACAGCGCGAGCTGAAAATGCATTTACAGCACTAAAAAACCAAACTTTTATAACAGCTAAACCAAACGTTTCCAATGTAAATTTCCACCTTTATATAGTGTAAAAAGACATCCTGAAGCCTGGGCAGTCATTAATTTGATTGTCCAATATTTCCCTTATGAGATAATGCCTCTCATAGCAAATGTGTACAGCGCGAGCTGAAAATGCATTTACAGCACTAAAAAAACAAACATTTATAACAGCTAAACCAAACGTTTCCAATGTAAATTTCCACCTTTATATAGTGTAGAAAGGCATCCTGAAGCCTGGAAAGTCATTAATTTGATTGTCCAGTATTTCCTTCATGAGATATTGCAACACTTAGAAAAAGTGTACAGCGCCAGCAGACAATGAATTTTCAGCACTAAAAAAACGAAACTTCATTAACAGCTAAACTAAATGTTTCCAATGTAAATTTCCACCTTTATATAGTGTAAAAAGACATCCTGAAGCCTGGGCAGTCATTAATTTGATTGTCCAATATTTCCCTTATGAGATAATGCCTCTCATAGCAAATGTGTACAGCGCGAGCTGAAAATGCATTTACAGCACTAAAAAACCAAACTTTTATAACAGCTAAACCAAACGTTTCCAATGTAAATTTCCACCTTTATATAGTGTAAAAAGGCATCCTGAAGCCTGGAAAGTCTTTAATTTGATTGTCCAGTATTTCCTTCATGAGATATTGCAACACTTAGAAAAAGTGTACAGCGCCAGCAGACAATGAATTTCCAGCACTAAAAAAACGAAACTTCTTTAACAGCTAAACTAAACGTTTCCAATGTAAATTTCCACCTTTATATAGTGTAAAAAGACATCCTGAAGCCTGGGCAGTCATTAATTTGATTGTCCAATATTTCCCTTATGAGATAATGCCTTTCATAGCAAATGTGTACAGCGCGAGCTGAAAATGCATTTACAGCACTAAAAAACCAAACTTTTATAACAGCTAAACCAAACGTTTCCAATGTAAATTTCCACCTTTATATAGTGTAGAAAGGCATCCTGAAGCCTGGAAAGTCATTAATTTGATTGTCCAGTATTTCCTTCATGAGATATTGCAACACTTAGAAAAAGTGTACAGCGCCAGCAGACAATGAATTTTCAGCACTAAAAAAACGAAACTTCATTAACAGCTAAACCAAACGTTTCCAATGTAAATTTCCACATTTATAGAGTGTAAAAAGGCATCCTGAAGCCTGGGAAGTCATTAATTTGATTGTCCAGTATTTCCCTTATGAGATAATGCCTCACATAGCAAATGTGTACAGTGCGAGCTGAAAATGCATTTTCAGCACTAAAAAACCAAACTTTTATAACAGCTAAACCAAACGTTTCCAATGTAAATTTCCACCTTTATATAGTGTAAAAAGACATCCTGAAGCCTGGGCAGTCATTAATTTGATTGTCCAGTATTTCCCTTATGAGATAATGCCTCACATAGCAAATGTGTACAGCGCGAGCTGAAAATGCATTTACAGCACTAAAAAAACAAACTTTTATAACAGCTAAACCAAACGTTTCCAATGTAAATTTCCACATTTATAGAGTGTAAAAATGCATCCTGAAGCCTGGGAAGTCATTAATTTGATTGTCCAGTATTTCCCTTATGAGATAATGCCTCACATAGCAAATGTGTACAGTGCGAGCTGAAAATGCATTTTCAGCACTAAAAAACCAAATTTTATAACAGCTAAACCAAACGTTTCCAATGTAAATTTCCACCTTTATATAGTGTAAAAAGACATCCTGAAGCCTGGGCAGTCATTAATTTGATTGTCCAATATTTCCCTTATGAGATAATGCCTCTCATAGCAAATGTGTACAGCGCGAGCTGAAAATGCATTTACAGCACTAAAAAACCAAACTTTTATAACAGCTAAACCAAACGTTTCCAATGTAAATTTCCACCTTTATATAGTGTAAAAAGGCATCCTGAAGCCTGGAAAGTCATTAATTTGATTGTCCAGTATTTCCTTCATGAGATATTGCAACACTTAGAAAAAGTGTACAGCGCCAGCAGACAATGAATTTCCAGCACTAAAAAAACGAAACTTCATTAACAGCTAAACTAAACGTTTCCAATGTAAATTTCCACCTTTATATAGTGTAAAAAGACATCCTGAAGCCTGGGCAGTCATTAATTTGATTGTCCAATATTTCCCTTATGAGATAATGCCTCTCATAGCAAATGTGTACAGCGCGAGATGAAAATGCATTTACAGCACTAAAAAAACAAACTTTTATAACAGCTAAACCAAACGTTTCCAATGTAAATTTCCACCTTTATATAGTGTAAAAAGACATCCTGAAGCCTGGGCAGTCATTAATTTGATTGTCCAATATTTCCCTTATGAGATAATGCCTCTCATAGCAAATGTGTACAGCGCGAGCTGAAAATGCATTTACAGCACTAAAAAACCAAACTTTTATAACAGCTAAACCAAACGTTTCCAATGTAAATTTCCACCTTTATATAGTGTAGAAAGGCATCCTGAAGCCTGGAAAGTCATTAATTTGATTGTCCAGTATTTCCTTCATGAGATATTGCAACACTTAGAAAAAGTGTACAGCGCCAGCAGACAATGAATTTTCAGCACTAAAAAAACGAAACTTCATTAACAGCTAAACCAAACGTTTCCAATGTAAATTTCCACATTTATAGAGTGTAAAAAGGCATCCTGAAGCCTGGGAAGTCATTAATTTGATTGTCCAGTATTTCCCTTATGATATAATGCCTCACATAGCAAATGTGTACAGCGCGAGCTGAAAATGCATTTACAGCACTAAAAAACCAAACTTTTATAACAGCTAAACCAAACGTTTCCAATGTAAATTTCCACATTTATATAGTGTAGAAAGGCATCCTGAAGCCTGGAAAGTGATTAATTTGATTGTCCAGTATTTCCTTCATGAGATATTGCAACACTTAGAAAAAGTGTACAGCGCCAGCAGACAATGAATTTTCAGCACTAAAAAACCGAAACTTCATTAACAGCTAAACTAAACGTTTCCAATGTAAATTTCCACCTTTATATAGTGTAAAAAGACATCCTGAAGCCTGGGCAGTCATTAATTTGATTGTCCAATATTTCCCTTATGAGATAATGCCTCTCATAGCAAATGTGTACAGCGCGAGCTGAAAATGCATTTACAGCACTAAAAAAACAAACTTTTATAACAGCTAAACCAAACGTTTCCAATGTAAATTTCCACCTTTATATAGTGTAGAAAGGCATCCTGAAGCCTGGAAAGTCATTAATTTGATTGTCCAGTATTTCCTTCATGAGATATTGCAACACTTAGAAAAAGTGTACAGCGCCAGCAGACAATGAATTTCCAGCACTAAAAAAACGAAACTTCATTAACAGCTAAACTAAACGTTTCCAATGTAAATTTCCACCTTTATATAGTGTAAAAAGACATCCTGAAGCCTGGGCAGTCATTAATTTGATTGTCCAATATTTCCCTTATGAGATAATGCCTCTCATAGCAAATGTGTACAGCGCGAGCTGAAAATGCATTTACAGCACTAAAAAAACAAACTTTTATAACAGCTAAACCAAACGTTTCCAATGTAAATTTCCACCTTTATATAGTGTAGAAAGGCATCCTGAAGTCTGGAAAGTCATTAATTTGATTGTCCAGTATTTCCTTCATGAGATATTGCAACACTTAGAAAAAGTGTACAGCGCCAGCAGACAATGAATTTTCAGCACTAAAAAAACGAAACTTCATTAACAGCTAAACCAAACGTTTCCAATGTAAATTTCCACATTTATAGAGTGTAAAAAGGCATCCTGAAGCCTGGGAAGTCATTAATTTGATTGTCCAGTATTTCCCTTATGAGATAATGCCTCACATAGCAAATGTGTACAGTGCGAGCTGAAAATGCATTTTCAGCACTAAAAAACCAAACTTTTATAACAGCTAAACCAAACGTTTCCAATGTAAATTTCCACCTTTATATAGTGTAAAAAGACATCCTGAAGCCTGGGCAGTCATTAATTTGATTGTCCAGTATTTCCCTTATGAGATAATGCCTCACATAGCAAATGTGTACAGCGCGAGCTGAAAATGCATTTACAGCACTAAAAAAACAAACTTTTATAACAGCTAAACCAAACGTTTCCAATGTAAATTTCCACATTTATAGAGTGTAAAAATGCATCCTGAAGCCTGGGAAGTCATTAATTTGATTGTCCAGTATTTCCCTTATGAGATAATGCCTCACATAGCAAATGTGTACAGTGCGAGCTGAAAATGCATTTTCAGCACTAAAAAACCAAACTTTTATAACAGCTAAACCAAACGTTTCCAATGTAAATTTCCACCTTTATATAGTGTAAAAAGACATCCTGAAGCCTGGGCAGTCATTAATTTGATTGTCCAATATTTCCCTTATGAGATAATGCCTCTCATAGCAAATGTGTACAGCGCGAGCTGAAAATGCATTTACAGCACTAAAAAACCAAACTTTTATAACAGCTAAACCAAACGTTTCCAATGTAAATTTCCACCTTTATATAGTGTAGAAAGGCATCCTGAAGCCTGGAAAGTCATTAATTTGATTGTCCAGTATTTCCTTCATGAGATATTGCAACACTTAGAAAAAGTGTACAGCGCCAGTAGACAATGAATTTTCAGCACTAAAAAAACGATACTTCATTAACAGCTAAACTAAACGTTTCCAATGTAAATTTCCACCTTTATATAGTGTAAAAAGACATCCTGAAGCCTGGGCAGTCATTAATATGATTGTCCAATATTTCCCTTATGAGATAATGCCTCTCATAGCAAATGTGTACAGCGCGAGCTGAAAATGCATTTACAGCACTAAAAAACCAAACTTTTATAACAGCTAAACCAAACGTTTCCAATGTAAATTTCCACCTTTATATAGTGTAGAAAGGCATCCTGGAGCCTGGAAAGTCATTAATTTGATTGTCCAGTATTTCCTTCATGAGATATTGCAACACTTAGAAAAAGTGTACAGCGCCAGCAGACAATGAATTTTCAGCACTAAAAAAACCAAACTTTTATAACAGCTAAACCAAACGTTTCCAATGTAAATTTCCACCTTTATATAGTGTAAAAAGGCATCCTGAAGCCTGGGAAGTCATTAATTTGATTGTCCAGTATTTCCCTTATGAGATAATGCCTCACATAGCAAATGTGTACAGTGCGAGCTGAAAATGCATTTTCAGCACTAAAAAAACAAACTTATATAACACCTAAACCAAACGTTTCCAATGTAAATTTCCACCTTTATATAGTGTAAAAAGACATCCTGAAGCCTGGGCAGTCATTAATTTGATTGTCCAATATTTCCCTTATGAGATAATGCCTCTCATAGCAAATGTGTACAGCGCGAGCTGAAAATGCATTTACAGCACTAAAAAACCAAACTTTTATAACAGCTAAACCAAACGTTTCCAATGTAAATTTCCACCTTTATATAGTGTAAAAAGACATCCTGAAGCCTGGGCAGTCATTAATTTGATTGTCCAATATTTCCCTTATGAGATAATGCCTCTCATAGCAAATGTGTACAGCGCGAGCTGAAAATTCATTTTCAGCACTAAAAAACCAAACTTTTATAACAGCTAAACCAAACGTTTCAAATGTAAATTTCCACCTTTATATAGTGTAAAAAGACATCCTGAAGCCTGGGCAGTCATTAATTTGATTGTCCAATATTTCCCTTATGAGATAATGCCTCTCATAGCAAATGTGTACAGTGCGAGCTGAAAATGCATTTACAGCACTAAAAAAACAAACTTTTATAACAGCTAAACCAAACGTTTCCAATGTAAATTTCCACCTTTATATAGTGTAAAAAGACATCCTGAAGCCTGGGCAGTCATTAATTTGATTGTCCAATATTTCCCTTATGAGATAATGCCTCTCATAGCAAATGTGTACAGTGCGAGCTGAAAATGCATTTACAGCACTAAAAAAACAAACTTTTATAACAGCTAAACCAAACGTTTCCAATGTAAATTTCCACCTTTATATAGTGTAAAAAGACATCCTGAAGCCTGGGCAGTCATTAATTTGATTGTCCAATATTTCCCTTATGAGATAATGCCTCTCATAGCAAATGTGTACAGCGCGAGCTGAAAATGCATTTACAGCACTAAAAAACCAAACTTTTATAACAGCTAAACCAAACGTTTGCAATGTAAATTTCCACCTTTATATAGTGTAGAAAGGCATCCTGAAGCCTGGAAAGTCATTAATTTGATTGTCCAGTATTTCCTTCATGAGATATTGCAACACTTAGAAAAAGTGTACAGCGCCAGCAGACAATGAATTTTCAGCACTAAAAAAACGAAACTTCATTAACAGCTAAACCAAACGTTTCCAATGTAAATTTCCACATTTATAGAGTGTAAAAAGGCATCCTGAAGCCTGGGAAGTCATTAATTTGATTGTCCAGTATTTCCCTTATGAGATAATGCCTCACATAGCAAATGTGTACAGTGCGAGCTGAAAATGCATTTACAGCACTAAAAAACCAAACTTTTATAACAGCTAAACCAAACGTTTCCAATGTAAATTTCCACCTTTATATAGTGTAGAAAGGCATCCTGAAGCCTGGAAAGTCATTAATTTGATTGTCCAGTATTTCCCTTATGAGATAATGCCTCACATAGCAAATGTGTACAGTGCGAGCTGAAAATGCATTTTCAGCACTAAAAAAACAAACTTATATAACACCTAAACCAAACGTTTCCAATGTAAATTTCCACCTTTATATAGTGTAAAAAGACATCCTGAAGCCTGGGCAGTCATTAATTTGATTGTCCAATATTTCCCTTATGAGATAATGCCTCTCATAGCAAATGTGTACAGCGCGAGCTGAAAATGCATTTACAGCACTAAAAAACCAAACTTTTATAACAGCTAAACCAAACGTTTCCAATGTAAATTTCCACCTTTATATAGTGTAAAAAGACATCCTGAAGCCTGGGCAGTCATTAATTTGATTGTCCAATATTTCCCTTATGAGATAATGCCTCTCATAGCAAATGTGTACAGCGCGAGCTGAAAATGCATTTTCAGCACTAAAAAACCAAACTTTTATAACAGCTAAACCAAACGTTTCAAATGTAAATTTCCACCTTTATATAGTGTAAAAAGACATCCTGAAGCCTGGGCAGTCATTAATTTGATTGTCCAATATTTCCCTTATGAGATAATGCCTCTCATAGCAAATGTGTACAGTGCGAGCTGAAAATGCATTTACAGCACTAAAAAAACAAACTTTTATAACAGCTAAACCAAACGTTTCCAATGTAAATTTCCACCTTTATATAGTGTAAAAAGACATCCTGAAGCCTGGGCAGTCATTAATTTGATTGTCCAATATTTCCCTTATGAGATAATGCCTCTCATAGCAAATGTGTACAGTGCGAGCTGAAAATGCATTTACAGCACTAAAAAAACAAACTTTTATAACAGCTAAACCAAACGTTTCCAATGTAAATTTCCACCTTTATATAGTGTAAAAAGACATCCTGAAGCCTGGGCAGTCATTAATTTGATTGTCCAATATTTCCCTTATGAGATAATGCCTCTCATAGCAAATGTGTACAGCGCGAGCTGAAAATGCATTTACAGCACTAAAAAACCAAACTTTTATAACAGCTAAACCAAACGTTTCCAATGTAAATTTCCACCTTTATATAGTGTAGAAAGGCATCCTGAAGCCTGGAAAGTCATTAATTTGATTGTCCAGTATTTCCTTCATGAGATATTGCAACACTTAGAAAAAGTGTACAGCGCCAGCAGACAATGAATTTTCAGCACTAAAAAAACGAAACTTCATTAACAGCTAAACCAAACGTTTCCAATGTAAATTTCCACATTTATAGAGTGTAAAAAGGCATCCTGAAGCCTGGGAAGTCATTAATTTGTTGTCCAGTATTTCCCTTATGAGATAATGCCTCACATAGCAAATGTGTACAGTGCGAGCTGAAAATGCATTTACAGCACTAAAAAACCAAACTTTTATAACAGCTAAACCAAACGTTTCCAATGTAAATTTCCACCTTTATATAGTGTAGAAAGGCATCCTGAAGCCTGGAAAGTCATTAATTTGATTGTCCAGTATTTCCCTTATGAGATAATGCCTCACATAGCAAATGTGTACAGTGCGAGCTGAAAATGCATTTTCAGCACTAAAAAAACAAACTTATATAACACCTAAACCAAACGTTTCCAATGTAAATTTCCACCTTTATATAGTGTAAAAAGACATCCTGAAGCCTGGGCAGTCATTAATTTGATTGTCCAATATTTCCCTTATGAGATAATGCCTCTCATAGCAAATGTGTACAGCGCGAGCTGAAAATGCATTTACAGCACTAAAAAACCAAACTTTTATAACAGCTAAACCAAACGTTTCCAATGTAAATTTCCACCTTTATATAGTGTAAAAAGACATCCTGAAGCCTGGGCAGTCATTAATTTGATTGTCCAATATTTCCCTTATGAGATAATGCCTCTCATAGCAAATGTGTACAGCGCGAGCTGAAAATGCATTTTCAGCACTAAAAAACCAAACTTTTATAACAGCTAAACCAAACGTTTCAAATGTAAATTTCCACCTTTATATAGTGTAAAAAGACATCCTGAAGCCTGGGCAGTCATTAATTTGATTGTCCAATATTTCCCTTATGAGATAATGCCTCTCATAGCAAATGTGTACAGTGCGAGCTGAAAATGCATTTACAGCACTAAAAAAACAAACTTTTATAACAGCTAAACCAAACGTTTCCAATGTAAATTTCCACCTTTATATAGTGTAAAAAGACATCCTGAAGCCTGGGCAGTCATTAATTTGATTGTCCAATATTTCCCTTATGAGATAATGCCTCTCATAGCAAATGTGTACAGTGCGAGCTGAAAATGCATTTACAGCACTAAAAAAACAAACTTTTATAACAGCTAAACCAAACGTTTCCAATGTAAATTTCCACCTTTATATAGTGTAAAAAGACATCCTGAAGCCTGGGCAGTCATTAATTTGATTGTCCAATATTTCCCTTATGAGATAATGCCTCTCATAGCAAATGTGTACAGCGCGAGCTGAAAATGCATTTACAGCACTAAAAAACCAAACTTTTATAACAGCTAAACCAAACGTTTCCAATGTAAATTTCCACCTTTATATAGTGTAGAAAGGCATCCTGAAGCCTGGAAAGTCATTAATTTGATTGTCCAGTATTTCCTTCATGAGATATTGCAACACTTAGAAAAAGTGTACAGCGCCAGCAGACAATGAATTTTCAGCACTAAAAAAACGAAACTTCATTAACAGCTAAACCAAACGTTTCCAATGTAAATTTCCACATTTATAGAGTGTAAAAAGGCATCCTGAAGCCTGGGAAGTCATTAATTTGATTGTCCAGTATTTCCCTTATGAGATAATGCCTCACATAGCAAATGTGTACAGTGCGAGCTGAAAATGCATTTACAGCACTAAAAAACCAAACTTTTATAACAGCTAAACCAAACGTTTCCAATGTAAATTTCCACCTTTATATAGTGTAGAAAGGCATCCTGAAGCCTGGAAAGTCATTAATTTGATTGTCCAGTATTTCCTTCATGAGATATTGCAACACTTAGAAAAAGTGTACAGCGCCAGCAGACAATGAATTTTCAGCACTAAATAAACGAAACTTCATTAACAGCTAAAGTAAACGTTTCCAATGTAAATTTCCACCTTTATATAGTGTAAAAAGACATCCTGAAGCCTGGGCAGTCATTAATTTGATTGTCCAATATTTCCCTTATGAGATAATGCCTCTCATAGCAAATGTGTACAGTGCGAGCTGAAAATGCATTTACAGCACTAAAAAAACAAACTTTTATAACAGCTAAACCAAACGTTTCCAATGTAAATTTCCACCTTTATATAGTGTAAAAAGACATCCTGAAGCCTGGGCAGTCATTAATTTGATTGTCCAATATTTCCCTTATGAGATAATGCCTCTCATAGCAAATGTGTACAGCGCGAGCTGAAAATGCATTTACAGCACTAAAAAACCAAACTTTTATAACAGCTAAACCAAACGTTTCCAATGTAAATTTCCACCTTTATATAGTGTAGAAAGGCATCCTGAAGCCTGGAAAGTCATTAATTTGATTGTCCAGTATTTCCTTCATGAGATATTGCAACACTTAGAAAAAGTGTACAGCGCCAGCAGACAATGAATTTTCAGCACTAAAAAAACGAAACTTCATTAACAGCTAAACCAAACGTTTCCAATGTAAATTTCCACATTTATAGAGTGTAAAAAGGCATCCTGAAGCCTGGGAAGTCATTAATTTGATTGTCCAGTATTTCCCTTATGAGATAATGCCTCACATAGCAAATGTGTACAGTGCGAGCTGAAAATGCATTTACAGCACTAAAAAACCAAACTTTTATAACAGCTAAACCAAACGTTTCCAATGTAAATTTCCACCTTTATATAGTGTAGAAAGGCATCCTGAAGCCTGGAAAGTCATTAATTTGATTGTCCAGTATTTCCTTCATGAGATATTGCAACACTTAGAAAAAGTGTACAGCGCCAGCAGACAATGAATTTTCAGCACTAAATAAACGAAACTTCATTAACAGCTAAAGTAAACGTTTCCAATGTAAATTTCCACCTTTATATAGTGTAAAAAGACATCCTGAAGCCTGGGCAGTCATTAATTTGATTGTCCAATATTTCCCTTATGAGATAATGCCTCTCATAGCAAATGTGTACAGTGCGAGCTGAAAATGCATTTACAGCACTAAAAAAACAAACTTTTATAACAGCTAAACCAAACGTTTCCAATGTAAATTTCCACCTTTATATAGTGTAAAAAGACATCCTGAAGCCTGGGCAGTCATTAATTTGATTGTCCAATATTTCCCTTATGAGATAATGCCTCTCATAGCAAATGTGTACAGCGCGAGCTGAAAATGCATTTACAGCACTAAAAAACCAAACTTTTATAACAGCTAAACCAAACGTTTCCAATGTAAATTTCCACCTTTATATAGTGTAGAAAGGCATCCTGAAGCCTGGAAAGTCATTAATTTGATTGTCCAGTATTTCCTTCATGAGATATTGCAACACTTAGAAAAAGTGTACAGCGCCAGCAGACAATGAATTTTCAGCACTAAAAAAAACGAAACTTCATTAACAGCTAAACCAAACGTTTCCAATGTAAATTTCCACATTTATAGAGTGTAAAAAGGCATCCTGAAGCCTGGGAAGTCATTAATTTGATTGTCCAGTATTTCCCTTATGAGATAATGCCTCACATAGCAAATGTGTACAGTGCGAGCTGAAAATGCATTTACAGCACTAAAAAAACAAACTTTTATAACAGCTAAACCAAACGTTTCCAATGTAAATTTCCACCTTTATATAGTGTAGAAAGGCATCCTGAAGCCTGGAAAGTCATTAATTTGATTGTCCAGTATTTCCTTCATGAGATATTGCAACACTTAGAAAAAGTGTACAGCGCCAGCAGACAATGAATTTTCAGCACTAAATAAACGAAACTTCATTAACAGCTAAAGTAAACGTTTCCAATGTAAATTTCCACCTTTATATAGTGTAAAAAGACATCCTGAAGCCTGGGCAGTCATTAATTTGATTGTCCAATATTTCCCTTATGAGATAATGCCTCTCATAGCAAATGTGTACAGTGCGAGCTGAAAATGCATTTACAGCACTAAAAAAACAAACTTTTATAACAGCTAAACCAAACGTTTCCAATGTAAATTTCCACCTTTATATAGTGTAAAAAGACATCCTGAAGCCCGGGCAGCCATTAATTTGATTGTCCAATATTTCCCTTATGAGATAATGCCTCTCATAGCAAATGTGTACAGCGCGAGCTGAAAATGCATTTACAGCACTAAAAAACCAAACTTTTATAACAGCTAAACCAAACGTTTCCAATGTAAATTTCCACCTTTATATAGTGTAAAAAGACATCCTGAAGCCTGGGCAGTCATTAATTTGATTGTCCAATATTTCCCTTATGAGATAATGCCTCTCATAGCAAATGTGTACAGCGCGAGCTGAAAATGCATTTACAGCACTAAAAAAACAAACTTTTATAACAGCTAAACCAAACGTTTCCAATGTAAATTTCCACCTTTATATAGTGTAGAAAGGCATCCTGAAGCCTGGAAAGTCATTAATTTGATTGTCCAGTATTTCCTTCATGAGATATTGCAACACTTAGAAAAAGTGTACAGCGCCAGCAGACAATGAATTTTCAGCACTAAAAAAACGAAACTTCATTAACAGCTAAACTAAATGTTTCCAATGTAAATTTCCACCTTTATATAGTGTAAAAAGACATCCTGAAGCCTGGGCAGTCATTAATTTGATTGTCCAATATTTCCCTTATGAGATAATGCCTCTCATAGCAAATGTGTACAGCGCGAGCTGAAAATGCATTTACAGCACTAAAAAACCAAACTTTTATAACAGCTAAACCAAACGTTTCCAATGTAAATTTCCACCTTTATATAGTGTAAAAAGGCATCCTGAAGCCTGGAAAGTCTTTAATTTGATTGTCCAGTATTTCCTTCATGAGATATTGCAACACTTAGAAAAAGTGTACAGCGCCAGCAGACAATGAATTTCCAGCACGAAAAAAACGAAACTTCATTAACAGCTAAACTAAACGTTTCCAATGTAAATTTCCACCTTTATATAGTGTAAAAAGACATCCTGAAGCCTGGGCAGTCATTAATTTGATTGTCCAATATTTCCCTTATGAGATAATGCCTCTCATAGCAAATGTGTACAGCGCGAGCTGAAAATTCATTTACAGCACTAAAAAACCAAACTTTTATAACAGCTAAACCAAACGTTTCCAATGTAAATTTTCACCTTTATATAGTGTAGAAAGGCATCCTGAAGCCTGGAAAGTCATTAATTTGATTGTCCAGTATTTCCTTCATGAGATATTGCAACACTTAGAAAAAGTGTACAGCGCCAGCAGACAATGAATTTTCAGCACTAAAAAAACGAAACTTCATTAACAGCTAAACCAAACGTTTCCAATGTAAATTTCCACATTTATAGAGTGTAAAAAGGCATCCTGAAGCCTGGGAAGTCATTAATTTGATTGTCCAGTATTTCCCTTATGAGATAATGCCTCACATAGCAAATGTGTACAGTGCGAGCTGAAAATGCATTTTCAGCACTAAAAAACCAAACTTTTATAACAGCTAAACCAAACGTTTCCAATGTAAATTTCCACCTTTATATAGTGTAAAAAGACATCCTGAAGCCTGGGCAGTCATTAATTTGATTGTCCAATATTTCCCTTATGAGATAATGCCTCTCATAGCAAATGTGTACAGCGCGAGCTGAAAATGCATTTACAGCACTAAAAAACCAAACTTTTAAAACAGCTAAACCAAACGTTTCCAATGTAAATTTCCACCTTTATATAGTGTAAAAAGACATCCTGAAGCCTGGGCAGTCATTAATTTGATTGTCCAATATTTCCCTTATGAGATAATGCCTCTCATAGCAAATGTGTACAGCGCGAGCTGAAAATGCATTTACAGCACTAAAAAAACAAACTTTTATAACAGCTAAACCAAACGTTTCCAATGTAAATTTCCACCTTTATATAGTGTAGAAAGGCATCCTGAAGCCTGGAAAGTCATTAATTTGATTGTCCAGTATTTCCTTCATGAGATATTGCAACACTTAGAAAAAGTGTACAGCGCCAGCAGACAATGAATTTTCAGCACTAAAAAAACGAAACTTCATTAACAGCTAAACTAAATGTTTCAGATGTAAATTTCCACCTTTATATAGTGTAAAAAGACATCCTGAAGCTGGGCAGTCATTAATTTGATTGTCCAATATTTCCCTTATGAGATAATGCCTCTCATAGCAAATGTGTACAGCGCGAGCTGAAAATGCATTTACAGCACTAAAAAACCAAACTTTTATAACAGCTAAACCAAACGTTTGCAATGTAAATTTCCACCTTTATATAGTGTAGAAAGGCATCCTGAAGCCTGGAAAGTCATTAATTTGATTGTCCAGTATTTCCTTCATGAGATATTGCAACACTTAGAAAAAGTGTACAGCGCCAGCAGACAATGAATTTTCAGCACTAAAAAAACGAAACTTCATTAACAGCTAAACCAAACGTTTCCAATGTAAATTTCCACATTTATAGAGTGTAAAAAGGCATCCTGAAGCCTGGGAAGTCATTAATTTGATTGTCCAGTATTTCCCTTATGAGATAATGCCTCACATAGCAAATGTGTACAGTGCGAGCTGAAAATGCATTTTCAGCACTAAAAAACCAAACTTTTATAACAGCTAAACCAAACGTTTCCAATGTAAATTTCCACCTTTATATAGTGTAAAAAGACATCCTGAAGCCTGGGCAGTCATTAATTTGATTGTCCAATATTTCCCTTATGAGATAATGCCTCTCATAGCAAATGTGTACAGCGCGAGCTGAAAATGCATTTACAGCACTAAAAAAACAAACTTTTATAACAGCTAAACCAAACGTTTCCAATGTAAATTTCCACCTTTATATAGTGTAGAAAGGCATCCTGAAGCCTGGAAAGTCATTAATTTGATTGTCCAGTATTTCCTTCATGAGATATTGCAACACTTAGAAAAAGTGTACAGCGCCAGTAGACAATGAATTTTCAGCACTAAAAAAACGAAACTTCATTAACAGCTAAACTAAACGTTTCCAATGTAAATTTCCACCTTTATATAGTGTAAAAAGACATCCTGAAGCCTGGGCAGTCATTAATTTGATTGTCCAATATTTCCCTTATGAGATAATGCCTCTCATAGCAAATGTGTACAGCGCGAGCTGAAAATGCATTTACAGCACTAAAACACCAAACTTTTATAACAGCTAAACCAAACGTTTCCAATGTAAATTTCCACCTTTATATAGTGTAGAAAGGCATCCTGGAGCCTGGAAAGTCATTAATTTGATTGTCCAGTATTTCCTTCATGAGATATTGCAACACTTAGAAAAAGTGTACAGCGCCAGCAGACAATGAATTTTCAGCACTAAAAAAACCAAACTTTTATAACAGCTAAACCAAACGTTTCCAATGTAAATTTCCACCTTTATATAGTGTAAAAAGACATCCTGAAGCCTGGGCAGTCATTAATTTGATTGTCCAGTATTTCCCTTATGAGATAATGCCTCACATAGCAAATGTGTACAGCGCGAGCTGAAAATGCATTTACAGCACTAAAAAAACAAACTTTTATAACAGCTAAACCAAACGTTTCCAATGTAAATTTCCACCTTTATATAGTGTAGAAAGGCATCCTGAAGCCTGGAAAGTCATTAATTTGATTGTCCAGTATTTCCTTCATGAGATATTGCAACACTTAGAAAAAGTGTACAGCGCCAGCAGACAATGAATTTTCAGCACTAAAAAAACGAAACTTCATTAACAGCTAAACCAAACGTTTCCAATGTAAATTTCCACATTTATAGAGTGTAAAAAGGCATCCTGAAGCCTGGGAAGTCATTAATTTGATTGTCCAGTATTTCCCTTATGAGATAATGCCTCACATAGCAAATGTGTACAGTGCGAGCTGAAAATGCATTTTCAGCACTAAAAAACCAAACTTTTATAACAGCTAAACCAAACGTTTCCAATGTAAATTTCCACCTTTATATAGTGTAAAAAGACATCCTGAAGCCTGGGCAGTCATTAATTTGATTGTCCAGTATTTCCCTTATGAGATAATGCCTCACATAGCAAATGTGTACAGCGCGAGCTGAAAATGCATTTACAGCACTAAAAAAACAAACTTTTATAACAGCTAAACCAAACGTTTCCAATGTAAATTTCCACATTTATAGAGTGTAAAAATGCATCCTGAAGCCTGGGAAGTCATTAATTTGATTGTCCAGTATTTCCCTTATGAGATAATGCCTCACATAGCAAATGTGTACAGTGCGAGCTGAAAATGCATTTTCAGCACTAAAAAACCAAACTTTTATAACAGCTAAACCAAACGTTTCCAATGTAAATTTCCACCTTTATATAGTGTAAAAAGACATCCTGAAGCCTGGGCAGTCATTAATTTGATTGTCCAATATTTCCCTTATGAGATAATGCCTCTCATAGCAAATGTGTACAGCGCGAGCTGAAAATGCATTTACAGCACTAAAAAACCAAACTTTTATAACAGCTAAACCAAACGTTTCCAATGTAAATTTCCACCTTTATATAGTGTAGAAAGGCATCCTGAAGCCTGGAAAGTCATTAATTTGATTGTCCAGTATTTCCTTCATGAGATATTGCAACACTTAGAAAAAGTGTACAGCGCCAGTAGACAATGAATTTTCAGCACTAAAAAAACGAAACTTCATTAACAGCTAAACTAAACGTTTCCAATGTAAATTTCCACCTTTATATAGTGTAAAAAGACATCCTGAAGCCTGGGCAGTCATTAATTTGATTGTCCAATATTTCCCTTATGAGATAATGCCTCTCATAGCAAATGTGTACAGCGCGAGCTGAAAATGCATTTACAGCACTAAAACACCAAACTTTTATAACAGCTAAACCAAACGTTTCCAATGTAAATTTCCACCTTTATATAGTGTAGAAAGGCATCCTGGAGCTTGGAAAGTCATTAATTTGATTGTCCAGTATTTCCTTCATGAGATATTGCAACACTTAGAAAAAGTGTACAGCGCCAGCAGACAATGAATTTTCAGCACTAAAAAAACCAAACTTTTATAACAGCTAAACCAAACGTTTCCAATGTAAATTTTCACCTTTATATAGTGTAAAAAGACATCCTGAAGCCTGGGCAGTCATTAATTTGATTGTCCAGTATTTCCCTTATGAGATAATGCCTCTCATAGCAAATGTGTACAGCGCGAGCTGAAAATGCATTTACAGCACTAAAACACCAAACTTTTATAAAAGCTAAACCAAACGTTTCCAATGTAAATTTCCACCTTTATATAGTGTAGAAAGGCATCCTGGAGCTTGGAAAGTCATTAATTTGATTGTCCAGTATTTCCTTCATGAGATATTGCAACACTTAGAAAAAGTGTACAGCGCCAGCAGACAATGAATTTTCAGCACTAAAAAAACGAAACTTCATTAACAGCTAAACTAAACGTTTCCAATGTAAATTTCCACCTTTATATAGTGTAAAAAGACATCCTGAAGCCTGGGCAGTCATTAATTTGATTGTCCAATATTTCCCTTATGAGATAATGCCTCTCATAGCAAATGTGTACAGCGCGAGCTGAAAATGCATTTACAGCACTAAAACACCAAACTTTTATAACAGCTAAACCAAACGTTTCCAATGTAAATTTCCACCTTTATATAGTGTAGAAAGGCATCCTGGAGCCTGGAAAGTCATTAATTTGATTGTCCAGTATTTCCTTCATGAGATATTGCAACACTTAGAAAAAGTGTACAGCGCCAGCAGACAATGAATTTTCAGCACTAAAAAAACCAAACTTTTATAACAGCTAAACCAAACGTTTCCAATGTAAATTTCCACCTTTATATAGTGTAAAAAGACATCCTGAAGCCTGGGCAGTCATTAATTTGATTGTCCAGTATTTCCCTTATGAGATAATGCCTCACATAGCAAATGTGTACAGCGCGAGCTGAAAATGAATTTTCAGCACTAAAAAAACCAAACTTTTATAACAGCTAAACCAAACGTTTCCAATGTAAATTTCCACCTTTATATAGTGTAGAAAGGCATCCTGGAGCCTGGAAAGTCATTAATTTGATTGTCCAGTATTTCCTTCATGAGATATTGCAACACTTAGAAAAAGTGTACAGCGCCAGCAGACAATGAATTTTCAGCACTAAAAAAACCAAACTTTTATAACAGCTAAACCAAACGTTTCCAATGTAAATTTCCACCTTTATATAGTGTAAAAAGACATCCTGAAGCCTGGGCAGTCATTAATTTGATTGTCCAGTATTTCCCTTATGAGATAATGCCTCACATAGCAAATGTGTACAGCGCGAGCTGAAAATGCATTTACAGCACTAAAAAAACAAACTTTTATAACAGCTAAACCAAACGTTTCCAATGTAAATTTCCACCTTTATATAGTGTAGAAAGGCATCCTGAAGCCTGGAAAGTCATTAATTTGATTGTCCAGTATTTCCTTCATGAGATATTGCAACACTTAGAAAAAGTGTACAGCGCCAGCAGACAATGAATTTTCAGCACTAAAAAAACGAAACTTCATTAACAGCTAAACCAAACGTTTCCAATGTAAATTTCCACATTTATAGAGTGTAAAAAGGCATCCTGAAGCCTGGGAAGTCATTAATTTGATTGTCCAGTATTTCCCTTATGAGATAATGCCTCACATAGCAAATGTGTACAGTGCGAGCTGAAAATGCATTTTCAGCACTAAAAAACCAAACTTTTATAACAGCTAAACCAAACGTTTCCAATGTAAATTTCCACCTTTATATAGTGTAAAAAGACATCCTGAAGCCTGGGCAGTCATTAATTTGATTGTCCAGTATTTCCCTTATGAGATAATGCCTCACATAGCAAATGTGTACAGCGCGAGCTGAAAATGCATTTACAGCACTAAAAAAACAAACTTTTATAACAGCTAAACCAAACGTTTCCAATGTAAATTTCCACATTTATAGAGTGTAAAAATGCATCCTGAAGCCTGGGAAGTCATTAATTTGATTGTCCAGTATTTCCCTTATGAGATAATGCCTCACATAGCAAATGTGTACAGTGCGAGCTGAAAATGCATTTTCAGCACTAAAAAACCAAACTTTTATAACAGCTAAACCAAACGTTTCCAATGTAAATTTCCACCTTTATATAGTGTAAAAAGACATCCTGAAGCCTGGGCAGTCATTAATTTGATTGTCCAATATTTCCCTTATGAGATAATGCCTCTCATAGCAAATGTGTACAGCGCGAGCTGAAAATGCATTTACAGCACTAAAAAACCAAACTTTTATAACAGCTAAACCAAACGTTTCCAATGTAAATTTCCACCTTTATATAGTGTAGAAAGGCATCCTGAAGCCTGGAAAGTCATTAATTTGATTGTCCAGTATTTCCTTCATGAGATATTGCAACACTTAGAAAAAGTGTACAGCGCCAGTAGACAATGCATTTTCAGCACTAAAAAAACGAAACTTCATTAACAGCTAAACTAAACGTTTCCAATGTAAATTTCCACCTTTATATAGTGTAAAAAGACATCCTGAAGCCTGGGCAGTCATTAATTTGATTGTCCAATATTTCCCTTATGAGATAATGCCTCTCATAGCAAATGTGTACAGCGCGAGCTGAAAATGCATTTACAGCACTAAAACACCAAACTTTTATAACAGCTAAACCAAACGTTTCCAATGTAAATTTCCACCTTTATATAGTGTAGAAAGGCATCCTGGAGCTTGGAAAGTCATTAATTTGATTGTCCAGTATTTCCTTCATGAGATATTGCAACACTTAGAAAAAGTGTACAGCGCCAGCAGACAATGAATTTTCAGCACTAAAAAAACCAAACTTTTATAACAGCTAAACCAAACGTTTCCAATGTAAATTTTCACCTTTATATAGTGTAAAAAGACATCCTGAAGCCTGGGCAGTCATTAATTTGATTGTCCAGTATTTCCCTTATGAGATAATGCCTCACATAGCAAATGTGTACAGCGCGAGCTGAAAATGCATTTACAGCACTAAAAAAACAAACTTTTATAACAGCTAAACCAAACGTTTCCAATGTAAATTTCCACCTTTATATAGTGTAGAAAGGCATCCTGAAGCCTGGAAAGTCATTAATTTGATTGTCCAGTATTTCCTACATGAGATATTGCAAAACTTAGAAAAAGTGTACAGCGCCAGCAGACAATGAATTTTCAGCACTAAAAAAACGAAACTTCATTAACAGCTAAACCAAACGTTTCCAATGTAAATTTCCACATTTATAGAGTGTAAAAAGGCATCCTGAAGCCTGGGAAGTCATTAATTTGATTGTCCAGTATTTCCCTTATGAGATAATGCCTCACATAGCAAATGTGTACAGTGCGAGCTGAAAATGCATTTTCAGCACTAAAAAAACAAACTTATATAACACCTAAACCAAACGTTTCCAATGTAAATTTCCACCTTTATATAGTGTAAAAAGACATCCTGAAGCCTGGGCAGTCATTAATTTGATTGTCCAATATTTCCCTTATGAGATAATGCCTCTCATAGCAAATGTGTACAGCGCGAGCTGAAAATGCATTTACAGCACTAAAAAACCAAACTTTTATAACAGCTAAACCAAACGTTTCCAATGTAAATTTCCACCTTTATATAGTGTAAAAAGACATCCTGAAGCCTGGGCAGTCATTAATTTGATTGTCCAATATTTCCCTTATGAGATAATGCCTCTCATAGCAAATGTGTACAGCGCGAGCTGAAAATGCATTTTCAGCACTAAAAAACCAAACTTTTATAACAGCTAAACCAAACGTTTCAAATGTAAATTTCCACCTTTATATAGTGTAAAAGGACATCCTGAAGCCTGGGCAGTCATTAATTTGATTGTCCAATATTTCCCTTATGAGATAATGCCTCTCATAGCAAATGTGTACAGCGCGAGCTGAAAATGCATTTACAGCACTAAAAAACCAAACTTTTATAACAGCTAAACCAAACGTTTCCAATGTAAATTTCCACCTTTATATAGTGTAGAAAGGCATCCTGAAGCCTGGAAAGTCATTAATTTGATTGTCCAGTATTTCCTTCATGAGATATTGCAACACTTAGAAAAAGTGTACAGCGCCAGCAGACAATGAATTTTCAGCACTAAAAAAACGAAACTTCATTAACAGCTAAACCAAACGTTTCCAATGTAAATTTCCACATTTATAGAGTGTAAAAAGGCATCCTGAAGCCTGGGAAGTCATTAATTTGATTGTCCAGTATTTCCCTTATGAGATAATGCCTCACATAGCAAATGTGTACAGTGCGAGCTGAAAATGCATTTACAGCACTAAAAAAACAAACTTTTATAACAGCTAAACCAAACGTTTCCAATGTAAATTTCCACCTTTATATAGTGTAGAAAGGCATCCTGAAGCCTGGAAAGTCATTAATTTGATTGTCCAGTATTTCCTTCATGAGATATTGCAACACTTAGAAAAAGTGTACAGCGCCAGCAGACAATGAATTTTCAGCACTAAATAAACGAAACTTCATTAACAGCTAAAGTAAACGTTTCCAATGTAAATTTCCACCTTTATATAGTGTAAAAAGACATCCTGAAGCCTGGGCAGTCATTAATTTGATTGTCCAATATTTCCCTTATGAGATAATGCCTCTCATAGCAAATGTGTACAGTGCGAGCTGAAAATGCATTTACAGCACTAAAAAAACAAACTTTTATAACAGCTAAACCAAACGTTTCCAATGTAAATTTCCACCTTTATATAGTGTAAAAAGACATCCTGAAGCCTGGGCAGTCATTAATTTGATTGTCCAATATTTCCCTTATGAGATAATGCCTCTCATAGCAAATGTGTACAGCGCGAGCTGATAATGCATTTACAGCACTAAAAAACCAAACTTTTATAACAGCTAAACCAAACGTTTCCAATTTAAATTTCCACCTTTATATAGTGTAGAAAGGCATCCTGAAGCCTGGAAAGTCATTAATTTGATTGTCCAGTATTTCCTTCATGAGATATTGCAACACTTAGAAAAAGTGTACAGCGCCAGCAGACAATGAATTTTCAGCACTAAAAAAACGAAACTTCATTAACAGCTAAACCAAACGTTTCCAATGTAAATTTCCACATTTATAGAGTGTAAAAAGGCATCCTGAAGCCTGGGAAGTCATTAATTTGATTGTCCAGTATTTCCCTTATGAGATAATGCCTCACATAGCAAATGTGTACAGTGCGAGCTGAAAATGCATTTTCAGCACTAAAAAACCAAACTTTTATAACAGCTAAACCAAACGTTTCCAATGTAAATTTCCACCTTTATATAGTGTAAAAAGACATCCTGAAGCCTGGGCAGTCATTAATTTGATTGTCCAGTATTTCCCTTATGAGATAATGCCTCACATAGCAAATGTGTACAGCGCGAGCTGAAAATGCATTTACAGCACTAAAAAAACAAACTTTTATAACAGCTAAACCAAACGTTTCCAATGTAAATTTCCACATTTATAGAGTGTAAAAATGCATCCTGAAGCCTGGGAAGTCATTAATTTGATTGTCCAGTATTTCCCTTATGAGATAATGCCTCACATAGCAAATGTGTACAGTGCGAGCTGAAAATGCATTTTCAGCACTAAAAAACCAAACTTTTATAACAGCTAAACCAAACGTTTCCAATGTAAATTTCCACCTTTATATAGTGTAAAAAGACATCCTGAAGCCTGGGCAGTCATTAATTTGATTGTCCAATATTTCCCTTATGAGATAATGCCTCTCATAGCAAATGTGTACAGCGCGAGCTGAAAATGCATTTACAGCACTAAAAAACCAAACTTTTATAACAGCTAAACCAAACGTTTCCAATGTAAATTTCCACCTTTATATAGTGTAGAAAGGCATCCTGAAGCCTGGAAAGTCATTAATTTGATTGTCCAGTATTTCCTTCATGAGATATTGCAACACTTAGAAAAAGTGTACAGCGCCAGTAGACAATGAATTTTCAGCACTAAAAAAACGAAACTTCATTAACAGCTAAACTAAACGTTTCCAATGTAAATTTCCACCTTTATATAGTGTAAAAAGACATCCTGAAGCCTGGGCAGTCATTAATTTGATTGTCCAATATTTCCCTTATGAGATAATGCCTCTCATAGCAAATGTGTACAGCGCGAGCTGAAAATGCATTTACAGCACTAAAACACCAAACTTTTATAACAGCTAAACCAAACGTTTCCAATGTAAATTTCCACCTTTATATAGTGTAGAAAGGCATCCTGGAGCTTGGAAAGTCATTAATTTGATTGTCCAGTATTTCCTTCATGAGATATTGCAACACTTAGAAAAAGTGTACAGCGCCAGCAGACAATGAATTTTCAGCACTAAAAAAACCAAACTTTTATAACAGCTAAACCAAACGTTTCCAATGTAAATTTTCACCTTTATATAGTGTAAAAAGACATCCTGAAGCCTGGGCAGTCATTAATTTGATTGTCCAGTATTTCCCTTATGAGATAATGCCTCTCATAGCAAATGTGTACAGCGCGAGCTGAAAATGCATTTACAGCACTAAAACACCAAACTTTTATAAAAGCTAAACCAAACGTTTCCAATGTAAATTTCCACCTTTATATAGTGTAGAAAGGCATCCTGGAGCTTGGAAAGTCATTAATTTGATTGTCCAGTATTTCCTTCATGAGATATTGCAACACTTAGAAAAAGTGTACAGCGCCAGCAGACAATGAATTTTCAGCACTAAAAAAACGAAACTTCATTAACAGCTAAACTAAACGTTTCCAATGTAAATTTCCACCTTTATATAGTGTAAAAAGACATCCTGAAGCCTGGGCAGTCATTAATTTGATTGTCCAATATTTCCCTTATGAGATAATGCCTCTCATAGCAAATGTGTACAGCGCGAGCTGAAAATGCATTTACAGCACTAAAACACCAAACTTTTATAACAGCTAAACCAAACGTTTCCAATGTAAATTTCCACCTTTATATAGTGTAGAAAGGCATCCTGGAGCCTGGAAAGTCATTAATTTGATTGTCCAGTATTTCCTTCATGAGATATTGCAACACTTAGAAAAAGTGTACAGCGCCAGCAGACAATGAATTTTCAGCACTAAAAAAACCAAACTTTTATAACAGCTAAACCAAACGTTTCCAATGTAAATTTCCACCTTTATATAGTGTAAAAAGACATCCTGAAGCCTGGGCAGTCATTAATTTGATTGTCCAGTATTTCCCTTATGAGATAATGCCTCACATAGCAAATGTGTACAGCGCGAGCTGAAAATGCATTTACAGCACTAAAAAAACAAACTTTTATAACAGCTAAACCAAACGTTTCCAATGTAAATTTCCACCTTTATATAGTGTAGAAAGGCATCCTGAAGCCTGGAAAGTCATTAATTTGATTGTCCAGTATTTCCTTCATGAGATATTGCAACACTTAGAAAAAGTGTACAGCGCCAGCAGACAATGAATTTTCAGCACTAAAAAAACGAAACTTCATTAACAGCTAAACCAAACGTTTCCAATGTAAATTTCCACATTTATAGAGTGTAAAAAGGCATCCTGAAGCCTGGGAAGTCATTAATTTGATTGTCCAGTATTTCCCTTATGAGATAATGCCTCACATAGCAAATGTGTACAGTGCGAGCTGAAAATGCATTTTCAGCACTAAAAAACCAAACTTTTATAACAGCTAAACCAAACGTTTCCAATGTAAATTTCCACCTTTATATAGTGTAAAAAGACATCCTGAAGCCTGGGCAGTCATTAATTTGATTGTCCAGTATTTCCCTTATGAGATAATGCCTCACATAGCAAATGTGTACAGCGCGAGCTGAAAATGCATTTACAGCACTAAAAAAACAAACTTTTATAACAGCTAAACCAAACGTTTCCAATGTAAATTTCCACATTTATAGAGTGTAAAAATGCATCCTGAAGCCTGGGAAGTCATTAATTTGATTGTCCAGTATTTCCCTTATGAGATAATGCCTCACATAGCAAATGTGTACAGTGCGAGCTGAAAATGCATTTTCAGCACTAAAAAACCAAACTTTTATAACAGCTAAACCAAACGTTTCCAATGTAAATTTCCACCTTTATATAGTGTAAAAAGACATCCTGAAGCCTGGGCAGTCATTAATTTGATTGTCCAATATTTCCCTTATGAGATAATGCCTCTCATAGCAAATGTGTACAGCGCGAGCTGAAAATGCATTTACAGCACTAAAAAACCAAACTTTTATAACAGCTAAACCAAACGTTTCCAATGTAAATTTCCACCTTTATATAGTGTAGAAAGGCATCCTGAAGCCTGGAAAGTCATTAATTTGATTGTCCAGTATTTCCTTCATGAGATATTGCAACACTTAGAAAAAGTGTACAGCGCCAGTAGACAATGCATTTTCAGCACTAAAAAAACGAAACTTCATTAACAGCTAAACTAAACGTTTCCAATGTAAATTTCCACCTTTATATAGTGTAAAAAGACATCCTGAAGCCTGGGCAGTCATTAATTTGATTGTCCAATATTTCCCTTATGAGATAATGCCTCTCATAGCAAATGTGTACAGCGCGAGCTGAAAATGCATTTACAGCACTAAAACACCAAACTTTTATAACAGCTAAACCAAACGTTTCCAATGTAAATTTCCACCTTTATATAGTGTAGAAAGGCATCCTGGAGCTTGGAAAGTCATTAATTTGATTGTCCAGTATTTCCTTCATGAGATATTGCAACACTTAGAAAAAGTGTACAGCGCCAGCAGACAATGAATTTTCAGCACTAAAAAAACCAAACTTTTATAACAGCTAAACCAAACGTTTCCAATGTAAATTTTCACCTTTATATAGTGTAAAAAGACATCCTGAAGCCTGGGCAGTCATTAATTTGATTGTCCAGTATTTCCCTTATGAGATAATGCCTCACATAGCAAATGTGTACAGCGCGAGCTGAAAATGCATTTACAGCACTAAAAAAACAAACTTTTATAACAGCTAAACCAAACGTTTCCAATGTAAATTTCCACCTTTATATAGTGTAGAAAGGCATCCTGAAGCCTGGTAAGTCATTAATTTGATTGTCCAGTATTTCCTACATGAGATATTGCAAAACTTAGAAAAAGTGTACAGCGCCAGCAGACAATGAATTTTCAGCACTAAAAAAACGAAACTTCATTAACAGCTAAACCAAACGTTTCCAATGTAAATTTCCACATTTATAGAGTGTAAAAAAGCATCCTGAAGCCTGGGAAGTCATTAATTTGATTGTCCAGTATTTCCCTTATGAGATAATGCCTCACATAGCAAATGTGTACAGTGCGAGCTGAAAATGCATTTTCAGCACTAAAAAACCAAACTTATATAACACCTAAACCAAACGTTTCCAATGTAAATTTCCACCTTTATATAGTGTAAAAAGACATCCTGAAGCCTGGGCAGTCATTAATTTGATTGTCCAATATTTCCCTTATGAGATAATGCCTCTCATAGCAAATGTGTACAGCGCGAGCTGAAAATGCATTTACAGCACTAAAAAACCAAACTTTTATAACAGCTAAACCAAACGTTTCCAATGTAAATTTCCACCTTTATATAGTGTAAAAAGACATCCTGAAGCCTGGGCAGTCATTAATTTGATTGTCCAATATTTCCCTTATGAGATAATGCCTCTCATAGCAAATGTGTACAGCGCGAGCTGAAAATGCATTTTCAGCACTAAAAAACCAAACTTTTATAACAGCTAAACCAAACGTTTCAAATGTAAATTTCCACCTTTATATAGTGTAAAAGGACATCCTGAAGCCTGGGCAGTCATTAATTTGATTGTCCAATATTTCCCTTATGAGATAATGCCTCTCATAGCAAATGTGTACAGCGCGAGCTGAAAATGCATTTACAGCACTAAAAAACCAAACTTTTATAACAGCTAAACCAAACGTTTCCAATGTAAATTTCCACCTTTATATAGTGTAGAAAGGCATCCTGAAGCCTGGAAAGTCATTAATTTGATTGTCCAGTATTTCCTTCATGAGATATTGCAACACTTAGAAAAAGTGTACAGCGCCAGCAGACAATGAATTTTCAGCACTAAAAAAACGAAACTTCATTAACAGCTAAACCAAACGTTTCCAATGTAAATTTCCACATTTATAGAGTGTAAAAAGGCATCCTGAAGCCTGGGAAGTCATTAATTTGATTGTCCAGTATTTCCCTTATGAGATAATGCCTCACATAGCAAATGTGTACAGTGCGAGCTGAAAATGCATTTACAGCACTAAAAAAACAAACTTTTATAACAGCTAAACCAAACGTTTCCAATGTAAATTTCCACCTTTATATAGTGTAGAAAGGCATCCTGAAGCCTGGAAAGTCATTAATTTGATTGTCCAGTATTTCCTTCATGAGATATTGCAACACTTAGAAAAAGTGTACAGCGCCAGCAGACAATGAATTTTCAGCACTAAATAAACGAAACTTCATTAACAGCTAAAGTAAACGTTTCCAATGTAAATTTCCACCTTTATATAGTGTAAAAAGACATCCTGAAGCCTGGGCAGTCATTAATTTGATTGTCCAATATTTCCCTTATGAGATAATGCCTCTCATAGCAAATGTGTACAGTGCGAGCTGAAAATGCATTTACAGCACTAAAAAAACAAACTTTTATAACAGCTAAACCAAACGTTTCCAATGTAAATTTCCACCTTTATATAGTGTAAAAAGACATCCTGAAGCCTGGGCAGTCATTAATTTGATTGTCCAATATTTCCCTTATGAGATAATGCCTCTCATAGCAAATGTGTACAGCGCGAGCTGATAATGCATTTACAGCACTAAAAAACCAAACTTTTATAACAGCTAAACCAAACGTTTCCAATTTAAATTTCCACCTTTATATAGTGTAGAAAGGCATCCTGAAGCCTGGAAAGTCATTAATTTGATTGTCCAGTATTTCCTTCATGAGATATTGCAACACTTAGAAAAAGTGTACAGCGCCAGCAGACAATGAATTTTCAGCACTAAAAAAACGAAACTTCATTAACAGCTAAACCAAACGTTTCCAATGTAAATTTCCACATTTATAGAGTGTAAAAAGGCATCCTGAAGCCTGGGAAGTCATTAATTTGATTGTCCAGTATTTCCCTTATGAGATAATGCCTCACATAGCAAATGTGTACAGTGCGAGCTGAAAATGCATTTTCAGCACTAAAAAACCAAACTTATATAACACCTAAACCAAACGTTTCCAATGTAAGTTTCCACCTTTATATAGTGTAAAAAGACATCCTGAAGCCTGGGCAGTCATTAATTTGATTGTCCAATATTTCCCTTATGAGATAATGCCTCTCATAGCAAATGTGTACAGCGCGAGCTGAAAATGCATTTACAGCACTAAAAAAACCAAACTTTTATAACAGCTAAACCAAACGTTTCCAATGTAAATTTCCACCTTTATATAGTGTAGAAAGGCATCCTGAAGCCTGGAAAGTCATTAATTTGATTGTCCAGTATTTCCTTCATGAGATATTGCAACATTTAGAAAAAGTGTACAGCGCCAGCAGACAATGAATTTTCAGCACTAAAAAAACGAAACTTCATTAACAGCTAAACTAAACGTTTCCAATGTAAATTTCCACCTTTATATAGTGTAAAAAGACATCCTGAAGCCCGGGCAGCCATTAATTTGATTGTCCAATATTTCCCTTATGAGATAATGCCTCTCATAGCAAATGTGTACAGCGCGAGCTGAAAATGCATTTACAGCACTAAAAAACCAAACTTTTATAACAGCTAAACCAAACGTTTCCAATGTAAATTTCCACCTTTATATAGTGTAAAAAGACATCCTGAAGCCTGCGCAGTCATTAATTTGATTGTCCAATATTTCCCTTATGAGATAATGCCTCTCATAGCAAATGTGTACAGCGCGAGCTGAAAATGCATTTACAGCACTAAAAAACCAAACTTTTATAACAGCTAAACCAAACGTTTCCAATGTAAATTTCTACCTTTATATAGTGTAGAAAGGCATCCTGAAGCCTGGAAAGTCATTAATTTGATTGTCCAGTATTTCCTTCATGAGATATTGCAACACTTAGAAAAAGTGTACAGCGCCAGCAGACAATGAATTTTCAGCACTAAAAAAACGAAACTTCATTAACAGCTAAACTAAACGTTTCCAATGTAAATTTCCACCTTTATATAGTGTAAAAAGACATTCTGAAGCCTGGGCAGTCATTAATTTGATTGTCCAATATTTCCCTTATGAGATAATGCCTCTCATAGCAAATGTGTACAGCGCGAGCTGAAAATGCATTTACAGCACTAAAAAACCAAACTTTTATAACAGCTAAACCAAACGTTTCCAATGTAAATTTCCACCTTTATATAGTGTAAAAAGACATCCTGAAGCCTGGGCAGTCATTAATTTGATTGTCCAATATTTCCCTTATGAGATAATGCCTCTCATAGCAAATGTGTACAGCGCGAGCTGAAAATGCATTTACAGCACTAAAAAAACAAACTTTTATAACAGCTAAACTAAACGTTTCCAATGTAAATTTCCACCTTTATATAGTGTAAAAAGACATCCTGAAGCCTGGGCAGTCATTAATTTGATTGTCCAATATTTCCCTTATGAGATAATGCCTCTCATAGCAAATGTGTACAGCGCGAGCTGAAAATGCATTTACAGCACTAAAAACCCAAACTTTTATAACAGCTAAACCAAACGTTTCCAATGTAAATTTCCACCTTTATATAGTGTAGAAAGGCATCCTGAAGCCTGGAAAGTCATTAATTTGATTGTCCAGTATTTCCTTCATGAGATATTGCAACACTTAGAAAAGGTGTCCAGCGCCAGCAGACAATGAATTTTCAGCACTAAAAAAACGAAACTTCATTAACAGCTAAACCAAACGTTTCCAATGTAAATTTCCACATTTATAGAGTGTAAAAATGCATCCTGAAGCCTGGGAAGTCATTAATTTGATTGTGCAGTATTTCCCTTATGAGATAATGCCTCACATAGCAAATGTGTACAGTGCGAGCTGAAAATGCATTTTCAGCACTAAAAAAACAAACTTTTATAACAGCTAAACCAAACGTTTCCAATGTAAATTTCCACCTTTATATAGTGTAAAAAGGCATCCTGAAGCCTGGAAAGTCATTAATTTGATTGTCCAGTATTTCCTTCATGAGATATTGCAACACTTAGAAAAAGTGTACAGCGCCAGTAGACAATGAATTTTCAGCACTAAAAAAACGAAACTTCATTAACAGCTAAACTAAACGTTTCCAATGTAAATTTCCACCTTTATATAGTGTAAAAAGACATCCTGAAGCCTGGGCAGTCATTAATTTGATTGTCCAATATTTCCCTTATGAGATAATGCCTCTCATAGCAAATGTGTACAGCGCGAGCTGAAAATGCATTTACAGCACTAAAAAACCAAACTTTTATAACAGCTAAACCAAACGTTTCCAATGTAAATTTCCACCTTTATATCGTGTAGAAAGGCATCCTGGAGCCTGGAAAGTCATTAATTTGATTGTCCAGTATTTCCTTCATGAGATATTGCAACACTTAGAAAAAGTGTACAGCGCCAGCAGACAATGAATTTTCAGCACTAAAAAAACCAAACTTTTATAACAGCTAAACCAAACGTTTCCAATGTAAATTTCCACCTTTATATAGTGTAAAAAGACATCCTGAAGCCTGGGCAGTCATTAATTTGATTGTCCAGTATTTCCCTTATGAGATAATGCCTCACATAGCAAATGTGTACAGCGCGAGCTGAAAATGCATTTACAGCACTAAAAAAACAAACTTTTATAACAGCTAAACCAAACGTTTCCAATGTAAATTTCCACCTTTATATAGTGTAGAAAGGCATCCTGAAGCCTGGAAAGTCATTAATTTGATTGTCCAGTATTTCCTTCATGAGATATTGCAACACTTAGAAAAAGTGTACAGCGCCAGCAGACAATGAATTTTCAGCACTAAAAAAACGAAACTTCATTAACAGCTAAACCAAACGTTTCCAATGTAAATTTCCACATTTATAGAGTGTAAAAAGGCATCCTGAAGCCTGGGAAGTCATTAATTTGATTGTCCAGTATTTCCCTTATGAGATAATGCCTCACATAGCAAATGTGTACAGTGCGAGCTGAAAATGCATTTTCAGCACTAAAAAACCAAACTTTTATAACACCTAAACCAAACGTTTCCAATGTAAATTTCCACCTTTATATAGTGTAGAAAGGCATCCTGAAGCCTGGAAAGTCATTAATTTGATTGTCCAGTATTTCCTTCATGAGATATTGCAACACTTAGAAAAAGTGTACAGCGCCAGCAGACAATGAATTTTCAGCACTAAAAAAACGAAACTTCATTAACAGCTAAACCAAACGTTTCCAATGTAAATTTCCACATTTATAGAGTGTAAAAAGGCATCCTGAAGCCTGGGAAGTCATTAATTTGATTGTCCAGTATTTCCCTTATGAGATAATGCCTCACATAGCAAATGTGTACAGTGCGAGCTGAAAATGCATTTTCAGCACTAAAAAACCAAACTTTTATAACAGCTAAACCAAACGTTTCCAATGTAAATTTCCACCTTTATATAGTGTAAAAAGACATCCTGAAGCCTGGGCAGTCATTAATTTGATTGTCCAGTATTTCCCTTATGAGATAATGCCTCACATAGCAAATGTGTACAGCGCGAGCTGAAAATGCATTTACAGCACTAAAAAAACAAACTTTTATAACAGCTAAACTAAACGTTTCCAATGTAAATTTCCACCTTTATATAGTGTAAAAAGACATCCTGAAGCCTGGGCAGTCATTAATTTGATTGTCCAATATTTCCCTTATGAGATAATGCCTCTCATAGCAAATGTGTACAGCGCGAGCTGATAATGCATTTACAGCACTAAAAAACCAAACTTTTATAACAGCTAAACCAAACGTTTCCAATTTAAATTTCCACCTTTATATAGTGTAGAAAGGCATCCTGAAGCCTGGAAAGTCATTAATTTGATTGTCCAGTATTTCCTTCATGAGATATTGCAACACTTAGAAAAAGTGTACAGCGCCAGCAGACAATGAATTTTCAGCACTAAAAAAACGAAACTTCATTAACAGCTAAACCAAACGTTTCCAATGTAAATTTCCACATTTATAGAGTGTAAAAAGGCATCCTGAAGCCTGGGAAGTCATTAATTTGATTGTCCAGTATTTCCCTTATGAGATAATGCCTCACATAGCAAATGTGTACAGTGCGAGCTGAAAATGCATTTTCAGCACTAAAAAACCAAACTTATATAACACCTAAACCAAACGTTTCCAATGTAAGTTTCCACCTTTATATAGTGTAAAAAGACATCCTGAAGCCTGGGCAGTCATTAATTTGATTGTCCAATATTTCCCTTATGAGATAATGCCTCTCATAGCAAATGTGTACAGCGCGAGCTGAAAATGCATTTACAGCACTAAAAAAACCAAACTTTTATAACAGCTAAACCAAACGTTTCCAATGTAAATTTCCACCTTTATATAGTGTAGAAAGGCATCCTGAAGCCTGGAAAGTCATTAATTTGATTGTCCAGTATTTCCTTCATGAGATATTGCAACATTTAGAAAAAGTGTACAGCGCCAGCAGACAATGAATTTTCAGCACTAAAAAAACGAAACTTCATTAACAGCTAAACTAAACGTTTCCAATGTAAATTTCCACCTTTATATAGTGTAAAAAGACATCCTGAAGCCCGGGCAGCCATTAATTTGATTGTCCAATATTTCCCTTATGAGATAATGCCTCTCATAGCAAATGTGTACAGCGCGAGCTGAAAATGCATTTACAGCACTAAAAAACCAAACTTTTATAACAGCTAAACCAAACGTTTCCAATGTAAATTTCCACCTTTATATAGTGTAAAAAGACATCCTGAAGCCTGCGCAGTCATTAATTTGATTGTCCAATATTTCCCTTATGAGATAATGCCTCTCATAGCAAATGTGTACAGCGCGAGCTGAAAATGCATTTACAGCACTAAAAAACCAAACTTTTATAACAGCTAAACCAAACGTTTCCAATGTAAATTTCTACCTTTATATAGTGTAGAAAGGCATCCTGAAGCCTGGAAAGTCATTAATTTGATTGTCCAGTATTTCCTTCATGAGATATTGCAACACTTAGAAAAAGTGTACAGCGCCAGCAGACAATGAATTTTCAGCACTAAAAAAACGAAACTTCATTAACAGCTAAACTAAACGTTTCCAATGTAAATTTCCACCTTTATATAGTGTAAAAAGACATTCTGAAGCCTGGGCAGTCATTAATTTGATTGTCCAATATTTCCCTTATGAGATAATGCCTCTCATAGCAAATGTGTACAGCGCGAGCTGAAAATGCATTTACAGCACTAAAAAACCAAACTTTTATAACAGCTAAACCAAACGTTTCCAATGTAAATTTCCACCTTTATATAGTGTAGAAAGGCATCCTGAAGCCTGGAAAGTCATTAATTTGATTGTCCAGTATTTCCTTCATGAGATATTGCAACACTTAGAAAAAGTGTACAGCGCCAGCAGACAATGAATTTTCAGCACTAAAAAAACGAAACTTCATTAACAGCTAAACCAAACGTTTCCAATGTAAATTTCCACATTTATAGAGTGTAAAAAGGCATCCTGAAGCCTGGGAAGTCATTAATTTGATTGTCCAGTATTTCCTTCATGAGATATTGCAACACTTAGAAAAAGTGTACAGCGCCAGTAGACAATGAATTTTCAGCACTAAAAAAACGAAACTTCATTAACAGCTAAACTAAACGTTTCCAATGTAAATTTCCACCTTTATATAGTGTAAAAAGACATCCTGAAGCCTGGGCAGTCATTAATTTGATTGTCCAATATTTCCCTTATGAGATAATGCCTCTCATAGCAAATGTGTACAGCGCGAGCTGAAAATGCATTTACAGCACTAAAAAACCAAACTTTTATAACAGCTAAACCAAACGTTTCCAATGTAAATTTCCACCTTTATATCGTGTAGAAAGGCATCCTGGAGCCTGGAAAGTCATTAATTTGATTGTCCAGTATTTCCTTCATGAGATATTGCAACACTTAGAAAAAGTGTACAGCGCCAGCAGACAATGAATTTTCAGCACTAAAAAAACCAAACTTTTATAACAGCTAAACCAAACGTTTCCAATGTAAATTTCCACCTTTATATAGTGTAAAAAGACATCCTGAAGCCTGGGCAGTCATTAATTTGATTGTCCAGTATTTCCCTTATGAGATAATGCCTCACATAGCAAATGTGTACAGCGCGAGCTGAAAATGCATTTACAGCACTAAAAAAACAAACTTTTATAACAGCTAAACCAAACGTTTCCAATGTAAATTTCCACCTTTATATAGTGTAGAAAGGCATCCTGAAGCCTGGAAAGTCATTAATTTGATTGTCCAGTATTTCCTTCATGAGATATTGCAACACTTAGAAAAAGTGTACAGCGCCAGCAGACAATGAATTTTCAGCACTAAAAAAACGAAACTTCATTAACAGCTAAACCAAACGTTTCCAATGTAAATTTCCACATTTATAGAGTGTAAAAAGGCATCCTGAAGCCTGGGAAGTCATTAATTTGATTGTCCAGTATTTCCCTTATGAGATAATGCCTCACATAGCAAATGTGTACAGTGCGAGCTGAAAATGCATTTTCAGCACTAAAAAACCAAACTTTTATAACACCTAAACCAAACGTTTCCAATGTAAATTTCCACCTTTATATAGTGTAGAAAGGCATCCTGAAGCCTGGAAAGTCATTAATTTGATTGTCCAGTATTTCCTTCATGAGATATTGCAACACTTAGAAAAAGTGTACAGCGCCAGCAGACAATGAATTTTCAGCACTAAAAAAACGAAACTTCATTAACAGCTAAACCAAACGTTTCCAATGTAAATTTCCACATTTATAGAGTGTAAAAAGGCATCCTGAAGCCTGGGAAGTCATTAATTTGATTGTCCAGTATTTCCCTTATGAGATAATGCCTCACATAGCAAATGTGTACAGTGCGAGCTGAAAATGCATTTTCAGCACTAAAAAACCAAACTTTTATAACAGCTAAACCAAACGTTTCCAATGTAAATTTCCACCTTTATATAGTGTAAAAAGACATCCTGAAGCCTGGGCAGTCATTAATTTGATTGTCCAGTATTTCCCTTATGAGATAATGCCTCACATAGCAAATGTGTACAGCGCGAGCTGAAAATGCATTTACAGCACTAAAAAAACAAACTTTTATAACAGCTAAACTAAACGTTTCCAATGTAAATTTCCACCTTTATATAGTGTAAAAAGACATCCTGAAGCCTGGGCAGTCATTAATTTGATTGTCCAATATTTCCCTTATGAGATAATGCCTCTCATAGCAAATGTGTACAGCGCGAGCTGATAATGCATTTACAGCACTAAAACACCAAACTTTTATAACAGCTAAACCAAACGTTTCCAATTTAAATTTCCACCTTTATATAGTGTAGAAAGGCATCCTGAAGCCTGGAAAGTCATTAATTTGATTGTCCAGTATTTCCTTCATGAGATATTGCAACACTTAGAAAAAGTGTACAGCGCCAGCAGACAATGAATTTTCAGCACTAAAAAAACGAAACTTCATTAACAGCTAAACCAAACGTTTCCAATGTAAATTTCCACATTTATAGAGTGTAAAAAGGCATCCTGAAGCCTGGGAAGTCATTAATTTGATTGTCCAGTATTTCCCTTATGAGATAATGCCTCACATAGCAAATGTGTACAGTGCGAGCTGAAAATGCATTTTCAGCACTAAAAAACCAAACTTATATAACACCTAAACCAAACGTTTCCAATGTAAGTTTCCACCTTTATATAGTGTAAAAAGACATCCTGAAGCCTGGGCAGTCATTAATTTGATTGTCCAATATTTCCCTTATGAGATAATGCCTCTCATAGCAAATGTGTACAGCGCGAGCTGAAAATGCATTTACAGCACTAAAAAAACCAAACTTTTATAACAGCTAAACCAAACGTTTCCAATGTAAATTTCCACCTTTATATAGTGTAGAAAGGCATCCTGAAGCCTGGAAAGTCATTAATTTGATTGTCCAGTATTTCCTTCATGAGATATTGCAACATTTAGAAAAAGTGTACAGCGCCAGCAGACAATGAATTTTCAGCACTAAAAAAACGAAACTTCATTAACAGCTAAACTAAACGTTTCCAATGTAAATTTCCACCTTTATATAGTGTAAAAAGACATCCTGAAGCCCGGGCAGCCATTAATTTGATTGTCCAATATTTCCCTTATGAGATAATGCCTCTCATAGCAAATGTGTACAGCGCGAGCTGAAAATGCATTTACAGCACTAAAAAACCAAACTTTTATAACAGCTAAACCAAACGTTTCCAATGTAAATTTCCACCTTTATATAGTGTAAAAAGACATCCTGAAGCCTGCGCAGTCATTAATTTGATTGTCCAATATTTCCCTTATGAGATAATGCCTCTCATAGCAAATGTGTACAGCGCGAGCTGAAAATGCATTTACAGCACTAAAAAACCAAACTTTTATAACAGCTAAACCAAACGTTTCCAATGTAAATTTCTACCTTTATATAGTGTAGAAAGGCATCCTGAAGCCTGGAAAGTCATTAATTTGATTGTCCAGTATTTCCTTCATGAGATATTGCAACACTTAGAAAAAGTGTACAGCGCCAGCAGACAATGAATTTTCAGCACTAAAAAAACGAAACTTCATTAACAGCTAAACTAAACGTTTCCAATGTAAATTTCCACCTTTATATAGTGTAAAAAGACATTCTGAAGCCTGGGCAGTCATTAATTTGATTGTCCAATATTTCCCTTATGAGATAATGCCTCTCATAGCAAATGTGTACAGCGCGAGCTGAAAATGCATTTACAGCACTAAAAAACCAAACTTTTATAACAGCTAAACCAAACGTTTCCAATGTAAATTTCCACCTTTATATAGTGTAGAAAGGCATCCTGAAGCCTGGAAAGTCATTAATTTGATTGTCCAGTATTTCCTTCATGAGATATTGCAACACTTAGAAAAAGTGTACAGCGCCAGCAGACAATGAATTTTCAGCACTAAAAAAACGAAACTTCATTAACAGCTAAACCAAACGTTTCCAATGTAAATTTCCACATTTATAGAGTGTAAAAAGGCATCCTGAAGCCTGGGAAGTCATTAATTTGATTGTCCAGTATTTCCCTTCTGAGATAATGCCTCACGTAGCAAATGTGTACAGTGCGAGCTGAAAATGCATTTTCAGCACTAAAAAAACAAACTTTTATAACAGCTAAACTAAACGTTTCCAATGTAAATTTCCACCTTTATATAGTGTAAAAAGACATCCTGAAGCCTGGGCAGTCATTAATTTGATTGTCCAATATTTCCCTTATGAGATAATGCCTCTCATAGCAAATGTGTACAGCGCGAGCTGAAAATGCATTTACAGCACTAAAAAAACAAACTTTTATAACAGCTAAACTAAACGTTTCCAATGTAAATTTCCACCTTTATATAGTGTAAAAAGACATCCTGAAGCCTGGGCAGTCATTAATTTGATTGTCCAATATTTCCCTTATGAGATAATGCCTCTCATAGCAAATGTGTACAGCGCGAGCTGAAAATGCATTTACAGCACTAAAAACCCAAACTTTTATAACAGCTAAACCAAACGTTTCCAATGTAAATTTCCACCTTTATATAGTGTAGAAAGGCATCCTGAAGCCTGGAAAGTCATTAATTTGATTGTCCAGTATTTCCTTCATGAGATATTGCAACACTTAGAAAAGGTGTCCAGCGCCAGCAGACAATGAATTTTCAGCACTAAAAAAACGAAACTTCATTAACAGCTAAACCAAACGTTTCCAATGTAAATTTCCACATTTATAGAGTGTAAAAATGCATCCTGAAGCCTGGGAAGTCATTAATTTGATTGTGCAGTATTTCCCTTATGAGATAATGCCTCACATAGCAAATGTGTACAGTGCGAGCTGAAAATGCATTATCAGCACTAAAAAAACAAACTTTTATAACAGCTAAACCAAACGTTTCCAATGTAAATTTCCACCTTTATATAGTGTAAAAAGGCATCCTGAAGCCTGGAAAGTCATTAATTTGATTGTCCAGTATTTCCTTCATGAGATATTGCAACACTTAGAAAAAGTGTACAGCGCCAGTAGACAATGAATTTTCAGCACTAAAAAAACGAAACTTCATTAACAGCTAAACTAAACGTTTCCAATGTAAATTTCCACCTTTATATAGTGTAAAAAGACATCCTGAAGCCTGGGCAGTCATTAATTTGATTGTCCAATATTTCCCTTATGAGATAATGCCTCTCATAGCAAATGTGTACAGCGCGAGCTGAAAATGCATTTACAGCACTAAAAAACCAAACTTTTATAACAGCTAAACCAAACGTTTCCAATGTAAATTTCCACCTTTATATCGTGTAGAAAGGCATCCTGGAGCCTGGAAAGTCATTAATTTGATTGTCCAGTATTTCCTTCATGAGATATTGCAACACTTAGAAAAAGTGTACAGCGCCAGCAGACAATGAATTTTCAGCACTAAAAAAACCAAACTTTTATAACAGCTAAACCAAACGTTTCCAATGTAAATTTCCACCTTTATATAGTGTAAAAAGACATCCTGAAGCCTGGGCAGTCATTAATTTGATTGTCCAGTATTTCCCTTATGAGATAATGCCTCACATAGCAAATGTGTACAGCGCGAGCTGAAAATGCATTTACAGCACTAAAAAAACAAACTTTTATAACAGCTAAACCAAACGTTTCCAATGTAAATTTCCACCTTTATATAGTGTAGAAAGGCATCCTGAAGCCTGGAAAGTCATTAATTTGATTGTCCAGTATTTCCTTCATGAGATATTGCAACACTTAGAAAAAGTGTACAGCGCCAGCAGACAATGAATTTTCAGCACTAAAAAAACGAAACTTCATTAACAGCTAAACCAAACGTTTCCAATGTAAATTTCCACATTTATAGAGTGTAAAAAGGCATCCTGAAGCCTGGGAAGTCATTAATTTGATTGTCCAGTATTTCCCTTATGAGATAATGCCTCACATAGCAAATGTGTACAGTGCGAGCTGAAAATGCATTTTCAGCACTAAAAAACCAAACTTTTATAACAGCTAAACCAAACGTTTCCAATGTAAATTTCCACCTTTATATAGTGTAGAAAGGCATCCTGAAGCCTGGAAAGTCATTAATTTGATTGTCCAGTATTTCCTTCATGAGATATTGCAACACTTAGAAAAAGTGTACAGCGCCAGCAGACAATGAATTTTCAGCACTAAAAAAACGAAACTTCATTAACAGCTAAACCAAACGTTTCCAATGTAAATTTCCACATTTATAGAGTGTAAAAAGGCATCCTGAAGCCTGGGAAGTCATTAATTTGATTGTCCAGTATTTCCCTTATGAGATAATGCCTATAGCAAATGTGTACAGTGCGAGCT
Source organism: Idiotropiscis lumnitzeri (assembly GCF_059441095.1). Taxonomy (NCBI): domain Eukaryota; kingdom Metazoa; phylum Chordata; class Actinopteri; order Syngnathiformes; family Syngnathidae; genus Idiotropiscis; species Idiotropiscis lumnitzeri. The sequence continues at coordinate 464,111 of NW_028283634.1, read as the reverse complement.
GAAAATGCATTTTCAGCACTAAAAAACCAAACTTTTATAACAGCTAAACCAAACGTTTCCAATGTAAATTTCCACCTTTATATAGTGTAAAAAGACATCCTGAAGCCTGGGCAGTCATTAATTTGATTGTCCAGTATTTCCCTTATGAGATAATGCCTCACATAGCAAATGTGTACAGCGCGAGCTGAAAATGCATTTACAGCACTAAAAAAACAAACTTTTATAACAGCTAAACTAAACGTTTCCAATGTAAATTTCCACCTTTATATAGTGTAAAAAGACATCCTGAAGCCTGGGCAGTCATTAATTTGATTGTCCAATATTTCCCTTATGAGATAATACCTCTCATAGCAAATGTGTACAGCGCGAGCTGAAAATGCATTTACAGCACTAAAAAACCAAACTTTTATAACAGCTAAACCAAACGTTTCCAATGTAAATTTCCACCTTTATATAGTGTAGAAAGGCATCCTGAAGCCTGGAAAGTCATTAATTTGATTGTCCAGTATTTCCTTCATGAGATATTGCAACACTTAGAAAAAGTGTACAGCGCCAGCAGACAATGAATTTTCAGCACTAAAAAAACGAAACTTCATTAACAGCTAAACCAAACGTTTCCAATGTAAATTTCCACATTTATAGAGTGTAAAAAGGCATCCTGAAGCCTGGGAAGTCATTAATTTGATTGTCCAGTATTTCCCTTATGAGATAATGCCTCACATAGCAAATGTGTACAGTGCGAGCTGAAAATGCATTTTCAGCACTAAAAAAACAAACTTTTATAACAGCTAAACTAAACGTTTCCAATGTAAATTTCCACCTTTATATAGTGTAAAAAGACATCCTGAAGCCTGGGCAGTCATTAATTTGATTGTCCAATATTTCCCTTATGAGATAATGCCTCTCATAGCAAATGTGTACAGCGCGAGCTGAAAATGCATTTACAGCACTAAAAAAACAAACTTTTATAACAGCTAAACTAAACGTTTCTAATGTAAATTTCCACCTTTATATAGTGTAAAAAGACATCCTGAAGCCTGGGCAGTCATTAATTTGATTGTCCAATATTTCCCTTATGAGATAATGCCTCTCATAGCAAATGTGTACAGCGCGAGCTGAAAATGCATTTACAGCACTAAAAAAACAAACTTTTATAACAGCTAAACCAAACGTTTCCAATGTAAATTTCCACCTTTATATAGTGTAGAAAGGCATCCTGAAGCCTGTAAAGTCATTAATTTGATTGTCCAGTATTTCCTTCATGAGATATTGCAACACTTAGAAAAGGTGTACAGCGCCAGCAGACAATGAATTTTCAGCACTAAAAAAACGAAACTTCATTAACAGCTAAACCAAATGTTTCCAATGTAAATTTCCACATTTATAGAGTGTAAAAATGCATCCTGAAGCCTGGGCAGTCATTAATTTGATTGTCCAATATTTCCCTTATGAGATAATGCCTCTCATAGCAAATGTGTACAGCGCGAGCTGAAAATGCATTTACAGCACTAAAAAACCAAACTTTTATAACAGCTAAACCAAACGTTTCCAATGTAAATTTCCACCTTTATATAGTGTAGAAAGGCATCCTGAAGCCTGGAAAGTCATTAATTTGATTGTCCAGTATTTCCTTCATGAGATATTGCAACACTTAGAAAAAGTGTACAGCGCCAGCAGACAATGAATTTTCAGCACTAAAAAAACGAAACTTCATTAACAGCTAAACCAAACGTTTCCAATGTAAATTTCCACATTTATAGAGTGTAAAAAGGCATCCTGAAGCCTGGGAAGTCATTAATTTGATTGTCCAGTATTTCCCTTATGAGATAATGCCTCACATAGCAAATGTGTACAGTGCGAGCTGAAAATGCATTTTCAGCACTAAAAAAACAAACTTTTATAACAGCTAAACTAAACGTTTCCAATGTAAATTTCCACCTTTATATAGTGTAAAAAGACATCCTGAAGCCTGGGCAGTCATTAATTTGATTGTCCAATATTTCCCTTATGAGATAATGCCTCTCATAGCAAATGTGTACAGCGCGAGCTGAAAATGCATATACAGCACTAAAAAAACAAACTTTTATAACAGCTAAACTAAACGTTTCCAATGTAAATTTCCACCTTTATATAGTGTAAAAAGACATCCTGAAGCCTGGGCAGTCATTAATTTGATTGTCCAATATTTCCCTTATGAGATAATGCCTCTCATAGCAAATGTGTACAGCGCGAGCTGAAAATGCATTTACAGCACTAAAAACCCAAACTTTTATAACAGCTAAACCAAACGTTTCCAATGTAAATTTCCACCTTTATATAGTGTAGAAAGGCATCCTGAAGCCTGGAAAGTCATTAATTTGATTGTCCAGTATTTCCTTCATGAGATATTGCAACACTTAGAAAAGGTGTACAGCGCCAGCAGACAATGAATTTTCAGCACTAAAAAAACGAAACTTCATTAACAGCTAAACCAAACGTTTCCAATGTAAATTTCCACATTTATAGAGTGTAAAAATGCATCCTGAAGCCTGGGAAGTCATTAATTTGATTGTCCAGTATTTCCCTTATGAGATAATGCCTCACATAGCAAATGTGTACAGTGCAAGCTGAAAATGCATTTTCAGCACTAAAAAACCAAACTTTTATAACAGCTAAACCAAACGTTTCCAATGTAAATTTCCACCTTTATATAGTGTAAAAAGACATCCTGAAGCCTGGGCAGTCATTAATTTGATTGTCCAATATTTCCCTTATGAGATAATGCCTCTCATAGCAAATGTGTACAGCGCGAGCTGAAAATGCATTTACAGCACTAAAAAACCAAACTTTTATAACAGCTAAACCAAACGTTTCCAATGTAAATTTCCACCTTTATATAGTGTAGAAAGGCATCCTGAAGCCTGGAAAGTCATTAATTTGATTGTCCAGTATTTCCTTCATGAGATATTGCAACACTTAGAAAAAGTGTACAGCGCCAGTAGACAATGAATTTTCAGCACTAAAAAAACGAAACTTCATTAACAGCTAAACTAAACGTTTCCAATGTAAATTTCCACCTTTATATAGTGTAAAAAGACATCCTGAAGCCTGGGCAGTCATTAATTTGATTGTCCAATATTTCCCTTATGAGATAATGCCTCTCATAGCAAATGTGTACAGCGCGAGCTGAAAATGCATTTACAGCACTAAAAAACCAAACTTTTATAACAGCTAAACCAAACGTTTCCAATGTAAATTTCCACCTTTATATAGTGTAGAAAGGCATCCTGGAGCCTGGAAAGTCATTAATTTGATTGTCCAGTATTTCCTTCATGAGATATTGCAACACTTAGAAAAAGTGTACAGCGCCAGCAGACAATGAATTTTCAGCACTAAAAAACCAAACTTTTATAACAGCTAAACCAAACGTTTCCAATGTAAATTTCCACCTTTATATAGTGTAAAAAGACATCCTGAAGCCTGGGCAGTCATTAATTTGATTGTCCAGTATTTCCCTTATGAGATAATGCCTCACATAGCAAATGTGTACAGCGCGAGCTGAAAATGCATTTACAGCACTAAAAAAACAAACTTTTATAACAGCTAAACCAAACGTTTCCAATGTAAATTTCCACCTTTATATAGTGTAGAAAGGCATCCTGAAGCCTGGAAAGTCATTAATTTGATTGTCCAGTATTTCCTACATGAGATATTGCAAAACTTAGAAAAAGTGTACAGCGCCAGCAGACAATGAATTTTCAGCACTAAAAAAACGAAACTTCATTAACAGCTAAACCAAACGTTTCCAATGTAAATTTCCACATTTATAGAGTGTAAAAAGGCATCCTGAAGCCTGGGAAGTCATTAATTTGATTGTCCAGTATTTCCCTTATGAGATAATGCCTCACATAGCAAATGTGTACAGCGCGAGCTGAAAATGCATTTACAGCACTAAAAAACCAAACTTTTATAACAGCTAAACCAAACGTTTCCAATGTAAATTTCCACCTTTATATAGTGTAGAAAGGCATCCTGAAGCCTGGAAAGTGATTAATTTGATTGTCCAGTATTTCCTTCATGAGATATTGCAACACTTAGAAAAAGTGTACAGCGCCAGCAGACAATGAATTTTCAGCACTAAAAAACCGAAACTTCATTAACAGCTAAACTAAACGTTTCCAATGTAAATTTCCACCTTTATATAGTGTAAAAAGACATCCTGAAGCCTGGGCAGTCATTAATTTGATTGTCCAATATTTCCCTTATGAGATAATGCCTCTCATAGCAAATGTGTACAGCGCGAGCTGAAAATGCATTTACAGCACTAAAAAACCAAACTTTTATAACAGCTAAACCAAACGTTTCCAATGTAAATTTCCACCTTTATATAGTGTAGAAAGGCATCCTGAAGCCTGGAAAGTCATTAATTTGATTGTCCAGTATTTCCTTCATGAGATATTGCAACACTTAGAAAAAGTGTACAGCGCCAGCAGACAATGAATTTCCAGCACTAAAAAAACGAAACTTCATTAACAGCTAAACTAAACGTTTCCAATGTAAATTTCCACCTTTATATAGTGTAAAAAGACATCCTGAAGCCTGGGCAGTCATTAATTTGATTGTCCAATATTTCCCTTATGAGATAATGCCTCTCATAGCAAATGTGTACAGCGCGAGCTGAAAATGCATTTACAGCACTAAAAAACCAAACTTTTATAACAGCTAAACCAAACGTTTCCAATGTAAATTTCCACCTTTATATAGTGTAGAAAGGCATCCTGAAGCCTGGAAAGTCATTAATTTGATTGTCCAGTATTTCCTTCATGAGATATTGCAACACTTAGAAAAAGTGTACAGCGCCAGCAGACAATGAATTTTCAGCACTAAAAAAACGAAACTTCATTAACAGCTAAACCAAACGTTTCCAATGTAAATTTCCACATTTATAGAGTGTAAAAAGGCATCCTGAAGCCTGGGAAGTCATTAATTTGATTGTCCAGTATTTCCCTTATGAGATAATGCCTCACATAGCAAATGTGTACAGTGCGAGCTGAAAATGCATTTTCAGCACTAAAAAACCAAACTTTTATAACAGCTAAACCAAACGTTTCCAATGTAAATTTCCACCTTTATATAGTGTAAAAAGACATCCTGAAGCCTGGGCAGTCATTAATTTGATTGTCCAGTATTTCCCTTATGAGATAATGCCTCACATAGCAAATGTGTACAGCGCGAGCTGAAAATGCATTTACAGCACTAAAAAAACAAACTTTTATAACAGCTAAACTAAACGTTTCCAATGTAAATTTCCACCTTTATATAGTGTAAAAAGACATCCTGAAGCCTGGGCAGTCATTAATTTGATTGTCCAATATTTCCCTTATGAGATAATGCCTCTCATAGCAAATGTGTACAGCGCGAGCTGAAAATGCATTTACAGCACTAAAAAACCAAACTTTTATAACAGCTAAACCAAACGTTTCCAATGTAAATTTCCACCTTTATATAGTGTAGAAAGGCATCCTGAAGCCTGGAAAGTCATTAATTTGATTGTCCAGTATTTCCTTCATGAGATATTGCAACACTTAGAAAAAGTGTACAGCGCCAGCAGACAATGAATTTTCAGCACTAAAAAAACGAAACTTCATTAACAGCTAAACCAAACGTTTCCAATGTAAATTTCCACATTTATAGAGTGTAAAAAGGCATCCTGAAGCCTGGGAAGTCATTAATTTGATTGTCCAGTATTTCCCTTATGAGATAATGCCTCACATAGCAAATGTGTACAGTGCGAGCTGAAAATGCATTTTCTGCACTAAAAAAACAAACTTTTATAACAGCTAAACTAAACGTTTCCAATGTAAATTTCCACCTTTATATAGTGTAAAAAGACATCCTGAAGCCTGGGCAGTCATTAATTTGATTGTCCAATATTTCCCTTATGAGATAATGCCTCTCATAGCAAATGTGTACAGCGCGAGCTGAAAATGCATATACAGCACTAAAAAAACAAACTTTTATAACAGCTAAACTAAACGTTTCCAATGTAAATTTCCACCTTTATATAGTGTAAAAAGACATCCTGAAGCCTGGGCAGTCATTAATTTGATTGTCCAATATTTCCCTTATGAGATAATGCCTCTCATAGCAAATGTGTACAGCGCGAGCTGAAAATGCATTTACAGCACTAAAAACCCAAACTTTTATAACAGCTAAACCAAACGTTTCCAATGTAAATTTCCACCTTTATATAGTGTAGAAAGGCATCCTGAAGCCTGGAAAGTCATTAATTTGATTGTCCAGTATTTCCTTCATGAGATATTGCAACACTTAGAAAAGGTGTACAGCGCCAGCAGACAATGAATTTTCAGCACTAAAAAAACGAAACTTCATTAACAGCTAAACCAAACGTTTCCAATGTAAATTTCCACATTTATAGAGTGTAAAAATGCATCCTGAAGCCTGGGAAGTCATTAATTTGATTGTCCAGTATTTCCCTTATGAGATAATGCCTCACATAGCAAATGTGTACAGTGCAAGCTGAAAATGCATTTTCAGCACTAAAAAACCAAACTTTTATAACAGCTAAACCAAACGTTTCCAATGTAAATTTCCACCTTTATATAGTGTAAAAAGACATCCTGAAGCCTGGGCAGTCATTAATTTGATTGTCCAATATTTCCCTTATGAGATAATGCCTCTCATAGCAAATGTGTACAGCGCGAGCTGAAAATGCATTTACAGCACTAAAAAACCAAACTTTTATAACAGCTAAACCAAACGTTTCCAATGTAAATTTCCACCTTTATATAGTGTAGAAAGGCATCCTGAAGCCTGGAAAGTCATTAATTTGATTGTCCAGTATTTCCTTCATGAGATATTGCAACACTTAGAAAAAGTGTACAGCGCCAGTAGACAATGAATTTTCAGCACTAAAAAAACGAAACTTCATTAACAGCTAAACTAAACGTTTCCAATGTAAATTTCCACCTTTATATAGTGTAAAAAGACATCCTGAAGCCTGGGCAGTCATTAATTTGATTGTCCAATATTTCCCTTATGAGATAATGCCTCTCATAGCAAATGTGTACAGCGCGAGCTGAAAATGCATTTACAGCACTAAAAAACCAAACTTTTATAACAGCTAAACCAAACGTTTCCAATGTAAATTTCCACCTTTATATAGTGTAGAAAGGCATCCTGGAGCCTGGAAAGTCATTAATTTGATTGTCCAGTATTTCCTTCATGAGATATTGCAACACTTAGAAAAAGTGTACAGCGCCAGCAGACAATGAATTTTCAGCACTAAAAAACCAAACTTTTATAACAGCTAAACCAAACGTTTCCAATGTAAATTTCCACCTTTATATAGTGTAAAAAGACATCCTGAAGCCTGGGCAGTCATTAATTTGATTGTCCAGTATTTCCCTTATGAGATAATGCCTCACATAGCAAATGTGTACAGCGCGAGCTGAAAATGCATTTACAGCACTAAAAAAACAAACTTTTATAACAGCTAAACCAAACGTTTCCAATGTAAATTTCCACCTTTATATAGTGTAGAAAGGCATCCTGAAGCCTGGAAAGTCATTAATTTGATTGTCCAGTATTTCCTACATGAGATATTGCAAAACTTAGAAAAAGTGTACAGCGCCAGCAGACAATGAATTTTCAGCACTAAAAAAACGAAACTTCATTAACAGCTAAACCAAACGTTTCCAATGTAAATTTCCACATTTATAGAGTGTAAAAAGGCATCCTGAAGCCTGGGAAGTCATTAATTTGATTGTCCAGTATTTCCCTTATGAGATAATGCCTCACATAGCAAATGTGTACAGCGCGAGCTGAAAATGCATTTACAGCACTAAAAAACCAAACTTTTATAACAGCTAAACCAAACGTTTCCAATGTAAATTTCCACCTTTATATAGTGTAGAAAGGCATCCTGAAGCCTGGAAAGTGATTAATTTGATTGTCCAGTATTTCCTTCATGAGATATTGCAACACTTAGAAAAAGTGTACAGCGCCAGCAGACAATGAATTTTCAGCACTAAAAAACCGAAACTTCATTAACAGCTAAACTAAACGTTTCCAATGTAAATTTCCACCTTTATATAGTGTAAAAAGACATCCTGAAGCCTGGGCAGTCATTAATTTGATTGTCCAATATTTCCCTTATGAGATAATGCCTCTCATAGCAAATGTGTACAGCGCGAGCTGAAAATGCATTTACAGCACTAAAAAACCAAACTTTTATAACAGCTAAACCAAACGTTTCCAATGTAAATTTCCACCTTTATATAGTGTAGAAAGGCATCCTGAAGCCTGGAAAGTCATTAATTTGATTGTCCAGTATTTCCTTCATGAGATATTGCAACACTTAGAAAAAGTGTACAGCGCCAGCAGACAATGAATTTCCAGCACTAAAAAAACGAAACTTCATTAACAGCTAAACTAAACGTTTCCAATGTAAATTTCCACCTTTATATAGTGTAAAAAGACATCCTGAAGCCTGGGCAGTCATTAATTTGATTGTCCAATATTTCCCTTATGAGATAATGCCTCTCATAGCAAATGTGTACAGCGCGAGCTGAAAATGCATTTACAGCACTAAAAAACCAAACTTTTATAACAGCTAAACCAAACGTTTCCAATGTAAATTTCCACCTTTATATAGTGTAGAAAGGCATCCTGAAGCCTGGAAAGTCATTAATTTGATTGTCCAGTATTTCCTTCATGAGATATTGCAACACTTAGAAAAAGTGTACAGCGCCAGCAGACAATGAATTTTCAGCACTAAAAAAACGAAACTTCATTAACAGCTAAACCAAACGTTTCCAATGTAAATTTCCACATTTATAGAGTGTAAAAAGGCATCCTGAAGCCTGGGAAGTCATTAATTTGATTGTCCAGTATTTCCCTTATGAGATAATGCCTCACATAGCAAATGTGTACAGTGCGAGCTGAAAATGCATTTTCAGCACTAAAAAACCAAACTTTTATAACAGCTAAACCAAACGTTTCCAATGTAAATTTCCACCTTTATATAGTGTAAAAAGACATCCTGAAGCCTGGGCAGTCATTAATTTGATTGTCCAGTATTTCCCTTATGAGATAATGCCTCACATAGCAAATGTGTACAGCGCGAGCTGAAAATGCATTTACAGCACTAAAAAAACAAACTTTTATAACAGCTAAACTAAACGTTTCCAATGTAAATTTCCACCTTTATATAGTGTAAAAAGACATCCTGAAGCCTGGGCAGTCATTAATTTGATTGTCCAATATTTCCCTTATGAGATAATGCCTCTCATAGCAAATGTGTACAGCGCGAGCTGAAAATGCATTTACAGCACTAAAAAACCAAACTTTTATAACAGCTAAACCAAACGTTTCCAATGTAAATTTCCACCTTTATATAGTGTAGAAAGGCATCCTGAAGCCTGGAAAGTCATTAATTTGATTGTCCAGTATTTCCTTCATGAGATATTGCAACACTTAGAAAAAGTGTACAGCGCCAGCAGACAATGAATTTTCAGCACTAAAAAAACGAAACTTCATTAACAGCTAAACCAAACGTTTCCAATGTAAATTTCCACATTTATAGAGTGTAAAAAGGCATCCTGAAGCCTGGGAAGTCATTAATTTGATTGTCCAGTATTTCCCTTATGAGATAATGCCTCACATAGCAAATGTGTACAGTGCGAGCTGAAAATGCATTTTCAGCACTAAAAAAACAAACTTTTATAACAGCTAAACTAAACGTTTCCAATGTAAATTTCCACCTTTATATAGTGTAAAAAGACATCCTGAAGCCTGGGCAGTCATTAATTTGATTGTCCAATATTTCCCTTATGAGATAATGCCTCTCATAGCAAATGTGTACAGCGCGAGCTGAAAATGCATTTACAGCACTAAAAAAACAAACTTTTATAACAGCTAAACTAAACGTTTCCAATGTAAATTTCCACCTTTATATAGTGTAAAAAGACATCCTGAAGCCTGGGCAGTCATTAATTTGATTGTCCAATATTTCCCTTATGAGATAATGCCTCTCATAGCAAATGTGTACAGCGCGAGCTGAAAATGCATTTACAGCACTAAAAACCCAAACTTTTATAACAGCTAAACCAAACGTTTCCAATGTAAATTTCCACCTTTATATAGTGTAGAAAGGCATCCTGAAGCCTGGAAAGTCATTAATTTGATTGTCCAGTATTTCCTTCATGAGATATTGCAACACTTAGAAAAGGTGTACAGCGCCAGCAGACAATGAATTTTCAGCACTAAAAAAACGAAACTTCATTAACAGCTAAACCAAACGTTTCCAATGTAAATTTCCACATTTATAGAGTGTAAAAATGCATCCTGAAGCCTGGGAAGTCATTAATTTGATTGTCCAGTATTTCCCTTATGAGATAATGCCTCACATAGCAAATGTGTACAGTGCAAGCTGAAAATGCATTTTCAGCACTAAAAAACCAAACTTTTATAACAGCTAAACCAAACGTTTCCAATGTAAATTTCCACCTTTATATAGTGTAAAAAGACATCCTGAAGCCTGGGCAGTCATTAATTTGATTGTCCAATATTTCCCTTATGAGATAATGCCTCTCATAGCAAATGTGTACAGCGCGAGCTGAAAATGCATTTACAGCACTAAAAAACCAAACTTTTATAACAGCTAAACCAAACGTTTCCAATGTAAATTTCCACCTTTATATAGTGTAGAAAGGCATCCTGAAGCCTGGAAAGTCATTAATTTGATTGTCCAGTATTTCCTTCATGAGATATTGCAACACTTAGAAAAAGTGCACAGCGCCAGTAGACAATGAATTTTCAGCACTAAAAAAACGAAACTTCATTAACAGCTAAACTAAACGTTTCCAATGTAAATTTCCACCTTTATATAGTGTAAAAAGACATCCTGAAGCCTGGGCAGTCATTAATTTGATTGTCCAATATTTCCCTTATGAGATAATGCCTCTCATAGCAAATGTGTACAGCGCGAGCTGAAAATGCATTTACAGCACTAAAAAACCAAACTTTTATAACAGCTAAACCAAACGTTTCCAATGTAAATTTCCACCTTTATATAGTGTAGAAAGGCATCCTGGAGCCTGGAAAGTCATTAATTTGATTGTCCAGTATTTCCTTCATGAGATATTGCAACACTTAGAAAAAGTGTACAGCGCCAGCAGACAATGAATTTTCAGCACTAAAAAAACCAAACTTTTATAACAGCTAAACCAAACGTTTCCAATGTAAATTTCCACCTTTATATAGTGTAAAAAGACATCCTGAAGCCTGGGCAGTCATTAATTTGATTGTCCAGTATTTCCCTTATGAGATAATGCCTCACATAGCAAATGTGTACAGCGCGAGCTGAAAATGCATTTACAGCACTAAAAAAACAAACTTTTATAACAGCTAAACCAAACGTTTCCAATGTAAATTTCCACCTTTATATAGTGTAGAAAGGCATCCTGAAGCCTGGAAAGTCATTAATTTGATTGTCCAGTATTTCCTTCATGAGATATTGCAACACTTAGAAAAAGTGTACAGCGCCAGTAGACAATGAATTTTCAGCACTAAAAAAACGAAACTTCATTAACAGCTAAACTAAACGTTTCCAATGTAAATTTCCACCTTTATATAGTGTAAAAAGACATCCTGAAGCCTGGGCAGTCATTAATTTGATTGTCCAATATTTCCCTTATGAGATAATGCCTCTCATAGCAAATGTGTACAGCGCGAGCTGAAAATGCATTTACAGCACTAAAAACCCAAACTTTTATAACAGCTAAACCAAACGTTTCCAATGTAAATTTCCACCTTTATATAGTGTAGAAAGGCATCCTGAAGCCTGGAAAGTCATTAATTTGATTGTCCAGTATTTCCTACATGAGATATTGCAAAACTTAGAAAAAGTGTACAGCGCCAGCAGACAATGAATTTTCAGCACTAAAAAAACGAAACTTCATTAACAGCTAAACCAAACGTTTCCAATGTAAATTTCCACATTTATAGAGTGTAAAAAGGCATCCTGAAGCCTGGGAAGTCATTAATTTGATTGTCCAGTATTTCCCTTATGAGATAATGCCTCACATAGCAAATGTGTACAGCGCGAGCTGAAAATGCATTTACAGCACTAAAAAACCAAACTTTTATAACAGCTAAACCAAACGTTTCCAATGTAAATTTCCACCTTTATATAGTGTAGAAAGGCATCCTGAAGCCTGGAAAGTGATTAATTTGATTGTCCAGTATTTCCTTCATGAGATATTGCAACACTTAGAAAAAGTGTACAGCGCCAGCAGACAATGAATTTTCAGCACTAAAAAAACGAAACTTCATTAACAGCTAAACCAAACGTTTCCAATGTAAATTTCCACATTTATAGAGTGTAAAAAGGCATCCTGAAGCCTGGGAAGTCATTAATTTGATTGTCAAGTATTTCCCTTATGAGATAATGCCTCACATAGCAAATGTGTACAGTGCGAGCTGAAAATGCATTTACAGCACTAAAAAAACAAACTTTTATAACAGCTAAACTAAACGTTTCCAATGTAAATTTCCACCTTTATATAGTGTAAAAAGACATCCTGAAGCCTGGGCAGTCATTAATTTGATTGTCCAATATTTCCCTTATGAGATAATGCCTCTCATAGCAAATGTGTACAGCGCGAGCTGAAAATGCATTTACGGGACTAAAAACCCAAACTTTTATAACAGCTAAACCAAACGTTTCCAATGTAAATTTCCACCTTTATATAGTGTAGAAAGGCATCTTGAAGCCTGGAAAGTCATTAATTTGATTGTCCAGTATTTCCTTCATGAGATATTGCAACACTTAGAAAAGGTGTACAGCGCCAGCAGACAATGAATTTTCAGCACTAAAAAACGAAACTTCATTAACAGCTAAACCAAACGTTTCCAATGTAAATTTCCACATTTATAGAGTGTAAAAAGGCATCCTGAAGCCTGGGAAGTCATTAATTTGATTGTCCAGTATTTCCCTTATGAGATAATGCCTCACATAGCAAATGTGTACAGTGCGAGCTGAAAATGCATTTTCAGCACTAAAAAACCAAACTTTTATAACAGCTAAACCAAACGTTTCCAATGTAAATTTCCACCTTTATATAGTGTAAAAAGACATCCTGAAGCCTGGGCAGTCATTAATTCGATTGTCCAATATTTCCTTTATGAGATAATGCCTCTCATAGCAAATGTGTACAGCGCGAGCTGAAAATGCATTAACAGCACTAAAAAAACCAAACTTTTATAACAGCTAAACCAAACGTTTCCAATGTAAATTTTCACCTTTATATAGTGTAAAAAGGCATCCTGAAGCCTGGAAAGTCATTAATTTGATTGTCCAGTATTTCCTTCATGAGATAATGCCTCACATAGCAAATGTGTACAGTGCGAGCTGAAAATGCATTTTCAGCACTAAAAAACCAAACTTTTATAACAGCTAAACCAAACGTTTCCAATGTAAATTCCACCTTTATATAGTGTAAAAAGACATCCTGAAGCCTGGGCAGTCATTAATTTGATTGTCCAATATTTCCCTTATGAGATAATGCCTCTCATAGCAAATGTGTACAGCGCGAGCTGAAAATGCATTTACAGCACTAAAAAACCAAACTTTTATAACAGCTAAACCAAACGTTTCCAATGTAAATTTCCACCTTTATATAGTGTAGAAAGGCATCCTGAAGCCTGGAAAGTCATTAATTTGATTGTCCAGTATTTCCTTCATAAGTAATTGCAACACTTAGAAAAAGTGTACAGCGCCAGGAGACAATGAATTTTCAGCACTAAAAAACCGAAACTTCATTAACAGCTAAACTAAACGTTTCCAATGTAAATTTCCACCTTTATATAGTGTAAAAAGACATCCTGAAGCCTGGGCAGCCATTAATTTGATTGTTCAATATTTCCCTTATGAGATAATGCCTCTCATAGCAAATGTGTACAGCGCGAGCTGAAAATGCATTTACAGCACTAAAAAACCAAACTTTTATAACAGCTAAACCAAACGTTTCCAATGTAAATTTCCACCTTTATATAGTGTAAAAAGACATCCTGAAGCCTGGGCAGTCATTAATTTGATTGTCCAGTATTTCCCTTATGAGATAATGCCTCACATAGCAAATGTGTACAGCGCGAGCTGAAAATGCATTTACAGCACTAAAAAAACAAACTTTTATAACAGCTAAACTAAACGTTTCCAATGTAAATTTCCACCTTTATATAGTGTAAAAAGACATCCTGAAGCCTGGGCAGCCATTAATTTGATTGTCCAATATTTCCCTTATGAGATAATGCCTCTCATAGCAAATGTGTACAGCGCGAGCTGAAAATGCATTTACAGCACTAAAAAAACAAACTTTTATAACAGCTAAACCAAACGTTTCCAATGTAAATTTCCACCTTTATATAGTGTAGAAAGGCATCCTGAAGCCTGGAAAGTCATTAATTTGATTGTCCAGTATTTCCTTCATGAGATATTGCAACACTTAGAAAAAGTGTACAGCGCCAGCAGACAATGAATTTTCAGCACTAAAAAAACGAAACTTCATTAACAGCTAAACCAAACGTTTCCAATGTAAATTTCCACATTTATAGAGTGTAAAAAGGCATCCTGAAGCCTGGGAAGTCATTAATTTGATTGTCCAGTATTTCCCTTATGAGATAATGCCTCACATTGCAAATGTGTACAGTGCGAGCTGAAAATGCATTTTCAGCACGAAAAAACCAAACTTTTATAACAGCTAAACCAAACGTTTCCAATGTAAATTTCCACCTTTATATAGTGTAAAAAGACATCCTGAAGCCTGGGCAGTCATTAATTTGATTGTCCAGTATTTCCCTTATGAGATAATGCCTCACATAGCAAATGTGTACAGTGCGAGCTGAAAATGCATTTTCAGCACGAAAAAAACCAAACTTTTATAACAACTAAACCAAACGTTTCCAATGTAAATTTCCACCTTTATATAGTGTAAAAAGACATCCTGGAGCCTGGGCAGTCATTAATTTGATTGTCCAATATTTCCCTTATGAGATAATGCCTCTCATAGCAAATGTGTACAGCGCGAGCTGAAAATGCATTTACAGCACTAAAAAAACAAACTTTTATAACAGCTAAACCAAACGTTTCCAATGTACATTTCCACCTTTATATAGTGTAGAAAGGCATCCTGAAGCCTGGAAAGTCATTAATTTGATTGTCCAGTATTTCCTTCATGAGATATTGCAACACTTAGAAAAAGTGTACAGCGCCAGCAGACAATGAATTTTCAGCACTAAAAAAACGAAACTTCATTAACAGCTGAACTAAACGTTTCCAATGTAAATTTCCACCTTTATATAGTGTAAAACGACATCCTGAAGCCTGGGCAGTCATTAATTTGATTGTCCAATATTTCCCTTATGAGATAATGCCTCTCATAGCAAATGTGTACAGCGCGAGCTGAAAATGCATTTACAGCACTAAAAAACCAAACTTTTATAACAGCTAAACCAAACGTTTCCAATGTAAATTTTCACCTTTATATAGTGTAGAAAGGCATCCTGAAGCCTGGAAAGTCATTAATTTGATTGTCCAGTATTTCCTTCATGAGATATTGCAACACTTAGAAAAAGTGTACAGCGCCAGCAGACAATGAATTTTCAGCACAAAAAAAACGAAACTTCATTAACAGCTAAACCAAACGTTTCCAATGTAAATTTCCACATTTATAGAGTGTAAAAAGGCATCCTGAAGCCTGGGAAGTCATTAATTTGATTGTCCAGTATTTCCCTTATGAGATAATGCCTCACATAGCAAATGTGTACAGTGCGAGCTGAAAATGCATTTTCAGCACTAAAAAACCAAACTTTTATAACAGCTAAACCAAACGTTTCCAATGTAAATTTCCACCTTTATATAGTGTAAAAAGACATCCTGAAGCCTGGGCAGTCATTAATTTGATTGTCCAGTATTTCCCTTATGAGATAATGCCTCACATAGCAAATGTGTACAGCGCGAGCTGAAAATGCATTTACAGCACTAAAAAAACAAACTTTTATAACAGCTAAACTAAACGTTTCCAATGTAAATTTCCACCTTTATATAGTGTAAAAAGACATCCTGAAGCCTGGGCAGTCATTAATTTGATTGTCCAATATTTCGCTTATGAGATAATGCCTCTCATAGCAAATGTGTACAGCGCGAGCTGAAAATGCATTTACAGGACTAAAAACCCAAACTTTTATAACAGCTAAACCAAACGTTTCCAATGTAAATTTCCACCTTTATATAGTGTAGAAAGGCATCTTGAAGCCTGGAAAGTCATTAATTTGATTGTCCAGTATTTCCTTCATGAGATATTGCAACACTTAGAAAAGGTGTACAGCGCCAGCAGACAATGAATTTTCAGCACTAAAAAAACGAAACTTCATTAACAGCTAAACCAAACGTTTCCAATGTAAATTTCCACATTTATAGAGTGTAAAAAGGCATCCTGAAAGCCCCGGAAGTCATTAATTTGATTGTCCAGTATTTCCCTTATGAGATAATGCCTCACATAGCAAATGTGTACAGTGCGAGCTGAAAATGCATTTTCAGCACTAAAAAACCAAACTTTTATAACAGCTAAACCAAACGTTTCCAATGTAAATTTCCACCTTTATATAGTGTAAAAAGACATCCTGAAGCCTGGGCAGTCATTAATTCGATTGTCCAATATTTCCTTTATGAGATAATGCCTCTCATTGCAAATGTGTACAGCGCGAGCTGAAAATGCATTTACAGCACTAAAAAACCAAACTTTTATAACAGCTAAACCAAACGTTTCCAATGTAAATTTCCACCTTTATATAGTGTAAAAAGGCATCCTGAAGCCTGGAAAGTCATTAATTTGATTGTCCAGTATTTCCTTCATGAGATAATGCCTCACATAGCAAATGTGTACAGTGCGAGCTGAAAATGCATTTTCAGCACTAAAAAACCAAACTTTTATAACAGCTAAACCAAACGTTTCCAATGTAAATTCCACCTTTATATAGTGTAAAAAGACATCCTGAAGCCTGGGCAGTCATTAATTTGATTGTCCAATATTTCCCTTTTGAGATAATGCCTCTCATAGCAAATGTGTACAGCGCGAGCTGAAAATGCATTTACAGCACTAAAAAACCAAACTTTTATAACAGCTAAACCAAACGTTTCCAATGTAAATTTCCACCTTTATATAGTGTAGAAAGGCATCCTGAAGCCTGGAAAGTCATTAATTTGATTGTCCAGTATTTCCTTCATGAGATATTGCAACACTTAGAAAAAGTGTACAGCGCCAGGAGACAATGAATTTTCAGCACTAAAAAACCGAAACTTCATTAACAGCTAAACTAAACGTTTCCAATGTAAATTTCCACCTTTATATAGTGTAAAAAGACATCCTGAAGCCTGGGCAGCCATTAATTTGATTGTCCAATATTTCCCTTATGAGATAATGCCTCTCATAGCAAATGTGTACAGCGCGAGCTGAAAATGCATTTACAGCACTAAAAAACCAAACTTTTATAACAGCTAAACCAAACGTTTCCAATGTAAATTTCCACCTTTATATAGTGTAAAAAGACATCCTGAAGCCTGGGCAGTCATTAATTTGATTGTCCAATATTTCCCTTATGAGATAATGCCTCTCATAGCAAATGTGTACAGCGCGAGCTGAAAATGCATTTACAGCACTAAAAAACCAAACTTTTATAACAGCTAAACCAAACGTTTCCAATGTAAATTTCTACCTTTATATAGTGTAGAAAGGCATCCTGAAGCCTGGAAAGTCATTAATTTGATTGTCCAGTATTTCCTTCATGAGATATTGCAACACTTAGAAAAAGTGTACAGCGCCAGCAGACAATGAATTTTCAGCACTAAAAAAACGAAACTTCATTAACAGCTAAACTAAACGTTTCCAATGTAAATTTCCACCTTTATATAGTGTAAAAAGACATCCTGAAGCCTGGGCAGTCATTAATTTGATTGTCCAATATTTCCCTTATGAGATAATGCCTCTCATAGCAAATGTGTACAGCGCGAGCTGAAAATGCATTTACAGCACTAAAAAACCAAACTTTTATAACAGCTAAACCAAACGTTTCCAATGTAAATTTCCACCTTTATATAGTGTAAAAAGACATCCTGAAGCCTGGGCAGTCATTAATTTGATTGTCCAATATTTCCCTTATGAGATAATGCCTCTCATAGCAAATGTGTACAGCGCGAGCTGAAAATGCATTTACAGCACTAAAAAACCAAACTTTTATAACAGCTAAACCAAACGTTTCCAATGTAAATTTCCACCTTTATATAGTGTAGAAAGGCATCCTGAAGCCTGGAAAGTCATTAATTTGATTGTCCAGTATTTCCTTCATGAGATATTGCAACACTTAGAAAAAGTGTACAGCGCCAGCAGACAATGAATTTTCAGCACTAAAAAAACGAAACTTCATTAACAGCTAAACCAAACGTTTCCAATGTAAATTTCCACATTTATAGAGTGTAAAAAGGCATCCTGAAGCCTGGGAAGTAATTAATTTGATTGTCCAGTATTTCCCTTTTGAGATAATGCCTCACATAGCAAATGTGTACAGTGCGAGCTGAAAATGCATTTTCAGCACTAAAAAAACAAACTTTTATAACAGCTAAACCAAACGTTTCCAATGTAAATTTCCACCTTTATATAGTGTAAAAAGACATCCTGAAGCCTGGGCAGTCATTAATTTTATTGTCCAGTATTTCCCTTATGAGATAATGCCTCACATAGCAAATGTGTACAGCGCGAGCTGAAAATGCATTTACAGCACTAAAAAAACAAACTTTTATAACAGCTAAACTAAACGTTTCCAATGTAAATTTCCACCTTTATATAGTGTAAAAAGACATCCTGAAGCCTGGGCAGTCATTAATTTGATTGTCCAATATTTCGCTTATGAGATAATGCCTCTCATAGCAAATGTGTACAGCGCGAGCTGAAAATGCATTTACAGGACTAAAAACCCAAACTTTTATAACAGCTAAACCAAACGTTTCCAATGTAAATTTCCACCTTTATATAGTGTAGAAAGGCATCTTGAAGCCTGGAAAGTCATTAATTTGATTGTCCAGTATTTCCTTCATGAGATATTGCAACACTTAGAAAAGGTGTACAGCGCCAGCAGACAATGAATTTTCAGCACTAAAAAAACGAAACTTCATTAACAGCTAAACCAAACGTTTCCAATGTAAATTTACACATTTATAGAGTGTAAAAAGGCATCCTGAAAGCCTGGGAAGTCATTAATTTGATTGTCCAGTATTTCCCTTATGAGATAATGCCTCACATAGCAAATGTGTACAGTGCGAGCTGAAAATGCATTTTCAGCACTAAAAAACCAAACTTTTATAACAGCTAAACCAAACGTTTCCAATGTAAATTTCCACCTTTATATAGTGTAAAAAGACATCCTGAAGCCTGGGCAGTCATTAATTCGATTGTCCAATATTTCCTTTATGAGATAATGCCTCTCATAGCAAATGTGTACAGCGCGAGCTGAAAATGCATTTACAGCACTAAAAAACCAAACTTTTATAACAGCTAAACCAAACGTTTCCAATGTAAATTTCCACCTTTATATAGTGTAAAAAGGCATCCTGAAGCCTGGAAAGTCATTAATTTGATTGTCCAGTATTTCCTTCATGAGATAATGCCTCACATAGCAAATGTGTACAGTGCGAGCTGAAAATGCATTTTCAGCACTAAAAAACCAAACTTTTATAACAGCTAAACCAAACGTTTCCAATGTAAATTCCACCTTTATATAGTGTAAAAAGACATCCTGAAGCCTGGGCAGTCATTAATTTGATTGTCCAATATTTCCCTTTTGAGATAATGCCTCTCATAGCAAATGTGTACAGCGCGAGCTGAAAATGCATTTACAGCACTAAAAAACCAAACTTTTATAACAGCTAAACCAAACGTTTCCAATGTAAATTTCCACCTTTATATAGTGTAAAAAGGCATCCTGAAGCCTGGAAAGTCATTAATTTGATTGTCCAGTATTTCCTTCATGAGATAATGCCTCACATAGCAAATGTGTACAGTGCGAGCTGAAAATGCATTTTCAGCACAAAAAAACAAACTTTTATAACAGCTAAACCAAACGTTTCCAATGTAAATTCCACCTTTATATAGTGTAAAAAGACATCCTGAAGCCTGGGCAGTCATTAATTTGATTGTCCAGTATTTCCCTTATGAGATAATGCCTCACATAGCAAATGTGTACAGTGCGAGCTGAAAATGCATTTTCAGCACTAAAAAAACCAAACTTTTATAACAGCTAAACCAAACGTTTCCAATGTAAATTTCCACCTTTATATAGTGTAAAAAGACATCCTGAAGCCTGGGCAGTCATTAATTTGATTGTCCAATATTTCCCTTATGAGATAATGCCTCTCATAGCAAATGTGTACAGCGCGAGCTGAAAATGCATTTACAGCACTAAAAAACCAAACTTTTATAACAGCTAAACCAAACGTTTCCAATGTAAATTTCCACCTTTATATAGTGTAGAAAGGCATCCTGAAGCCTGGAAAGTCATTAATTTGATTGTCCAGTATTTCCTTCATGAGATATTGCAACACTTAGAAAAAGTGTACAGCGCCAGCAGACAATGAATTTTCAGCACTAAAAAAAACGAAACTTCATTAACAGCTAAACTAAACGTTTCCAATGTAAATTTCCTCCTTTATATAGTGTAAAAAGACATCCTGATGCCTGGGCAGTCATTAATTTGATTGTCCAATATTTCCCTTATGAGATAATGCCTCTCATAGCAAATGTGTACAGCGCGAGCTGAAAATGCATTTACAGCACTAAAAAACCAAACTTTTATAACAGCTAAACCAAAACTGGGTTTAGCTAGTCAGTAAAACACTCTTTATAGTGTAGCAACGTTAGTAACGCTAAATTCTTACCTAGTTTATGAGACGAGTGCTGTACTTGACTATTTTTTGTAATTTATTATTATTTTTTTTTTTTAATGCTTTATAGAGCAAATTGCACCTATGACAGTTGTTATTACCACAGAAGCCATCTCAAATGGTTGCAAACTCTGAGGGTGACTTTGAACCAGAAGTCCCGCCTCAATCGTCATCTGATTGACAGCGGAATCCTGGAGCCAGAGAAGAGAAAAGAATCAGACATGAAGTTGAAGAAGCGAAAAAAAATAAACATCGAATCTTAAAGTTCTCGCAACGAGGGTGACTGTTGGGGTCTGGAGAAGTGACCGGGAGATGGGGAGCCCCGTATTTTGGTCTTGGTAAGAGGGTAACTCACTTGATGTTGACGAGGGAACCTATGCCGCTATGCTATATACCGTCGTGAGAAAACTACGGCCTGGGGGCCACATGCGGCCCGTTAAACGTTTTAATCCGGCCCGCCGAATTTGAAAAAAAAAAAAATAAACCTTGTTAATGTTTTATTTTCAAAATAGTGTGGTTTTTCAAAGACAAGCTTTTGTTCACTTTCATTTAAAATTAAATGTATTTTTTTTCTCAGATGAGATGAGGTTACCAAAACACTCCATCCATCTGCTCCTGGTCCAGCCCCTCTGTCAAATTTTAGAACCCATTGTGGCCCGCCAATAAAAAAGTTTTCCCACCCCTGCTATATACTATAAACTATGTTGATGTCGTCAGGCCATTATAGAGTATTTCTTCTGACATTTTGAAGGAGAAATAATACTCAACGTTTTATTTTTTTATGATGTTTGAGGCATTCTGACTGAAATACAGTTAAATTGAGGTTACCAGTAGTCATTTCCATTACCTGTAAATGTAAATTAGAATGTAACTTACTACAGTGAACCCTCGGTTATCGCGGTTAATGGGGACCGAGACCACCCGCGAAAACTGAAAATCCGCGAAGTAGCGGCGCACCTTCAAAAATGCTTAAAAAAAAAAAGTGCGAAGTAGCGGCGCACCTTCAAAAATGCTTAAAAAAATAAATAAATAAAATAATATATATATATATATATATATATATATATATATATATATACGGGTAGAGAGAGAGAGGGTGAAATTCATGTTATAACAAAAAAAAAAATTATTAAAACATTTTTTTATTCCCCAGCCATTATTTTTGTATTTATTCAATTACTTCTTTTTGTATTTATTTAATTACTTCGACTTTTACCTGCTGGTACGCCGTCCGGTGTGCCCTGGCATTCTTCATTTATTTATTCATTTATTCATTCATAACTGACAGCCTCGCGCTCCGCTCATGCCCGGGCGGAAGGTGTTCCTCTTCGGCTTAACAACCACGCACGCCGGCCGGTCTCCTCCGGAGCTCTCGCACGGTCCCGAACGGAGCGAAATGTCGCCCCGCTAGTGCCCGGGCGGAAGTTGTTCCTCTTCGGCTTAACTGCCACGCACGCTGGCCGGAGCTCTGGTACGGTCCGAACCGCGCGAAACGTCGCCCCAAATCGTGCCCGGGGGAACGTGCTCTTCTTTGTCCACTCTCCTCTTCGCCCACGTTCTTCTTCGGCGCACGCCGGCCGTCTAACCACTCCAGCGCCCCGTCGTGCCGCTCGGCGAAACTACAATGCCCCCGAATATTTTTTAGACCCGCGAAGCACTGAACCCGCGAAAGGTGAACCGCGAAGTAGCGAGGGTTCACTGTATTGCAGCCAGATACCTATAAAATGTCATTTAATTTGCACTGTTTTGATCGCCACTGTTTTGCTCATTGAACAACAAATGAAAAGATGAATCATACACAGTGTTTGTAAAGATAATTGTCAATGTTTTATTAAATGAAATTCCAATGTAAAATTGTGTAATATTGTGTTATATAATGGGTCTACAACATACATTTCTCACAGACAAGTAGAGCTTTTTCTCATGAAATGTGTTGAAAAAAAACTAACATTTGAACATTGTTTTGCGTTACAACATCCGTGTTTACTGGTCATAAATTATTAACTTAAGTTTAATATACACTACACGAGCTGGGTAGCCACCACGCCTCAACCACCATAACAAGTTCGCTAACCCTTTAAGTCGAACGAGGTAGCTAACATATCGGGTTCAATTTGTACCAAAAATATGCTGTTGTGCCTTGTGTCTCTGTATATGTCGTCATGACGTGTCATTTGACAAAGCCTTGTGTCGATGTTAGTTGTCGATGTAACAGTCTTTGTTAGATGTCAATGTATGTCTATGTTAGATCTCAATGTGTCGATGTTAGATGTCAATCTATGTGTCTATATTAGATGTGTTTATGTTAGATGTCTATGTAAATGTTTGTTAGATGTCGATGTGTGTAAGATGTCTATGTAAAGGTTGGTTAGATGTCGATGTCTATGTAAATGTTTATGATGGATGTCGATGTGTCTGTTAGATGTCCGTGTTTGTTGGATGTGATTGTAATGGTTTATGTTATAGACGTCAATGTAAGTGTCAATGTTAGATGCCCATGCATGTTTGTTAGATGTCGATATATGTGTCATTGTTACATTTCAACGTAAATGTTGTTCGTGCAAGTTTCCAGTCCTCCAGCCACGTGACATCATGCGCGTCAAAGTGATAACTCGTACATTTCACGGAGGGAAAAAAAACAGACACCATTGGTAGTTTTGACCGGGAAAAAAAATCATTTATTTTTTTCGAACACCTCATGTCTCTTTCAGCGTAAGAATAAACATGACACGACCAAAATAAAATATACCAACACAGGCAAATATTTAAGGAGCACTCAAGAGATACACTTCAGCTCATTTAATCCCACCTATTTTTACTAACGCAAACCCTTCAATTCTAGCGCCCACAGAATAGTGTGCTATAATGCTATAAAAATATGGAGCCTTTACCTGACAGCGTTTGAATATAACTGAATTCCCATTGCTCACGAAAAACTGAGAAACTAAGAACAAACATTTCAAGCACAAGCTTGACTTGACTTCAACAGTTCTATTTTTTCTTTTGTGACAGCTCAGACATCAAAATAATGCTTTCCTTCTATAAAATAAAAACAGCATGACAAAAGGTGCTGAAATAAACTATATACGGAAGTGCGTGAGTGACAGTGTGTGCATGTGTTTTTGCAACGCATGTGTACACCCCGCCATACAAATTACACAATTCGTTGGGTATGTGGTATACACTTAAAAACAATTGCCTTGGAGCAAGTGAACACAACACGTCTCACACTGTATACATGCTGTAGAAGGGCTGGGCGATATGACCTCAAATCAATATCGCGAGAAATCGAGCAATTTTACCTCGATAACGATAAATGCACAATAAATTCCCACGTGGACTAAAATCAAAATAAATGCAGGAATTGCATATTGACTGTTTTTTTTATTGACCAACTGGTACACTTTACTTTCAATGAAAAATAAAAGTACAAAAATCATTTGTATGAACATTCCAAATAGCTTGCAGGGTTCGCGGTTAACTTTAAAAACTGCTTGCCCATAGGGCAAGTGCCACTAAAATTTGCCTTGCCCGAGTGGCCAAATTACTTGCCCGACTTGGGCAAGTGACAATTTTTTTTCTCTAAGAATAAAATGTTTATGGTTGTAAAATGTGCGCCACAAATGTAAATAAACATATAATCTGATAAGCATAAATTAATCTTGTTTTCATCGTCAACCATGAAACCCTACTCACAAGAGCAAATGTATCATCCTGTGCAGTTATTGAAAATGTTAATTGTAGTTTTAATAATTAACAAATCTGCATGTTAAATTGGGAAAATGATATTACAGCAATCCAGATGATCAATTTTAAGTCCAGGAGAGCGTATTAATTGAGGAATCACATGAGTAAATTATGAGTGTGGCAAATTTGTGTATTCCTTTAAGACCAGTGCCTGTGGTGCTGCCTCCATAAGTTTCATAGCATAAACAGAACACAGTCACTGACACTATGTCAGGTCACATCATGGAGCTAATGAATTAACAGCCAATAATCAAATATTACTCCCTTCCTTACTCACAACTGAATTGTCTACTTAAAAATATTCGAGCTATTTTAGTCATGTCAGAGGAATCCGAAATGTTCGGATTTGAACGAACTCGTCGCCAATTTTCGGCCAAAATATCGTAGGTTTTTGTTGTGTTTTTCAAACTTCAAATGAGGATGCTACGACAGCGAGTTCCAATACTGCGGGATTTATTGACGTCCACTTTAACTCGACATTCACTGAACTAACTGATCCCCGTAGCGCCCGCCCATTGCCCCCGATAAGGCCAATGGACCATACCAAAACATAAGGGGTTGTCTGGGTTAAACCATCACCATACAGTGCACACAAACAGATCACACCACCGTTTTCGTCAAAATTAAAGATATTTGGCTGCTTTAAAAAATGCTTGCCCGGTCGGGCAAGTTGCCCATAATTTTACCTTGCCCGTGGCCAAATTTCACTTGCCCCGGGCAATCGGGAAGCGGTTAACCGCGAACCCTGAGCTTGCTTTGCATGACTTGAACAATGTCACAAAGAAAAAGGGTACCTCTTGCGAAATCTTTTTCTGCAAATAGATTGCGCCAAGATGCTCTCATGATGTAAATAATGGCAAATAAAAAAACGCTAAATAAAATGAAAGAAAATGTCAATGCAAGCCAAATAAACAAGTGGGTATTATCGGGGAAAATGTGCCGTCTCGAGTACTCTGCTGCGCAGTCGCCACTTGTCATCTATGTAATGCACAGTTAGGCTCAATCAGGGATCCATGTTGCGACCCGACCACAAGTCGGATGTAGATGCAAAATGCTTGACATGTCTAAGCTCCCGGCCCGATGTAGTCCATATCGGGAAATACGGCTTTCATGAAGCGTTTAAATCCTGTGCGCGCCACGTAACTAGAGGAGCTTTATCTTTAGCTATGTGCTAAGCTATCGCGTCCACCTCTGAGACGTTCTCTCGTATGGTGTCGCCTCCGTTCATGGGCTGTTGTCACTTGTCGAACCTTGCTTCTCACTTTGAACTTTCAGCACAGCATGGTTGTGTTGTGGGTGGTGAGAAAGCTTCTGGATTTGAATCGCCAGCAACGAGAGCGACAGACGGGTGGAGTCACATGACTAGAGGCGCTGTAGCGGTCTTAAAGGGGCATGAACATTGCCGCAGACAAAAGGCTTTTCTTTTTTTATTCATCGAATTTACCGACATGGGCAAAATGATTTCG
Organism: Idiotropiscis lumnitzeri; assembly: GCF_059441095.1. NCBI lineage: Eukaryota > Metazoa > Chordata > Actinopteri > Syngnathiformes > Syngnathidae > Idiotropiscis > Idiotropiscis lumnitzeri. The sequence continues at coordinate 437,906 of NW_028283634.1, read as the reverse complement.
GTCATTGTAATAAATTTCGGTAACGGTAAATTTTCGGTTTATCGCCCAGCCCTATGCTGTAGCATGGCTTTTTTTGCCGTGGGTGTCAAATATTTTACTTTGTTTTCAGAGTGCTTACAGACCTCTTGGTTTTGCCTCAAAATAATTGTCTGCAAAGCAGTCTGTGCCATCCGCATCATTGATGTGCAGGAGTAGCTTGTTGGTAATAAATAGCTGCAAGAAGTCCGCTGTTTGCCGCAGCATCCAGTGGTCCAGCGCTCGCAGTGAAAGTCTTGTCTGGCAGCCCGAACCATGCCCAAACATTTCGAGATGCACGCCCACTAAATTCCAGAAATATAAACATGGACAAACTTGACATTCTTCCAGATTCTGTCTCTTTGCATTGTTTTGAAGTTACTCCTGCAACTTTTCCACTTCTTCGATCCTCCCCATTGTCTGAAAAAGAAGTGTATATTTTGATTTGAAATAATGACCTCAACATACCAATACATTTGTTTATCATCTGAACTGGATTATTTTGAAACAACATTTGGGTTGGACATCTGGGATTTGTTGTTGTGTATATTCAGAGTAATCCTTTTCTTGTATATAGCTAAAGCAATAGTCGCTGGCCTTGAAAATGGGTACAAGACTTGACCAAATTAAGATGCCATAAGGTCTAATTTGCCCCTTCTCTACCACAACTGATTTAGAGGCCATTAGTAACAGATTTGAGAAGACCACTTTTAAAGATATGAAGCCAGAGCTCGGCACCGGACCCATTTTAATTATTTATTATAATTTTAATGTATTATTGAGCAAATGACACAATATGTCAGTAGTGATTACCACAGAAGTCATGTCAAAATAGTGCAAATTCTGAGGTCGACTTCAAATCAGACAGGCGGAGACGAGCGCCAGAGAAGAGATGAGAATCAGAAGAGATGTTGAAGAAGCTAATAACAAAAAAAACAAAAAAACACATCAAATCTCCATGTAGTAGCAACGGGGATGGCTCATGGGGTCAGGAGAAGTGAGCGGGAGATGGGGAGTATGAGGTGCCGTTGGGGACAAAAGTCAGGAATCGCTTCACACTTCTGAAATGCACTCTTACACACCAGTGAAATTGTTGTTGCTCATGCATACTTATGAAACGCTATCATACATACGAGTGAAACGCTCTCATACACACTAGTGAAATAGTTGTTGCTCATACACTCGTCAAATGCGCTCATACACATAGGTGAAACATTCTCATACACACCAGTGAAAGGCGCTCAGGCACAATTGTGAAATTATTGTTATTCATAAATACAACTGAAACATGCTCATGCCCATACACGAGTGAAATGCTTTCATACAAACACCCACACTGTTGAAAATGCTGTCATGAACACAAGATCGCACAAATACTAAAATGTAAAAATTAATCATTTATTTAGCAGGGATGCATGGTGGGCGACTTGTTAGCACGATGGTCTCACAATGCAGAGGTCGCGGGATTGATTCCGGCTTTCCTGTTTGGAGTTTGCATGTTTCCCACACGCCTGCGTGGGTTCTCCGGTTTCCTCCCACATTCCAAACACATGCATGGCAGGTTGTTTGGACACCCTAAATTGGTGTGAGTGTGAGCGCGGATGGTTGTTTGTCTTTGTGTGACCTGCGATTGGCTGGCAACCAGTTTAGGGTGTACCCCACCTACTGCCCCAAGATAGCTGGGATAGGCTCCAGCACCCCCCGCAACCCTTGTGAGGAGAAGCCGTACAGATAATGGATGGTGGGATGGCATTCATAATGGACGGCCGCCACGGTGGGCGACTTGTGAGCACGATGGTCTCACAATGCAGAGGTTGTGGGATCGATTCCGGCTCCGGCCTTCCTGTGTAGAGTTTGCATGTTCTCCCAAGCCTGCGTAGTTTTCTCTGAGTTCGCCAGTTTCCTCGCACATTGCAAAAACATGCATCCATTTACTCTGATGCCAATGTTTTCTGTACCTTATGGCAGATTTTTCTCTTTGCCGAAGACTATTAGCACTTGTAGAGCGAGGACCTGTGCCACAGTCGTCAACTGCACCCTAAAATCTGATCATTTTGTATTTTAGACATTACACACTACACAGTTAAAGATGGTCCAAAAAAGAAAAATGGATTAATGTATTTCAACTTACATAATACTCTTTAAAGAGCTGACCAGCTCATTCCCAGAGGTACGTATTGGGGCGTATTGGTCGTCTTTACAGAAGACTCCAGGAGGTAACTCAGGTTTGACCTTCAGCCACAACAGAGTGTTGGGTGTGAGTGCTTCCAAGTCGTTGAGGTCGGAAGATGTCCTTGTGATAGGCCTGCTGTTTATAACTGCTTCAGCCTCACCAAGCAAGGTATATTGACTTTCTTCACCCGAAATTTGTTCTTTTACAGTGACATTCAGGATTTTTCTCACAGACCAAATAAGTCGCTCACAGCTTCCTCCGTGGTGGGAACCTGCTGGGGGATTGCTATGCCACTGAATACCTTTTTGCAGCAAGTGTTTCTCGATTTACTTAGTGTTCCATTCTTTGATTGATTTCTTCATTTCACTGTCAGCTGATCTAAAGTTGGTTCCGTTATCAGAATACATCTCTCTCACTTGTCCTCTTCTGACAAGAAATCTTCGGATTGCGTTGAGACAAGCATCTGTGTCACGTGAAGATGCAATTTCCAGATGTACGGCTCGTACAGCGAGACATGTAAAAATCACGCCGTATCTCTTTACTTGTCCTCTAACCCTACTTACTTAGAATGGACCAAAATAATCAACGCCAATTCTCTTGAAAGGCGGATCGTCAGGTAGCACTCTTCTGATGACTCTAGCAGCTCGAGGTATCCAAAACTGTTGATGCAGATTAGCCATCATGTGGTTCCTTCCAGCGTGAGCTGTAATCTCATGAATGTATCTCAGGACTAGCTTTGTGTTATGTGAATCCTTGGCAAGATGGCTTGCTGTTTTGCTGTTTCAGGCATGGCTGCGTGGCTCAACTGTCCACCAACCCTCATGACACCATCTTGAAGTACTATATTGAACTTGTAAAGTGGGCTACTTTTCTTCACCCTTTTTTGTTTTTCAAATATGGCTAAATCTTTTTTGAAACTTCGCCTTTGACAGTATTTCACAAGTTCTCTTTCTGCTTTATCCAAGTCGTCGCAGGTCAAATACTTTCCTTTGACAGTTCTCTTGAATAAATTCATCTTGCCTTCTTCACCTAATGTGATTAACTCCTTTCTATTTTCCTTTACTCTGTCAGTAAGTCTTTCAGCTTTAGAAACCAGGCTACGGCCTGCTTCAATGCTGTCCAAGACGAATAATGGTTCATCCACTGGCCCAGAGAATCTTTGGGCTACAGTGACTGAATTACATGCACTTGAGTCACTCATTTGACCTCCAGGTCATTAATTGGTAATTTGAAGTGGTTTTTGTGTTTAACTAAATTCCTGGACACTGCCTGATTTTTTTCAGAGCTGTACAACCACTAGAAAGGGTGGTTCCCACAATGTGAGTTTTGCTCAGGTGGCCCAACAATGTCACAAAAACAAGTAGGGGTGTGTGTGTGTGTTTGTATAAGCTACATGTTGGGGACCAACATCGGACAGCACACCCACTGTAGGGGACCAAAATTTTTGTGGGGACCAAAAATCTGGGCCCCACAAAAAAGAGCATTGAATTCAGTGATAAGAAGCTCAGGGGGAGGTCCTGTCAAAGTTTCAGGGCTTCCCAGGAAGGTCACAAAAACAAGACGAGTGTGCTAGAAATGTGTGTGCGGAAAAATTACTCAGGATCGCTGTCTAGTGGTCGGTCCCGGTACTGCACTTACGCACACTTCACACACTCGGCTGGTCTGCGCATGTGCAGGACAGTCTGCTTTATGTCAGGCAGCCACCCTCCCCTCCCCCACAGCCCAACCCGAAAAATTGAGATGTTAGTTAAGTATTTATTCCTATTATTGAGTGAGATTACATATTTTTACTTGGCAGCTGGCACAACAGCTAAGCTTGGAGCACAGTTATTGCAAAATAAAATAAATAAACAGTAACAACAATAACGATTGTTAATATTGTTATACTTTATAGCGTAACCTATTTATACTAATTTTCTGTATGCAATTTCAAGTGCAACTAATATAGTTGTGCATATAGATAGCCACCAAACTCCATACATTAGATAAAAATAAGAGCCACGATGTTAACCAATTAACAGTTCAAGAAAAAAGCAGACATCCAAGAACTTGCTTTGTTACTTTTGCGTGGCCAGAACTACAAACCCCAAAGCAGAGCAAACCCAAAACATCAGAGAAAGTACAATACTTTTGTCAAGGAGTGGTGCTGCTGCTTTGCGATCGCTGCCACCATAGTGAACGCGCTCCCACATTCGTGCACACGCACACATGCCACACACCTGTTTTCCACGTCCTGTCAGTCCACTCCGTCGGTCCGCATTTATTTCGTTGGTCAGCCATCACGGTTGGGTGCGCACTAGATCGCTGTTAAACCATCTTCTACGCCACAGTCCTCGTGTTCAACAAACATTTCTCCCGAATTCGCCTACCATGCACAACTCTCCACTTTCAAACCGAGCGCCGCTGTTACTTCCGGGTTTTTAGCGCCAAGCACTTGACGCTAGCGTGTGACGTCATGGCGAAATACTAGGTTTTAAAATAAAAATTTTCTTTTTTTTGTACAGTCTAAGTGCATGGGGTTATGATAGATCGAATGAGTATACCTTTATGTACTCACTAACATTTATGTTGATCATAAAATGTTGTTTTGATGAAGAAAACTGTTATTTTTTAGAATCAATTGGCTTAGGGCACTTGGGCAAACTACGGCCCGGGGGCCACTTGTGGCCCGTTAAACGTTTCAATCCAGCCCCCCAAACTTGAAAAAAATTAAATGAATAAGCCTTGTTAATGGTTTATTTTCTAAATACTGTGGTTTTTCAAAGACATATATATTGTTGTAATGCTTTTGTTCACTTTCGTTTAAAATTAAATGTATTTTAGGACTCATTGTGCCCCCCCCCTCCCAATCAAAAAGTTTGCCCATCCCTGGCATAGTGGATGGGCCGAGGAGTTTAAAAGGCACACATCATGCATTTTTCAGTCAGTTTTAGCCAGGGCTTGGTATGGGGAAGACCAGCTGGTTTACATGTAATCATTAAATTTTCCCAAGTTTTATTTAAGTTAATTGGACAAAACAAAAAAAACGCAATATTCTTCTGCCAGAGAGTATGTAATATTCTTCTGCCATTTTATTGTAGAGGGCCATTTTGAGCCCCTAACAATATTATTCAACCAAGAGATCATGAGTCGTCGCCCACTTACTTTCTGAAGTCAGCTGGGATGTCACGGCTGTGACCCTCGTGAGGATAAAGTGGTTCAGATGGAAAAGTAGGACTAAGGGCTTTTTCTCAGGTTTCCATGCGCAAATCCATGTATATTAGGTTAATTGGAGACTCTAAATTCTCTACTCATCAAATGACATTCGTGACCCTGATGGATAGATAAAATAGATTATTAATCTGCCATGGGAAGTCCAAGGTGTCTGGTAGAAAGAAATGCATTCATACACTCATTACACAGTCAACCAAGCAAAGACACAAAGCCTAGGGCAGGGGCGGGCAAACTTTTTGATTGGAGGACCACAATGGGTTCTAAAATATGACAGAGGGGCCGGACCAGGAGCAGATGGATGGAGTGTTTTGGAAACCTCACCTCATCTGAGAAAAAAAATACATTTAATTTTAAATGAAAGTGAATAAAAGCATTCCAACAATAATATTTGTCTTTGAAAACCACAGTGTTTAGAAAATAAAACATTAACAAGGTTTATTCATTAAATTTTTTTCAAGTTCGGCGGCCCGGATTAAAACTTAACGGGCCGCATGTGGCCCCCGGGCCGTAGTTTGCCCTCGCCTGGCCTAGGGCATAAACACATACATGTAATATCCAATCCGCTTATTCTCACAAGGATAGCGTGCTGGAGCCTACCCAGCTGTCAACGGACAGTAGGCGGGGCACACCCTGAAGTGGTTGCCAGCCAATCGCAGGGCACGCAAAGACGAACAACCATCTGCGCTCAAACTCACTCACAAATGCAACCTCCACACAGGAAAGCTGGGTCCCGGGATCGAACCCTGCACCTTGGGACTGCGAGCCGGATGTCCTAACCAGTCTTAACTCATTAAATACCAGCCATTTTCACTGGAGCAACCCGCTCAATCCCAGCGTTTTCCTGGGTTTTGACTAATATTGCAAGGCCCACAGAATATAGTATTCTAATGCTATATAGACATGGAGCACACCCGAAGAAAGATGAGACTCTCTTCTTTCAACAGAAAAAAATGTTTGTTCCTATCTTTTTCCATTCTTGAGCAATCGGCATTTGAAAATAGCTAAATTTCATGAAAACTCCAATCCCTGGGGAAAAAACTGAGAAAATGAGCTTTTTGTAAACTGATGCATTTTGACCATAATTTGAATTTTGACACTATTATTTATGGCTTTTATGACACCTCTAACATCTAAATAATGCATGCCTTCTATAAAATAACAAAAAAAAGCACAAAAAATGTTTTTGATAAAATAAATTTATTTGCACATAACACTAAACGACTGAACTGTTGAACTATGTACAAAAATGAAATACATCAGTGTCATACATACTTTTTTTTTGTGTGATATAAAATAAAACAGTTGCCTTGATGCAAGGGCACACAACATAGTTCACACCACATTCTTGTTTCACTCCGTTTGCCTTTGCACAAACAGACCCGACACTTTCGTTGTGGTCTGGCTTTGCTGGTCCGTGGAAAATAGGCGAGCTTGTGTTTGTCCACTGGGGTTTGTGTGAAAATAATTGTCTGGGAAGTGATTGCTGGCATCCGCGATGTGCTGCAGAAGCTCATCCGTGAGAAACAGCTGCAGGAAATCAGCTGGCTCCTCAGACTCCAAATGGGCAGCGGCATTCAGTGGTCCAGGGGTTGCTGTAAAGTCGATTTTCCTCGGTTGCCATCCAGTGTGACGCCATCCGGAACCACTGCTTCCTGATGCACAACCTGTAAATTACAGAAATACAAACAATTGGAAATATATATTTATTGCTGCATTTTATTGCTGGCGTGTGAAGTTTCATATTATAATTTACCTTTCTTTACACCAACAAGACGAGGAGGAACTTTCTTGCCGCGGGATGCACAATCTGTGAATTTTAGAAAGTATGCATGATTACCACACCATTCAGTATTGTTGTTTCCTCGTCGGGGAGGAGATGCGCTCGCGCGTAACTGCACATTTACGCGACATTTTCTGCCCGCAAGATGCATGATATGTACAATAAAAGCATGAGGGCTAAAACCACATGTTCAATGGTAACTTGCGAGCGTTTACTTCCTCGTCGGCGAGGACTTACGCTCGCGTGTAATTGTGCAATAGGCGCCCGGACGAGAAAGTCAGCGAGCAAGCTTGCGTCTAACTGCACATTTACGCGACATTTTCTGCCCGCAAGATGCATGATATGTACAATAAAAGCATGAGGGCTAAAACCACATGTTTAATGGTAACTTGCGAGCGTTTACTTCCTCGTCGGCGAGGACTTACGCTCGCGTGTAATTGTGCAATAGAGGCGGCCGGATGAGGAAGTCAGCGAGCAAGCTCGCGTCTAACTGCACATTTACGCGACATTTTCTGCCCGCAAGATGCATGATATGTACAATAAAAGCATGAGGGGTAAAACCACATGTTCAATGGTAACTTGCGAGCGCTTACCTCCTCGTTCGGGGGGGATCTGGTGAGGACTCTCAGCTGCTTTGGCTATTGTCCGAAGGCAGGCGATGCAGGCCGCAAGGCACGCGCACCCTCTTTAGACGCCGTTTTGTTGTGACGACGACGAAGCGTCATCCTCTCAACCAAAGCGTCTCCATCGCCTTGATGCTTTTAGGAAGCTTTTTTTTTACAAAAAAGCATTCCTCGATCGTCATTTGCTTGGAGGATTTCATTGCTAACGCTACTAATGCGACTGCTGCTAGTGCTGCCGATGCTGCTGCTACCCACGCTGCTCTCCACACTTATAAGTCTACCCCAGGATCCCGCCCCCCCATTTGTACCTCTGGCGCAGATTCAAGGCGGATCTTTTGCACCTCTGCCCCCTGCTGGGTGATTTTTACATGATTCACAATGCGGACAAGGCTGATTCTCAGTCAGAGGTTGCATCAGACCCTTATGTACACTATGACGTAAAAAAGACAGGAAACGTACTTATACGTCTTTGGTAGAGGGCGCCATTGCATTAAAAGACGTCTTTGTACGTCTAAGGGAGTAAATGAGTTGAACAAAGTACAGGGTCCTTCACCTGACTACAGATGATCTTCTGGGGACTTTATTTGGTTTTAATCACTTTTGGGGTCTGTATCTATGCACACTCCCTGGTTTTGCTACCTTCCCGGGTACCACATACACACTGCTTAGTTTCTCTGCCTTCGTGGGTACCACATACATATTGCTTGGTTTCTCTGCCTTCCTGGGTACGACATACACACTGCCTGGTTTTGCTACCTTCCTGGGTACCAGTCACACAAACGTCAGACGACTCAGCACATACCGACTGTCTCAGCACTACACACTTTCACTCCAAGGCAGTGCTGTGAACCAACTTACTGACAAGAGGTAGTATTTAGAATTTTAAAAAGTGCTTGAAAGGTTTTGTTCATGTAAAACCAACAGATTATGACATTATTATTATTATTTAAATCAGTATTAAACAGCATCAGCATAGGTTAAAGATATTATACAGACTATATACGATAAAAAAATACTAAACCACCCTTGCTTTTCCGTCATTTCTTGTATAAGTTAACACACAGATGTATAACATTTGTTTATACAAATATAACGATTAAAAAGTAGCTGATTAGAGTTTTAATTTTGTATTCATTAATCTGTAATAAAAATGGACATATTTTGGTTAATAAAATTAACAAGAAATAAAAGTAAAGGGTGTTCTAATACTTTTTTCAAGATTGTCCTAACATACATTTAATGTTTACAGTATATGTCTTCGGAAGAAGCGCAGCATTAGATTTTTTTTTTTGTTCTCACTCTTTGACTTCTGAATTTGAATTTCTGTCACAGATGTGCTTGAATTCTATTTTGGATGATTTGTGTTAAACTGCACAAATATTTGAAGAGCCATAGAATTCAAGAATCACACCAGTGCTGCTACTCCTCCGAACGGGTGAACGCCCTTGATTAACAACCTGCGTTGAGGTGGCTTTTGAGATTCGTGGTGTGGGAGAAAAATCTCTGAAGGCATTCTTAGACTTCAAGAGAGGGTCCACAATTTTCAAAGATTCACTTCCGTCTGAATCAGAGGCCTCACTTGTATCCGGAATATATTCATCTCCACTGTCATCTGAGTTGGAGTAATAATGCTTATCCATTCCAAAGTCAGCCTGTTTTTTTAATCTAAAAAACAACAACAACAACGAAATATAAAGGATAGAAGGCAGGAGACCAATAAAATATATGCAATTTGCTTGTAAGATTCCCTGAAATCTATATGGGTTGTTTACCTGTATACTTTTGGTCCTCCTGAGCCTTGGGATAGTAATATGGTCTGGGTCTGAGGCACAAAGTTCAGGGGCAGGATTTGACAATGATTCGTCAGAATCTGTGTCGTTATTCCAAGGAAGATTCAGCCCATATTTTTTGTCCAAGGGAGGAGACTGGGTTGCATCAGAGTCCAAGAGAAAATTGAGAACCCATTAAATACTTAATCCCCAGAGGAATCTGCACAGAAAAAGGTCTTAATTCTATTTGAAAAAAAAAAAAACTAAAATATTGATGAATGATATTATGACAAAATAATGTAATAACAAAATTAGAATGATTTTAGGAAATTATTTGCAAAACCAAAACATTGTGGTACGATAATAATGCATATAATTATTCTACGCAGCTATATTTAACAAAAACACTTAATTGACCGTAACAAAAAGCTCCCGGGAGGAAAACTACATTAAATGTTTTTTTAACAGGGCAGTGAAAATATTGGAAAATAAAAAAAATAATGAATAAAATAATATGAAAAAAGAATTCAATGTGTATCGATGGACCCATATGAAATACTTATATCGCTATGTACTTATCAGCCATATCGCCCAGCCCAATATGTAACTGCAACTTCAAAACCTCGGGCCATAACAGGATTGTAACATGGGATGCATATCTTCATTCCTAAATTTGTAGATCCCGAGGAGGCTGCTCAATGGTCCTGGTAATGTAAACCTCAACCAATTCGGTCACAGCCAATGTTCTCCATCCTTGTTAAGAAGTTTTGAAATGATTTAATAGATATACTATTGCAAACTATACCAGAATTTTATACATTTTAAACTTTTGATCACAATTTTACCTATTTTCTAAAAATCTGAAGAATCCACATGCCAAATCACCTGCTGTGGACACATAGGTTCTGTTCTGACAGATAATTCAGTTACAGGTTGTGTACTTAAAGCCAATAAGAGGGCAATGCAGCAGTCGACAGCCTGACGAAAGCTTAAGTCTCCCAATGAGAGAACTGTAGTGGCTGGTAGGTTCTTAGATTGTAACATAGTAAAGACATACACTACGCATAACTGTATATCATATGATGATGAGGGAAAATATTATTAGCTACGATTTATGTCCAGATATATTAGAAAACTTGTCCAACCAGCACAGGTCTATCTAACTGTAATTTTAACATCTCAAGACACGACAGGATGACCACATGATACGCATACCTCCTTTTCAGAGTCTGTCAAACCTTGAGAAGGCTGCTTCGATGTTCTGGTGGCATCAACCTCAGCCGATTCAGTCATTGTCGGTTGTCCTCCATCCTAATGAACAAGTTGAATATTAATTTAATGAATTAAAAAAAAGAAAATGGATCAGAATTTTACACATTTTAACGAACAAGTTCACGAATGAAACAAAACCAATTACTTTAGCGCATGACAATTAATCTTCAGTAGAGATATGTTGTGACTGATATTTCAGTCACAGGTTGTCTTTTGAACGCCACCAGGGCCGCAATGGAGCACAGGACAGCCAAAAGTCTTCTTGTCGGACAGCTGTAGTGGCTGGTAGGTTCTAAGATTATAACATAGTAAAGGCACATACAACTCCTAACTGTATTTCATATGATAATGAAGGAAAAGATGATTAGCTATGATTTATGTCAACAATAAAAATGGCTCTACGGGGTCCCCACGAACGCAAACCTGACAGTTGGGTGTCAGATGGCCAACATACCTGACTCGCAATTCAACTCAACTGGACCCCACAACACAAGAAAAAGCTGAGTGAGCCTCAAACCAGACATACACATTCACTGACAAATATCCTGTGACACCAGATATATTAGAAGTCTTGTCTAATCAGCACACGTCTATCTAACTGCAATTTTAACATCTCGAGACACGACAGGATGAGCACACGATACGCATACCTCCATTTCTGAGTCTGTAAAGCCTGGAGGAGGCTGCTTCGATGTTTTAGTAGCATCATAAATTTATTGAATTAATTATATTTGAGGTTGGATTAGATTTTTACACATTTTAAGCCTTAGCCACCCAAAACAAAACATAAGCTCATGAATGAAATAAAACTAATTAATTTCGCCCATGCCAATTAATCTTCTGTAGACACGTGTTGTGACCAGTGTTGTTTTTGGCAGGCATTTTAGATTTTGTCCAAGTCATTTGGACAAAGTGCTGATTTGTTTACATCACATTTAGTCATCCCAATTCGTTATAGTTTTAGTCCAGTTTTAGTCAACGAAAACTAAAAAAAGGGTTTTAGTCCAGTTTTAATCGACGGAAACGCAAAAAAAGTTTTACCCTAGTTTTCGTCAATTTATTCACAAAGGTTTTAGTCCAAGCGGCACGGTGGCCCAACTGGTTAGCATGATGGCCTCACAATATTGAGGTCGTAGGTACGATTCTGGCTCCGGCCTTCCTGCGTGGGTTTCCTCTGGGTAATCCGGTTTCCTCCCATATTCTTAAAACATGCATGGCAAGTTGCTTGGACACTCTAATTGCCCCGAGGCATGAGTGTGAGCGTGGATGGTTGTTCGTCTATGCATGTCCTGCGATTGGCTGGACACCAATTCAGGGTGTACCTCGCCTACTGCCGAAGACAGCTGGGATAGGCTCCAACACCCCCCGCGACCCTAGTGAGGAGAAGCGGTACAGATAACGGATGGATGGATGGATGGATGGGTTTAAGTCCATTTGAATTAAAACAAGGCATTCAAGGTTTCCACCCAATAACAAAGACTTTTGGATGGACTACTAAGGATTCTTCATTACAAACAGAAAAAAGTGGCAACAGTGGAATCAATACTCACTGCTCCAAAATAAGCAGAGAAGCAAAACATTTTGTTGGGCAACTGTTGTGGCTTTATTTCACTAAAAGCAACATAAAATAATTTATGAACCACATGCTAACAATTTTGTCTAGTCAACGAAAAAAATTCATGTACATCACGTCATGTTTTCGTCATAAAAGAACCTCGTATAGCTTGTCATCGTCATTAAAAAAGGGGCGTTAACGAAGTATTTTCGTCATAGTCATCAGTGACGAAAACAACACTGGTTGTGACTGATATTTCAGTCCCAGGTTGTCTCCTGAACACCACCAATTGGGCAAGGGCGCGCAGGAAAGCCTGGGGTCTTCTATTTTTACAGTATAGAAAGGCTAAATATCAAATTGAAACAGTGTTTTATATCATGAATATACAGGGTTGGTGCTGGTTCTGGTAGGGAAACCACAACATAAAGATGTCCTTAATTAGTCCCACAATGGGGATATTTGCAATATGGCATATGATGGCCTAACAGGGCCACCGCCCAGAAAGGAGTAACGCAGAACTTTGTAATACTGTCACTCCCTGACCAGTTCGTTGTTCCTGCAGAGCCAAACTTTGACTCAGACCCACAAATTTGAATTACAGATAGTGGACAATGGAGAACTCCCCCAGTCAGTCATCATGTTCAACTTCCATAGAAACTTCACATACATTTATTAGATTGCCAAACTAATTGGAAACTACATCACCAGAACACCACAAGTGGGCTCTGTTATTGTACTTAAAGATGACTCTTACAAACCTGTGTTCTCCAAGGCCAGCTGGTCCATAGTCTTAAGTTATTTCTTCGCCAACATCAATGTCTCGGAGCGCAAACAGACAGAGGTGTGGTCTGTCCTCTGTTGTCATCTTCTTCATTTTACAGTTGGGGTGCATGTGGTCATCATTAACCAGTCTTCCCAGACTGCCATCTTCTTGAGCTGCATCAACACTTAAAATAGATTAAAAAAAAAAAAAACAATTATTCAATCAATGTCAGAAATTAATCTTTGAGACAATCTTGTGTACACAAAACATAAAAATAGGAAATCCACAATTTTTAAATCTAAATCAAATCATACAAGAAATTTCTATTGGAATCAGACCCTATTAACAGCTTGTCTTTGAGACTTCATGATCTATATTTTCATTTGTACAGATTCAACGCATGAATAAAAGTAATTATACATTTTTGCTTAGAGAATGATTTTTCCCCTAACACTTATGGGATGAGTATGTGTTTATTTTTTTAAATAAAAACAAAAATAAGATAACATCTCAATCTTTGCCTCACCTCCAAGTTTTTTCTTGCCGGCGGAAGTCAAACAAAAAGACAGTGCCTCTTCCATCCATCTTCCTGCGTTGAGATTCATCAGAATCTATCAATTTTCCTCTGTACTCCATAATAAAGAATAAAGTCGTCTTTCCTGAAAGGGGCCTTGGTAAATACTCCTCGACCTAGTTAACAGGGAAATCAAGTTAGCTTCGTCATATTTTTAAGCACACAAATAAGGAGTCATCATATTCATTTGGGCCACTATACTAATGTAGGGTGGTTTGAAACATTGCTTCTTGTGAGGGATAGAGCAGAGCCCTTCTTTATGATTTTAAAGGAATAGACCAGCCAAAATTCATTTTCCAGCATTGCATTAGCCAGTATGTATTAGGACTGAAAGTACAAATGTCAATTGCACCTGGTTACGTAAAAAAAAAAACTTTAAGATTATTTAGTTTCAAAACAATGACATACACTGTACACAGTCATATTGGATCGCGTCACGTGATCTCTGTGACGTATTACGTGCTTTACACTAGACTATCAATATCGGACTTGTTCACCGGTCTATTGTGGTATAAAAATGCCGGAGGGCGTCATCAAGTACAGCCTTAATTTAGATAGAACTCCTACCATCAGGTTTCACACTCACTGAAATAACTTGAAACTGACAAAAGTGGCAAAAGAAAAGGTCAAGACACTCTTAATGTAAAATAACCACTTAAAAAACGATGTCAGCTTGGTTATCAGAAAACAATAATATATCTTAGCAAAAGCGTTAACATCATACCTTTAAATTAGTTTATATACTTCGCTTCTAACTCTGCAGTCTTGTCCAGACCCTTGACTGCATGTTCAATAGTATCCTGCTTTGGGGACTTCCTGCATCTCAGGGAAGGCATTGTTTATTCTATAAAGAAAAAAGACAGTATTGTGTTGAGAATTATTAATACTATGGGCTAAATGGAGTTTTAACAATATCAGTGTAAGAAAAATAAATTATAAATTAAAAAAATATCAATTCCTCCATCCCAATTAACGATTTCAACCATAATAGTTTATATTGAAGTTTAAACAACAGACACAGACAGATTTATGCAGTGTGACTACAAAAATCTTACCAAAATTGCATTCACAGTAACCTTTGCTTTAAGAATCATGTAATTAACCAGTGAACATCGTGTCTTACACAAAAATTAATGACAGAAATTATCATGGTACTTGCATTCTGTGGTTCTATAACAAAAGTGCAAGCTGTTAGCTCCGCAAAGCTAACGCAACAAGCTAGCGTCCCTCGTGCTCACATTCAATGCAAACCTGACCACCGGATGACAATACGCGTCGGTTTAGTTCTTTAAATGAGTAAAAGCACCATGACGTTTTATAATTATTCAATGCTTAACTGGAGCTCGTCAATTATGTCGATGTAGGAGCACATGTTTGCTAGGCCAGTGTTGTAGGCCCACATCCATGGTGCTACTTTGTATAGTGTTTTCCACACAACTATCTCTAACTATGAACAAATGCACTCGACGCATGTTTTGAAAAAAACCCAACGAAAAACACTTACCTCTCCGTTTCAACAGCAGTTCGAACTTCGAAGTGGTGATATTCTCCAGCGTTAAGCACCTGCTCGAACTGCGAATAGGTCAAATTCAACAGCGTCTTTTTTCTGTCTTAATAAGGACGCGATGAGAGGAGGAGCGCTTGCCTTTTCGTCAGCACGCCCCGCGCGGGTGGTGCTGCTTTATCACTCTCTATCTGTGCCCGCCCGCCGGCACGTCGATAGAAAAATAATATTCCTTCAAACATTACTTTCATCTTCTTAACGTTTTGTAGTGAATTTAACAGGTTCACCACTTTTTTCAAATACACCAATGGAAAACAGGTCTTAATTGAGGAAACATACAAAGAGCGTCTCACAAACACCTTATGATGAGCAATGTAATTTGATCACGTTTTTTGTCACTGCCTGGACGTTGGGTTCACTGGCCTGGTGGCAGTGGCTTGTAGACACTGTCACTGAGTGGGAACGGATCTCAAGGTGGGTCAAACTAACCCAAGCAGTGGATCGGTCCGTTTTTTAAATTTATTAATTTTTTTATTTTATGTATTTATTTATTATTTAATACAAGGGCTTCGGCTCACTACCAGTGGGCGGGACCAAAGAATTTGGGTTTCCTTTGAGCTAGGAGGCAGTCAAAGGCAGTCCAATCCCCGGCAACATAAAGCGCCTAGCTCTGGGGACATGGAATGTCATTTCTCTGGTAGGGAATGAACCCGAGCTGGTGTGTGACTAGACCAGTGGTTCTCAATTATTTCCTGTCATGCCCCCCCTACCAAGAAGAAAACAATTCGCACCCCCCCACCACAATTTTCTTTTACATTTCGTACTAATGTACATGTTCTTTGCATATTAATGTTAGATTGTCAATAAAATATCTTACCTTAACAAAGCTAAATTGATAAAAATAAAATATCATTTTGAGAACGACTATTGTGAGGATCTCGAAACTCAGTACTCTGTGGTGCTAATATTGATGAGATGATAAATATGTTGAAGCCACAGAACAAAAAGATTAGATATTGTTTGGAAATTAATGACGTACATAAAGGAATATCAGCCTTGATTGGAGTACATTACTGCATTTAAATTTTTAATAAAAATGAAACAATTATTGATGTTATGACCACTATGAAGAATTTAAAAAACAATATATAGGGATAATTATAGTTTTCATTTTGTTATGTGTAGTCTGTTCATGTTGCATTATTTTTATGACAAAGACGATGGTTAATCGTAGGTTTGTTGCCCAAATGTACCATTACAACCTGATTAATGTTGAGAATGACGAACTCAAACTGGACACTGAAACGTAAAAACACATGGACTTCTTGCCCCTGTCCTCACACGTGCACACACACACACACCATACACGAAGATCCGGGAGGTAAGGACGGCTGTCCTACAGGATGCGGATGGAAGAACAACTGCAGCGGAACAATGCCAGGGATGTCTGGAGGGGCCTGAAGACCATCTCAGGCCACGGACAAGCAGGTAAGACCCAGAAGGGGGGGGGGGCTTCAGTGGGCAAATGAGTTGAACCTATTTTTCAATAGGTTTGATCAAATGTCTGACCCCGCTCAGGCTTCCCTGATGCAGCCCCCACCCACCCCTCCTGCCACTGCGAACAAGACCCTCTCTCCCCCTCTCTCGCCCCTCTCTCTCTCCACAGGCTCCAGTTCCCAGCCTCATCAGACAACCACCACTTCCTCCTGCTCAGCCTTGTTCCTCACAACATCTCAGGTGAAGAACCAGCTGAGGAAGATGAAGGCGAGGAAGGCGGCAGGCCCAGATGGGACCAGCTCCCAGCTCCTCAAATCCTGCGCAGACCAGCTGTGTGGAATCGTCCAGCACATGTTCAACCTGAGCTTGAAGCTGGGCAGAGTCCCCCAGCTGTGGAAAACATCCTGCCTGGTTCCGGTTCCAAAGACACCCCATCCGAAGGAGCTCAACAACTTCAGACCAGTGGCGCTGACGTCTCATCTGATGAAGACCCTGGAGAGACTGGTCCTCGTCCATCTGCGCCCCCTGGTCAGCTCCTCAATGGACCCACTCCAATTTGCATACCAGCCTGGCATCAATGTGGATGATGCCATCATCTACCTGCTCCACACTTCACTCTTCCACCTGGAGAAGGCGGGGGGCACGGTGAGGATCATGTTCTTTGATTTCTCAAGTGCTTTCAACACCATCCAGCCCGCCTTATTGGGAGACAAGCTGGAGCAGGCGGGAGTGGCCCACCACCTCATCACATGGATTCACAACTACCTCACAAACCGGCCACAGTACGTGAGAACACAGGACTGTGTGTCTGACGTGCTCCTCTGCAGCACGGGAGCGCCGCAGGGAACTGTGCTGGCTCCCTTCCTGTTCACCCTCTACACCTCGGACTACAAATACAATTCCACAACCTGTCACCTGCAGAAGTTCTCTGATGACTCTGCGATTGTCGGCCTCATCACTGACGATGACGATCGGGAGTACAGAGGGGTTACGCAGGGGTTCGTGGACTGGTGTCAGCAGAACCGCCTCCAAATCAACGCTGGGAAATCCAAAGAGCTGGTGGTGGATTTCCGCAAGCGTCGGCACTCTCCACCTGCACCAGTGAATATCCAGGGAACAGACGTTGAGAGGGTCTCAACTTACAAGTACCTGGGTGTTCATCTGAACAATAAACTGGACTGGAGCGACAACACAGACGCTCTCTATAGGAAGGGTCAGAGCAGACTCTTCCTACTCAGGCGGCTGAGGTCCTTTGGCGTTCGGGGAACACTCCTCAGGAACTTCTATGACTCGGTGGTTTCATCAGTCATCTTCTATGGAGTGGTCTCCTGGGCAGGAGGCATCTCGGGCCGAGACAAAAAGAGACTGGACAAACTGGTGAGGAGGGCCAGCTCTGTCCTGGGCTGCTCCCTGGACTCTGTGGACTCAGTGGGGGGCAGAAGGATGACGGCAAAACTGTCATCAATGCTGGACAAACCAGCCCACCCATTCAATGACACTCTGAGAACACTTTACAGCTCCTTCAGTGACAGACTTTTACACCCTCGCTGTACCAAAGAGAGATTTCGCCGCTCCTTCCTGCCAACTGCTGTCAGACTTTTTAACAAGAACATTGGGTCAGGCCTACAAACGGGAGGGCATTAGTGCAATTGTGCAGTCCTAGGATGCAATATTAACTACTACTGTACTTTCAGCCAAGGGTGTACTTAAATATTGACCAATGATGTATTTTGTTTACCATTACAGTATTCTTATTACAATACTTCTATCACTGTAGTATTTCTACCACTGCAGGATGTTCACTATTACAGTACTTTTATCATTGCAGTACTTTTATCATTGCAGTATTTTTCTATCATTGCGGTACTTTTACTATTACAGTACTTTTACCATTGCAGTACTTTTACCATTGCAGTACTTTCATCATTGCAGTATTTTTCTATCGTTGCAGTACTTTTACTATTACAGTACTTTTACCATTGCAGTATTTTCTATCATGCAGTACTTTTCTATCATTTCAGTACTCTTACCATTACAGTACTTTTATCATTGGAATATTTTTATGATTGCAGTATTTTCAATCATTCAGTAGTTTTTATCATTACAGCGTTTCCCCCTCCGTATAATGGACAAACATTAGGAGTGTTTCCTTACACTTAGATACGTTTATACTGTGTATATTTGCATGCTTTTTCTGAATGTCTGCTGCTAATGTTATACATTAACGGCTACATTACGCCGCCGACTCTGTGTGATCTATATCTTTGCTGCTGTAACACCTCAAATTTCCCCATTGTGGGACTAATAAAGGACATCTTATCTTATCTTATCTTATCTTATCTCTCCTACAACGAGGCAAGGGCCTCCACCAAGTCACCCCAGGGACAAGTTTTATTCCCTGATGGTCATCAAATTATGAGGATCTCATTCTACGCCGGAAGGGAGGAGGGGAATTTTTCCCTAATGTGAGGTTTTCGCTCCTCCACTGATGATCACACTGTTGTATGATTTCATTATGATGATCTGTCTTAAAGCCGTAAGGACATGATTTTTAAATCCACAACAGGGGGGAAATGTAAGATGGGCTGAGGATAGGTAATCAGTTTGTGTATTCATAATCATGTTTTTATACACTCATTAATGTTGAACACACACAGAGACACTTACTTGTTATTTTAACACACACACACACAGACACCGTATCCTGAAGATGTGTTTAGTTAAACTGACCTTGGGTTATGATTTTCTGCCTGCTGGAGTCCCTGGTGATTAGTTATTGATGCTTTAGTTAAACTGACCTTTATACCGTGAGTTATTGATGTTTTCTGTCTCTTGGTGATTAGTTGTTGATGCTTTTCTGTCTTCTGGTGATTAGTTATTGATGAGTTAGTTTCAATAAAAAGGCAGAACGGAGGGTGAGAGTCAGAGGGTGTGCGGGATTGAACTGGCAAGACGGCTGTTTCACCTCCTGGCTCCCTCTCCCATTCTGAATGGCACAAAACGAAAACTTTAGTAAGTTATTTCAGTCTAAAAAAGGCGTCAGGGCATTTTTAAACCGGACAGTAAGTCGCCACTGTCTTGGTTCCTTTTTGTGCCTTGACCCATACCGGAATTATTGAAAGGATGCAGTCCTATTTACAGGCCCCAGTGACACCCCAGGTTTCTGTTGTTTGTACGAGGGCGCTTAATAGGTACTGCTATTCACAATCGTCTTAGGCTGTTTCTTTGCAGAAGTTTATGGACAATGTGTAGTGCTGTAGGATGCAGTCTAGAGCATTCTTGACATTGAAGCTTTTGTTTCCAGCAACTGCTAATGCGACCGTGCATCAAACATGCAAAACACAGACCCTTGCTCCTCAAGAAGTCAATCTTATCCTTGTGATGCTTTCTCCTAAATTCCTTACCAATTGTGAGACTGTGTTGCTCTCCATTACAATTAGCACATGGTTTGGCAATAGCATCCACTGAAACAGGTTCTGCCTTTGGCGTGGTGGTTTTGTTGTTTTCCATCTTGGCGGGCACAATGACTGTTGTGAAGACTTTCTTTGATTTTGTTGTTTCTGTGTGTTGTGATTTTGTTTTCTGTTTTATAGAAATCTTTCGTGCTTGTCAACAAAATCCTTAAACTTCACTCTTCTATTTGTTCTTTCTTGGAGATTGCAGGCAAATTTTCTCCAAGATTCTATAAGTCTGTATGGAAGTTTGTTTGCCAATGCCTTTATATTAGCCATGTTGTCCAAGTCCTCCATGTAATTAACATCTGCCATTATGTTCGAACAGCCCATAAGGAATAATGTGAAAGACTGAAGTGCAACACCATCTTCAGACTTGATTGTTGGCCAATCCATGGCTTCCTTTAAATATGCTTCTGCTATCATGAAGTCATCACCATAAAACTCCTTCAAGATTTGTTTTGCTTTGGTATATCCTGTCAGAGGTTCCATATGGATGCAGCTCTTCACCAACTCATGTGGTTGTTCACTAGTATACTGCAGCTAAAATTGAAGATGATCACGGTTATCACTTGTACGGCCTTCAATCCCATGTTCAATGGCACCTATACAGGTTTTATAATGCAGAGGGTCGCCTGTAAAACGTAGGAATGGAAAGTTCGGGAAGAAGCGATGCTTTTTGACTCTTTGCTAAGTATTCTGCGACACTGGCTTGCTGTGAGATTGCGTGGCAAAGGCCATCAAGCACATGTCCCTGTTGTTCTCTACTTTCTGTCTGATGTGGAAATCTAGCCATTGGAATAGTCGAAGTGGGAGCATTTCAGGTCAACACTGCTTGTTGCTCTGATAGGCTGTGATGGTAATTGAATGTTTTTCCTTGTTTAAATTGTAACACACTCATCAGGAATGTGGATACCATCCTCCTGGGTATTTTCATATCTTCTCAAGACATCCAATTTAGCATCAGACTCAGGGAGTGCCGTTTGCATTGCATGCATTTCCTTCTTTGCTTTAATTGCAGCTTCTTCTTGCTCAAGTGCCAACCTTTGTTGTAAATCAGCAGCCTTTGCCTTTAAACATGCTCGTTCCATTTGAGCCTTTAATTTAATTGAAGACGTTGACAGAAGTGAGCTTCTGTCTGTTAGATTCTTTACTTCTACTTCTATGGGTGTAGTTAGTTGATGCAGATCTACTATCAGCAGGTGATATTTGTTTATTGCATCCTTCCTCTGCACGTTTCAAAACGTCCTTCTTCCATTGCTCACATTTCCATTAATTAAATTTTTTGGATCAAACCAGTTATTTTGGTCATCGGCAAAATCCTCTTCAGTCTTTAAATTTTGCAGACCGGAATTGAGGTCCACAAATTCTTGCTCCATGCCGCTAAAGCAAACACGAACCTCAGTTTTTTACAGCGTCAACATTTGCATCATCCTCCATCAATTGTTCAATTTGACGTTGCATGGAGGTCAATTGAGCAAATTTGCAGCTGCGTGCCTGCATCCGTTTAGGCTTGTGATCTTCTACAGCTTTTCTCCGTCATTTTTAATGTCCGCTTTCCACTGTCTTGTTCCTCCATGTCAATCCACAATGAAGCAAACAAAAACGTCAAACTGACTGTAGCGTCTCAATTTGTAGGTCAGCCGAATGACGATCAAAGTTTTAAGCAGTTTACTCACGCACCTGTTACGTGCGCGTCCTTGTTAACTCGCGATGCTTGTCAAGTATGGACGCATGCTAACAGCTAGCAGCTCATTGTCCCGACTGGAAAGTTGCTCCTTAGCTGTGATGTGCCTAGGGTTACACTATCTATCATTAACAAACACAGCCAGCCCTCCTCTTTCCTCTTACCGCTTTCCAGTGTCCTGTCCGCAAGTAGTATTTGGAAGCCGTCAAATTCCACAACGGTGTCCGGCGTTAGCTCTGTTAGCCATGAATCCGTGAACATCAGCAAGCTAGCTCATTGGAAGTTCCTCTCGTGCCGCGTTAGCGCTGTTAGCTCGTCCATTTTCTTGGGAAGGTATCTAACATTTCCCATAAAAACGGACGGGAGGACGGGGTGGTCACGCCTCCTCTTTGCCTGGCGTTTCGCCCCCGCGCGACATCCCCCGTCTCTTCCTCCTCAACTCGTGGGGGATATCGGGTCTCGCTCCGGGAGTCGGCACGGGGTTAGCACGAAGTGCTAACAGCTGATCTCTTGTGTAAACGATTGATCCGTAGCTCCCAGTGACATCTCCGGACACGATCACGCAAAAAACAGCCCTCAGCAGCAATAAAACCACCGCAATTTGGATGTCCATTGCTGCGATGAGGTAAAATAAATAAAACTGGGTAAAGGGAAAAACACGCGAAAAAGGCTCAAATAGTGAGCCGTGCTGCTCTAGCAGGTAGCCACTCGCGTGGCGACGGAACCGGAAAAACAAATGTGGTCCCATCAAAATCTGATTGGATATTTAAAAATAAAAGCGTGAAAATTTGCTTATTTGTCTGTCGTCACCAATGATTAAAAAAATTAAAATCATTACAAAATCCTCAAGCTATCGTGATACCAGACGAGTTCTGCGGGACACCAGACCACCCCAGTTGTCCACAAAAAGTGGTCACTTCAAAATTTGATGTGGCATTTCAAAATAAAAAAATCACCTGAAATATGCACTGTGATCAACACTGATTTAAAAGAAAAATCTTTAAAAAATATCCTCTAACTATCGTGATACCAAACCAGGACTGGGGATACTAGACCACACCGGCTGTCCACCAAAAGTGGTCACATCAAAATGTGATGTGGCACTTCAAAATAAAAGTAGCCTGAAATTCGCTTATTTCACGGTCATCACCACTGAGTTAAAAAAAAACATAGCTCGAGCTTTCGTGATACCAGACCAGTTTTGTGGGACACGAGACTACCCCAGCTGTCCATAAAAAGTGGTCCCATTGAAATCTAATTTGTAATTTCAAACTAAAAGTTGCCTGAAATCTGCACATTTCACTGTCATCATGCCTGACTTTAAAATTTCATTAAAAAATATCCTCTAGCTATGGTAATACCAAACCAGGTTTGGAGGACACTAGACAACACAGCTTTCCACCAAAAGTAGTCCCATCAAAATGTAAGGAGGCATTTTAAAATAAAAGAGCTGGAGCTGTCGTAATACCAGACTAGTTTTGTTGGACACTCGACGACCCCAGCTGTTCATCAAAAGTGGTCCCATCAAAATCTGGTGTAATTTCACAATAAAAAAAAAAACACCTGAAATATGCACATTTCATTGTCATCAACACTGATTTTAAAATAATCATTTCAAAATACCCTCGAGCTATCGTGATATCAGACCCATTTTGGGGGACACTATGCTGATGATACGCAATTATACATGCCGTTGGATATAACGAATCCGTGTGATTGCTATAAATTAGAGGCATGCCTTGCCGAAATTAAACTATGAATGTCTTTCAATTTTTTGCGTCTTAACTCAGATAAAACCGAGATGCTGATCATTGGACCAGCGCGTCATCGGTACCTTTTTCAAAGACACCACTATGAGTATCGATAAATTGCCCAAAAGGATTCAACAAGATCAATGTCTAAAGTCATTTTTGGCCAATTTTCAATCAGATTCGTTAAAAGGGCACCGTGCAGTACGTCAAAATGTAAAAAATTATTATTTTTGTCACCACTGGGTGGTGCAAGGTGGTCGCTGCTCAGGCCCTAATAATAATAATAATAATAATAATAATAAAAGTAATAATATTTTCTACAAAAACAATAGGGACCTCGCAGCCGTCGCAGCTCGGGCCCTAATAACAATTTCTACAAAAACAATAGGGACCTCGCCGCGGTCGCTGCTCGGGCCCCAATAATAATTTCTACACAAAGTCCATTGTGGTGACCCGCCCCCTTTTAAGTAAATTCAAAATGGCCGACTTCCTGTAAAACCTAGCTCATTGCTCCAAGAGACTATTTTGTAGGTCTTGGTCTTATACATACAGTGAACCCTCGCTACTTCGCGGTTCACCTTTCGCGGGTTCAGTGCTTCGCGGGTCTAAAAAATATTCGGGGGCATTGTAGTTTCGCCGAGCGACACAACGGGGCGCTGGAGCGGTTAGACGGCCGGCGTGCGCCGAAGAAGAGCGTGGGCGAAGAGGAGAGTGGACGAAGAAGAGCACGTTCCCCCGGACACGATCGGTGGCGACGTTTCGCGCGGTTCGGACCGTACCAGAGCTCCGGCCAGCGTGCGTGGCAGTTAAGCCGTAGAGGAGCACCTTCCCCGGGCACGGGCGGTTCCAAGCGGCCCCTAAGTTTAACCGAATGGAAGCTCCGGAGGAGGAGGGCATGCTCGCGTCACAGTAAGCCGAAGAGGAGCACCTTCCCCGGGCACGGGCGGTGCCAAGCGGCCCCTAAGTTTAACCGAATGGAAGCTCCGGGGGAGGAGGGCGGGCGTGTGTCACAGTTAAGCCAAATTGGAGCACCTCTTCTGCCCGGGCACGAGCGGAGCGCGAGGCTGTCAGTTATGAATGAATAAATGAATAAATAAATAAAGAATGCCACCTTTCATTTCACAGGGCACACCGGACGGCGTACCAGCAGGTAAAAGTCGGAGTAATTAAATAAATACAAAAAGAATGGCTGGGGAATAAAAAAATAATACGTTTTAATAATAATTTGGTTTTTTTGTTATAACATGAATTTCACTCTCTCTCTCCCCGTATATATATATATATATATATATATATATATATATATATATATATATATATATATATATATATATATATTTATTATATATATTGTATATTTTTTTTAAGCATTTTTGAAGGTGCGCCGCTACTTCGCGGATTTTCAGTTTTCGCGGGTGGTCTCGGTCCCCATTAACCGCGATAACCGAGGGTTCACTGTACTCCATAAAATTTACAAAAAGCGAGGTGAAACACTCAACCAGAGCTGCTTTTTTTAACATTTCTCGAGGGCCATGGCGAGCCATTTCAAAAAAGCTGCACAACTAACGTATAAAATATTGATAAATTTGCTCGGCCTGATGTGTGTGTAAAGTTTTACGAGTTGTCGTTCATATTTAGAACCTCATAATCAGCTTTGTTTTATTGCCGAACAGTGCAATGCCACTCCCACAACTTTTCACGAAAAAGGACGAATTTCGTATTGTGACATCCTCATGGCCGAAACAGTCATCCGAGCATATATGAGGGCGACCTTGTTGAGTTGCACGGAGAAAAACATCCAAGAAAATAACTTGTATTAGCTTTTACCAGTTGGTGGCGCTACTACTACGATGTAAAATAAGTTGGTAGATGTCTTCAGGGCTGAAGTATCCTCAAATGTGTACAACTTCGAGAAGATAGGATCATCTGAGTCATGTTGCCGGAGCTTTTGTTGCCACAGAGTACAATCGGACTTTTCAGCACCTTAATAGCCACGCCTTTTGCCAAAACGTCACAAAATTCGGCAGAGAGTAAGATCATTGTCTTGAGTCTTTTCTGACTAATTTTCAGTCGGATTCGTCAAAAGGGCACCGTGCAGTACGTGAAAATTAAAATAAAAACAAATTTTTGATTCCACTTGGCGGCACTGTGTGTATAACAAAATAATAACATTACGATGTCTTCAGGTCGGGACGTTTTATTTACAGGTGAAGGTTTGGATTTTTAGGAGCATGTGCAGGGGAGTTATTAAGCATTCATTTATTTGTATTAGGTTCATTTTGTCTTCTTATTATTGATATTTGACTGATTCATTAAAAGCAGACAATTATGTTTTAGGTAAATTTTTTACCTGACATCTTTCGGCGAATCTTTCGCCTTCTTCAGAGTGTCGCATGATGGTGTCTTGAGCTGATGTTCCATGAGGGTGTGACTTACCTGTCAAAAAAATGAAAAAAATCAGAGCAGTAAAAGAACAAGCACAACATGAACATTACAAATCAGCAATCACTGACCACTGCAAAAGGGAAAACTACATCATGGACCGGGAGAAGGGCAGGGTCATCCGCACAGAAGAGAACAAACAACAGCGCTGGATCAGAGAGGCCATTGAGATCTGCAAGCGAGGCATAAAAACCATGAACAGAGACAAGGGAGCCTTCATCCTCTCTACCACCTGGACCAGCATCTTGGCAGAGTGAACGGACAGCGGGGGCGTTACTTGCCTTCATTCTTGTGACAGGTAAGTCACGCCCTCATGGAACATCAGCTGATAAAGACGGGTCACAAGACAGCATCATGTGACACTCTGAAGAAGGCGAAAGACTTTCGTATTGTGACATGCTCAAGGCCTAAACACTCATCCGAGCAAATATAAGGTAGATTTTGTTCACCTGCCCGGAGAAAAACATCAACGAAAATAATTTGTATTTGTTTTAACCAGTTGGTGGCGCTACCACTGCGATCAAAAATAAGTTGGCAGCCGTCTTCAGGGCCTGAATATCCTCAAATGTGAAAAATTTCGAGAAGATGGATCATCTGAATCATTTTGCAGGAACTTTTGTTGCCACGGAGAATAATCAGACTCTGCGGCACCGTAATAGCCACGCCCTTCGAAGGAAAGTCACAAAAATAGGGATAGAGTAAGATCAATGTCTTGAGTCTTTTCTAGCCAATTTTCAATCAGATTCGTTAAAAGGGCACCGTGCAGTAAGTCAAAATGTAAAAAATGATATTGATTGGCGCAAGGTGTATAACTGAATATAAACATATAGATGTCTTCAGGTACAGACTTTTTATGTACATGTGAAGTTTTGGATTTTTAGCAGCATGTGCAGGAGAGTTATTAAGCATTTTGTCCATTGCGGCGAAGGAAATCTTAAGTGAAAACTTTGAAGCCCCGCCCCCATCATATAGTATTTCGGAAACAAAAAATTTTAGCCCCAGTGTTTGTCCCAGGTCTTCAGATGCTACAGACAGAATTTTAAGGCAATCAGATGAAGCCTTTAGGATCAGGGTGCAAAAGAATGACCCCTGTAAACATGCAAAAAAGGGCAAAAGTCGGACTTTCAAAAATTCATAACTCACTTCCTGTTCATATTAGACGTTAAAATAACAAATTTTTCGCCATGCCCGATGAGACTGCCAAGTTTGGTGAGTTTTTGTGCATGTTTCGGGGGTCAAAAATGCGATCGAACAATCGGAAAAATAATAATAATAATAATTTCTACAAAAACAATAGGGACTTCGCAGCGGTCGCTGCTCAGGCCCTAATAATAATAATAATAAAAGTAATAATATTTTCTACAAAAACAATAGGGACCTCGCCGCGGTCGCTGCTCGGGCCCCAATAATAATTTCTACACAAAGTCCATTGTGGTGACCCGCCCCCTTTTAAGTAAATTCAAAATGGCCGACTTCCTGTAAAACCTAGCTCATTGCTCCAAGAGACTTTTTTGTAGGTCTTGGTCTTATACATACAGTGAACCCTCGCTACTTCGCGGTTCACCTTTTGCGGGTTCAGTGCTTCGCGGGTCTAAAAAATATTCGGGGGCATTGTAGTTTCGCCGAGCGGCACGACGGGGCGCTGGAGCGGTTAGACGGCCGGCGTGCGCCGAAGAAGAGCGTGGGCGAAGAGGAGAGTGGACGAAGAAGAGCACGTTCCCCCGGACACGATCGGTGGCGACGTTTCGCGCGGTTCGGACCGTACCAGAGCTCCGGCCGGCGTGCGTGGCAGTTAAGCCGTAGAGGAGCACCTTCCCCGGGCACGGGCGGTGCCAAGCGGCCCCTAAGTTTAACCGAATGGAAGCTCCGGAGGAGGAGGGCATGCTCGCGTCACAGTAAGCCGAAGAGGAGCACCTTCCCCGGGCACGGGCGGTTCCAAGCGGCCCCTAAGTTTAACCGAATGGAAGCTCCGCAGGAGGAGGGCATGCTCGCGTCACAGTAAGCCGAAGAGGAGCACCTTCCCCGGGCACGGGCGGTGCCAAGCGGCCCCTAAGTTTAACCGAATGGAAGCTCCGGGGGAGGAGGGCGGGCGTGTGTCACAGTTAAGCCAAATTGGAGCACCTCTTCTGCCCGGGCACGAGCGGAGCGCGAGGCTGTCAGTTATGAATGAATAAATGAATAAATAAATAAAGAATGCCACCTTTCATTTCACAGGGCACACCGGACGGCGTACCAGCAGGTAAAAGTCGGAGTAATTAAATAAATACAAAAAGAATGGCTGGGGAATAAAAAAATAATACGTTTTAATAATAATTTGGTTTTTTTGTTATAACATGAATTTCACTCTCTCTCTCCCCGTATGTATATATATATATATATATATATATATATATATATATATATATATATTTATTATATATATTGTATATTTTTTTAAGCATTTTTGAAGGTGCGCCGCTACTTCGCGGATTTTCAGTTTTCGCGGGTGGTCTCGGTCCCCGTTAACTGCGATAACCGAGGGTTCACTGTACTCCATAAAATTTACAAAAAGCGAGGTGAAACACTCAACCAGAGCTGCTTTTTTTAACATTTCTCGAGGGCCATGGCGAGCCATTTCAAAAAAGCTGCACAACTAACGTATAAAATATTGATAAATTTGCTCGGCCTGATGTGTGTGTAAAGTTTTACGAGTTGTCGTTCATATTTAGAACCTCATAATCAGCTTTGTTTTATTGACGAACAGTGCAATGCCACTCCCACAACTTTTCATGAAAAAGGACGAATTTCGTATTGTGACATCCTCATGGCCGAAACAGTCATCCGAGCATATATGAGGGCGACCTTGTTGAGTTGCACGGAGAAAAACATCCAAGAAAATAACTTGTATTAGCTTTTACCAGTTGGTGGCGCTACTACTACGATGGAAAATAAGTTGGTAGATGTCTTCAGGGCTGAAGTATCCTCAAATGTGTACAACTTCGAGAAGATAGGATCATCTGAGTCATGTTGCCGGAGGTTTTGTTGCCACAGAGTACAATCGGACTTTTCAGCACCTTAATAGCCACGCCTTTTGCCAAAACGTCACAAAATTCGGCAGAGAGTAAGATCATTGTCTTGAGTCTTTTCTGACTCATTTTCAGTCGGATTCGTCAAAAGGGCACCGTGCAGTACGTGAAAATTAAAATAAAAACTAATTTTTGATTCCACTTGGCGGCACTGTGTGTATAACAAAATAATAACATTAAGATGTCTTCAGGTCGGGACGTTTTATTTACAGGTGAAGGTTTGGATTTTTAGGAGCATGTGCAGGGGAGTTATTAAGCATTCATTTATTTGTATTAGGTTCATTTTGTCTTCTTATTATTGATATTTGACTGATTCATTAAAAGCAGACAATTATGTTTTAGGTTAATTTTTTACCTGACATGTTTCGGCGAGTCTTTCGCCTTCTTCAGAGTGTCGCATGATGGTGTCTTGAGACCCGTCTTTATCAGCTGATGTTCCATGAGGGTGTGACTTACCTGTCAAAAAAATGAAAAAATCAGAGCAGTAAAAGAACAAGCACAACATGAACATTACAAATCAGCAATCACTGACCACTGCAAAAGGGAAAACCACATCATGGACCGGGAGAAGGGCAGGGTCATCCGCACAGAAGAGAACAAACAACAGCGCTGGATCAGAGAGGCCATTGAGATCTGCAAGCGAGGCATAAAAACCATGAACAGAGACAAGGGAGCCTTCATCCTCTCTACCACCTGGACCAGCATCTTGGCGGAGTGAACGGACAGCGGGGGGCGTGACTTGCCTTCATTCTTGTGACAGGTAAGTCACGCCCTCATGGAACATCAGCTGATAAAGACGGGTCACAAGACAGCATCATGTGACACTCTGAAGAAGGCGAAAGACTTTTGTATTGTGACATGCTCAAGGCCTAAACACTCATCCGAGCAAATATAAGGTAGATTTTGTTCACCTGCCCGGAGAAAAACATCAACGAAAATAATTTGTATTTGTTTTAACCAGTTGGTGGCGCTACCACTGCGATCAAAAATAAGTTGGCAGCCGTCTTCAGGGCCTGAATATCCTCAAATGTGAAAGATTTCCAGAAGATGGATCATCTGAATCATTTTGCAGGAACTTTTGTTGCCACGGAGAATAATCAGACTCTGCGGCACCGTAATAGCCACGCCCTTTGAAGGAAAGTCATAAAAATAGGGATAGAGTAAGATCAATGTCTTGAGTCTTTTCTAGCCAATTTTCAATCGGATTCGTTAAAAGGGCACCATGCAGTACGTCAAAATGTAAAAAATGATATTGATTGGCGCAAGGTGTATAACTGAATATAAACATATAGATGTCTTCAGGTACAGACTCTTTATGTACATGTGAAGTTTTGGATTTTTAGCAGCATGTGCAGGAGAGTTATTAAGCATTTTGTCCATTGCGGCGAA
Organism: Idiotropiscis lumnitzeri; assembly: GCF_059441095.1. Taxonomy (NCBI): domain Eukaryota; kingdom Metazoa; phylum Chordata; class Actinopteri; order Syngnathiformes; family Syngnathidae; genus Idiotropiscis; species Idiotropiscis lumnitzeri. The sequence continues at coordinate 407,382 of NW_028283634.1, read as the reverse complement.
GGAAATCTTAAGTGAAAACTTTGAAGCCCCGCCCCCGTCATATAGTATTTCGGAAACAAAAAATTTTAGCCCCAGTGTTTGTCCCAGGTCTTCAGATGCTACAGACAGAATTTTAAGGCAATCAGATGAAGCCTTTAGGATCAGGGTGCAAAAGAATGACCCCTGTAAACATGCAAAAAAGGGCAAAAGTCGGACTTTCAAAAATTCATAACTCACTTCCTGTTCATATTAGACGTTAAAATATCAAATTTTTCGCCATGCCCGATGAGACTGCCAAGTTTGGTGAGTTTTTGTGCATGTTTCGGGGGTCAAAAATGCGATCGAACAATCGGAAAAATAATAATAATAATAATTTCTACAAAAACAATAGGGACTTCGCAGCGGTCGCTGCTCAGGCCCTAATAATAATAATAATAATAATAATAAAAGTAATAATATTTTCTACAAAAACAATAGGGACCTCGCCGCGGTCGCGGCTCGGGCCCCAATAATAATTTCTACACAAAGTCCATTGTGGTGACCCGCCACCTTTTAAGTAAATTCAAAATGGCCGACTTCCTGTAAAACCTAGCTCATTGCTCCAAGAGACTTTTTTGTAGGTCTTGGTCTTATACATACAGTGAACCCTCGCTACTTCGCGGTTCACCTTTCGCGGGTTCAGTGCTTCGCGGGTCTAAAAAATATTCGGGGGCATTGTAGTTTCGCCGAGCGGCACGACGGGGCGCTGGAGCGGTTAGACGGCCGGCGTGCGCCGAAGAAGAGCGTGGGCGAAGAGGAGAGTGGACGAAGAAGAGCACGTTCTCCCGGACACGATCGGTGGCGACGTTTCGCGCGGTTCGGACCGTACCAGAGCTCCGGCCAGCGTGCGTGGCAGTTAAGCCGTAGAGGAGCACCTTCCCCGGGCACGGGCGGTGCCAAGCGGCCCCTAAGTTTAACCGAATGGAAGCTCCGGAGGAGGAGGGAATGCTCGCGTCACAATAAGCCGAAGAGGAGCACCTTCCCCGGGCACGGGCGGTTCCAAGCGGCCCCTAAGTTTAACCGAATGGAAGCTCCGGGGGCGGAGGGCGGGCGTGTGTCACAGTTAAGCCAAATTGGAGCACCTCTTCTGCCCGGGCACGAGCGGAGCGCGAGGCTGTCAGTTATGAATGAATAAATGAATAAATAAATAAAGAATGCCACCTTTCATTTCACAGGGCACACCGGACGGCGTACCAGCAGGTAAAAGTCGGAGTAATTAAATAAATACTAAAAGAATGGCTGGGGAATAAAAAAATAATACGTTTTAATAATAATTTGGTTTTTTTGTTATAACATGAATTTCACTCTCTCTCTCCCCGTATATATATATATATATATATATATATATATAAATATATATATATTTATTATATATATTGTTTATTTTTTTTAAGCATTTTTGAAGGTGCGCCGCTACTTCGCGGATTTTCAGTTTTCGCGGGTGGTCTCGGTCCCCGTTAACCGCGATAACCGAGGGTTCACTGTACTCCATAAAATTTACAAAAAGCGAGGTGAAACACTCAACCAGAGCTGCTTTTTTTAACATTTCTCGAGGGCCATGGCGAGCCATTTCAAAAAAGCTGCACAACTAACGTATAAAATATTGATAAATTTGCTCGGCCTGATGTGTGTGTAAAGTTTCACGAGTTGTCGTTCATATTTAGAACCTCATAATCAGCGTTGTTTTATTGCCGAACAGTGCAATGCCACTCCCACAACTTTTCACGAAAAAGGACTAATTTCGTATTGTGACATCCTCATGGCCGAAACAGTCATCCGAGCATATATGAGGGCGACCTTGTTGAGTTGCACGGAGAAAAACATCCAAGAAAATAACTTGTATTAGCTTTTACCAGTTGGTGGCGCTACTACTACGATGTAAAATAAGTTGGTAGATGTCTTCAGGGCTGAAGTATCCTCAAATGTGTACAACTTCGAGAAGATAGGATCATCTGAGTCATGTTGCCGGAGCTTTTGTTGCCACAGAGTACAATCGGACTTTTCAGCACCTTAATAGCCACGCCTTTTGCCAAAACGTCACAAAATTCGGCAGAGAGTAAGATCATTGTCTTGAGTCTTTTCTGACTAATTTTCAGTCGGATTCGTCAAAAGGGCACCGTGCAGTACGTGAAAATTAAAATAAAAAAAAATTTTTGATTCCACTTGGCGGCACTGTGTGTATAACAAAATAATAACATTAAGATGTCTTCAGGTCGGGACGTTTTATTTACAGGTGAAGGTTTGGATTTTTAGGAGCATGTGCAGGGGAGTTATTAAGCATTCATTTATTTGTATTAGGTTCATTTTGTCTTCTTATTATTGATATTTGACTGATTCATTAAAAGCAGACAATTATGTTTTAGGTTAATTTTTTACCTGACATGTTTCGGCGAGTCTTTCGCCTTCTTCAGAGTGTCGCATGATGGTGTCTTGAGACCCGTCTTTATCAGCTGATGTTCCATGAGGGTGTGACTTACCTGTCAAAAAAATGAAAAAATCAGAGCAGTAAAAGAACAAGCACAACATGAACATTACAAATCAGCAATCACTGACCACTGCAAAAGGGAAAACCACATCATGGACCGGGAGAAGGGCAGGGTCATCCGCACAGAAGAGAACAAACAACAGCGCTGGATCAGAGAGGCCATTGAGATCTGCAAGCGAGGCATAAAAACCATGAACAGAGACAAGGGAGCCTTCATCCTCTCTACCACCTGGACCAGCATCTTGGCGGAGTGAACGGACAGCGGGGGGCGTGACTTGCCTTCATTCTTGTGACAGGTAAGTCACGCCCTCATGGAACATCAGCTGATAAAGACGGGTCACAAGACAGCATCATGTGACACTCTGAAGAAGGCGAAAGACTTTTGTATTGTGACATGCTCAAGGCCTAAACACTCATCCGAGCAAATATAAGGTAGATTTTGTTCACCTGCCCGGAGAAAAACATCAACGAAAATAATTTGTATTTGTTTTAACCAGTTGGTGGCGCTACCACTGCGATCAAAAATAAGTTGGCAGCCGTCTTCAGGGCCTGAATATCCTCAAATGTGAAAGATTTCCAGAAGATGGATCATCTGAATCATTTTGCAGGAACTTTTGTTGCCACGGAGAATAATCAGACTCTGCGGCACCGTAATAGCCACGCCCTTTGAAGGAAAGTCATAAAAATAGGGATAGAGTAAGATCAATGTCTTGAGTCTTTTCTAGCCAATTTTCAATCGGATTCGTTAAAAGGGTACCATGCAGTACGTCAAAATGTAAAAAATGATATTGATTGGCGCAAGGTGTATAACTGAATATAAACATGTCGATGTCTTCAGGTACAGACTCTTTATGTACATGTGAAGTTTTGGATTTTTAGCAGCATGTGAAGGAGAGTTATTAAGCATTTTGTCCATTGCGGCGAAGGAAATCTTAAGTGAAAACTTTGAAGCCCCGCCCCCGTCATATAGTATTTCGGAAACAAAAAGTTTTAGCCCCAGTGTTTGTCCCAGGTCTTCAGATGCTACAGACAGAATTTTAAGGCAATCAGATGAAGCCTTTAGGATCAGGGTGCAAAAGAATGACCCCTGTAAACATGCAAAAAAGGGCAAAAGTCGGACTTTCAAAAATTCATAACTCACTTCCTGTTCATATTAGACGTTAAAATATCAAATTTTTCGCCATGCCCGATGAGACTGCCAAGTTTGGTGAGTTTTTGTGCATGTTTCGGGGGTCAAAAATGCGATCGAACAATCGGAAAAATAATAATAATAATAATTTCTACAAAAACAATAGGGACTTCGCAGCGGTCGCTGCTCAGGCCCTAATAATAATAATAATAATAATAATAAAAGTAATAATGTTTTCTACAAAAACAATAGGGACCTCGCCGCGGTCGCTGCTCGGGCCCCAATAATAATTTCTACACAAAGTCCATTGTGGTGACCCGCCCCCTTTTAAGTAAATTCAAAATGGCCGACTTCCTGTAAAACCTAGCTCATTGCTCCAAGAGACTTTTTTGTAGGTCTTGGTCTTATACATACAGTGAACCCTCGCTACTTCGCGGTTCACCTTTCGCGGGTTCAGTGCTTCGCGGGTCTAAAAAATATTCGGGGGCATTGTAGTTTCGCAGAGCGGCACGACGGGGCGCTGGAGCGGTTAGACGGCCGGCGTGCGCCGAAGAAGAGCGTGGGCGAAGAGGAGAGTGGACGAAGAAGAGCACGTTCCCCCGGACACGATCGGTGGCGACGTTTCGCGCGGTTCGGACCGTACCAGAGCTCCGGCCGGCGTGCGTGGCAGTTAAGCCGTAGAGGAGCACCTTCCCCGGGCACGGGCGGTTCCAAGCGGCCCCTAAGTTTAACCGAATGGAAGCTCCGGAGGAGGAGGGCATGCTCGCGTCACAGTAAGCCGAAGAGGAGCACCTTCCCCCGGCACGGGCGGTGCCAAGCGGCCCCTAAGTTTAACCGAATGGAAGCTCCGGGGGAGGAGGGCGGGCGTGTGTCACAGTTAAGCCAAATTGGAGCACCTCTTCTGCCCGGGCACGAGCGGAGCGCGAGGCTGTCAGTTATGAATGAATAAATGAATAAATAAATAAAGAATGCCACCTTTCATTTCACAGGGCACACCGGACGGCGTACCAGCAGGTAAAAGTCGGAGTAATTAAATAAATACTAAAAGAATGGCTGGGGAATAAAAAAATAATACGTTTTAATAATAATTTGTTTTTTTTGTTATAACATGAATTTCACTCTCTCTCTCCCCGTATATATATATATATATATATATATATATATATATATATATATATATATATATTTATTATATATATTGTATATTTTTTTTAAGCATTTTTGAAGGTGCGCCGCTACTTCGCGGATTTTCAGTTTTCGCGGGTGGTCTCGGTCCCCATTAACCGCGATAACCGAGGGTTCACTGTACTCCATAAAATTTACAAAAAGCGAGGTGAAACACTCAACCAGAGCTGCTTTTTTTAACATTTCTCGAGGGCCATGGCGAGCCATTTCAAAAAAGCTGCACAACTAACGTATAAAATATTGATAAATTTGCTCGGCCTGATGTGTGTGTAAAGTTTTACGAGTTGTCGTTCATATTTAGAACCTCATAATCAGCTTTGTTTTATTGCCGAACAGTGTAATGCCACTCCCACAACTTTTCACGAAAAAGGACGAATTTCGTATTGTGACATCCTCATGGCCGAAACAGTCATCCGAGCATATATGAGGGCGACCTTGTTGAGTTGCACGGAGAAAAACATCCAAGAAAATAACTTGTATTAGCTTTTACCAGTTGGTGGCGCTACTACTACGATGTAAAATAAGTTGGTAGATGTCTTCAGGGCTGAAGTATCCTCAAATGTGTACAACTTCGAGAAGATAGGATCATCTGAGTCATGTTGCCGGAGCTTTTGTTGCCACAGAGTACAATCGGACTTTTCAGCACCTTAATAGCCACGCCTTTTGCCAAAACGTCAAGAAATTCGGCAGAGAGTAAGATCATTGTCTTGAGTCTTTTCTGACAAATTTTCAGTCGGATTCGTCAAAAGGGCACCGTGCAGTACGTGAAAATTAAAATAAAAACAAATTTTTGATTCCACTTGGCGGCACTGTGTGTATAACAAAATAATAACATTAAGATGTCTTCAGGTCGGGACGTTTTATTTACAGGTGAAGGTTTGGATTTTTAGGAGCATGTGCAGGGGAGTTATTAAGCATTCATTTATTTGTATTAGGTTCATTTTGTCTTCTTATTATTGATATTTGACTGATTCATTAAAAGCAGACAATTATGTTTTAGGTTAATTTTTTACCTGACATGTTTCGGCGAGTCTTTCGCCTTCTTCAGAGTGTCGCATGATGGTGTCTTGAGCTGATGTTCCATGAGGGTGTGACTTACCTGTCAAAAAAATGAAAAAAATCAGAGCAGTAAAAGAACAAGCACAACATGAACATTACAAATCAGCAATCACTGACCACTGCAAAAGGGAAAACCACATCATGGACCGGGAGAAGGGCAGGGTCATCCGCACAGAAGAGAACAAACAACAGCGCTGGATCAGAGAGGCCATTGAGATCTGCAAGCGAGGCATAAAAACCATGAACAGAGACAAGGGAGCCTTCATCCTCTCTACCACCTGGACCAGCATCTTGGCGGAGTGAACGGACAGCGGGGGGCGTGACTTGCCTTCATTCTTGTGACAGGTAAGTCACGCCCTCATGGAACATCAGCTGATAAAGACGGGTCACAAGACAGCATCATGTGACACTCTGAAGAAGGCGAAAGACTTTCGTATTGTGACATGCTCAAGGCCTAAACACTCATCCGAGCAAATATAAGGTAGATTTTGTTCACCTGCCCGGAGAAAAACATCAACGAAAATAATTTGTATTTGTTTTAACCAGTTGGTGGCGCTACCACTGCGATCAAAAATAAGTTGGCAGCCGTCTTCAGGGCCTGAATATCCTCAAATGTGAAAAATTTCGAGAAGATGGATCATCTGAATCATTTTGCAGGAACTTTTGTTGCCACGGAGAATAATCAGACTCTGCGGCACCGTAATAGCCACGCCCTTCGAAGGAAAGTCACAAAAATAGGGATAGAGTAAGATCAATGTCTTGAGTCTTTTGTAGCCAATTTTCAATCAGATTCGTTAAAAGGGCACCGTGCAGTACGTCAAAATGTAAAAAATGATATTGATTGGCGCAAGGTGTATAACTGAATATAAACATATAGATGTCTTCAGGTACAGACTTTTTATGTACATGTGAAGTTTTGGATTTTTAGCAGCATGTGCAGGAGAGTTATTAAGCATTTTGTCCATTGCGGCGAAGGAAATCTTAAGTGAAAACTTTGAAGCCCCGCCCCCGTCATATAGTATTTCGGAAACAAAAAATTTTAGCCCCAGTGTTTGTCCCAGGTCTTCAGATGCTACAGACAGAATTTTAAGGCAATCAGATGAAGCCTTTAGGATCAGGGTGCAAAAGAATGACCCCTGTAAACATGCAAAAAAGGGCAAAAGTCGGACTTTCAAAAATTCATAACTCACTTCCTGTTCATATTAGACGTTAAAATATCAAATTTTTCGCCATGCCCGATGAGACTGCCAAGTTTGGTGAGTTTTTGTGCATGTTTCGGGGTCAAAAATGCGATCGAACAATCGGAAAAATAATAATAATAATAATTTCTACAAAAACAATAGGGACTTCGCAGCGGTCGCTGCTCAGGCCCTCATAATAATAATAATAATATTAATAATAATAAAAGTAATAATATTTTCTACAAAAACAATAGGGACCTCGCAGCCGTCGCAGCTCGGGCCCTAATAACAATTTCTAGAAAAACAATAGGGACCTCGCAGCGGTCACTGCTCGGGCCCTAATAATAATAATAATAAAAATAATAATAATTTCCACAAAAACAATGGGGACCTCGTAGCGGTCGCTGCTCAGGCCCTAATAATAATTTCTACAAAAACAATAGGGACCTCGCCGCCGTCGCTGCTCGGGCCCCAATGATAATTTCTACACAAAGTCCATTGTGGTGACCCGCCCCCTTTTAAGTAAATTCAAAATGGCCGACTTCCTGTAAAACCTAGCTCATTGCTCCAAGAGACTTTTTTGTAGGTCTTGGTCTTATACATACAGTGAACCCTCGCTACTTCGCGGTTCACCTTTCGCGGGTTCAGTGCTTCGCGGGTCTAAAAAATATTCGGGGGCATTGTAGTTTCGCCGAGCGGCACGACGGGGCGCTGGAGCGGTTAGACGGCCGGCGTGCGCCGAAGAAGAGCGTGGGCGAAGAGGAGAGTGGACGAAGAAGAGCACGTTCTCCCGGACACGATCGGTGGCGACGTTTCGCGCGGTTCGGACCGTACCAGAGCTCCGGCCGGCGTGCGTGGCAGTTAAGCCGTAGAGGAGCACCTTCCCCGGGCACGGGCGGTGCCAAGCGGCCCCTAAGTTTAACCGAATGGAAGCTCCGGAGGAGGAGGGCATGCTCGCGTCACAGTAAGCCGAAGAGGAGCACCTTCCCCGGGCACGGGCGGTTCCAAGCGGCCCCTAAGGTTAACCGAATGGAAGCTCCGGAGGAGGAGGGCATGCTCGCGTCACAGTAAGCCGAAGAGGAGCACCTTCCCCGGGCACGGGCGGTTCCAAGCGGCCCCTAAGTTTAACTGAATGGAAGCTCCGGAGGAGGAGGGCATGCTCGCGTCACAGTAAGCCGAAGAGGAGCACCTTCCCCGGGCACGGGCGGTGCCAAGCGGCCCCTAAGTTTAACCGAATGGAAGTTCCGGGGGAGGAGGGCGGGCGTGTGTCACAGTTAAGCCGAATTGGAGCACCTCTTCCGCCCGGGCACGAGCGGAGCGCGAGGCTGTCAGTTATGAATGAATAAATGAATAAATAAATAAAGAATGCCACCTTTCATTTCACAGGGCACACCGGACGGCGTACCAGCAGGTAAAAGTCGGAGTAATTAAATAAATACGAAAAGAATGGCTGGGGAATAAAAAAATAATACGTTTTAATAATAATTTGGTTTTTTTGTTGTAAAATGAATTTCACTCTCTCTCTCCCCGTATATATATATATATATATATATATATATATATATATATATATATTTATTATATATATTGTATATTTTTTTTAAGCATTTTTGAAGGTGCGCCGCTACTTCGCGGATTTTCAGTTTTCGCGGGTGGTCTCGGTCCCCATTAACCGCGATAACCGAGGGTTCACTGTACTCCATAAAATTTACAAAAAGCGAGGTGAAACACTCAACCAGAGCTGCTTTTTTTTAACATTTCTCGAGGGCCATGGCGAGCCATTTCAAAAAAGCTGCACAACTAACTTATAAAATATTGATAAATTTGCTCGGCCTGATGTGTGTGTAAAGTTTTACGAGTTGTCGTTCATATTTAGAACCTCATAATCAGCTTTGTTTTATTGCCGAACAGTGCAATGCCACTCCCACAACTTTTCACGAAAAATCACGAATTTCGTATTGTGACATCCTCATGGCCGAAACAGTCATCCGAGCATATATGAGGGCGACCTTGTTGAGTTGCACGGAGAAAAACATCCAAGAAAATAACTTGTATTAGCTTTTACCAGTTGGTGGCGCTACTACTACGATGTAAAATAAGTTGGTAGATGTCTTCAGGGCTGAAGTATCCTCAAATGTGTACAACTTCGAGAAGATAGGATCATCTGAGTCATGTTGCCGGAGCTTTTGTTGCCACAAAGTACAATCGGACTTTTCAGCACCTTAATAGCCACGCCTTTTGCCAAAACGTCACAAAATTCGGCAGAGAGTAAGATCATTGTCTTGAGTCTTTTCTGACAAATTTTCAGTCGGATTCGTCAAAAGGGCACCGTGCAGTACGTGAAAATTAAAATAAAAACAAATTTTTGATTCCACTTGGCGGCACTGTGTGTATAACAAAATAATAACATTAAGATGTCTTCAGGTCGGGACGTTTTATTTACAGGTGAAGGTTTGGATTTTTAGGAGCATGTGCAGGGGCGTTATTAAGCATTCATTTATTTGTATTAGGTTCATTTTGTCTTCTTATTATTGATATTTGACTGATTCATTAAAAGCAGACAATTATGTTTTAGGTTAATTTTTTACCTGACATGTTTCGGCGAGTCTTTCGCCTTCTTCAGAGTGTCGCATGATGGTGTCTTGAGACCCGTCTTTATCAGCTGATGTTCCATGAGGGTGTGACTTACCTGTCAAAAAAATGAAAAATCAGAGCAGTAAAAGAACAAGCACAACATGAACATTACAAATCAGCAATCACTGACCACTGCAAAAGGGAAAACCACATCATGGACCGGGAGAAGGGCAGGGTCATCCGCACAGAAGAGAACAAACAACAGCGCTGGATCAGAGAGGCCATTGAGATCTGCAAGCGAGGCATAAAAACCATGAACAGAGACAAGGGAGCCTTCATCCTCTCTACCACCTGGACCAGCATCTTGGCGGAGTGAACGGACAGCGGGGGGCGTGACTTGCCTTCATTCTTGTGACAGGTAAGTCACGCCCTCATGGAACATCAGCTGATAAAGACGGGTCACAAGACAGCATCATGTGACACTCTGAAGAAGGCGAAAGACTTTCGTATTGTGACATGCTCAAGGCCTAAACACTCATCCGAGCAAATATAAGGTAGATTTTGTTCACCTGCCCGGAGAAAAACATCAACGAAAATAATTTGTATTTGTTTTAACCAGTTGGTGGCGCTACCACTGCGATCAAAAATAAGTTCGCAGCCGTCTTCAGGGCCTGAATATCCTCAAATGTGAAAAATTTCGAGAAGATGGATCATCTGAATCATTTTGCAGGAACTTTTGTTGCCACGGAGAATAATCAGACTCTGCGGCACCGTAATAGCCACGCCCTTCGAAGGAAAGTCACAAAAATAGGGATAGAGTAAGATCAATGTCTTGAGTCTTTTCTAGCCAATTTTCAATCAGATTCGTTAAAAGGGCACCGTGCAGTACGTCAAAATGTAAAGATTTATATTGATTGGCGCAAGGTGTATAACTGAATATAAACATATAGATGTCTTCAGGTACAGACTTTTTATGTACATGTGAAGTTTTGGATTTTTAGCAGCATGTGCAGGAGAGTTATTAAGCATTTTGTCCATTGCGGCGAAGGAAATCTTAAGTGAAAACTTTGAAGCCCCGCCCCCGTCATATAGTATTTCGGAAACAAAAAATTTTAGCCCCAGTGTTTGTCCCAGGTCTTCAGATGCTACAGACAGAATTTTAAGGCAATCAGATGAAGCCTTTAGGATCAGGGTGCAAAAGAATGACCCCTGTAAACATGCAAAAAAGGGCAAAAGTCGGACTTTCAAAAATTCATAACTCACTTCCTGTTCATATTAGACGTTAAAATATCAAATTTTTCGCCATTCCCGATGAGACTGCCAAGTTTTGTGAGTTTTTGTGCATGTTTCGGGGGTCAAAAATGCGATCGAACAATCGGAAAAATAATAATAATAATAATTTCTACAAAAACAATAGGGACTTCGCCGCGGTCGCTGCTCAGGCCCTAATAATAATAATAATAATATTAATAATAATAAAAGTAATAATATTTTCTACAAAAACAATAGGGACCTCGCAGCCGTCGCAGCTCGGGCCCTAATAACAATTTCTAGAAAAACAATAGGGACCTCGCAGCGGTCACTGCTCGGGCCCTAATAATAATAATAATAAAAATAATAATAATTTCCACAAAAACAATGGGGACCTCGTAGCGGTCGCTGCTCAGGCCCTAATAATAATTTCTACAAAAACAATAGGGACCTCGCCGCCGTCACTGCTCGGGCCCCAATAATAATTTCTACACAAAGTCCATTGTGGTGACCCGCCCCCTTTTAAGTAAATTCAAAATGGCCGACTTCCTGTAAAACCTAGCTCATTGCTCCAAGAGACTTTTTTGTAGGTCTTGGTCTTATACATACAGTGAACCCTCGCTACTTCGCGGTTCACCTTTCGCGGGTTCAGTGCTTCGCGGGTCTAAAAAATATTCGGGGGCATTGTAGTTTCGCCGAGCGGCACGACGGGGCGCTGGAGCGGTTAGACGGCCGGCGTGCGCCGAAGAAGAGCGTGGGCGAAGAGGAGAGTGGACGAAGAAGAGCACGTTCTCCCGGACACGATCGGTGGCGACGTTTCGCGCGGTTCGGACCGTACCAGAGCTCCGGCCGGCGTGCGTGGCAGTTAAGCCGTAGAGGAGCACCTTCCCCGGGCACGGGCGGTGCCAAGCAGCCCCTAAGTTTAACCGAATGGAAGCTCCGGAGGAGGAGGGCATGCTCGCGTCACAGTAAGCCGAAGAGGAGCACCTTCCCCGGGCACGGGCGGTTCCAAGGGGCCCCTAAGTTTAACCGAATGGAAGCTCCGGAGGAGGAGGGCATGCTCGCGTCACAGTAAGCCGAAGAGGAGCACCTTCCCCGGGCACGGGCGGTTCCAAGCGGCCCCTAAGTTTAACTGAATGGAAGCTCCGGAGGAGCAGGGCATGCTCGCGTCACAGTAAGCCGAAGAGGAGCACCTTCCCCGGGCACGGGCGGTGCCAAGCGGACCCTAAGTTTAACCGAATGGAAGTTCCGGGGGAGGAGGGCGGGCGTGTGTCACAGTTAAGCCGAATTGGAGCACCTCTTCCGCCCGGGCACGAGCGGAGCGCGAGGCTGTCAGTTATGAATGAATAAATGAATAAATAAATAAAGAATGCCACCTTTCATTTCACAGGGCACACCGGACGGCGTACCAGCAGGTAAAAGTCGGAGTAATTAAATAAATACAAAAAGAATGGCTGGGGAATAAAAAAATAATACGTTTTAATAATAATTTGGTTTTTTTGTTATAAAATGAATTTCACTCTCTCTCTCCCCGTATATATATATATATATATATATATATATATATATATATATATATTTATTATATATATTGTATATTTTTTTTAAGCATTTTTGAAGGTGCGCCGCTACTTCGCGGATTTTCAGTTTTCGCGGGTGGTCTCGGTCCCCATTAACCGCGATAACCGAGGGTTCACTGTACTCCATAAAATTTACAAAAAGCGAGGTGAAACACTCAATCAGGGCTGCTTTTTTGAACATTTCTCGAGGGCCATGGCGAGCCATTTCAAAAAAGCTGCACAACTAACGTATAAAATATTGATAAATTTGCTCGGCCTGATGTGTGTGTAAAGTTTTACGAGATGTCGTTCATATTTAGAACCTCATAATCAGCTTTGTTTTATTGCCGAACAGTGCAATGCCACTCCCACAACTTTTCACGAAAAATCACGAATTTCGTATTGTGACATCCTCATGGCCGAAACAGTCATCCGAGCATATATGAGGGCGACCTTGTTGAGTTGCACGGAGAAAAACATCCAAGAAAATAACTTGTATTAGCTTTTACCAGTTGGTGGCGCTACTACTACGATGAAAAATAAGTCGGTAGATGTCTTCAGGGCTGAAGTATCCTCAAATGTGTACAACTTCGAGAAGATAGGATCATCTGAGTCATGTTGCCGGAGCTTTTGTTGCCACAGAGTACAATCGGACTTTTCAGCACCGTAATAGCCACGCCTTTTGCCAAAACTTCACAAAATTCGGCAGAGAGTAAGATCATTGTCTTGAGTCTTTTCTGACTAATTTTCAGTCGGATTCGTCAAAAGGGCACCGTGCAGTACGTGAAAATTAAAATAAAAACAAATTTTTGATTCCACTTGGCGGCGCTGTGTGTATAACAAAATAATAACATTAAGATGTCTTCAGGTCGGGACGTTTTATTTACAGGTGAAGGTTTGGATTTTTAGGAGCATGTGCAGGGGAGTTATTAAGCATTCATTTATTTGTATTAGGTTCATTTTGTCTTCTTATTATTGATATTTGACTGATTCATTAAAAGCAGACAATTATGTTTTAGGTTAATTTTTTACCTGACATGTTTCGGCGAGTCTTTTGCCTTCTTCAGAGTGTCGCATGATGGTGTCTTGAGACCCGTCTTTATCAGCTGATGTTCCATGAGGGTGTGACTTACCTGTCAAAAAAATGAAAAAATCAGAGCAGTAAAAGAACAAGCACAACATGAACATTACAAATCAGCAATCACTGACCACTGCAAAAGGGAAAACCACATCATGGACCGGGAGAAGGGCAGGGTCATCCGCACCGAAGAGAACAAACAACAGCGCTGGATCAGAGAGGCCATTGAGATCTGCAAGCGAGGCATAAAAACCATGAACAGAGACAAGGGAGCCTTCATCCTCTCTACCACCTGGAGCAGCATTTTGGCGGAGTGAACGGACAGCGGGGGGCGTGACTTGCCTTCATTCTTGTGACAGGTAAGTCACGCCCTCATGGAACATCAGCTGATAAAGACGGGCCACAAGACACCATCATGTGACACTCTGAAGAAGGCGAAAGACTTTCGTATTGTGACATCCTCAAGGCCTAAACACTCATCCGAGCAAATGTAAGGTAGATTTTGTTAACCTGCCCGGAGAAAAAAATCAACGAAAATAATTTGTATTTGTTTTAACCAGTTGGTGGCGCTACCACTGCGATCAAAAATAAGTTGGCAGCCGTCTTCAGGGCCTGAATATCCTCAAATGTGAAAAATTTCGAGAAGATGGATCATCTGAATCATTTTGCAGGAACTTTTGTTGCCACGGAGAATAATCAGACTCTGCGGCACCGTAATAGCCACGCCCTTCGAAGGAAAGTCACAAAAATAGGGATAGAGTAAGATCAATGTCTTGAGTCTTTTCTAGCCAATTTTCAATCAGATTCGTTAAAAGGGCACCGTGCAGTACGTCAAAATGTAAAAAATGATATTGATTGGCGCAAGGTGTATAACTGAATATAAACATATAGATGTCTTCAGGTACAGACTCTTTATGTACATGTGAAGTTTTGGATTTTTAGCAGCATGTGCAGGAGAGTTATTAAGCATTTTGTCCATTGCGGCGAAGGAAATCTTAAGTGAAAACTTTGATGCCCCGCCCCCGTCATATAGTATTTCGGAAACAAAAAATTTTAGCCCCAGTGTTTGTCCCAGGTCTTCAGATGCTACAGACAGAATTTTAAGGCAATCAGATGAAGCCTTTAGGATCAGGGTGCAAAAGAATGACCCCTGTAAACATGCAAAAAAGGGCAAAAGTCGGACTTTCAAAAATTCATAACTCACTTCTTGTTCATATTAGACGTTAAAATATCAAATTTTTCGCCATGCCCGATGAGACTGCCAAGTTTGGTGAGTTTTTGTGCATGTTTCGGGGGTCAAAAATGCGATCGAACAATCGGAAAAATAATAATAATAATAATTTCTACAAAAACAATAGGGACTTCACAGCGGTCGCTGCTCAGGCCCTAATAATAATAATAATAATAATAATAATAAAAGTAATAATATTTTCTTCAAAAACAATAGGGACCTCGCCGCGGTCGCTGCTCGTGCCCCAATAATAATTTCTACACAAAGTCCATTGTGGTGACCCGCCCCCTTTTAAGTAAATTCAAAATGGCCGACTTCCTGTAAAACCTAGCTCATTGCTCCAAGAGACTTTTTTGTAGGTCTTGGTCTTATACATACAGTGAACCCTCGCTACTTCGCGGTTCACCTTTCGCGGGTTCAGTGCTTCGCGGGTCTAAAAAATATTCGGGGGCATTGTAGTTTCGCAGAGCGGCACGACGGGGCGCTGGAGCGGTTAGACGGCCGGCGTGCGCCGAAGAAGAGCGTGGGCGAAGAGGAGAGTGGACGAAGAAGAGCACGTTCCCCCGGACACGATCGGTGGCGACGTTTCGCGCGGTTCGGACCGTACCAGAGCTCCGGCCAGCGTGCGTGGCAGTTAAGCCGTAGAGGAGCACCTTCCCCGGGCACGGGCGGTGCCAAGCGGCCCCTAAGTTTAACCGAATGGAAGCTCCGGAGGAGGAGGGCATGCTCGCGTCACAGTAAGCCGAAGAGGAGCACCTTCCCCGGGCACGGGCGGTTCCAAGCGGCCCCTAAGTTTAACCGAATGGAAGCTCCGGAGGAGGAGGGCATGCTCGCGTCACAGTAAGCCGAAGAGGAGCACCTTCCCCGGGCACGGGCGGTTCCAAGCGGCCCCTAAGTTTAACCGAATGGAAGCTCCGGAGGAGGAGGGCATGCTCGCGTCACAGTAAGCCGAAGAGGAGCACCTTCCCCGGGCACGGGCGGTGCCAAGCGGCCCCTAAGTTTAACCGAATGGAAGCTCCGGGGGAGGAGGACGGGCGTGTGTCACAGTTAAGCCAAATTGGAGCACCTCTTCTGCCCGGGCACGAGCGGAGCGCGAGGCTGTCAGTTATGAATGAATAAATG
The DNA here is from genome assembly GCF_059441095.1 of Idiotropiscis lumnitzeri. NCBI lineage: Eukaryota > Metazoa > Chordata > Actinopteri > Syngnathiformes > Syngnathidae > Idiotropiscis > Idiotropiscis lumnitzeri. The sequence goes on along the minus strand of NW_028283634.1, from coordinate 391,510 downwards.
AATAAATAAATAAAGAATGCTACCTTTCATTTCACAGGGCACACCGGACGGCGTACCAGCAGGTAAAAGTCGGAGTAATTAAATAAATACAAAAAGAATGGCTGGGGAATAAAAAAATAATACGTTTTAATAATAATTTGGTTTTTTTGTTATAACATGAATTTCACTCTCTCTCTCCCCGTATATATATATATATATATATATATATATATATATATATTTATATATTTATTATATATATTGTATATTTTTTTTAAGCATTTTTGAAGGTGCGCCGCTACTTCGCGGATTTTCAGTTTTCGCGGGTGGTCTCGGTCCCCATTAACCGCGATAACCAAGGGTTCACTGTACTCCATAAAATTTACAAAAAGCGAGGTGAAACACTCAACCAGAGCTGCTTTTTTTTAACATTTCTCGAGGGCCATGGCGAGCCATTTCAAAAAAGCTGCACAACTAACTTATAAAATATTGATAAATTTGCTCGGCCTGATGTGTGTGTAAAGTTTTACGAGTTGTCGTTCATATTTAGAACCTCATAATCAGCTTTGTTTTATTGCCGAACAGTGCAATGCCACTCCCACAACTTTTCACGAAAAATCACGAATTTCGTATTGTGACATCCTCATGGCCGAAACAGTAATCCGAGCATATATGAGGGCGACCTTGTTGAGTTGCACGGAGAAAAACATCCAAGAAAATAACTTGTATTAGCTTTTACCAGTTGGTGGCGCTACTACTACGATGTAAAATAAGTTGGTAGATGTCTTCAGGGCTGAAGTATCCTCAAATGTGTACAACTTCGAGAAGATAGGATCATCTGAGTCATGTTGCCGGAGCTTTTGTTGCCACAGAGTACAATTGGACTTTTCAGCACCTTAATAGCCACGCCTTTTGCCAAAACGTCACAAAATTCGGCAGAGAGTAAGATCATTGTCTTGAGTCTTTTCTGACTAATTTTCAGTCGGATTCGTCAAAAGGGCACCGTGCAGTACGTGAAAATTAAAATAAAAACAAATTTTTGATTCCACTTGGCGGCACTGTGTGTATAACAAAATAATAACATTAAGATGTCTTCAGGTCGGGACGTTTTATTTACAGGTGAAGGTTTGGATTTTTAGGAGCATGTGCAGGGGAGTTATTAAGCATTCATTTATTTGTATTAGGTTCATTTTGTCTTCTTATTATTGATATTTGACTGATTCATTAAAAGCAGACAATTATGTTTTAGGTTAATTTTTTACCTGACATGTTTCGGCGAGTCTTTCGCCTTCTTCAGAGTGTCGCATGATGGTGTCTTGAGCTGATGTTCCATGAGGGTGTGACTTACCTGTCAAAAAAATGAAAAAATCAGAGCAGTAAAAGAACAAGCACAACATGAACATTACAAATCAGCAATCACTGACCACTGCAAAAGGGAAAACCACATCATGGACCGGGAGAAGGGCAGGGTCATCCGCACAGAAGAGAACAAACAACAGCGCTGGATCAGAGAGGCCATTGAGATCTGCAAGCGAGGCATAAAAACCATGAACAGAGACAAGGGAGCCTTCATCCTCTCTACCACCTGGACCAGCATCTTGGCGGAGTGAACGGACAGCGGGGGGCGTGACTTGCCTTCATTCTTGTGACAGGTAAGTCACGCCCTCATGGAACATCAGCTGATAAAGACGGGTCACAAGACACCATCATGTGACACTCTGAAGAAGGCGAAAGACTTTCGTATTGTGACATGCTCAAGGCCTAAACACTCATCCGAGCAAATATAAGGTAGATTTTGTTAACCTGCCCGGAGAAAAACATCAACGAAAATAATTTGTATTTGTTTTAACCAGTTGGTGGCGCTACCACTGCGATCAAAAATAAGTTGGCAGCCGTCTTCAGGGCCTGAATATCCTCAAATGTGAAAGATTTCCAGAAGATGGATCATCTGAATCATTTTGCAGGAACTTTTGTTGCCACGGAGAATAATCAGACTCTGCGGCACCGTAATAGCCACGCCCTTTGAAGGAAAGTCATAAAAATAGGGATAGAGTAAGATCAATGTCTTGAGTCTTTTCTAGCCAATTTTCAATCGGATTCGTTAAAAGGGCACCGTGCAGTACGTCAAAATGTAAAAATTTATATTGATTGGCGCAAGGTGTATAACTGAATATAAACATATAGATGTCTTCAGGTACCGACTCTTTATGTACATGTGAAGTTTTGGATTTTTAGCAGCACGTGCAGGAGAGTTATTAAGCATTTTGTCCATTGCGGCGAAGGAAATCTTAAGTGAAAACTTTGAAGCCCCGCCCCCGTCATATAGTATTTCGGAAACAAAAAATTTTAGCCCCAGTGTTTGTCCCAGGTCTTAAGATGCTCCAGACAGAACTTTAAGGCAATCAGATGAAGCCTTTAGGATCAGGGTGCAAAAGAATGACCCCTGTAAACATGCAAAAAAGGGCAAAAGTCGGACTTTCAAAAATTCATAACTCACTTCCTGTTCATATTAGACGTTAAAAAATATAAAATTTTTCGCCATGCCCGATGAGACTGCCAAGTTTGGTGAGTTTTTGTGCATGTTTCGGGGGTCAAAAATGCGATCGAACAATCGGAAAAATAATAATAATAATAATTTCTACAAAAACAATAGGGACTTCGCAGCGGTCGCTGCTCAGGCCCTAATAATAATAATAATAATAATAATAAAAGTAATAATAATTTCTACAAAAACAATAGGGACCTCGACGCGGTCGCTGCTCGGGCCCCAATAATAATTTCTACACAAAGTCCATTGTGGAGACCCGCCCCCTTTTAAGTAAATTCAAAATGGCCGACTTCCTGTAAAACCTAGCTCATTGCTCCAAGAGACTTTTTTGTAGGTCTTGGTCTTATACATACAGTGAACCCTAGCTACTTCGAGGTTCACCTTTCGCGGGTTCAGTGCTTCGCGGGTCTAAAAAATATTCGGGGGCATTGTAGTTTCGCCGAGCGGCACGACGGGGCGCTGGAGCGGTTAGACGGCCGGCGGGCGCCGAAGAAGAGCGTGGGCAAAGAGGAGAGTGGACGAAGAAGAGCACGTTCACCCGGACACGATCGGTGGCGACGTTTCGCGCGGTTCGGACCGTACCAGAGCACCGGCCGGCGTGCGTGGCAGTTAAGCCGTAGAGGAGCACCTTCCCCGGGCACGGGCGGTTCCAAGCGGCCCCTGAGTTTAACCGAATGGAAGCTCCGGAGGAGGAGGGCATGCTCGCGTCACAGTAAGCCGAAGAGGAGCACCTTCCCCGGGCACGGGCGGTTCCAAGCGGCCCCTAAGTTTAACCGAATGGAAGCTCCGGAGGAGGAGGGCATGCTCGCGTCACAGTAAGCCGAAGAGGAGCACCTTCCCCGGGCACGGGCGGTGCCAAGCGGCCCCTAAGTTTAACCGAATGGAAGCTCCGGGGGAGGAGGGCGGGCGTGTGTCACAGTTAAGCCGAATTGGAGCACCTCTTCTGCCCGGGCACGAGCGGAGCGCGAGGCTGTCAGTTATGAATGAATAAATGAATAAATAAATAAAGAATGCCACCTTTCATTTCACAGGGCACACCGGACGGCGTACCAGCAGGTAAAAGTCGGAGTAATTAAATAAATACAAAAAGAATGGTTGGGGAATAAAAAAATAATACGTTTTAATAATAATTTGTTTTTTTTGTTATAACATGAATTTCACTCTCTCTCTCTCTCTCTCTCCCCCCGTATATATATATATATATATATATATATATATATATATATATATATATATATATATATATATATATATATATTTATTATATATATTGTATATTTTTTTTAAGCATTTTTGAAGGTGCGCCGCTACTTCGCGGATTTTCAGTTTTCGCGGGTGGTCTCGGTCCCCATTAACCGCGATAACCGAGGGTTCACTGTACTCCATAAAATTTACAAAAAGCGAGGTGAAACACTCAACCAGGGCTGCTTTTTTGAACATTTCTCGAGGGCCATGGTGAGCCATTTCAAAAAAGCTGCACAACTCACGTATAAAATATTGATAAATTTGCTCGGCCTGATGTGTGTGTAAAGTTTCACGAGTTGTTGTTCATATTTAGAACCTCATAATCAGCGTTGTTTTATTGCCGAACAGTGCAATGCCACTCCCACAACTTTTCATGAAAAAGGACAAATTTCGTATTATGACATCCTCATGGCCCGAAACAGTCATCCGAGCATATATGAGGGCGACCTTGTTGAGTTGCACGGAGAAAAACATCCAAGAAAATAACTTGTATTAGCTTTTACCAGTTGGTGGCGCTACTACTACGATGGAAAATAAGTTGGTAGATGTCTTCAGGGCTGAAGTATCCTCAAATGTGTACAACTTCGAGAAGATAGGATCATCTGAGTCATGTTGCCGGAGCTTTTGTTGCCACAGAGTACAATCGGACTTTTCAGCACCTTAATAGCCACGCCTTTTGCCAAAACGTCACAAAATTCGGCAGAGAGTAAGATCATTGTCTTGAGTCTTTTCTGACTCATTTTCAGTCGGATTCGTCAAAAGGGCACCGTGCAGTACGTGAAAATTAAAATAAAAACAAATTTTTGATTCCACTTGGCGGCACTGTGTGTATAACAAAATAATAACATTAAGATGTCTTCAGGTCGGGACGTTTTATTTACAGGTGAAGGTTTGGATTTTTAGGAGCATGTGCAGGGGAGTTATTAAGCATTCATTTATTTGTATTAGGTTCATTTTGTCTTCTTATTATTGATATTTGACTGATTCATTAAAAGCAGACAATTATGTTTTAGGTTAATTTTTTACCTGACATGTTTCGGCGAGTCTTTCGCCTTCTTCAGAGTGTCGCATGATGGTGTCTTGAGCTGATGTTCCATGAGGGTGTGACTTACCTGTCAAAAAAATGAAAAAATCAGAGCAGTAAAAGAACAAGCACAACATGAACATTACAAATCAGCAATCACTGACCACTGCAAAAGGGAAAACCACATCATGGACCGGGAGAAGGGCAGGGTCATCCGCACAGAAGAGAACAAACAACAGCGCTGGATCAGAGAGGCCATTGAGATCTGCAAGCGAGGCATAAAAACCATGAACAGAGACAAGGGAGCCTTCATCCTCTCTACCACCTGGACCAGCATCTTGGCGGAGTGAACGGACAGCGGGGGGCGTGACTTGCCTTCATTCTTGTGACAGGTAAGTCACGCCCTCATGGAACATCAGCTGATAAAGACGGGTCACAAGACACCATCATGTGACACTCTGAAGAAGGCGAAAGACTTTCGTATTGTGACATGCTCAAGGCCTAAACACTCATCCGAGCAAATATAAGGTAGATTTTGTTAACCTGCCCGGAGAAAAACATCAACGAAAATAATTTGTATTTGTTTTAACCAGTTGGTGGCGCTACCACTGCGATCAAAAATAAGTTGGCAGCCGTCTTCAGGGCCTGAATATCCTCAAATGTGAAAGATTTCCAGAAGATGGATCATCTGAATCATTTTGCAGGAACTTTTGTTGCCACGGAGAATAATCAGACTCTGCGGCACCGTAATAGCCACGCCCTTTGAAGGAAAGTCATAAAAATAGGGATAGAGTAAGATCAATGTCTTGAGTCTTTTCTAGCCAATTTTCAATCGGATTCGTTAAAAGGGCACCGTGCAGTACGTCAAAATGTAAAAATTTATATTGATTGGCGCAAGGTGTATAACTGAATATAAACATATAGATGTCTTCAGGTACCGACTCTTTATGTACATGTGAAGTTTTGGATTTTTAGCAGCACGTGCAGGAGAGTTATTAAGCATTTTGTCCATTGCGGCGAAGGAAATCTTAAGTGAAAACTTTGAAGCCCCGCCCCCGTCATATAGTATTTCGGAAACAAAAAATTTTAGCCCCAGTGTTTGTCCCAGGTCTTAAGATGCTCCAGACAGAACTTTAAGGCAATCAGATGAAGCCTTTAGGATCAGGGTGCAAAAGAATGACCCCTGTAAACATGCAAAAAAGGGCAAAAGTCGGACTTTCAAAAATTCATAACTCACTTCCTGTTCATATTAGACGTTAAAAAATATAAAATTTTTCGCCATGCCCGATGAGACTGCCAAGTTTGGTGAGTTTTTGTGCATGTTTCGGGGGTCAAAAATGCGATCGAACAATCGGAAAAATAATAATAATAATAATTTCTACAAAAACAATAGGGACTTCGCAGCGGTCGCTGCTCAGGCCCTAATAATAATAATAATAATAATAATAAAAGTAATAATAATTTCTACAAAAACAATAGGGACCTCGACGCGGTCGCTGCTCGGGCCCCAATAATAATTTCTACACAAAGTCCATTGTGGAGACCCGCCCCCTTTTAAGTAAATTCAAAATGGCCGACTTCCTGTAAAACCTAGCTCATTGCTCCAAGAGACTTTTTTGTAGGTCTTGGTCTTATACATACAGTGAACCCTAGCTACTTCGAGGTTCACCTTTCGCGGGTTCAGTGCTTCGCGGGTCTAAAAAATATTCGGGGGCATTGTAGTTTCGCCGAGCGGCACGACGGGGCGCTGGAGCGGTTAGACGGCCGGCGGGCGCCGAAGAAGAGCGTGGGCAAAGAGGAGAGTGGACGAAGAAGAGCACGTTCACCCGGACACGATCGGTGGCGACGTTTCGCGCGGTTCGGACCGTACCAGAGCACCGGCCGGCGTGCGTGGCAGTTAAGCCGTAGAGGAGCACCTTCCCCGGGCACGGGCGGTTCCAAGCGGCCCCTGAGTTTAACCGAATGGAAGCTCCGGAGGAGGAGGGCATGCTCGCGTCACAGTAAGCCGAAGAGGAGCACCTTCCCCGGGCACGGGCGGTTCCAAGCGGCCCCTAAGTTTAACCGAATGGAAGCTCCGGAGGAGGAGGGCATGCTCGCGTCACAGTAAGCCGAAGAGGAGCACCTTCCCCGGGCACGGGCGGTGCCAAGCGGCCCCTAAGTTTAACCGAATGGAAGCTCCGGGGGAGGAGGGCGGGCGTGTGTCACAGTTAAGCCGAATTGGAGCACCTCTTCTGCCCGGGCACGAGCGGAGCGCGAGGCTGTCAGTTATGAATGAATAAATGAATAAATAAATAAAGAATGCCACCTTTCATTTCACAGGGCACACCGGACGGCGTACCAGCAGGTAAAAGTCGGAGTAATTAAATAAATACAAAAAGAATGGTTGGGGAATAAAAAAATAATACGTTTTAATAATAATTTGTTTTTTTTGTTATAACATGAATTTCACTCTCTCTCTCTCTCTCTCCCCCCGTATATATATATATATATATATATATATATATATATATATATATATATATATATATATATATATATATATTTATTATATATATTGTATATTTTTTTTAAGCATTTTTGAAGGTGCGCCGCTACTTCGCGGATTTTCAGTTTTCGCGGGTGGTCTCGGTCCCCATTAACCGCGATAACCGAGGGTTCACTGTACTCCATAAAATTTACAAAAAGCGAGGTGAAACACTCAACCAGGGCTGCTTTTTTGAACATTTCTCGAGGGCCATGGTGAGCCATTTCAAAAAAGCTGCACAACTCACGTATAAAATATTGATAAATTTGCTCGGCCTGATGTGTGTGTAAAGTTTCACGAGTTGTTGTTCATATTTAGAACCTCATAATCAGCGTTGTTTTATTGCCGAACAGTGCAATGCCACTCCCACAACTTTTCATGAAAAAGGACAAATTTCGTATTATGACATCCTCATGGCCCGAAACAGTCATCCGAGCATATATGAGGGCGACCTTGTTGAGTTGCACGGAGAAAAACATCCAAGAAAATAACTTGTATTAGCTATTAGCAGTTGGTGGCGCTACTACTACGATGAAAAATAAGTTGGTAGATGTCTTCAGGGCTTAAGTATCCTCAAATGTGTGCAACTTCGAGAAGATAGGATCATCTGAGTCATGTTGCTGGAGCTTTTGTTGCCACAGAGTACAATCGGACTTTTCAGCACCGTAATAGCCACGCCTTTTGCCAAAACGTCACAAAATTCGGCAGAGAGTAAGATCATTGTCTAGACTCTTTTCTGACTAATTTTCAGTCGGATTCGTCAAAAGGGCACCGTGCAGTACGTGAAAATTAAAATAAAAAAAATTTTTTGATTCCACTTGGCGGCACTGTGTGTATAACAAAATAATAACATTAAGATGTCTTCAGGTCGGGACGTTTTATTTACAGGTGAAGGTTTGGATTTTTAGGAGCATGTGCAGGGGAGTTATTAAGCATTCATTTATTTGTATTAGGTTCATTTTGTCTTCTTATTATTGATATTTGACTGATTCATTAAAAGCAGACAATTATGTTTTAGGATAATTTTTTACCTGACATGTTTTGGCGAGTCTTTCGCCTTCTTCAGAGTGTCGCATGATGGTGTCTTGAGCTGATGTTCCATGAGGGTGTGGCTTACCTGTCAAAAAAATGAAAAAAATCAGAGCAGTAAAAGAACAAGCACAACATGAACATTACAAATCAGCAATCACTGACCACTGCAAAAGGGAAAACCACATCATGGACCGGGAGAAGGGCAGGGTCATCCGCACAGAAGAGAACAAACAACAGCGCTGGATCAGAGAGGCCATTGAGATCTGCAAGCGAGGCATAAAAACCATGAACAGAGACAAGGGAGCCTTCATCCTCTCTACCACCTGGACCAGCATCTTGGCGGAGTGAACGGACAGCGGGGGGCGTGACTTGCCTTCATTCTTGTGACAGGTAAGTCACGCCCTCATGGAACATCAGCTGATAAAGACGGGTCACAAGACACCATCATGTGACACTCTGAAGAAGGCGAAAGACTTTTGTATTGTGACATGCTCAAGGCCTAAACACTCATCCGAGCAAATATAAGGTAGATTTTGTTAACCTGCCCGGAGAAAAACATCAACAAAAATAATTTGTATTTGTTTTAAACAGTTGGTGGCGCTACCACTGCGATCAAAAATAAGTTGGCAGCCGTCTTCAGGGCCTGAATATCCTCAAATGTGAAAAATTTCGAGAAGATGGATCATCTGAATCATTTTGCAGGAACTTTTGTTGCCACGGAGAATAATCAGACTCTGCGGCACCGTAATAGCCACGCCCTTCGAAGGAAAGTCACAAAAATAGGGATAGAGTAAGATCAATGTCTTGAGTCTTTTCTAGCCAATTTTCAATCAGATTCGTTAAAAGGGCACCGTGCAGTACGTCAAAATGTAAAAAATGATATTGATTGGCGCAAGGTGTATAACTGAATATAAACATATAGATGTCTTCAGGTACAGACTCTTTATGTACATGTGAAGTTTTGGATTTTTAGCAGCATGTGCAGGAGAGTTATTAAGCATTTTGTCCATTGCGGCGAAAGAAATCTTAAGTGAAAACTTTGAAGCCCCGCCCCTGTCATATAGTATTTCGGAAACAAAAAATTTTAGCCCCAGTGTTTGTCCCAGGTCTTCAGATGCTACAGACAGAATTTTAAGGCAATCAGATGAAGCCTTTAGGATCAGGGTGCAAAAGAATGACCCCTGTAAACATGCAAAAAAGGGCAAAAGTCGGACTTTCAAAAATTCATAACTCACTTCCTGTTCATATTAGACGTTAAAATATCAAATTTTTCGCCATGCCCGATGAGACTGCCAAGTTTGGTGAGTTTTTGTGCATGTTTCGGGGGTCAAAAATGCGATCGAACAATCGGAAAAATAATAATAATAATAATTTCTACAAAAACAATAGGGACTTCGCAGCGGTCGCTGCTCAGGCCCTAATAATAATAATAATAATAATATTATTAATAATAAAAGTAATAATATTTTCTACAAAAACAATAGGGACCTCGCAGCCGTCGCAGCTCGGGCCCTAATAACAATTTCTAGAAAAACAATAGGGACCTCGCAGCGGTCACTGCTCGGGCCCTAATAATAATAATAAAAATAATAATAATTTCCACAAAAACAATGGGGACCTCGTAGCGGTCGCTGCTCGGGCCCTAATAATAATTTCTTCAAAAACAATAGGGACCTCGCCGCCGTCGCTGCTCGGGCCCCAATAATAATTTCTACACAAAGTCCATTGTGGTGACCCGCCCCCTTTTAAGTAAATTAAAAATGGCCGACTTCCTGTAAAACCTAGCTCATTGCTCCAAGAGACTTTTTTGTAGGTCTTGGTCTTATACATACAGTGAACCCTCGCTACTTCGCGGTTCACCTTTCGCGGGTTCAGTGCTTCGCGGGTCTAAAAAATATTCGGGGGCATTGTAGTTTCGCCGAGCGGCACGACGGGGCGCTGGAGCAGTTAGACGGCCGGCGTGCGCCGAAGAAGAGCGTGGGCGAAGAGGAGAGTGGACGAAGAAGAGCACGTTCCCCCGGACACGATCGGTGGCGACGTTTCGCGCGGTTTGAACCGTACCAGAGCTCCGGCCGGCGTGCGTGGCAGTTAAGCCGTAGAGGAACACCTTCCCCGGGCACGGGCGGTGCCAAGCGGCCCCTAAGTTTAACCGAATGGAAGCTCCGGAGGAGGAGGGCATGCTCGCGTCACAGTAAGCCGAAGAGGAGCACCTTCCCCGGGCACGGGCGGTTCCAAGCGGCCCCTAAGGTTAACCGAATGGAAGCTCCGGAGGAGGAGGGCATGCTCGCGTCACAGTAAGCCGAAGAGGAGCACCTTCCACGGGCACGGGCGGTTCCAAGCGGCCCCTAAGTTTAACCGAATGGAAGCTCCGGAGGAGGAGGGGATGCTCGCGTCACAGTAAGCCGAAGAGGAGCACCTTCCCCGGGCACGGGCGGTTTCAAGCGGCCCCTAAGTTTAACTGAATGGAAGCTCCGGAGGAGGAGGGTATGCTCGCGTCACAGTAAGCCGAAGAGGAGCACCTTCCCCGGGCACGGGCGGTGCCAAGCGGCCCCTAAGTTTAACTGAATGGAAGTTCCGGGGGAGGAGGGCGGGCGTGTGTCACAGTTAAGCCGAATTGGAGCACCTCTTCCGCCCGGGCACGAGCGGAGCGCGAGGCTGTCAGTTATGAATGAATAAATGAATAAATAAATAAAGAATGCCACCTTTCATTTCACAGGGCACACCGGACGGCGTACCAGCAGGTAAAAGTCGGAGTAATTAAATAAATACAAAAAGAATGGCTGGGGAATTAAAAAATAATATGTTTTAATAATAATTTGTTTTTTTTTGTTGTAACATGAATTTCACTCTCTCTCTCCCCCCAGGATGGCCGAGTGGTCTAAGGCGCCGCGTTCCGGACCCAGTCTCCCCAGGAGGCCTGGGTTCGAATCTCGTGGCTGCCAGGATGGCCGAGTGGTCTAAGGCGCCGCGTTCAGGACCCAGTCTCCCCAGGAGGCCTGGGTTCGAATCTCGAATTTCCCCATTGTGGGACTAATAAAGGCATTATTATTATTATTATTATATATATATATATATATAAATTTGCTCGGCCTGATGTGTGTGTAAAGTTTCACGAGTTGTCGTTCATATTTACAACCTCATAATCAGCGTTGTTTTATTGCCGAACAGTGCAATGCCACTCCCACAACCTTTCACGAAAAAGGACGAATTTCGTATTGTGACATCCTCATGGCCGAAACAGTAATCCGAGCATATATGAGGGCGACCTTGTTGAGTTGCACGGAGAAAAACATCCAAGAAAATAACTTGTATTAGCTTTTACCAGTTGGTGGCGCTACTACTACGATGAAAAATAAGTTGGTAGAAGTCTTCAGGGCTGAAGTATCCTCAAATGTGTACAACTTCGAGAAGATAGGATCATCTGAGTCATGTTGCCGGAGCTTTTGTTGTCACAAAGTACAATCGGACTTTTCAGCACCGTAATAGCCACGCCTTTTGCCAAAACGTCACAAAATTCGGCAGAGAGTAAGATCATTGTCTTGAGTCTTTTCTGACTAATTTTCAGTCGGATTCGTCAGAAGGGCACCGTGCAGTACGTGAAAATTAAAATAAAAACAAATTTTTGATTCCACTTGGCGGCGCTGTGTGTAAAACAAAATAATAACATTAAGATGTCTTCAGGTCGGGACGTTTTATTTACAGGTGAAGGTTTGGATTTTTAGGAGCATGTGCAGGGGAGTTATTAAGCATTCATTTATTTGTATTAGGTTCATTTTGTCTTCTTATTATTGATATTTGACTGATTCATTAAAAGCAGACATTTATGTTTTAGGTTAATTTTTTACCTGACATGTTTCGGCGAGTCTTTCGCCTTCTTCAGAGTGTCGCATGATGGTGTCTTGAGACCAGTCTTTATCAGCTGATGTTCCATGAGGGTGTGACTTACCTGTCAAAAAAATTAAAAAATCAGAGCAGTAAAAGAACAAGCACAACATGAACATTACAAATCAGCAATCACTGACCACTGCAAAAGGGAAAACCACATCATGGACCGGGAGAAGGGCAGGGTCATCCGCACAGAAGAGAACAAACTACAGCGCTGGATCAGAGAGGCCATTGAGATCTGCAAGCGAGGCATAAAAACCATGAACAGAGACAAGGGAGCCTTCATCCTCTCTACCACCTGGAGCAGCGTCTTGGCGGAGTGAATGGACAGCGGGGGGCGTGACTTGCCTTCATTCTTGTGACAGGTAAGGCACGCCTTCATGGAACATCAGCTGATAAAGACAGGTCACAAGACACCATCACAGGGTTCGAAGTTAACTTTAAAAACTGCTTGCCCATAGGGCAAGTGCCACTAAAATTTGCCTTGCCCGAGTGGCCAAATTACTTGCCCAACTTGGGCAAGTGACAATTTTTTTTCTCTTGCCCTGAGTGACTTTTTGTATGACAAAGTGTCTAATTACAAATTGCATGAATTTTTTGTTCGGACAGTTCCCGCCTAGAAAGAATTAAAAATACGTTACAATCATAAGGGTTGCTTATAGAAAAATGTATCATGTATTAACACATTAATTAGGTGTCTGCTGACCCAGGATTATGTTATTGTTATGTTATGTTATATATGAAAGAGAATGTGGAATGACACTGAACGATGGAAGGTGGAAGGATGTGGAAAGATTGTGAATGACATTGAATGATTTGGAATGACACTGAAAGATTTTGAATAATACTGAATGACACTGAATGAAGTAAAACTTTCTGGGAACGGGCCAATTCAAGATAGCTGCCGCACTGTGGGGGAGGCTTTGGTACCAAATTTGGAAAGAGACCCAAACGGTTGGGTCCATTTTATATCAGTGTGGGGGTGAAACGTTGGTCTCGGCGGAGCTGTCTGAATATTGGAGAAGTTAGAAGACAAAGTAAAACAGAACAATTAAAATCACTCTTCAAATACATATTGTTTGGTGGGCAGAGCATGATTTACAGCTCACCATTTTATTGCATGCACCAAGCATGTTATACATTTTTCTGTCCATGGGATGGCGTAGTCAAGAAAAATGAAGCATCTCGAAGCCCATTCGTGTGTGAAGTATTTCCCTGCAGGGCTTGGCTGCTTTATGGGGCTTCATTTTGCCATCACTAGTTTTAGATAGTTTTAATTTTTGAAAGAGCATTTTTGTTTTAGTATTAAGGTAGGCCAGAAATGGAATGAAATGCAGAGATAGAAATGACACAGGAAAAATTTGGCTAGAAGGGCTATAATTTTCATTAAAGCAGAGAAGAAAATAGAAACTACAAAAAACATTGATGTGTACTTGTCCACTTTAAGGTAGAACTGGTTGAAGTGAAATGAGTCACAAGATTGGAAAAATAGGAAATAAAATAGAATTAACATGTTCATTTTTGTGATAAGAAATTTGTGATTAGGTGAAAAGGGGAAAAAAAAGAGAATTACAGGCTTTTCAAATAAAACAACCTAATTTAAATTGGCCAACTTGTAAAATGGAAAAGAAAATTCTAAATTATGCACAGAAAGCATGAACGTGTTGGGCAGAAGGAAGGAAAAAGAAAAGAAAGAAAGGAGGAAGCAGTAAGTCTTGTTACAAAACATTAACTTTTCAGGACGAGTTGTGGTAGCAATGGAGGATCACGTGACGTAAAAAGTCAAACATAAAAGTGTGTGTAGAAGGAGTTCTACATCAACATGCGTTTTACTCATTAGGCCGTGATACACTGACAAAATTGGACTTCAATAGAATTAATAAGCACGGGCGAATTCAAACAAACGTCAAAACTTTAAAGGGGCGCATTGTCAGTGATAAGAAAGAGAAAAGATATTGCCAGACCACTTTTCTGTAAAAACTTTCCTTGGGACGCCTCGGTGACCCCCATTAAATCCCTGACCCTTCATAGATAAAGTTGAGGCCCAGTGCCTCTCAGGGCTGTAATTTATGTGGCAGAGAAAGGTCCAACAAGCCTTGGTAATCTTTAAAACAGTATCGTCATGGCCATGGAATGGGTTGTGTATGTTGGAACTTGTGAAGATACACTACAAGATTGTATCGACAAAGCATCTTAACGCACTACCAAATTATTATAAGCCATTTGAGCAAAACAGTGACTGCAAAAAATGACTTCATTAGCCTGGGTTACTGCAGGAACCAGGGCAAAATGAATTCATTTGCATATTTAGTCACAACAATTTGGATTTCGTGGCAGAGAACCACTTAGAGTGTGATTAAGAGCTTTCACTGCTGCTTTAAGGAATCAAAAAATTACATTCTTTTCCCACCACATTCACATTGCACGCCGGCCTAATTGTCACAGGGACACATTATACTGATAAGTTGCGGTGCATTTCAGCCCAGCGTCATTTTTTCCCCGCATCATCTAGGAGGCGCCACACGACTGTGGAGCCGTCCAAATTATCACCAAACCGCGACTTGACCTTCCTCCCGACTGGAGGAACTCAGACTTGTAACACAGACCAGGTGGGCATTCCAGACTGATAAGAAGTAAAAGTGTTTGAGAACCAAGGTCGCAGCCTGAAATCAAACTGACTTTTATGCGATGGGAGTACTAACATTGTGATACCAACGGATAAGAGATTGTTAGGATAAGCAGGAAGAGCGTAGGCGGGTGTGAGCTAATTAAAATTTGGGGTTTCCCATCTTGTATGAGTTGTATGGTTACAATGTGGACTGACAATCAAGATAAATGTTCATGCGTTCTGTCGACATTGGGCTTTAAAAACCACAACAGGAAAAGAAAAGTTGTGCATAAAGCACGTCTAAAATAGTTATTTGTGAACGCAAAATTCACTTAACAGAAAATGACACAATTACAATTGGAAACTGCCTCGCCTTTATATCGACACAGCGCAGCTAAAAGGGAAAATGAACACACCCCCACACGCAGAAAATCAACTTGACAATTTGATCCCACGCCAGGGAAAAAGGTACCAGTAATTGAACGCACACATTGGGAGAACAAAGGTGCAAACATTGCTGAGGACAGGATCAGCAAATTGGCAGATGGCAAATCCTGGCTGCCTAATTCATTGATTGGAAAAGTAATAAGAGTGACACACGAGCATAACCATGTGTCAAGAGAGGGGTAGTATGATATGAAATTGTTCCCACATACAGACTTTTCAACAAAAAACTTTTTTTTAGACAGTGTTATTTGTTTGAGATGCAATATTGTTTGGTTGTAATTCATATGTTTTCAAAATGGATTAAGTTGTTTCCGACAACATATGTTGATGCTAAAACAGTTGGAAAAAGTGTTGTGTAATCAAATTGTCAGGTTCAATCACCTAAGCATTCACTGAACATAGGCTAAATGAATGGAAGGAAGACAAGAGTTGATCTTTTACTCGCGAGGAGAACGAACGGAGGTGTGCTCAGTTACATCTCCAAATTCGTTCTGGAGCACACTCCGCCGAGCCCTCTATTTTATTAGGGAAGTCCCTAACAATACAATGTATTTGCACTAAGGGATGAAGGGGGGAGCACCAGCAGGAACATGTAAACATCTCAGACACAAGAGGAAAGACAGACATCAATGGCAGTCATCCACTGATTGAAAAGGCAGATATGCCCTTTTAGTGCTCTGGTACTAAAGTCTCAGTCCTTTTGTTTCAGAAGTGTGTCTCAGCACACCTCCTTTGATGTTGCAGACGTTGATCCAGTCTTCAGGCATCCGCTTCTCTGTGAAGTCTTCTCATCCATATGGTCAAACATGGGTCACGCTGTGGAACAATTCTTTTGCAATACTAATAGAGTAAAATATGGGATAAAATACATCTTCAACCTAACACAAATTATCCTGACATTTGGAATTTCAAGAAGTGATTTGAAGTGAAAATTATGCATTTGTGAATGATGTTGTAACAAGTGGGACAGTTGTTGCAAAATTGACTCAAAGCGTCATTGTGCATACAGTCTGCAGGACTTGTGGAACGCACTAATGGGACTGTTAAGGGCAGACTTATCAAGACAATGAGGGAAAAAAAGGAGACAATGACCAGACTGTGTTTCAATCACAGCAATGAGGATAGTGCCAGCCGAAGTTAGGACACTATCCCCTATCGACTCTCAGGTTCATCAGAACCACCAGCGACTGGCACATCAGTCCCAGTCCACATGGGAAACATGTTTTGACCAAAAAAAAAAAAAAAAAAAAAAAGACGCAATTACTGGTCAGTGTGTTCTGATCCACAGAGAAATCACGTCCGTGTGGGAGACCAACTCTTCTTCAAGGTGCTGAAACGACTTCGTTGGGACAAGTGAATGCTGAGATGGCCCTCGCCAGATGATTGCAGTGACCCCGACGGCAGCAAAGGTCACGGGGCGTGGCAGCTGGATCCACCAGTTGCAGTACAAGCTTCTCCGGTTTCCAGCTAAAGGCCGAGCAACGCGAATCCCTCGAACAGGAGCCCACCTGAGTCACAATATCGGACCACACGCACATCGGAACCGCACAACCAGCCACAGATACGAATGTTGAAGCCACAGAACAAAAAGATTAGATATTGTTTGGAAATTAATGACGTACATAAAGAATTTTAGCCTTGATTGGAGAACATTACTGCATTTACATTTTTAATAAAATGAAACAATTATTGATGTTATGACCACTACGAAGAATTTGAAAGACAATATATCGGGATAATTATGGTTTTCATTTTTGTTATGTGTAGTCTGTTCATGTTGCATTATTCTTATGACAAAGATGATTATTAACTGCATGTTTGTTGCCCAAATGTACCATTACAACCTGATTGATGTTGAGAATGACGAATTCGAACTGGACAATGACAAACTCGAACTGGACACTGAAACCTAAATAACACATGGACCCTTTTGCCCCTGCCCCCACACATGCACACACATACACCACACACGAAGATCCGGGAGGTAAAGACGGCTGTCCCCTCCTACAACGAGGCAAGGGCCTCCATCAAGTCGCCGCAGAGACAAGCTCTGCGTGGAGACAAGCTCTGCGTGGAGACAGTTTTGTTATTTTTCACTAGGTATATTGAAGTTTTTTTATGTTTTATTCCCAAGTGACCAACATACCATGAGAATCTCGTTCCACGCCGGAAGGGAGGAGGGGAATTTTGTCCCTACTGAGGGTTTTCGCCCCTCCACGGATGACCACACTGTTGTATGATTTCATTATGATGATCTGTCTTAAAGCCGTAAGGACATGATTTAAACCCACAAACGGGGGAATGTGAGATGGGATGAGGATATGTAAATAGTTTGTGTATTTCTAATCATGTTTTTATACACTATTTGTATCAGTTATAATTGCGCACACACACACAGACACTCACATTATTGCTTTAGCACACACGCGCACAACTGGAACACACGCACACACTTTAGTTTCGAATTCCTGACTGACTACTGTGGTTGATTGCTTCCTGCCTGCCTGCTAGAATTTCAGACAGACCTCCATTGTCTGCTTAGGTTGCTGATAAAAGACCGAACGGGTGGTAGAGAGTGAGAGAGAGTGCGCGAGATTGAACTGGCAAGACGCCTGCTTCACCTCCTGACTTCCTCTCCCATTCGCGAATGGTCAAAAACAAAACTCTAACTGGTTTGGTCTGGATTTATGCCACCTTCAGTCTAAAAATGGCGTCAGGACGTTTTAAACCTGACAGTTGCCTTGAGATCTCCGAGCTCGAACTGCCCTATTCCCACCTTGATCACAAGCTCCCATGAACCACTTGGACAGGGTTGCCTGTGTCCTTCTCGTTGATGTCCTTTGTGGCTCCATTCCTTTTCAGTGCTCCTAAAACAAAAAAGACAAGAAGTCAACTTAGTAAAGCTATTTAATGATTGTGAAACCTTATGGGACATGCTGAAATGTCTTCACACCACAATCCCTTAAAAAAAAAATATATATATATATATATATTACCGTATAGAACATCAGAAAAAGGCAGGTCTCGGCGCTTGTTCTTGCTACGATGTCCAAAGAGATTGTACTTCAGAGACAGAGGATTTGTCATGATGAACGCCATCATTGTTCTGACACTATCGTCCAATCCACCAATACCTGCAACCATTATAACATGGGTGTCACTCGATCCAGATAATCATCACACACTTAAAAATATTTTGGCAGTTAAACTGGGTATGATAAACGTCACAGGAAAGGAATTGTCGATTAAGTGAACAGCTTCGGTAACGCCATATACACTCAAAGGGCAAGAGCCCAACATTCTACCAAAATGATTATGATTAGGGAGGTAACGATTCACTCTAGCCCCGATTCGATTTTTGATTTTCAGTTCCCGATTTCGATTCGATATTTTAATTGTTTTAAGTTGCTGCCACGTTTGTCTCTGTGCGCTCGTGTGATGCTGCAGCGATCCACAAACAAAATATGTCTATACGTCTTGTGCATTTTGAATGGAACCAAAAAACAATACACGATGCCAAATTGTACTATTATTATGAAACTGCCTATGAGTAGTAAAAGAAATACTTGTAAAAATATTTCACATTTTTAGAGCCCCAATACATTCTTTTAAATATAGAAGGGACTGAAATCATGTGAAAATTGAGTCTTTTTCTCAGTTTCCGACTTGGGGTGAACACATTCGGCTTATCATAGTTGCAGTTGACCATCTTGAACTCTGAAGTCTTTCAACTCGGCCTTCCGAATCAGGGTTTTAGAGGTGGGGCTATTTAGTGATACAGTAGGATGGTTTGATCTCTGTAGCTCCAGAATCAGGAATGTACTGGGACTGGGGTTCCTACTTGGGTTTAGGGTACCTAATTTTATATTTCAAGAAATTAAATAATTATTTTAATTTTGAAGATAATACATTAAAATTTCATCATTTTCATACCTGCATTAGATCCTGCAGTAGACTCACAGACTCAACACGTTGGACGTACTCAAGGACCTTCTGCAGCGCCTCTCTTGGTTAGGAAGCTTTTTCTCTGTGACAATCCATGGGGAGGTGTAGATGGTACTTCGTCATCACAGGCTTCAGACTCGTCACTTGAGAAAACATCCCTGCAATGGATGCATAGACACTTGGGCATGAATGTCATTTAACAACAAAAGCTAGAACAAAAAGCTTTGCATTTAAAAGAATACATCTGTGATGGGGAAGCCAGGTTAAAGTGTTAATTTTATAATTATGTAATTAGCTGCAGGTTAGTCTAGTGAAGGTGTAATCACTTCTATTTTGGAGCATAGCTTTTGCTCTGTCCAATCATTGCCTCACCGGCTGAAACCCACATTCGGGTATTTTACAAACCAAAAACTTAAATACCTGTACAGCTCTCATTTTTAACTTATTTTCTCTAACCTTTACCCACAAAATTTGAATATTCAAAATAAAAGTACACAAAGAAGTCACAATTTTTCCACATTAGTTACTTACGTAGTTCCTCTCAAATGCAGCTCAACACTGCATTGAATTAGAGCTTGATAAGCCTAAACACAAAACATACAAAGCACATTGTGGCATGATTCTGAATGAGCCAATCTAGCATTTCAACATCTGTTCAACTGTTGGAACTATTATCTGACTCTATTAACCAACATTCATCCAACAATTATGCGCGCTCGTTTTGGACACTGCATTGAATTAGAGCTTGATAAACCCACACACAAAACATACAAAGCACATTGTGGCATGATTCTGAATGAGCCAATCTAGCATTTCAATATCTGTTCAACTTTCATCTTGAATTTCTATTATTTAAATAACAGGCAACATTCAACAGTTAATATGTTTTGCTTTACTTACCCAAATCAAACACATCACAAAAAAGCCTTAAATGAGCTAGTGGAGTAGATTGTATTAATTTGAGTGAAAGCTTAAGTCTTTTGGAGAATTTTGGAGAGAGATCGAGGGACACTGTGTTTAGCGTCGTAGGCCCAATGCTAACAATATGTAGCTCGTTGTAAAGGTCCTCATAAAAATAAATAAAACACACAACGCTTATCAGTATTATTAAAAGGGTGATTATAATGTACTTAAGTTTTCCCCAAAATAATTCGAGTACGTACGTTGTTGATATACCCTCTGTGTTCTCGTCACTTATCATTTTAGCATACTGTGTTTTAGCTAACGCACCAAGCAGTTTTCCAACACAGGCAACCTTGAAAAATTACAAAACACATTGTAAAGTAAGTCTAAAAAATGAGAGCCAGACATTTACCCAAGATTAATTAATTAATTCAATTATCGTTCGGGACTCACCGTGCTTTCAGCTCTTCTGCCGCACCTCAAAGACCGCGTAGCTTGCATTCGCTCCTTTTCTCACAGTTTGAATATGCTGCCTTCAAAAGAATCTGTAATTTTGACAACTCCGAATTGAATCTACAAAAATCAAGCAATAAGGTAGAAATAACTTCAAATATACTTTGAATAAAGATCTTTCACAGCATACAGAATTAATAAAATAACATTAATTAATAATGTTGATTTTGTTTATTTAAAAAAAAGTAACTGTGTTGACTGTTGGATGTGGCTGACAATGCTGGACCTGCCTTGTCAAATAGTTCATAGATGACAATCTTAGCTGTCTGGTATATTATAAAATGTTATCTTGTCCCTTAAGGGTTATTAAGTCACAGTTGGGGGTACATGTAAATTCACAAAATATAACGTCCAGCCTTGTTAAATTTAGCATAGATAAATACATGAATTTAATTTTAATAAATCAATCAATCCTCTGTACTGCTTCTTGTCCTCACAAGGGTCCCCGGGAGTGCTGGAGCCTATCCCAGCTGTCTTCGGGCAGTCGACAGGGTACACCCTGAACTGGTTGCCAGTCAATCGCAGGGCACACAGAGACAAGCAACCATCCGCTCTCACACTCAGACCTTGGACCAGTGACCAATCAACCTATCATGGATGTTTTTGGAAAGTGGGAGGAAACCGGCGAAAACCCTAGCAGGCACAGGGAGAACCTTGCACTTCTGTACTGTGATGCGGACTTGCTAACCAGTCCGCCACCGTGCCGCTTGTTCTAAAGAGTCCCAGAAAATAAAAACACCCGTCCATTAGTCAAAAGCGGAAAAAGTCCAACAACAACCCGACCATAATTTGCATTGTTCCATAAGTTAAATCAATGTCAAACCTAATAAAAGCTGACTTCTGGTCCTCAAAAATCCTACACTTATTTTAGTCCTTTCACAATCTCGCAGCATAGGCTCCATGGCCATGTCTCTATCGTTTTGGCATCCATTGAATAGTTCTACTGAGAATAGTCTTCGGGTGGTTACTATTAGCATAGCATGCATTAAATATCAAAAAGGCTCCAGAACAAATTTTCAAACCCATGCCCGCTTAGCTCATCTATAACCCATAACAGGACCCAGACATGGTTGACCAGCTCTAACCTATGCCCACTTATCCCACACATAACCCAAACAGGACCGATAAATGGTGACCACTTCTAACCCATGCCCACTTAGCCCACACATAACCCAAATAGGACCCAGACATGGTTGACCAGCTCTAACCCATGCCCACTTGGCCCATATACAGCCCATATGAGACCCTCACATGGTTGACCAGTTCTAACCCATGCCCACTTAGCCCACACATAACCCAAATAGGACCTATAAATGGTTTCAGTAGTAGATTCAGTAGTTTTTATCATTACAGCATTTTCCCCTCTGTATAATGGACAGACATTAGGAGTCTTTCCTTACACTTAGATACGTTTATACTGTGTATATTTGCATGCTTTTTATGAATGTCTGCTGCTAATGTTATACATTAACGGCTACATTACGCCGCCGACTCTGTGTGAGCTATATCTTTGCTGCTGTAACACCTCAAATTTCCCCATTGTGGGACTAATAAAGGACATCTTTATCTTTATCTTTACCAGTTCTAACCCATCCCCACTTAGCCCATACACAACCCGTATTGCACCCACAACATTTGCCCAGTTTAAGCCCATGCCCACCAATCCCAGATGGCGCCCACATGGAACCCTGTACCATTGCCCACTTCTAGCCCATTCCCACTTGGTACCCAGGAATCCCGCATTTACCCCATTTGGGGCCCAGTTGGACATGTTGGCTGGGTACAGTACTTTTATTCTTGCAGTATTTTTATCATTGCAGTATTTTCAATCATTCAGTATTTTTTTTTATCATTGCAGCGTTTTTATTTATTTCCCCTCTGAACCATAGACAGGCATTAGGAGTGTTTCCTTACACTTGTATATGTTGTGGGCTGTAAGTGTGTATATACATGGGGATCTGTGTATATACGTATATACTGTGTATATTTGCATGCTTTTTATGAATGCCTGCTGCCAATGTTATACATTAACGGCTACATTACGTCGGTGCCACTGTGTGATGTATATCTTTGCTGCTGTAACACTGCAAATGTCCCCGTTATGGGACAATTAAAAGACATCTTTATCTTTAGAAATTGAAGATTCACTTGCGAGGCCATTTTCAACACGGACCTTTCAAGAGAAGCTATATCGTCCAACACTCGGTCAGTGCTGTCTAAGTGCTTTTCTGTATATTGTTTGTCCACCCGTGGTGTCATAAATTATGGTATTATGAGGGGGATTTATTCAAGTAGGACGAAGTAGGACTTCATTGAAGGCCCAGGTGTGAAATGCATGGCCCTCCACTGGTTCAAATAATATCTAAAACTAAATTACCAGTTACATGTGCAATTTCAATATTCAACAATTATCTCAACAAAAAAGGACAATCTGAATTTTTTTTAAATGCACAATAAAACAGAAAAGCCATTTCCGGGTATTTTACAATTCAGTCTTCATTGGGGAAAAAACATTCAACAATTTGCTTTTCTTATTTAATACATAGTTCAGCACAGCAGGTGGCGGACAAGCACCTTAAAACGTCATTCGCCTACACAAGGAAGAAGAACATGCCCGAGGCGCTCCCGTGTCCTCGTCTTTCGGTCAACCTGAGAATAATGTTCTTGAGGATTAAAGTTTATAAATGTAAGTATGATGTGATTTTTTATTTTATTTTATGTTGTTGAACAGTGTTTTTGTTTATTTTATAATTTCGTCATTAAAAGGCTGTGGCGGTTGGAGAGTCAGCTTCGTGTTAGGGCGTGTTAAAGATCCCGATACCCACACTACACCCTCATTGAAGTATATACGAGTAAAATTATTCGAGCGCGCAGCCAAAGTATATTGTTCACTATTATTTGCGGACTTAACCAAAATCCCATTGAACTGGCGATGTTCGGTGGAATTCTTGTGCCCATGCTGAAAAAAATTATACACACAGCGCCGCCAAGTGGAATCAAAAATTTTTTTTAATTTTAATTTTCACGTACTGCACGGTGCCCTTTTGACGAATCCGACTGAAAATTAGTCAGAAAAGACTCACTTACTCTCTGCCGAATTTTGTGACGTTTTGGCAAAAGGCGTGGCTATTACGGTGCTGAAAAGTCCGATTGTACTCTGTGGCAACAAAAGCTCCGGCAACATTACTCAGATGATACTATCTTCTCGAAGTTGTACACATTTGAGGATACTTCAGCCCTGAAGACATCCACCAACTTATTTTTCATCGTAGTAGTAGCGCCACCAACTGGTAAAAGCTAATACAAGTTATTTTTTTGGATGTTTTTCTCCGTGCAACTCAACAAGGTCACCCTCATATATGCTCGGATGACTGTTTCGGCCATGAGGATGTCACAATACGAAATTCATCCTTTTTCGTGAAAAGTTGTGGGCAATAAAACAACGCTGATTATGAGGTTCTAAATATGAACGACAACTCGTGAAACTTTACACACACATCAGGCAGAGCAAATTTATCAATATTTTATACGTTAGTTGTGCAGCTATTTTGAAATGGCTCGCCATGGCCCTCGAGAAATGTTAAAAAAAGCAGCCCTGGTTGAGTGTTTCACCTCGCTTTTTGTAAATTTTATGGAGTACAGTGAACCCTCGGTTATCGCGGTTAATGGGGACCGAGACCACCCGCGAAAACTGAAAATCCGCGAAGTAGCGGCGCACCTTCAAAAATGCTTAAAAAAAAATACAATATATATAATAAATATATATATATATATATACGGGGAGAGAGAGAGAGAGTGAAATTCATGTTAGAACAAAAAAACCAAATTATTATTAAAACGTATTATTTTTTTATTCCCCAGCCATTCTTTTTGTATTTATTTAATTACTCAGACTTTTACCTGCTGGTACGCCGTCTGGTGTGCCCTGTGAAATGAAAGGTGCCATTCTTTATTTATTTATTTATTTATTCATTTATTCATTCATAACTGACAGCTTCGCGCTCCGCTCGTGCCCGGGCGGAAGAGGTGCTCCAATTCGGCTTAACTGTGACACACGCCCACCCTCCTCCCCCGGAGCTTCCATTCGGTTAAACTTAGGGGCCGCTTGGCACCGCCCGTGCCCGGGGAAGGTGCTCCTCTTCGGCTTACTGTGACGCGAGCATGCCCTCCTCCTCCGGAGCTTCCATTCGGTTAAACTTAGGGGCCGCTTGGAACCGCCCGTGGCCGGGGAAGGTGCTCCTCTTCGGCTTACTGTGACGCGAGCATGCCCTCCTCCTCCGGAGCTTCCATTCGGTTAAACTTAGGGGCCGCTTGGAACCGCCCGTGCCCGGGGAAGGTGCTCCTCTTCGGCTTACTGTGACGCGAGCATGCCCTCCTCCTCCGGAGCTTTCATTCGGTTAAACTTAGGGGCCGCTTGGCACCGCCCGTGCCCGGGGAAGGTGCTCCTCTACGGCTTAACTGCCACGCGAGCATGCCCTCCTCCTCCGGAGCTTCCAATCGGTTAAACTTAGGGGCCGCTTGGCACCGCCCGTGCCCGGGGAAGGTGCTCCTCTACGGCTTAACTGCCACGCACGCCGGCCGGAGCTCTGGTACTGTCCGAACCGCGCGAAACGTCGCCACCGATCGTGTCCGGGGGAACGTGCTCTTCTTCGTCCACTCTCCTCTTCGCCCACGCTCTTCTTTGGTGAACGCCGGCCGTCTAACCGCTCCAGCGCCCCGTCGTGCCGCTCGGCGAAACTACAATGCCCCCGAATATTTTTTAGACCCGCGAAGCACTGAACCCGCGAAAGGTGAACCGCCAAGTAGCGAGGGTTCACTGTATGTATAAGACCAAGACCTACAAAAAAGACTCTTGGAGCAATGAGCTAGGTTTTACAGGAAGTCGGCCATTTTGAATTTACTTAAAAGGGGGCGGGTCACCACAATGGACTTTGTGTAGAAATTATTATTGGGGCCCGAGCAGCGACCGCGGCGAGGTCCCTATTGTTTTTGTAGAAATTATTATTAGGGCCCGAGCAGCGACCGCTACGAGGTCCCCATTGTTTTTGTGGAAATTATTATTATTATTATTATTAGGGCCCGAGCAGTGACCTGTTTATTTTTTTTAAGCATTTTTGAAGGTGCGCCGCTACTTCGCGGATTTTCAGTTTTCGCGGGTGGTCTCGGTCCCCATTAACCGCGATAACCGAGGGTTCACTGTACTCCATAAAATTTACAAAAAGCGAGGTGAAACACTCAACCAGAGCTGCTTTTTTTAACATTTCTCGAGGGCCATGGCGAGCCATTTCAAAAAAGCTGCACAACTAACGTATAAAATATTGATAAATTTGCTCGGCCTGATGTGTGTGTAAAGTTTTACAAGTTGTCGTTCATATTTAGAACCTCATAATCAGCTTTGTTTTGTTGCCGAACAGTGCAATGCCACTCCCACAACTTTTCATGAAAAAGGACGAATTTCGTATTGTGACATCCTCATGGCCGAAACAGTCATCCGAGCATATATGAGGGCGACCTTGTTGAGTTGCACGGAGAAAAACATCCAAGAAAATAACTTGTATTAGCTTTTACCAGTTGGTGGCGCTACTACTACGATGTAAAATAAGTTGGTAGATGTCTTCAGGGCTGAAGTATCCTCAAATGTGTACAACTTCGAGAAGATAGGATCATCTGAGTCATGTTGCCGGAGCTTTTGTTGCCACAGAGTACAATCGGACTTTTCAGCACCTTAATAGCCACGCCTTTTGCCAAAACGTCACAAAATTCGGCAGAGAGTAAGATCATTGTCTTGAATCTTTTCTGACTCATTTTCAGTCGGATTCGTCAAAAGGGCACCGTGCAGTACGTGAAAATTAAAATAAAAACAAATTTTTGATTCCACTTGGCGGCACTGTGTGTATAACAAAATAATAACATTAAGATGTCTTCAGGTCGGGACGTTTTATTTACAGGTGAAGGTTTGGATTTTTAGGAGCATGTGCAGGGGAGTTATTAAGCATTCATTTATTTGTATTAGGTTCATTTTGTCTTCTTATTATTGATATTTGACTGATTCATTAAAAGCAGACAATTATGTTTTAGGTTAATTTTTTACCTGACATGTTTCGGCGAGTCTTTCGCCTTCTTCAGAGTGTCGCATGATGGTGTCTTGAGCTGATGTTCCATGAGGGTGTGACTTACCTGTCAAAACAATGAAAAAATCAGAGCAGTAAAAGAACAAGCACAACATGAACATTACAAATCAGCAATCACTGACCACTGCAAAAGGGAAAACCACATCATGGACCGGGAGAAGGGCAGGGTCATCCGCACAGAAGAGAACAAACAACAGCGCTGGATCAGAGAGGCCATTGAGATCTGCAAGCGAGGCATAAAAACCATGAACAGAGACAAGGGAGCCTTCATCCTCTCTACCACCTGGACCAGCATCTTGGCGGAGTGAACGGACAGCGGGGGGCGTGACTTGCCTTCATTCTTGTGACAGGTAAGTCACGCCCTCATGGAACATCAGCTGATAAAGACGGGTCACAAGACAGCATCATGTGACACTCTGAAGAAGGCGAAAGACTTTCGTATTGTGACATGCTCAAGGCCTAAACACTCATCCGAGCAAATATAAGGTAGATTTTGTTCACCTGCCCGGAGAAAAACATCAACGAAAATAATTTGTATTTGTTTTAACCAGTTGGTAGCACTACCACTGCGATCAAAAATAAGTTGGCAGCCGTCTTCAGGGCCTGAATATCCTCAAATGTGAAAGATTTCCAGAAGATGGATCATCTGAATCATTTTGCAGGAACTTTTGTTGCCACGGAGAATAATCAGACTCTGCGGCACCGTAATAGCCACGCCCTTTGAAGGAAAGTCGTAAAAATAGGGATAGAGTAAGATCAATGTCTTGAGTCTTTTCTAGCCAATTTTCAATCGGATTCGTTAAAAGGGCACCGAGCAGTACGTCAAAATGTAAAAATTGATATTGATTGGCGCAAGGTGTATAACTGAATATAAACATATAGATGTCTTCAGGTACCGACTCTTTATGTACATGTGAAGTTTTGGATTTTTAGCAGCATGTGCAGGAGAGTTATTAAGCATTTTGTCCATTGCGGCGAAGGAAATCTTAAGTGAAAACTTTGAAGCCCCGCCCCCGTCATATAGTATTTCGGAAACAAAAAATTTTAGCCCCAGTGTTTGTCCCAGGTCTTAAGATGCTCCAGACAGAACTTTAAGGCAATCAGATGAAGCCTTTAGGATCAGGGTGCAAAAGAATGACCCCTGTAAACATGCAAAAAAGGGCAAAAGTCGGACTTTCAAAAATTCATAACTCACTTCCTGTTCATATTAGACGTTAAAAAATATAAAATTTTTCGCCATGCCCGATGAGACTGCCAAGTTTGGTGAGTTTTTGTGCATGTTTCGGGGGTCAAAAATGCGATCGAACAATCGGAAAAATAATAATAATACTAATTTCTACAAAAACAATAGGGAATTCGCAGCGGTCGCTGCTCAGGCCCTAATAATAATAATAATAATAATAATAATAATAAAAGTAATAATATTTTCGACAAAAGCAATAGGGACCTCGCCGTGGTCGCTGCTCGGGCCCCAATAATAATTTCTACACAAAGTCCATTGTGGTGACCCGCCCCCTTTTAAGTAAATTCAAAATGGCCGACTTCCTGTAAAACCTAGCTCATTGCTCCAAGAGACTTTTTTGTAGGTCTTGGTCTTATACATACAGTGAACCCTCGCTACTTCGCGGTTCACCTTTCGCGGGTTCAGTGCTTCGCGGGTCTAAAAAATATTCGGGGGCATTGTAGTTTCGCCAAGCGGCACGACGGGGCGCTGGAGCGGTTAGACGGCCGGCGTGCGCCGAAGAAGAGCGTGGGCGAAGAGGAGAGTGGACGAAGAAGAGCACGTTCCCCCGGACACGATCGGTGGCGACGTTTCGCGCGGTTCGGACCGTACCAGAGCTCCGGCCGGCGTGCGTGGCAGTTAAGCCGTAGAGGAGCACCTTCCCCGGGCACGGGCGGTGCCAAGCGGCCCCTAAGTTTAACCGAATGGAAGCTCCGGAGGAGGAGGGCATGTTCGCGTCACAGTAAGCCGAAGAGGAGCACCTTCCCCGGGCACGGGCGGTTCCAAGCGGCCCCTAAGTTTAACCGAATGGAAGCTCCGGAGGAGGAGGGCATGCTCGCGTCACAGTAAGCCGAAGAGAAGCCCCTTCCCCGGGCACGGGCGGTTCCAAGCGGCCCCTAAGTTTAACCGAATGGAAGCTCCGGAGGAGGAGGGCATGCTCGCGTCACAGTAAGCCGAAGAGGAGCACCTTCCCCGGGCACGGCGGTGCCAAGCGGCCCCTAAGTTTAACCGAATGGAAGCTCCGGGGGAGGAGGGCGGGCGTGTGTCACAGTTAAGCCGAATTGGAGCACCTCTTCTGCCCGGGCACGAGCGGAGCGCGAGGCTGTCAGTTATGAATGAATAAATGAATAAATAAATAAAGAATGCCACCTTTCATTTCACAGGGCACACCGGACGGCGTACCAGCAGGTAAAAGTCGGAGTAATTAAATAAATACAAAAAGAATGGCTGGGGAATAAAAAAATAATACGTTTTAATAATAATTTGGTTTTTTTGTTATAACATGAATTTCACTCTCTCTCTCTCTCTCCCCCCGTATATATATATATATATATATATATATATATATATATATATATATATATATTTATATATTTATTATATATATTGTATTTTTTTTTAAGCATTTTTGAAGGTGCGCCGCTACTTCGCGGATTTTCAGTTTTCGCGGGTGGTCTCGGTCCCCATTAACCGCGATAACCGAGGGTTCACTGTACTCCATAAAATTTACAAAAAGCGAGGTGAAACACTCAACCAGAGCTGCTTTTTTTTTAACATTTCTCGAGGGCCATGGCGAGCCATTTAAAAAAAGCTGCACAACTAACGTATAAAATATTGATAAATTTGCTCGGCCTGATGTGTGTGTAAAGTTTTACGAGTTGTCGTTCATATTTAGAACCTCATAATCAGCTTTGTTTTATTGCCGAACAGTGCAATGCCACTCCCACAACTTTTCACGAAAAATCACGAATTTCGTATTGTGACATCCTCATGGCCGAAACAGTCATCCGAGCATATATGAGGGCGACCTTGTTGAGTTGCACGGAGAAAAACATCCAAGAAAATAACTTGTATTAGCTTTTACCAGTTGGTGGCGCTACTACTACGATGTAAAATAAGTTGGTAGATGTCTTCAGGGCTGAAGTATCCTCAAATGTGTACAACTTCGAGAAGATAGGATCATCTGAGTCATGTTGCCGGAGCTTTTGTTGCCACAGAGTACAATCGGACTTTTCAGCACCTTAATAGCCACGCCTTTTGCCAAAACGTCACAAAATTCGGCAGAGAGTAAGATCATTGTCTTGAGTCTATTCTGACTAATTTTCAGTCGGATTCGTCAAAAGGGCACCGTGCAGTACGTGAAAATTAAAATAAAAACAAATTTTTGATTCCACTTGGCGGCACTGTGTGTATAACAAAATAATAACATTAAGATGTCTTCAGGTCGGGACGTTTTATTTACAGGTGAAGGTGTCAGGATTGCCTTATGGCAAGGAGGAGGTGGACCCAATAGGCGAGGAGGCAGGGAAATGGATGATGTTAAGGGGAATTTATTGAAGGGATCAAACGAGGACAAACAGCGAGGCAGGATACAAACAACAAGGGCAAACAGGACGCGACTAACTGGGACAAGGATAAAGGGCCGGAACGAGGACGGAAACGAGAACCAGAGCAGGAACGAGATCTAGGAGCGGTCGTGACAGTCCGTGACGCAGCAACAGGGAGCCAAACGGGATAATGACCCGACACTGGGTTGAGGGCATGGGAGGTATAAATAGTCCGGTAATCAGGGGAGCAGATGGGGAGCAGGTGTGTGATCGTGAACTGGGAACAGGTGCGTGGCTGGTGAGAACGAAAACAATAACACAAAGCACATGGCAGGGAGGTGACGAAAACAATAACAAAAGACACATGGCAGGGAGGTGACGAAAACAATAACAAAAGGCTGTCATGCCCGACGCGTATCATGACAGTACCCCCCCTCAAGGGACGGATTCCAGCCGTCCCCAAGAATAACAAAAACGAAAAAACCATGTCCCAAAAACAAGGGTGGGCGGAAGGGGTCGGGAGGTGGGTCAACGACCCGTGATCGAGGCCGGTCTGGCGGATGCCCGGGGGGCCAGACCAGCGAGTCCTTTCGTGGCCCTTCAGGGGGCCGTGCGGGTGGCCAGACCAATACGTCCCGATGGGGCCATTCAGGCGGACGTCCGGGACGACCCGAACTCCACCTTGAGTCCGCTGATGGGGCTGAGACGAGGGGCGGCGGCGGGACGCTGGGTGCTGCAGAGGACGGAGCTTGGACCGGCGTTGAGGCGGGCGCAGCCGAGGCAGGAACTTGGAGTGATGGCGGGACGTCGGACGCCGCCGAGACGGAGACGAGGCATGGTGGAACGCCGGACCCCGCCGGAGCCGGGACGAGACGTGGCGGTGGGACGTCGACCGCCGTCGAGGCAGGCACTTGGTGCGGCGGCTGGTCGTCGACCGCCGTCGAGGCAGGCACTTGGTGCGGCGGCTGGTCGTCGAACCCCGCCGAGACCGGAACATGGAGCGGCGGCTTGTCGTCGAACCCCGCCGAGACAGGAACGTGGAGCGGCGGCGGCGGCTGGTCGTCGAACCCCGCCGAGACAGGAACGTGGAGCGGCGGCGGCGGCTGGTCGTCGAACCCCGCCGGGACAGGAACGCGGAGCGGCGGCTGGTCGTCGAACCACGCCGAGACAGGAACGTGGAGCGGCGGCTGGTCCTCGAACCCCGCCGAGACAGGAACGTGGAGCGGCGGCTGATCCTCGAACCCCGCCGAGACAGGAACGTGGAGCGGCGGCTGGTCCTCGAACCCCGCCGAGACCGGAACGTGGAGCGGCGGCTGGTCGTCGAACCCCGCCGAGACAGGAACGTGGCATGGCGGCTGGTCCTCGAACCCTGCAGAGACAGGAAAGTGGAGCGGCGGCTGGTTGTCAAGCCCCGCCGGGACAGGAACGTGGAGTGGTGGCGGTTCGTCGGATGCCGCCGAGGCAAGGGCGGCAGGCGGCGGCTGGTCCTCCAACCCCGCTGAGACAGGAACGTGGCACGGCGGCTGGTCCTCCAACCCCGCCGAGACAGGAACGTGGAGCGGCGGCTGGTCCTCGAACCCCGCCGAGACAGGAACGTGGAGCGGCGGCTGGTCCTCGAACCCCGCCGAGACCGGAACGTGGCACGGCGGCTGGTCCTCCAACCCCGCTGAGACAGGAACGTGGAGCGGCGGCGCTTCGTCGGGAGCCGCTGTGACAGAGACGAGAAGCGACGGCGGGTCGTCGTCCACCGCCCAGGCAGGAAACTGGAGCGCCGGCGAATCGTCGAGTTCCGCCGAAAAAGGAGCTTGGGGCGACGGCGGATCGTCGAGCACCGCCGAGGGAGTGACGGGAAGCAATGGCGTGTCCTCGGGCGCCGCCGGGACAGGGAATTGGGTTGGCGGCGGGCCGTCTGGCACCGCCGAAGCAGGGATTTGTGGCGGACGCATGGCGTGCTCCGCCGGAACAGGGACTTGTGGCGGACGCAGGACGTGCTCCGCCAGAGCAGGGACTTGTGGCGGAGGCATGGCGTGCTCCGCCGGAACAGGGACTTGGGGCGGACGCATGGAGTGCTCCGCCGGAACAGGGACTTGGGGCGGACGCATGGAGTGCTCCGCCGGAACAGGGACTGGTGGCGGACGCAGGACGTGCTCCGCCAGAACAGGGACTTGTGGCGGACACAGAACGTGCTCCGCCAGAACAGGGACTTGTGGCGGACGCATGGCGTGCTCCGCAGGAACAGGGACTGGTGGCGGACGCAGGGCGTGCTCCGCCGGACCAGGGACTTGTGGCGGACGCCGAACGTGCTCCGCCAGAACTGGGACTGGTGGCGGACGCAGGGCGTGCTCCGCCGGAACAGGGACTTGTGGCGGACGCAGGACGTGCTCCGCCGGAACAGGGACTGATGGCGGACACCGGGCGTGCTCCGCCGGGATAGGGACTTGTGGCGGACGCAGGACGTGCTCCGCCGGAACAGGGACTTGTGGCGGACGCAGGACATGCTCCGCCGGAACAGGGACTGGTGGCGGACGCAGGGCGTGCTCCGCCGGACCAGGGACTTGTGGCGGACGCCGAACGTGCTCCGCCAGAACTGGGACTTGTGGCGGACGCATGGCGTGCTCCGCCGGAACAGGGACTGGTGGCGGACGCAGGGCGTGCTCCGCCGGAACAGGGACTTGTGGCGGACGCAGGGCGTGCTCCGCCGGAACAGGGGCTGGTGGCGGACGCAGGACGTGCTCCGCCAGAACAGGGACTTGTGGCGGTGGCGAGGCGCCGGAGGGGGGGTCAGCAGCTCTCAGGAGGCCAGAACGGGCCCCCCCAGCTTGGGGTGAGCCGGGACGGGGCGTATCAACTGGCGGGGAGCCGGAACGGGGTTCAGCAGCTGGCAGGAAGTCCGGACGGGACTCAACAGCTGGGGAGGAGCCGGAACAGGACTCATCCGCTGGCGGGGAGCCGGCACTTGACTCATCCGCTGGCGTGGAGCCGGAACGGGGCTCGGCAGCTGGCGGGGAGCCGGGAAGGGGCTCGGCAGCTGGCGGGGCGCCGGAATGGGGCTCAGCAGCTAGCGGGGAGCCGAGACGGGGCTCAGCAGCTGGCAGAGCGCCGGGACGGGGCTCGGCAGCTGGCGGGGAACCGGGAAGGGGCTCGGCAGCTGGCGGGGAGCCGGGAAGGGGCTCGGCAGCTGCCGGGGAGCCGGAACAGGGTTCAGCAGCTGGCGAGGAGCCGGGATGGGACGCTGCGGCTGGGGGGCAGCCGGGAAGGGACGCTGCGGCTGGCGGGGAGCCGGGAAGGGACTCAGCAGCTGGCGGGCAGCCGGGAAGGGACGCTGCGGCTGGCGGGGAGCCGGGGAGGGACTCAGCCGCTGGCGGGCAGCCGGGAAGGGGCGCTGCGGCTGGCGGGGAGCCGGGAAGGGACTCAGCAGCTGGCGGGGAGCCGTGGCAGGGCTCAGCAGCTGGCGGGGAGACTGCATGGGCTGCTGCAGCTGGCGTGGAGGCGACATGGGTTGCGGCAGCTGACGTGGAGGCGTGACCCCTTTCAGCCTGCTTTCTGTCAGCCAGCTGGGCCTGCAGCGAGAGAGACTGCCTCATGCTCTCCACCGTCTGGACCTTCAGCGCCGCGATCTGGGCTGTCAGCTCCTTGAGAGTCTCCCGGGATGGTGCCTCGGCGGCGCCCTTCGCCGCTATCGAGGCCACCCGCTCCGCTATCTGGGCCATTTGTGCACTCAGCTCAGTGCGGCGGGAGTCCAGCATGTAGACGACACTTGCGAGCTCGTCCTCGTAAGCGGGGTAAGCGGGTAGCGTGGCAGACGTGGTGCTGAGCTGATCGGCGGGTTGGTGGGGGGGGTCCGTGCGGCGGTGTCCATGACGCCGCCGCGAGCCCCTCGCTGGGTCCTTTTTTCTGGGTCGGGTCATTCTGTCAGGATTGCCTTATGGCAAGGAGGAGGTGGACCCAATAGGCGAGGAGGCAGGGAAATGGATGATGTTAAGGGGAATTTATTGAAGGGATCAAACGAGGACAAACAGCGAGGCAGGATACAAACAACAAGGGCAAACAGGACGCGACTAACTGGGACAAGGATAAAGGGCCGGAACGAGGACGGAAACGAGAACCAGAGCAGGAACGAGATCTAGGAGCGGTCGTGACAGTCCGTGACGCAGCAACAGGGAGCCAAACGGGATAATGACCCGACACTGGGTTGAGGGCATGGGAGGTATAAATAGTCCGGTAATCAGGGGAGCAGATGGGGAGCAGGTGTGTGATCGTGAACTGGGAACAGGTGCGTGGCTGGTGAGAACGAAAACAATAACACAAAGCACATGGCAGGGAGGTGACGAAAACAATAACAAAAGACACATGGCAGGGAGGTGACGAAAACAATAACAAAAGGCTGTCATGCCCGACGCGTATCATGACAGAAGGTTTGGATTTTTAGGAGCATGTGCAGGGGAGTTATTAAGCATTCATTTATTTGTATTAGGTTCATTTTGTCTTCTTATTATTGATATTTGACTGATTCATTAAAAGCAGACAATTATGTTTTAGGTTAATTTTTTACCTGACATGTTTCGGCGAGTCTTTCGCCTTCTTCAGAGTGTCGCATGATGGTGTCTTGAGACCCGTCTTTATCAGCTGATGTTCCATGAGGGTGTGACTTACCTGTCAAAAAAATGAAAAATCAGAGCAGTAAAAGAACAAGCACAACATGAACATTACAAATCAGCAATCACTGACCACTGCAAAAGCGAAAACCACATCATGGACCGGGAGAAGGGCAGGGTCATCCGCACCGAAGAGAACAAACAACAGCGCTGGATCAGAGAGGCCATTGAGATCTGCAAGCGAGGCATAAAAACCATGAACAGAGACAAGGGAGCCTTCATCCTCTCTACCACCTGGAGCAGCATTTTGGCGGAGTGAACGGACAGCGGGGGGCGTGACTTGCCTTCATTCTTGTGACAGGTAAGTCACGCCCTCATGGAACATCAGCTGATAAAGACGGGTCACAAGACACCATCATGTGACACTCTGAAGAAGGCGAAAGACTTTCGTATTGTGACATGCTCAAGGCCTAAACACTCATCCGAGCAAATATAAGGTAGATTTTGTTCACCTGCCCGGAGAAAAACATCAACGAAAATAATTTGTATTTGTTTTAACCAGTTGGTGGCGCTACCACTGCGATCAAAAATAAGTTGGCAGCCGTCTTCAGGGCCTGAATATCCTCAAATGTGAAAGATTTCCAGAAGATGGATCATCTGAATCATTTTGCAGGAACTTTTTTTGCCACGGAGAATAATCAGACTCTGCGGCACCGTAATAGCCACGCCCTTTGAAGGAAAGTCATAAAAATAGGGATAGAGTAAGATCAATGTCTTGAGTCTTTTCTAGCCAATTTTCAATCGGATTCGTTAAAAGGGCACCGTGCAGTACGTCAAAATGTAAAAAATGATATTGATTGGCGCAAGGTGTATAACTGAATATAAACTTATAGATGTCTTCAGGTACAGACTCTTTATGTACATGTGAAGTTTTGGATATTTAGCAGCATGTGCAGGAGAGTTATTAAGCATTTTGTCCATTGCGGCGAAGGAAATCTTAAGTGAAAACTTTGAAGCCCCGCCCCCGTCATATAGTATTTCGGAAACAAAAAATTTTAGCCCCAGTGTTTGTCCCAGGTCTTCAGATGCTACAGACAGAATTTTAAGGCAATCAGATGAAGCCTTTAGGATCAGGGTGCAAAAGAATGACCCCTGTAAACATGCAAAAAAGGGCAAAAGTCGGACTTTCAAAAATTCATAACTCACTTCCTGTTCATATTAGACGTTAAAATATCAAATTTTTCGCCATGCCCGATGAGACTGCCAAGTTTGGTGAGTTTTTGTGCATGTTTCGGGGGTCAAAAATGCGATCGAACAATCGGAAAAATAATAATAATAATAATTTCTACAAAAACAATAGGGACTTCGCAGCGGTCGCTGCTCAGGCCCTAATAATAATAATAATAATAATAATAAAAGTAATAATGTTTTCTACAAAAACAATAGGGACCTCGCCGCGGTCGCTGCTCGGGCCCCAATAATAATTTCTACACAAAGTCCATTGTGGTGACCCGCCCCCTTTTAAGTAAATTCAAAATGGCCGACTTCCTGTAAAACCTAGCTCATTGCTCCAAGAGACTTTTTTGTAGGTCTTGGTCTTATACATACAGTGAACCCTCGCTACTTCGCGGTTCACCTTTCGCGGGTTCAGTGCTTCGCGGGTCTAAAAAATATTCTGGGGCATTGTAGTTTCGCCGAGCGGCACGACGGGTCGCTGGAGAGATTAGACGGCCGGCGTGCGCCGAAGAAGAGCGTGGGCGAAGAGGAGAGTGGACGAAGAAGAGCACGTTCCCCCGGACACGATCGGTGGCGACGTTTCGCGCGGTTCGGACCGTACCAGAGCTCCGGCCGGCGTGCGTGGCAGTTAAGCCGTAGAGGAGCACCTTCCCCGGGCACGGGCGGTTCCAAGCGGCCCCTAAGTTTAACCGAATGGAAGCTCCGGAGGAGGAGGGCATGCTCACGTCACAGTAAGCCGAAGAGGAGCACCTTCCCCGGGCACGGGCGGTGCCAAGCGGCCCCTAAGTTTAACCGAATGGAAGCTCCGGGGGAGGAGGGCGGGCGTGTGTCACAGTTAAGCCAAATTGGAGCACCTCTTCTGCCCGGGCACGAGCGGAGCGCGAGGCTGTCAGTTATGAATGAATAAATGAATAAATAAATAAAGAATGCCACCTTTCATTTCACAGGGCACACCGGACGGCGTACCAGCAGGTAAAAGTCGGAGTAATTAAATAAATACAAAAAGAATGGCTGGGGAATAAAAAAATAATACGTTTTAATAATAATTTGGTTTTTTTGTTATAACATGAATTTCACTCTCTCTCTCCCCGTATATATATATATATATATATTTATTATATATATTGTATATTTTTTTTAAGCATTTTTGAAGGTGCGCCGCTACTTCGCGGATTTTCAGTTTTCGCGGGTGGTCTCGGTCCCCATTAACCGCGATAACCGAGGGTTCACTGTACTCCATAAAATTTACAAAAAGCGAGGTGAAACACTCAACCAGAGCTGCTTTTTTTAACATTTCTCGAGGGCCATGGCGAGCCATTTCAAAAAAGCTGCACAACTAACGTATAAAATATTGATAAATTTGCTCGGCCTGATGTGTGTGTAAAGTTTTACGAGTTGTCGTTCATATTTAGAACCTAATAATCAGCTTTGTTTTATTGCCGAACAGTGCAATGCCACTCCCACAACTTTTCACGAAAAAGGACGAATTTCGTATTGTGACATCCTCATGGCCGAAACAGTCATCCGAGCATATATGAGGGCGACCTTGTTGAGTTGCACGGAGAAAAACATCCAAGAAAATAACTTGTATTAGCTTTTACCAGTTGGTGGCGCTACTACTACGATGTAAAATAAGTTGGTAGATGTCTTCAGGGCTGAAGTATCCTCAAATGTGTACAATTCGAGAAGATAGGATCATCTGAGTCATGTTGCCGGAGCTTTTGTTGCCACAGAGTACAATCGGACTTTTCAGCACCTTAATAGCCACGCCTTTTGCCAAAACGTCACAAAATTCGGCAGAGAGTAAGATCATTGTCTTGAGTCTTTTCTGACTAATTTTCAGTCGGATTCGTCAAAAGGGCACCGTGCAGTACGTGAAAATTAAAATAAAAACAAATTTTTGATTCCACTTGGCGGCACTGTGTGTATAACAAAATAATAACATTACGATGTCTTCAGGTCGGGACGTTTTATTTACAGGTGAAGGTTTGGATTTTTAGGAGCATGTGCAGGGGAGTTATTAAGCATTCATTTATTTGTATTAGGTTCATTTTGTCTTCTTATTATTGATATTTGACTGATTCATTAAAAGCAGACAATTATGTTTTAGGTTAATTTTTTACCTGACATGTTTCGGCGAGTCTTTCGCCTTCTTCAGAGTGTCGCATGATGGTGTCTTGAGCTGATGTTCCATGAGGGTGTGACTTACCTGTCAAAAAAATGAAAAAAATCAGAGCAGTAAAAGAACAAGCACAACATGAACATTACAAATCAGCAATCACTGACCACTGCAAAAGGGAAAACCACATCATGGACCGGGAGAAGGGCAGGGTCATCCGCACAGAAGAGAACAAACAACAGCGCTGGATCAGAGAGGCCATTGAGATCTGCAAGCGAGGCATAAAAACCATGAACAGAGACAAGGGAGCCTTCATCCTCTCTACCACCTGGACCAGCATCTTGGCGGAGTGAACGGACAGCGGGGGGCGTGACTTGCCTTCATTCTTGTGACAGGTAAGTCACGCCCTCATGGAACATCAGCTGATAAAGACGGGTCACAAGACACCATCATGTGACACTCTGAAGAAGGCGAAAGACTTTCATATTGTGACATGCTCAAGGCCTAAACACTCATCCGAGCAAATATAAGGTAGATTTTGTTAACATGCCCGGAGAAAAACATCAACGAAAATAATTTGTATTTGTTTTAACCAGTTGGTGGCGCTACCACTGCGATCAAAAATAAGTTGGCAGCCGTCTTCAGGGCCTGAATATCCTCAAATGTGAAAAACTTCGAGAAGATGGATCATCTGAATCATTTTGCAGGAACTTTTGTTGCCACGGAGAATAATCAGACTCTGCGGCACCGTAATAGCCACGCCCTTCGAAGGAAAGTCACAAAAATAGGGATAGAGTAAGATCAATGTCTTGAGTCTTTTCTAGCCAATTTTCAATCAGATCCGTTAAAAGGGCACCGTGCAGTACGTCAAAATGTAAAAAATGATATTGATTGGCGCAAGGTGTATAACTGAATATAAACATATAGATGTCTTCAGGTACAGACTCTTTATGTACATGTGAAGTTTTGGATTTTTAGCAGCATGTGCAGGAGAGTTATTAAGCATTTTGTCCATTGCGGCGAAGGAAATCTTAAGTGAAAACTTTGATGCCCCGCCCCCGTCATATAGTATTTCGGAAACAAAAAATTTTAGCCCCAGTGTTTGTGCCAGGTCTTCAGATGCTACAGACAGAATTTTAAGGCAATCAGATGAAGCCTTTAGGATCAGGGTGCAAAAGAATGACCCCTGTAAACATGCAAAAAAGGGCAAAAGTCGGACTTTCAAAAATTCATAACTCACTTCCTGTTCATATTAGACGTTAAAATATCAAATTTTTCGCCATGCCCGATGAGACTGCCAAGTTTGGTGAGTTTTTGTGCATGTTTCGGGGGTCAAAAATGCGATCGAACAATCGGAAAAATAATAATAATAATAATTTCTACAAAAACAATAGGGACTTCGCAGCGGTCGCTGCTCAGGCCCTAATAATAATAATAATAATAATAATAAAAGTAATAATATTTTCTACAAAAACAATTGGGACCTCGCCGCGGTCGCTGCTCGGGCCCCAATAATAATTTCTACACAAAGTCCATTGTGGTGACCCGCCCCCTTTTAAGTAAATTCAAAATGGCCGACTTCCTGTAAAACCTAGCTCATTGCTCCAAGAGACTTTTTTGTAGGTCTTGGTCTTATACATACAGTGAACCCTCGCTACTTCGCGGTTCACCTTTCGCGGGTTCAGTGCTTCGCGGGTCTAAAAAATATTCGGGGGCATTGTAGTTTCGCCGAGCGGCACGACGGGGCGCTGGAGCGGTTAGACGGCCGGCGTGCGCCGAAGAAGAGCGTGGGCGAAGAGGAGAGTGGACGAAGAAGAGCACGTTCCCCCGGACACGATCGGTGGCGACGTTTCGCGCGGTTCGGACCGTACCAGAGCTCCGGCCAGCGTGCGTGGCAGTTAAGCCGTAGAGGAGCACCTTCCCCGGGCACGGGCGGTGCAAAGCGGCCCCTAAGTTTAACCGAATGGAAGCTCCGGAGGAGGAGGGCATGCTCGCGTCACAGTAAGCCGAAGAGGAGCACCTTCCCCGGGCACGGGCGGTTCCAAGCGGCCCCTAAGTTTAACCGAATGGAAGCTCCGGAGGAGGAGGGCATGCTCGCGTCACAGTAAGCCGAAGAGGAGCACCTTCCCCGGGCACGGGCGGTGCCAAGCGGCCCCTAAGTTTAACCGAATGGAAGCTCCGGGGGAGGAGGACGGGCGTGTGTCACAGTTAAGCCAAATTGGAGCACCTCTTCTGCCCGGGCACGAGCGGAGCGCGAGGCTGTCAGTTATGAATGAATAAATGAATAAATAAATAAAGAATGCCACCTTTCATTTCACAGGGCACACCGGACGGCGTACCAGCAGGTAAAAGTCGGAGTAATTAAATAAATACAAAAAGAATGGCTGGGGAATAAAAAAATAATACGTTTTAATAATAATTTGGTTTTTTTGTTATAAAATGAATTTCACTCTCTCTCTCCCCGTATATATATATATATATATATATATATATATATTATTATATATATTGTATATTTTTTTTAAGCATTTTTGAAGGTGCGCCGCTACTTCGCGGATTTTCAGTTTTCGCGGGTGGTCTCGGTCCCCATTAACCGCGATAACCGAGGGTTCACTGTACTCCATAAAATTTACAAAAAGCGAGGTGAAACACTCAATCAGGGCTGCTTTTTTTAACATTTCTCGAGGGCCATGGCGAGCCATTTAAAAAAAGCTGCACAACTAACGTATAAAATATTGATAAATTTGCTCGGCCTGATGTGTGTGTAAAGTTTCACGAGTTGTCGTTCATATTTAGAACCTCATAATCAGCGTTGTTTTATTGCCGAACAGTGCAATGCCACTCCCACAACTTTTCACGAAAAAGGACAAATTTCGTATTGTGACATCCTCATGGCCGAAACAGTCATCCGAGCATATATGAGGGCGACCTTGTTGAGTTGCACGGAGAAAAACATCCAAGAAAATAACTTGTATTAGCTTTTACCAGTTGGTGGCGCTACTACTACGATGAAAAATAAGTCGGTAGATGTCTTCAGGGCTGAATTATCCTCAAATGTGTACAACTTCGAGAAGATAGGATCATCTGAGTCATGTTGCCGGAGCTTTTGTTGCCACAGAGTACAATCGGACTTTTCAGCACCGTAATAGCCACGCCTTTTGCCAAAACGTCACAAAATTCGGCAGAGAGTAAGATCATTGTCTTGAGTCTTTTCTGACAAATTTTCAGTCGGATTCGTCAAAAGGGCACCGTGCAGTACGTGAAAATTAAAATAAAAACAAATTTTTGATTCCACTTGGCGGCGCTGTGTGTATAACAAAATAATAACATTAAGATGTCTTCAGGTCGGGACGTTTTATTTACAGGTGAAGGTTTGGATTTTTAGGAGCATGTGCAGGGGAGTTATTAAGCATTCATTTATTTGTATTAGGTTCATTTTGTCTTCTTATTATTGATATTTGACTGATTCATTAAAAGCAGACAATTATGTTTGAGGTTAATTTTTTACCTGACATGTTTCGGCGAGTCTTTTGCCTTCTTCAGAGTGTCGCATGATGGTGTCTTGAGACCCGTCTTTATCAGCTGATGTTCCATGAGGGTGTGACTTACCTGTCAAAAAAATGAAAAAATCAGAGCAGTAAAAGAACAAGCACAACATGAACATTACAAATCAGCAATCACTGACCACTGCAAAAGGGAAAACCACATCATGGACCGGGAGAAGGGCAGGGTCATCCGCACAGAAGAGAACAAACAACAGCGCTGGATCAGAGAGGCCATTGAGATCTGCAAGCGAGGCATAAAAACCATGAACAGAGACAAGGGAGCCTTCATCCTCTCTACCACCTGGACCAGCATCTTGGCGGAGTGAACGGACAGCGGGGGGCGTGACTTGCCTTCATTCTCGTGACAGGTAAGTCACGCCCTCATGGAACATCAGCTGATAAAGACGGGTCACAAGACACCATCATGTGACACTCTGAAGAAGGCGAAAGACTTTCGTATTGTGACATCCTCAAGGTCTAAACACTCATCCGAGCAAATATAAGGTAGATTTTGTTAACCTGCCCAAAGAAAAACATCAACGAAAATAATTTGTATTTGTTTTAACCAGTTGGTGGCGCTACCACTGCGATCAAAATTAAGTTGGCAGTCGTCTTCAGGGCCTGAATATCCTCAAATGTGAAAGATTTCCAGAAGATGGATCATCTGAATCATTTTGCAGGAACTTTTGTTGCCACGGAGAATAATCAGACTCTGCGGCACCGTAATAGCCACGCCCTTTGAAGGAAAGTCATAAAAATAGGGATAGAGTAAGATCAATGTCTTGAGTCTTTTCTAGCCA
Source organism: Idiotropiscis lumnitzeri (assembly GCF_059441095.1). Classification (NCBI taxonomy): domain Eukaryota; kingdom Metazoa; phylum Chordata; class Actinopteri; order Syngnathiformes; family Syngnathidae; genus Idiotropiscis; species Idiotropiscis lumnitzeri. Next base: position 348,882 of record NW_028283634.1, on the reverse strand, counting down.
ATTTTCAATCGGATTCGTTAAAAGGGCACCGTGCAGTACGTCAAAATGTAAAGATTTATATTGATTGGCGCAAGGTGTATAACTGAATATAAACATATAGATGTCTTCAGGTACCGACTCTTTATGTACATGTGAAGTTTTGGATTTTTAGCAGCACGTGCAGGAGAGTTATTAAGCATTTTGTCCATTGCGGCGAAGGAAATCTTAAGTGAAAACTTTGAAGCCCCGCCCCCGTCATATAGTATTTCGGAAACAAAAAATTTTAGCCCCAGTGTTTGTCCCAGGTCTTAAGATGCTCCAGACAGAACTTTAAGGCAATCAGATGAAGCCTTTAGGATCAGGGTGCAAAAGAATGACCCCTGTAAACATGCAAAAAAGGGCAAAAGTCGGACTTTCAAAAATTCATAACTCACTTCCTGTTCATATTAGACGTTAAAAAATATCAAATTTTTCGCCATGCCCGATGAGACTGCCAAGTTTGGTGAGTTTTTGTGCATGTTTCGGGGGTCAAAAATGCGATCGAACAATCGGAAAAATAATAATAATAATAATTCCTACAAAAACAATAGGGACTTCGCAGCGGTCGCTGCTCAGGCCCTAATAATAATAATAATAATAATAGTAATAATATTTTCTACAAAAACAATAGGGACCTCGCGGCGGTCGCTGCTCGGGCCCCAATAATAATTTCTACACAAAGTCCATTGTGGTGACCCGCCCCCTTTTAAGTAAATTCAAAATGGCCGACTTCCTGTAAAACCTAGCTCATTGCTCCAAGAGACTTTTTTGTAGGTCTTGGTCTTATACATACAGTGAACCCTCGCTACTTCGCGGTGCACCTTTCGCGGGTTCAGTGCTTCGCGGGTCTAAAAAATATTCGGGGGCATTGTAGTTTCGCCGAGCGGCTCGACGGGGCGCTGGAGCGGTTAGACGGCCGGCGTGCGCCGAAGAAGAGCGTGGGCGAAGAGGAGAGTGGACGAAGAAGAGCACGTTCCCCCGGACACGATCGGTGGCGACGTTTCGCGCGGTTCGGACCGTACCAGAGCTCCGGCCGGCGTGCGTGGCAGTTAAGCCATAGAGGAGCACCTTCCCCGGGCACGGGCGGTGCCAAGCGGCCCCTAAGTTTAACCGAATGGAAGCTCCGGAGGAGGAGGGCATGTTCGCGTCACAGTAAGCCGAAGAGGAGCACCTTCCCCGGGCACGGGCGGTTCCAAGCGGCCCCTGAGTTTAACCGAATGGAAGCTCCGGAGGAGGAGGGCATGCTCGCGTCACAGTAAGCCGAAGAGGAGCACCTTCCCCGGGCATGGGCGGTTCCAAGCGGCCCCTAAGTTTAACCGAATGGAAGCTCCGGAGGAGGAGGGCATGCTCGCGTCACAGTAAGCCGAAGAGTAGCACCTTCCCCGGGAACGGCGGTGCCAAGCGGCCCCTAAGTTTAACCGAATGGAAGCTCCGGGGGAGGAGGGCGGGCGTGTGTCACAGTTAAGCCGAATTGGAGCACCTCTTCTGCCCGGGCACGAGCGGAGCGCGAGGCTGTCAGTTATGAATGAATAAATGAATAAATAAATAAAGAATGCCACCTTTCATTTCACAGGGCACACCGGACGGCGTACCAGCAGGTAAAAGTCGGAGTAATTAAATAAATACAAAAAGAATGGCTGGGGAATAAAAAAATAATACGTTTTAATAATAATTTGGTTTTTTTGTTATAAAATGAATTTCACTCTCTCTCCCCGTATATATATATATATATATATATTTATTATATACATTGTATATTTTTTTTAAGCATTTTTGAAGGTGCGCCGCTACTTCGCGGATTTTCAGTTTTCGCGGGTGGTCTCGGTCCCCATTAACCGCGATAACCGAGGGTTCACTGTACTCCATAAAATTTACAAAAAGCGAGGTGAAACACTCAATCAGGGCTGCTTTTTTTAACATTTCTCGAGGGCCATGGCGAGCCATTTCAAAAAAGCTGCACAACTAACGTATAAAATATTGATAAATTTGCTCGGCCTGATGTGTGTGTTAAGTTTCACGAGTTGTCGTTCATATTTAGAACCTCATAATCAGCGTTGTTTTATTGCCGAACAGTGCAATGCCACTCCCAAAACTTTTCACGAAAAAGGACAAATTTCGTATTGTGACATCCTCATGGCCGAAACAGTCATCCGAGCATATATGAGGGCAACCTTGTTGAGTTGCACGGAGAAAAACATCCAAGAAAATAACTTGTATTAGCTTTTACCAGTTGGTGGCGCTACTACTACGATGAAAAATAAGTCGGTAGATGTCTTCAGGGCTGAAGTATCCTCAAATGTGTACAACTTCGAGATGATAGGATCATCTGAGTCATGTTGCCGGAGCTTTTGTTGCCACAGAGTACAATCGGACTTTTCAGCACCGTAATAGCCACGCCTTTTGCCAAAACGTCACAAAATTCGGCAGAGAGTAAGATCATTGTCTTGAGTCTTTTCTGACTAATTTTCAGTCGGATTCGTCAAAAGGGCACCGTGCAGTACGTGAAAATTAAAATAAAAACAAATTTTTGATTCCACTTGGCGGCACTGTGTGTATAACAAAATAATAACATTAAGATGTCTTCAGGTCGGGACGTTTTATTTACAGGTGAAGGTTTGGATTTTTAGGAGCATGTGCAGGGGAGTTATTAAGCATTCATTTATTTGTATTAGGTTCATTTTGTCTTCTTATTATTGATATTTGACTGATTCATTAAAAGCAGACAATTATGTTTTAGGTTAATTTTTTCACTGACATGTTTCGGCGAGTCTTTCGCCTTCTTCAGAGTGTCGCATGATGGTGTCTTGAGCTGATGTTCCATGAGGGTGTGACTTACCTGTCAAAAAAATGAAAAAAATCAGAGCAGTAAAAGAACAAGCACAACATGAACATTACAAATCAGCAATCACTGACCACTGCAAAAGGGAAAACCACATCATGGACCGGGAGAAGGGCAGGGTCATCCGCACAGAAGAGAACAAACAACAGCGCTGGATCAGAGAGGCCATTGAGATCTGCAAGCGAGGCATAAAAACCATGAACAGAGACAAGGGAGCCTTCATCCTCTCTACCACCTGGACCAGCATCTTGGCGGAGTGAACGGACAGCGGGGGGCGTGACTTGCCTTCATTCTTGTGACAGGTAAGTCACGCCCTCATGGAACATCATCTGATAAAGACGGGTCACAAGGCACCATCATGTGACACTCTGAAGAAGGCGAAAGACTTTCGTATTGTGACATGCTCAAGGCCTAAACACTCATCCGAGCAAATATAAGGTAGATTTTGTTAACCTGCCCGGAGAAAAACATCAACGAAAATAATTTGTATTTGTTTTAACCAGTTGGTGGCGCTACCACTGCGATCAAAAATAAGTTGGCAGCTGTCTTCAGGGCCTGAATATCCTCAAATGTGAAAAATTTCGAGAAGATGGATCATCTGAATCATTTTGCAGGAACTTTTGTTGCCACGGAGAATAATCAGACTCTGCGGCACCGTAATAGCCACGCCCTTCGAAGGAAAGTCACAAAAATAGGGATAGAGTAAGATCAATGTCTTGAGTCTTTTCTAGCCAATTTTCAATCAGATTCGTTAAAAGGGCACCGTGCAGTACGTCAAAATGTAAAAAATGATATTGATTGGCGCAAGGTGTATAACTGAATATAAACATATAGATGTCTTCAGGTACAGACTCTTTATGTACATGTGAAGTTTTGGATTTTTAGCAGCATGTGCAGGAGAGTTATTAAGCATTTTGTCCATTGCGGCGAAGGAAATCTTAAGTGAAAACTTTGAAGCCCCGCCCCCGTCATATAGTATTTCGGAAACAAAAAATTTTAGCCCCAGTGTTTGTCCCAGGTCTTCAGATGCTACAGACAGAATTTTAAGGCAATCAGATGAAGCCTTTAGGATCAGGGTGCAAAAGAATGACCCCTGTAAACATGCAAAAAAGGGCAAAAGTCGGACTTTCAAAAATTCATAACTCACTTCCTGTTCATATTAGACGTTAAAATATCAAATTTTTCGCCATGCCCGATGAGACTGCCAAGTTTGGTGAGTTTTTGTGCATGTTTCGGGGGTCAAAAATGCGATCGAACAATCGGAAAAATAATAATAATAATAATTTCTACAAAAACAATAGGGACTTCGCAGCGGTCGCTGCTCAGGCCCTAATAATAATAATAATAATAATAATAAAAGTAATAATATTTTCTACAAAAACAATAGGGACCTCGCCGCGGTCGCTGCTCGGGCCCCAATAATAATTTCTACACAAAGTCCATTGTGGTGACCCGCCCCCTTTTAAGTAAATTCAAAATGGCCGACTTCCTGTAAAACCTAGCTCATTGCTCCAAGAGACTTTTTTGTAGGTCTTGGTCTTATACATACAGTGAACCCTCGCTACTTCGCGGTTCACCTTTCGCGGGTTCAGTGCTTCGCGGGTATAAAAAATATTCGGGGGCATTGTAGTTTCGCCGAGCGGCACGACGGGGCGCTGGAGCGGTTAGACGGCCGGCGTGCGCCGAAGAAGAGCGTGGGCGAAGAGGAGAGTGGACGAAGAAGAGCACGTTCCCCCGGACACGATCGGTGGCGACGTTTCGCGCGGTTCGGACCGTACCAGAGCTCCGGCCGGCGTGCGTGGAAGTTAAGCCGTAGAGGAGCACCTTCCCCGGGCACGGGCGGTGCCAAGCGGCCCCTAAGTTTAACCGAATGGAAGCTCCGGAGGAGGAGGGCATGCTCGCGTCACAGTAAGCCGAAGAGGAGCACCTTCCCCGGGCACGGGCGGTTCCAAGCGGCCCCTAAGTTTAACCGAATGGAAGCTCCGCAGGAGGAGGGCATGCTCGCGTCACAGTAAGCCGAAGAGGAGCACCTTCCCCGGGCACGGGCGGTGCCAAGCGGCCCCTAAGTTTAACCGAATGGAAGCTCCGGGGGAGGAGGGCGGGCGTGTGTCACAGTTAAGCCAAAATGGAGCACCTCTTCTGCCCGGGCACGAGCGGAGCGCGAGGCTGTCAGTTATGAATGAATAAATGAATAAATAAATAAAGAATGCCACCTTTCATTTCACAGGGCACACCGGACGGCGTACCAGCAGGTAAAAGTCGGAGTAATTAAATAAATACAAAAAGAATGGCTGGGGAATAAAAAAATAATACGTTTTAATAATAATTTGGTTTTTTTGTTATAACATGAATTTCACTCTCTCTCTCTCTCTCCCCCCGTATATATATATATATATATATATATATATATATATATATATATATATATATATATATATATATATATATTTATATATTTATTATATATATTGTATATTTTTTTTTTGCATTTTTGAAGGTGCGCCGCTACTTCGCGGATTTTCAGTTTTCGCGGGTGGTCTCGGTCCCCATTAACCGCGATAACCGAGGGTTCACTGTACTCCATAAAATTTACAAAAAGCGAGGTGAAACACTCAACCAGAGCTGCTTTTTTTTAACATTTCTCGAGGGCCATGGCGAGCCATTTCAAAAAAGCTGCACAACTAACGTATAAAATATTGATAAATTTGCTCGGCCTGATGTGTGTGTAAAGTTTTACGAGTTGTCGTTCATATTTAGAACCTCATAATCAGCTTTGTTTTATTGCCGAACAGTGCAATGCCACTCCACAACTTTTCACGAAAAATCACGAATTTCGTATTGTGACATCCTCATGGCCGAAACAGTCATCCGAGCATATATGAGGGCGACCTTGTTGAGTTGCACGGAGAAAAACATCCAAGAAAATAACTTGTATTAGCTTTTACCAGTTGGTGGCGCTACTACTACGATGTAAAATAAGTTGGTAGATGTCTTCAGGGCTGAAGTATCCTCAAATGTGTACAACTTCGAGAAGATAGGATCATCTGAGTCATGTTGCCGGAGCTTTTGTTGCCACAGAGTACAATCGGACTTTTCAGCACCTTAATAGCCACGCCTTTTGCCAAAACGTCACAAAATTCGGCAGAGAGTAAGATCATTGTCTTGAGTCTTTTCTGACTAATTTTCAGTCGGATTCGTCAAAAGGGCACCGTGCAGTACGTGAAAATTAAAATAAAAACAAATTTTTGATTCCACTTGGCGGCACTGTGTGTATAACAAAATAATAACATTAAGATGTCTTCAGGTCGGGACGTTTTATTTACAGGTGAAGGTTTGGATTTTTAGGAGCATGTGCAGGGGAGTTATTAAGCATTCCTTTATTTGTATTAGGTTCATTTTGTCTTCTTATTATTGATATTTGACTGATTCATTAAAAGCAGACAATTATGTTTTAGGTTAATTTTTTACCTGACATGTTTCGGCGAGTCTTTCGCCTTCTTCAGAGTGTCGCATGATGGTGTCTTGAGCTGATGTTCCATGAGGGTGTGACTTACCTGTCAAAAAAATGAAAAAATCAGAGCAGTAAAAGAACAAGCACAACATGAACATTACAAATCAGCAATCACTGACCACTGCAAAAGGGAAAACCACATCATGGACCGGGAGAAGGGCAGGGTCATCCGCACAGAAGAGAACAAACAACAGCGCTGGATCAGAGAGGCCATTGAGATCTGCAAGCGAGGCATAAAAACCATGAACAGAGACAAGGGAGCCTTCATCCTCTCTACCACCTGGACCAGCATCTTGGCGGAGTGAACGGACAGCGGGGGGCGTTACTTGCCTTCATTCTTGTGACAGGTAAGTCACGCCCTCATGGAACATCAGCTGATAAAGACGGGTCACAAGACACCATCATGTGACACTCTGAAGAAGGCGAAAGACTTTCGTATTGTGACATGCTCAAGGCCTAAACACTCATCCGAGCAAATATAAGGTAGATTTTGTTAACCTGCCCGGAGAAAAACATCAACGAAAATAATTTGTATTTGTTTTAACCAGTTGGTGGCGCTACCACTGCGATCAAAAATAAGTTGGCAGCCGTCTTCAGGGCCTGAATATCCTCAAATGTGAAAGATTTCCAGAAGATGGATCATCTGAATCATTTTGCAGGAACTTTTGTTGCCACGGAGAATAATCAGACTCTGCGGCACCGTAATAGCCACGCTCTTTGAAGGAAAGTCATAAAAATAGGGATAGAGTAAGATCAATGTCTTGAGTCTTTTCTAGCCAATTTTCAGTCGGATTCGTTAAAAGGGCACCGTGCAGTACGTCAAAATGTAAAGATTTATATTGATTGGCGCAAGGTGTATAACTGAATATAAACATATAGATGTCTTCAGGTACAGACTCTTTATGTACATGTGAAGTTTTGGATTTTTAGCATCACGTGCAGGAGAGTTATTAAGCATTTTGTCCATTGCGGCGAAGGAAATCTTAAGTGAAAACTTTGAAGCCCCGCCCCCGTCATATAGTATTTCGGAAACAAAAAATTTTAGCCCCAGTGTTTGTCCCAGGTCTTAAGATGCTCCAGACAGAACTTTAAGGCAATCAGATGAAGCCTTTAGGATCAGGGTGCAAAAGAATGACCCCTGTAAACATGCAAAAAAGGGCAAAAGTCGGACTTTCAAAAATTCATAACTCACTTCCTGTTCATATTAGACGTTAAAATATCAAATTTTTCGCCATGCCCGATGAGACTGCCAAGTTTGGTGAGTTTTTGTGCATGTTTCGGGGGTCAAAAATGCGATCGAACAATCGGAAAAATAATAATAATAATAATTTCTACAAAAACAATAGGGACTTCGCAGCGGTCGCTGCTCAGGCCCTAATAATAATAATAATAATAATAATAATAAAAGTAATAATATTTTCTACAAAAACAATAGGGACCTCGCCGCGGTCGCTGCTCGGGCCCCAATAATAATTTCTACACAAAGTCCATTGTGGTGACCCGCCCCCTTTTAAGTAAATTAAAAATGGCCGACTTCCTGTAAAACCTAGCTCATTGCTCCAAGAGACTTTTTTGTAGGTCTTGGTCTTATACATACAGTGAACCCTCGCTACTTCGCGGTTCACCTTTCGCGGGTTCAGTGCTTCGCGGGTCTAAAAAATATTCGGGGGCATTGTAGTTTCGCCGAGCGGCACGACGGGGCGCTGGAGCGGTTAGACGGCCGGCGTGCGCCGAAGAAGAGCGTGGGCGAAGAGGAGAGTGGACGAAGAAGAGCACGTTCCCCCGGACACGATCGGTGGCGACGTTTCGCGCGGTTCGGACCGTACCAGAGCTCCGGCCAGCGTGCGTGGCAGTTAAGCCGTAGAGGAGCACCTTTCCCGGGCACGGGCGGTGCCAAGCGGCCCCTAAGTTTAACCGAATGGAAGCTCCGGAGGAGGAGGGCATGCTCGCGTCACAGTAAGCCGAAGAGGAGCACCTTCCCCGGGCACGGGCGGTTCCAAGCGGCCCCTAAGTTTAACCGAATGGAAGCTCCGCAGGAGGAGGGCATGCTCGCGTCACAGTAAGCCGAAGAGGAGCACCTTCCCCGGGCACGGGCGGTGCCAAGCGGCCCCTAAGTTTAACCGAATGGAAGCTCCGGGGGAGGAGGGCGGGCGTGTGTCACAGTGAAGCCGAATTGGAGCACCTCTTCTGCCCGGGCACGAGCGGAGCGCGAGGCTGTCAGTTATGAATGAATAAATGAATGAATAAATAAAGAATGCCACCTTTCATTTCACAGGGCACACCGGACGGCGTACCAGCAGGTAAAAGTCGGAGTAATTAAATAAATACAAAAAGAATGGTTGGGGAATAAAAAAATAATAAGTTTTAATAATAATTTGTTTTTTTTGTTATAACATGAATTTCACTCTCTGTCTCTCTCTCTCCCCCCGTATATATATATATATATATATATATATATATATATATATATATATATATATATATATTTATTATATATATTGTATATTTTTTTTAAGCATTTTTGAAGGTGCGCCGCTACTTCGCGGATTTTCAGTTTTTGCGGGTGGTCTCGGTCCCCATTAACCGCGATAACCGAGGGTTCACTGTACTCCATAAAATTTACAAAAAGCGAGGTGAAACACTCAACCAGGGCTGCTTTTTTGAACATTTCTCGAGGGCCATGGCGAGCCATTTCAAAAAAGCTGCACAACTAACGTATAAAATATTGATAAATTTGCTCGGCCTGATGTGTGTGTAAAGTTTCACGAGTTGTCGTTCATATTTAGAACCTCATAATCAGCTTTGTTTTATTGCCGAACAGTGCAATGCCACTCCCACAACTTTTCATGAAAAAGGACGAATTTCGTATTGGGACATCCTCATGGCCGAAACAGTCATCCGAGCATATATGAGGGCGACCTTGTTGAGTTGCACGGAGAAAAACATCCAAGAAAATAACTTGTATTAGCTTTTACCAGTTGGTGGCGCTACTACTACGATGAAAAATAAGTTGGTAGATGTCTTCAGGGCTTAAGTATCCTCAAATGTGTGCAACTTCGAGAAGATAGGATCACCTGAGTCATGTTGCTGGAGCTTTTGTTGCCACAGAGTACAATCGGACTTTTCAGCACCGTAATAGCCACGCCTTTTGCCAAAACGTCACAAAATTCGGCAGAGAGTAAGATCATTGTCTTGAGTCTTTTCTGACTAATTTTCAGTCGGATTCGTCGAAAGGGCACCGTGCAGTACGTGAAAATTAAAATAAAAACAAATTTTTGATTCCACTTGGCGGCACTGTGTGTATAACAAAATAATAACATTAAGATGTCTTCAGGTCGGGACGTTTTATTTACAGGTGAAGGTTTGGATTTTTAGGAGCATGTGCAGGGGAGTTATTAAGCATTCATTTATTTGTATTAGGTTCATTTTGTCTTCTTATTATTGATATTTGACTGATTCATTAAAAGCAGACAATTATGTTTTAGGTTAATTTTTTCACTGACATGTTTCGGCGAGTCTTTCGCCTTCTTCAGAGTGTCGCATGATGGTGTCTTGAGCTGATGTTCCATGAGGGTGTGACTTACCTGTCAAAAAAATGAAAAAAATCAGAGCAGTAAAAGAACAAGCACAACATGAACATTACAAATCAGCAATCACTGACCACTGCAAAAGGGAAAACCACATCATGGACCGGGAGAAGGGCAGGGTCATCCGCACAGAAGAGAACAAACAACAGCGCTGGATCAGAGAGGCCATTGAGATCTGCAAGCGAGGCATAAAAACCATGAACAGAGACAAGGGAGCCTTCATCCTCTCTACCACCTGGACCAGCATCTTGGCGGAGTGAACGGACAGCGGGGGGCGTGACTTGCCTTCATTCTCGTGACAGGTAAGTCACGCCCTCATGGAACATCAGCTGATAAAGACGGGTCACAAGACACCATCATGTGAAACTCTGAAGAAGGCGAAAGACTTTCGTATTGTGACATCCTCAAGGCCTAAACACTCATCCGAGCAAATATAAGGTAGATTTTGTTAACCTGCCCGGAGAAAAACATCAACGAAAATAATTTGTATTTGTTTTAACCAGTTGGTGGCGCTACCACTGCGATCAAAAATAAGTTGGCAGCCGTCTTCAGGGCCTGAATATCCTCAAATGTGAAAAATTTCGAGAAGATGGATCATCTGAATCATTTTGCAGGAACTTTTGTTGCCACGGAGAATAATCAGACTCTGCGGCACCGTAATAGCCACGCCCTTCGAAGGAAAGTCACAAAAATAGGGATAGAGTAAGATCAATGTCTTGAGTCTTTTCTAGCCAATTTTCAATCAGATTCGTTAAAAGGGCACCGTGCAGTACGTCAAAATGTAAAAAATGATATTGATTGGCGCAAGGTGTATAACTGAATATAAACATATAGATGTCTTCAGGTACCGACTCTTTATGTACATGTGAAGTTTTGGATTTTTAGCAGCACGTGCAGGAGAGTTATTAAGCATTTTGTCCATTGCGGCGAAGGAAATCTTAAGTGAAAACTTTGAAGCCCCGCCCCCGTCATATAGTATTTCGGAAACAAAAATTTTTAGCCCCAGTGTTTGTCCCAGGTCTTAAGATGCTCCAGACAGAATTTTAAGGCAATCAGATGAAGCCTTTAGGATCAGGGTGCAAAAGAATGACCCCTGTAAACATGCAAAAAAGGGCAAAAATCGGACTTTCAAAAATTCATAACTCACTTCCTGTTCATATTAGACGTTAAAATATCAAATTTTTCGCCATGCCCGATGAGACTGCCAAGTTTGGTGAGTTTTTGTGCATGTTTCGGGGGTCAAAAATGCGATCGAACAATCGGAAAAATAATAATAATAATAATTTCTACAAAAACAATAGGGACCTCGCCGCGGTCGCTGCTCGGGCCCCAATAATAATTTCTACACAAAGTCCATTGTGGTGACCCGCCCCCTTTTAAGTAAATTCAAAATGGCCGACTTCCTGTAAAACCTAGCTCATTGCTCCAAGAGACTTTTTTGTAGGTCTTGGTCTTATACATACAGTGAACCCTCGCTACTTCGCGGTTCACCTTTCGCGGGTTCAGTGCTTCGCGGGTCTAAAAAATATTCGGGGGCATTGTAGTTTCGCCGAGCGGCACGACGGGGCGCTGGAGCAGTTAGACGGCCGGCGTGCGCCGAAGAAGAGCGTGGGCGAAGAGGAGAGTGGACGAAGAGAGCACGTTCCCCCGGACACGATCGGTGGCGACGTTTCGCGCGGTTCGGACCGTACCAGAGCTCCGGCCGGCGTGCGTGGCAGTTAAGCCGTAGAGGAGCACCTTTCCCGGGCACGGGCGGTGCCAAGCGGCCCCTAAGTTTAACCGAATGGAAGCTCCGGAGGAGGAGGGCATGCTCGCGTCACAGTAAGCCGAAGAGGAGCACCTTCCCCGGGCACGGGCGGTTCCAAGCGGCCCCTAAGTTTAACCGAATGGAAGCTCCGCAGGAGGAGGGCATGCTCGCGTCACAGTAAGCCGAAGAGGAGCACCTTCCCCGGGCACGGGCGGTGCCAAGCGGCCCCTAAGTTTAACCGAATGGAAGCTCCGGGGGAGGAGGGCGGGCGTGTGTCACAGTGAAGCCGAATTGGAGCACCTCTTCTGCCCGGGCACGAGCGGAGCGCGAGGCTGTCAGTTATGAATGAATAAATGAATGAATAAATAAAGAATGCCACCTTTCATTTCACAGGGCACACCGGACGGCGTACCAGCAGGTAAAAGTCGGAGTAATTAAATAAATACAAAAAGAATGGTTGGGGAATAAAAAAATAATAAGTTTTAATAATAATTTGTTTTTTTTGTTATAACATGAATTTCACTCTCTGTCTCTCTCTCTCCCCCCGTATATATATATATATATATATATATATATATATTTATATATTTATTATATATATTGTATATTTTTTTTAAGCATTTTTGAAGGTGCGCCGCTACTTCGCGGATTTTCAGTTTTTGCGGGTGGTCTCGGTCCCCATTAACCGCGATAACCGAGGGTTCACTGTACTCCATAAAATTTACAAAAAGCGAGGTGAAACACTCAACCAGGGCTGCTTTTTTGAACATTTCTCGAGGGCCATGGCGAGCCATTTCAAAAAAGCTGCACAACTAACGTATAAAATATTGATAAATTTGCTCGGCCTGATGTGTGTGTAAAGTTTCACGAGTTGTCGTTCATATTTAGAACCTCATAATCAGCTTTGTTTTATTGCCGAACAGTGCAATGCCACTCCCACAACTTTTCATGAAAAAGGACGAATTTCGTATTGTGACATCCTCATGGCCGAAACAGTCATCCGAGCATATATGAGGGCGACCTTGTTGAGTTGCACGGAGAAAAACATCCAAGAAAATAACTTGTATTAGCTTTTACCAGTTGGTGGCGCTACTACTACGATGAAAAATAAGTTGGTAGATGTCTTCAGGGCTTAAGTATCCTCAAATGTGTGCAACTTCGAGAAGATAGGATCACCTGAGTCATGTTGCTGGAGCTTTTGTTGCCACAGAGTACAATCGGACTTTTCAGCACCGTAATAGCCACGCCTTTTGCCAAAACGTCACAAAATTCGGCAGAGAGTAAGATCATTGTCTTGAGTCTTTTCTGACTAATTTTCAGTCGGATTCGTCGAAAGGGCACCGTGCAGTACGTGAAAATTAAAATAAAAACAAATTTTTGATTCCACTTGGCGGCACTGTGTGTATAACAAAATAATAACATTAAGATGTATTCAGGTCGGGACGTTTTATTTACAGGTGAAGGTTTGGATTTTTAGGAGCATGTGCAGGGGAGTTATTAAGCATTCATTTATTTGTATTAGGTTCATTTTGTCTTCTTATTATTGATATTTGACTGATTCATTAAAAGCAGACAATTATGTTTTAGGTTAATTTTTTACCTGACATGTTTCGGCGAGTCTTTCGCCTTCTTCAGAGTGTCGCATGATGGTGTCTTGAGACCCGTCTTTATCAGCTGATGTTCCATGAGGGTGTGACTTACCTGTCAAAAAAATGAAAAATCAGAGCAGTAAAAGAACAAGCACAACATGAACATTACAAATCAGCAATCACTGACCACTGCAAAAGGGAAAACCACATCATGGACCGGGAGAAGGGCAGGGTCATCCGCACCGAAGAGAACAAACAACAGCGCTGGATCAGAGAGGCCATTGAGATCTGCAAGCGAGGCATAAAAACCATGAACAGAGACAAGGGAGCCTTCATCCTCTCTACCACCTGGAGCAGCATTTTGGCGGAGTGAACGGACAGCGGGGGGCGTGACTTGCCTTCATTCTTGTGACAGGTAAGTCACGCCCTCATGGAACATCAGCTGATAAAGACGGGCCACAAGACACCATCATGTGACACTCTGAAGAAGGCGAAAGACTTTCGTATTGTGACATCCTCAAGGCCTAAACACTCATCCGAGCAAATGTAAGGTAGATTTTGTTAACCTGCCCGGAGAAAAAAATCAACGAAAATAATTTGTATTTGTTTTAACCAGTTGGTGGCGCTACCACTGCGATCAAAAATAAGTTGGCAGCCGTCTTCAGGGCCTGAATATCCTCAAATGTGAAAAATTTCGAGAAGATGGATCATCTGAATCATTTTGCAGGAACTTTTGTTGCCACGGAGAATAATCAGACTCTGCGGCACCGTAATAGCCACGCCCTTCGAAGGAAAGTCACAAAAATAGGGATAGAGTAAGATCAATGTCTTGAGTCTTTTCTAGCCAATTTTCAATCAGATTCGTTAAAAGGGCACCGTGCAGTACGTCAAAATGTAAAAAATGATATTGATTGGCGCAAGGTGTATAACTGAATATAAACATATAGATGTCTTCAGGTACAGACTCTTTATGTACATGTGAAGTTTTGGATTTTTAGCAGCATGTGCAGGAGAGTTATTAAGCATTTTGTCCATTGCGGCGAAGGAAATCTTAAGTGAAAACTTTGATGCCCCGCCCCCGTCATATAGTATTTCGGAAACAAAAAATTTTAGCCCCAGTGTTTGTGCCAGGTCTTCAGATGCTACAGACAGAATTTTAAGGCAATCAGATGAAGCCTTTAGGATCAGGGTGCAAAAGAATGACCCCTGTAAACATGCAAAAAAGGGCAAAAGTCGGACTTTCAAAAATTCATAACTCACTTCCTGTTCATATTAGACGTTAAAATATCAAATTTTTCGCCATGCCCGATGAGACTGCCAAGTTTGGTGAGTTTTTGTGCATGTTTCAGGGGTCAAAAATGCGATCGAACAATCGGAAAAATAATAATAATAATAATTTCAACAAAAACAATAGGGACTTCGCAGCGGTCGCTGCTCAGGCCCTAATAATAATAATAATAATAATAATAAAAGTAATAATATTTTCTACAAAAACAATAGGGACCTCGCCACGGTCGCTGCTCGGGCCCCAATAATAATTTCTACACAAAGTCCATTGTGGTGACCCGCCCCCTTTTAAGTAAATTCAAAATGGCCGACTTCCTGTAAAACCTAGCTCATTGCTCCAAGAGACTTTTTTGTAGGTCTTGGTCTTATACATACAGTGAACCCTCGCTACTTCGCGGTTCACCTTTCGCGGGTTCAGTGCTTCGCGGGTCTAAAAAATATTCGGGGGCATTGTAGTTTCGCCGAGCGGCACGACGGGGCGCTGGAGCGGTTAGACGGCCGGCGTGCGCCGAAGAAGAGCGTGGGCAAAGAGGAGAGTGGACGAAGAAGAGCACGTTCCCCCGGACACGATCGGTGGCGACGTTTCGCGCGGTTCGGACCGTACCAGAGCTCCGGCCAGCGTGCGTGGCAGTTAAGCCGTAGAGGAGCACCTTCCCCGGGCACGGGCAGTGCCAAGCGGCCCCTAAGTTTAACCGAATGGAAGCTCCGGAGGAGGAGGGCATGCTCGCGTCACAGTAAGCCGAAGAGGAGCACCTTCCCCGGGCACGGGCGGTTCCAAGCGGCCCCTAAGTTTAACCGAATGGAAGCTCCGGAGGAGGAGGGCATGCTCGCGTCACAGTAAGCCGAAGAGGAGCACCTTCCCCGGGCACGGGCGGTGCCAAGCGGCCCCTAAGTTTAACCGAATGGAAGCTCCGGGGGAGGAGGACGGGCGTGTGTCACAGTTAAGCCAAATTGGAGCACCTCTTCTGCCCGGGCACGAGCGGAGCGCGAGGCTGTCAGTTATGAATGAATAAATGAATAAATAAATAAAGAATGCCACCTTTCATTTCACAGGGCACACCGGACGGCGTACCAGCAGGTAAAAGTCGGAGTAATTAAATAAATACAAAAAGAATGGCTGGGGAATAAAAAAATAATACGTTTTAATAATAATTTGTTTTTTTTGTTATAACATGAATTTCACTCTCTCTCTCCCCGTATATATATATATATATATATATATATATATATATATATTTATATATTTATTATATATATTGTATTTTTTTTTTAAGCATTTTTGAAGGTGCGCCGCTACTTCGCGGATTTTCAGTTTTCGCGGGTGGTCTCGGTCCCCATTAACCGCGATAACCGAGGGTTCACTGTACTCCATAAAATTTACAAAAAGCGAGGTGAAACACTCAACCAGAGCTGCTTTTTTTTAACATTTCTCGAGGGCCATGGCGAGCCATTTCAAAAAAGCTGCACAACTAACGTATAAAATATTGATAAATTTGCTCGGCCTGATGTGTGTGTAAAGTTTTACGAGTTGTCGTTCATATTTAGAACCTCATAATCAGCTTTGTTTTATTGCTGAACAGTGCAATGCCACTCCCACAACTTTTCACGAAAAATCACGAATTTCGTATTGTGACATCCTCATGGCCGAAACAGTCATCCGAGCATATATGAGGGCGACCTTGTTGAGTTGCACGGAGAAAAACATCCAAGAAAATAACTTGTATTAGCTTTTACCAGTTGGTGGCGCTACTACTACGATGTAAAATAAGTTGGTAGATGTCTTCAGGGCTGAAGTATCCTCAAATGTGTACAACTTCGAGAAGATAGGATCATCTGAGTCATGTTGCCGGAGCTTTTGTTGCCACAGAGTACAATCGGACTTTTCAGCACCTTAATAGCCACGCCTTTTGCCAAAACGTCACAAAATTCGGCAGAGAGTAAGATCATTGTCTTAAGTCTTTTCTGACTAATTTTCAGTCGGATTCGTCAAAAGGGCACCATGCAGTACGTGAAAATTAAAATAAAAACAAATTTTTGATTCCACTTGGCGGCACTGTGTGTATAACAAAATAATAACATTAAGATGTCTTCAGGTCGGGACGTTTTATTTACAGGTGAAGGTTTGGATTTTTAGGAGCATGTGCAGGGGAGTTATTAAGCATTCATTTATTTGTATTAGGTTCATTTTGTCTTCTTATTATTGATATTTGACTGATTCATTAAAAGCAGACAATTATGTTTTAGGTTAATTTTTTACCTGACATGTTTCGGCGAGTCTTTCGCCTTCTTCAGAGTGTCGCATGATGGTGTCTTGAGCTGATGTTCCATGAGGGTGTGACTTACCTGTCAAAAAAATGAAAAAATCAGAGCAGTAAAAGAACAAGCACAACATGAACATTACAAATCAGCAATCACTGACCACTGCAAAAGGGAAAACCACATCATGGACCGGGAGAAGGGCAGGGTCATCCGCACAGAAGAGAACAAACAACAGCGCTGGATCAGAGAGGCCATTGAGATCTGCAAGCGAGGCATAAAAACCATGAACAGAGACAAGGGAGCCTTCATCCTCTCTACCACCTGGACCAGCATCTTGGCGGAGTGAACGGACAGCGGGGGGCGTGACTTGCCTTCATTCTTGTGACAGGTAAGTCACGCCCTCATGGAACATCAGCTGATAAAGACGGGTCACAAGACACCATCATGTGACACTCTGAAGAAGGCGAAAGACTTTCGTATTGTGACATGCTCAAGGCCTAAACACTCATCCGAGCAAATATAAGGTAGATTTTGTTAACCTGCCCGGAGAAAAACATCAACGAAAATAATTTGTATTTGTTTTAACCAGTTGGTGGCGCTACCACTGCGATCAAAAATAAGTTGGCAGCCGTCTTCAGGGCCTGAATATCCTCAAATGTGAAAGATTTCCAGAAGATGGATCATCTGAATCATTTTGCAGGAACTTTTGTTGCCACGGAGAATAATCAGACTCTGCGGCACCGTAATAGCCACGCCCTTTGAAGGAAAGTCATAAAAATAGGGATAGAGTAAGATCAATGTCTTGAGTCTTTTCTAGCCAATTTTCAGTCGGATTCGTTAAAAGGGCACCGTGCAGTACGTCAAAATGTAAACATTTATATTGATTGGCGCAAGGTGTATAACTGAATATAAACATATAGATGTCT
This sequence comes from Idiotropiscis lumnitzeri, assembly GCF_059441095.1. NCBI lineage: Eukaryota > Metazoa > Chordata > Actinopteri > Syngnathiformes > Syngnathidae > Idiotropiscis > Idiotropiscis lumnitzeri. The sequence continues at coordinate 331,119 of NW_028283634.1, read as the reverse complement.
TCAGGTACCGACTCTTTATGTACATGTGAAGTTTTGGATTTTTAGCAGCACGGGCAGGAGAGTTATTAAGCATTTTGTCCATTGCGGCGAAGGAAATCTTAAGTGAAAACTTTGAAGCCCCGCCCCCGTCATATAGTATTTCGGAAACAAAAAATTTTAGCCCCAGTGTTTGTCCCAGGTCTTAAGATGCTCCAGACAGAACTTTAAGGCAATCAGATGAAGCCTTTAGGATCAGGGTGCAAAAGAATGACCCCTGTAAACATGCAAAAAAGGGCAAAAGTCGGACTTTCAAAAATTCATAACTCACTTCCTGTTCATATTAGACGTTAAAAAATATCAAATTTTTCGCCATGCCCGATGAGACTGCCAAGTTTGGTGAGTTTTTGTGCATGTTTCGGGGGTCAAAAATGCGATCGAACAATCGGAAAAATAATAATAATAATAATTTCTACAAAAACAATAGGGACTTCGCAGCGGTCGCTGCTCAGGCCCTAATAATAATAATAATAATAATAATAATAATAATAAAAGTAATAATATTTTCTACAAAAACAATAGGGACCTCGCCGCGGTCGCTGCTCGGGCCCCAATAATAATTTCTACACAAAGTCCATTGTGGAGACCCGCCCCCTTTTAAGTAAATTCAAAATGGCCGACTTCCTGTAAAACCTAGCTCATTGCTCCAAGAGACTTTTTTGTAGGTCTTGGTCTTATACATACAGTGAACCCTCGCTACTTCGAGGTTCACCTTTCGCGGGTTCAGTGCTTCGCGGGTCTAAAAAATATTCGGGGGCATTGTAGTTTCGCCGAGCGGCACGACGGGGCGCTGGAGCGGTTAGACGGCCGGCGTGCGCCGAAGAAGAGCGTGGGCGAAGAGGAGAGTGGACGAAGAAGAGCACGTTCCCCCGGACACGATCGGTGGCGACGTTTCGCGCGGTTCGGACCGTACCAGAGCTCCGGCCGGCGTGCGTGGCAGTTAAGCCGTAGAGGAGCACCTTCCCCGGGCACGGGCGGTTCCAAGCGGCCCCTGAGTTTAACCGAATGGAAGCTCCGGAGGAGGAGGGCATGCTCGCGTCACAGTAAGCCGAAGAGGAGCACCTTCCCCGGGCACGGGCGGTTCCAAGCGGCCCCTAAGTTTAACCGAATGGAAGCTCCGGAGGAGGAGGGCATGCTCGCGTCACAGTAAGCCGAAGAGGAGCACCTTCCCCGGGCACGGGCGGTGCCAAGCGGCCCCTAAGTTTAACCGAATGGAAGCTCCGGGGGAGGAGGGCGGGCGTGTGTCACAGTTAAGCCGAATTGGAGCACCTCTTCTGCCGGGCACAAGCGGAGCGCGAGGCTGTCAGTTATGAATGAATAAATGAATAAATAAATAAAGAATGCCACCTTTCATTTCACAGGGCACACCGGACGGCGTACCAGCAGGTAAAAGTCGGAGTAATTAAAATAAATACAAAAAGAATGGTTGGGGAATAAAAAAATAATAAGTTTTAATAATAATTTGTTTTTTTTGTTATAACATGAATTTCACTCTCTCTCTCCCCCCGTATATATATATATATATATATATATATATATATATATATATATATATATATATATATATATATTATATATTTATTATATATTTTTTTTAAGCATTTTTGAAGGTGCGCCGCTACTTCGCGGATTTTCAGTTTTCGCGGGTGGTCTCGGTCCCCATTAACCGCGATAACCGAGGGTTCACTGTACTCCATAAAATTTACAAAAAGCGAGGTGAAACACTCAACCAGGGCTGCTTTTTTGAACATTTCTCGAGGGCCATGGCGAGCCATTTCAAAAAAGCTGCACAACTAACGTATAAAATATTGATACATTTGCTCGGCCTGATGTGTGTGTAAAGTTTCACGAGTTGTCGTTCATATTTAGAACCTCATAATCAGCTTTGTTTTATTGCCGAACAGTGCAATGCCACTCCCACAACTTTTCATGAAAAAGGACGAATTTCGTATTGTGACATCCTCATGGCCGAAACAGTCATCCGAGCATATATGAGGGCGACCTTGTTGAGTTGCACGGAGAAAAACATCCAAGAAAATAACTTGTATTAGCTTTTACCAGTTGGGGGCGCTACTACTACGATGAAAAATAAGTTGGTAGATGTCTTCAGGGCTGAAGTATCCTCAAATGTGTGCAACTTCGAGAAGATAGGATCATCTGAGTCATGTTGCTGGAGCTTTTGTTGCCACAGAGTACAATCGGACTTTTCAGCACCGTAATAGCCACGCCTTTTGCCAAAACGTCACAAAATTCGGCAGAGAGTAAGATCATTGTCTTGAGTCTTTTCTGACTAATTTTCAGTCGGATTCGTCGAAAGGGCATCGTGCAGTACGTGACAATTAAAATAAAAACAAATTTTTGATTCCACTTGGCGGCACTGTGTGTATAACAAAATAATAACATTAAGATGTCTTCAGGTCGGGACGTTTTATTTACAGGTGAAGGTTTGGATTTTTAGGAGCATGTGCAGGAGAGTTATTAAGCATTCATTTATTTGTATTAGGTTCATTTTGTCTTCTTATTATTGATATTTGACTGATTCATTAAAAGCAGACAATTATGTTTTAGGTTAATTTTTTACCTGACATGTTTCGGCGAGTCTTTCGCCTACTTCAGAGTGTCGCATGATGGTGTCTTGAGCTGATGTTCCATGAGGGTGTGACTTACCTGTCAAAAAAATGAAAAAAATCAGAGCAGTAAAAGAACAAGCACAACATGAACATTACAAATCAGCAATCACTGACCACTGCAAAAGGGAAAACCACATCATGGACCGGGAGAAGGGCAGGGTCATCCACACAGAAGAGAACAAACAACAGCGCTGGATCAGAGAGGCCATTGAGATCTGCAAGCGAGGCATAAAAACCATGAACAGAGACAAGGGAGCCTTCATCCTCTCTACCACCTGGACCAGCATCTTGGCGGAGTGAACGGACAGCGGGGGGCGTGACTTGCCTTCATTCTTGTGACAGGTAAGTCACGCCCTCATGGAACATCAGCTGATAAAGGCGGGTCACAAGACACCATCATGTGACACTCTGAAGAAGGCGAAAGACTTTCGTATTGTGACATGCTCAAGGCCTAAACACTCATCCGAGCAAATATAAGGTAGATTTTGTTAACATGCCCGGAGAAAAACATCAACGAAAATAATTTATATTTGTTTTAACCAGTTGGTGGCGCTACCACTGCGATCAAAAATAAGTTGGCAGCCGTCTTCAGGGCCTGAATATACTCAAATGTGAAAAATTTCGAGAAGATGGATCATCTGAATCATTTTGCAGGAACTTTTGTTGCCACGGAGAACAATCAGACTCTGCGGCACCGTAATAGCCACGCCCTTCGAAGGAAAGTCACAAAAATAGGGATAGAGTAAGATCAATGTCTTGAGTCTTTTCTAGCCAATTTTCAATCAGATTCGTTAAAAGGGCACCGTGCAGTACGTCAAAATGTAAAAAATGATATTGATTGGCGCAAGGTGTATAACTGAATATAAACATATAGATGTCTTCAGGTACAGACTCTTTATGTACATGTGAAGTTTTGGATTTTTAGCAGCATGTGCAGGAGAGTTATTAAGCATTTTGTCCATTGCGGCGAAGGAAATCTTAAGTGAAAACTTTGATGCCCCGCCCCCGTCATATAGTATTTCGGAAACAAAAAATTTTAGCCCCAGTGTTTGTCCCAGGTCTTCAGATGCTACAGACAGAATTTTAAGGCAATCAGATGAAGCCTTTAGGATCAGGGTGCAAAAGAATGACCCCTGTAAACATGCAAAAAAGGGCAAAAGTCGGACTTTCAAAAATTCAGAACTCACTTCCTGTTCATATTAGACGTTAAAATATCAAATTTTTCGCCATGCCCGATGAGACTGCCAGGTTTGGTGAGTTTTTGTGCATGTTTCGGGGGTCAAAAATGCGATCGAACAATCGGAAAAATAATAATAATAATTTCTACAAAAACAATAGGGACTTCGCAGCGGTCGCTGCTCAGGCCCTAATAATAATAATAATAATAATAATAAAAGTAATAATATTTTCTACAAAAACAATAGGGACCTCGCCGCGGTCGCTGCTCGGGCCCCAATAATAATTTCTACACAAAGTCCATTGTGGTGACCCGCCCCCTTTTAAGTAAATTCAAAATGGCCGACTTCCTGTAAAACCTAGCTCATTGCTCCAAGAGACTTTTTTGTAGGTCTTGGTCTTATACATACAGTGAACCCTCGCTACTTCGCGGTTCACCTTTCGCAGGTTCAGTGCTTCGCGGGTCTAAAAAATATTCGGGGGCATTGTAGTTTCGCCGAGCGGCACGACGGGGCGCTGGAGCGGTTAGACGGCCGGCGTGCGCCGAAGAAGAGCGTGGGCGAAGAGGAGAGTGGACGAAGAAGAGCACGTTCCCCCGGACACGATCGGTGGCGACGTTTCGCGCGGTTCGGACCGTACCAGAGCTCCGGCCAGCGTGCGTGGCAGTTAAGCCGTAGAGGAGCACCTTCCCCGGGCACGGGCGGTGCCAAGCGGCCCCTAAGTTTAACCGAATGGAAGCTCCGGAGGAGGAGGGCATGCTCGCGTCACAGTAAGCCGAAGAGGAGCACCTTCCCCGGGCACGGGCGGTTCCAAGCGGCCCCTAAGTTTAACCGAATGGAAGCTCCGGAGGAGGAGGGCATGCTCGCGTCACAGTAAGCCGAAGAGGAGCACCTTCCCCGGGCACGGGCGGTGCCAAGCGGCCCCTAAGTTTAACCGAATGGAAGCTCCGGACGGAGGAGGACGGGCGTGTGTCACAGTTAAGCCAAATTGGAGCACCTCTTCTGCCCGGGCACGAGCGGAGCGCGAGGCTGTCAGTTATGAATGAATAAATGAATAAATAAATAAAGAATGCCACCTTTCATTTCACAGGGCACACCGGACGGCGTACCAGCAGGTAAAAGTCGGAGTAATTAAATAAATACAAAAAGAATGGCTGGGGAATAAAAAAATAATACGTTTTAATAATAATTTGGTTTTTTTGTTATAACATGAATTTCACTCTCTCTCTCCCCGTATATATATATATATATATATATATATATATATATATATATATATTTATTATATATATTGTATATTTTTTTTAAGCATTTTTGAAGGTGCGCCGCTACTTCGCGGATTTTCAGTTTTCGCGGGTGGTCTCGGTCCCCATTAACCGCGATAACCGAGGGTTCACTGTACTCCATAAAATTTACAAAAAGCGAGGTGAAACACTCAACCAGAGCTGCTTTTTTTTAACATTTCTCGAGGGCCATGGCGAGCCATTTCAAAAAAGCTGCACAACTAACGTATAAAATATTGATAAATTTGCTCGGCCTGATGTGTGTGTAAAGTTTTACGAGTTGTCGTTCATATTTAGAACCTCATAATCAGCTTTGTTTTATTGCCGAACAGTGCAATGCCACTCCCACAACTTTTCACGAAAAATCACGAATTTCGTATTGTGACATCCTCATGGCCGAAACAGTCATCCGAGCATATATGAGGGCGACCTTGTTGAGTTGCACGGAGAAAAACATCCAAGAAAATAACTTGTATTAGCTTTTACCAGTTGGTGGCGCTACTACTACGATATAAAATAAGTTGGTAGATGTCTTCAGGGCTGAAGTATCCTCAAATGTGTACAACTTCGAGAAGATAGGATGATCTGAGTCATGTTGCCGGAGCTTTTGTTGCCACAGAGTACAATCGGACTTTTCAGCACCTTAATAGCCACGCCTTTTGCCAAAACGTCACAAAATTCGGCAGAGAGTAAGATCATTGTCTTGAGTCTTTTCTGACTAATTTTCAGTCGGATTCGTCAAAAGGGCACCGTGCAGTACGTGAAAATTAAAATAAAAACAAATTTTTGATTCCACTTGGCGGCACTGTGTGTATAACAAAATAATAACATTAAGATGTCTTCAGGTCGGGACGTTTTATTTACAGGTGAAGGTTTGGATTTTTAGGAGCATGTGCAGGGGAGTTATTAAGCATTCATTTATTTGTATTAGGTTCATTTTGTCTTCTTATTATTGATATTTGACTGATTCATTAAAAGCAGACAATTATGTTTTAGGTTAATTTTTTACCTGACATGTTTCGGCGAGTCTTTCGCCTACTTCAGAGTGTCGCATGATGGTGTCTTGAGCTGATGTTCCATGAGGGTGTGACTTACCTGTCAAAAAAATGAAAAAAATCAGAGCAGTAAAAGAACAAGCACAACATGAACATTACAAATCAGCAATCACTGACCACTGCAAAAGGGAAAACCACATCATGGACCGGGAGAAGGGCAGGGTCATCCACACAGAAGAGAACAAACAACAGCGCTGGATCAGAGAGGCCATTGAGATCTGCAAGCGAGGCATAAAAACCATGAACAGAGACAAGGGAGCCTTCATCCTCTCTACCACCTGGACCAGCATCTTGGCGGAGTGAACGGACAGCGGGGGGCGTGACTTGCCTTCATTCTTGTGACAGGTAAGTCACGCCCTCATGGAACATCAGCTGATAAAGGCGGGTCACAAGACACCATCATGTGACACTCTGAAGAAGGCGAAAGACTTTCGTATTGTGACATGCTCAAGGCCTAAACACTCATCCGAGCAAATATAAGGTAGATTTTGTTAACATGCCCGGAGAAAAACATCAACGAAAATAATTTATATTTGTTTTAACCAGTTGGTGGCGCTACCACTGCGATCAAAAATAAGTTGGCAGCCGTCTTCAGGGCCTGAATATCCTCAAATGTGAAAAATTTCGAGAAGATGGATCATCTGAATCATTTTGCAGGAACTTTTGTTGCCACGGAGAATAATCAGACTCTGCGGCACCGTAATAGCCACGCCCTTCGAAGGAAAGTCACAAAAATAGGGATAGAGTAAGATCAATGTCTTGAGTCTTTTCTAGCCAATTTTCAATCAGATTTGTTAAAAGGGCACCGTGCAGTACGTCAAAATGTAAAAAATGATATTGATTGGCGCAAGGTGTATAACTGAATATAAACATATAGATGTCTTCAGGTACAGACTCTTTATGTACATGTGAAGTTTTGGATTTTTAGCAGCATGTGCAGGAGAGTTATTAAGCATTTTGTCCATTGCGGCGAAGGAAATCTTAAGTGAAAACTTTGATGCCCCGCCCCCGTCATATAGTATTTCGGAAACAAAAAATTTTAGCCCCAGTGTTTGTCCCAGGTCTTCAGATGCTACAGACAGAATTTTAAGGCAATCAGATGAAGCCTTTAGGATCAGGGTGCAAAAGAATGACCCCTGTAAACATGCAAAAAAGGGCAAAAGTCGGACTTTCAAAAATTCAGAACTCACTTCCTGTTCATATTAGACGTTAAAATATCAAATTTTTCGCCATGCCCGATGAGACTGCCAGGTTTGGTGAGTTTTTGTGCATGTTTCGGGGGTCAAAAATGCGATCGAACAATCGGAAAAATAATAATAATAATTTCTACAAAAACAATAGGGACTTCGCAGCGGTCGCTGCTCAGGCCCTAATAATAATAATAATAATAATAATAAAAGTAATAATATTTTCTACAAAAACAATAGGGACCTCGCCGCGGTCGCTGCTCGGGCCCCAATAATAATTTCTACACAAAGTCCATTGTGGTGACCCGCCCCCTTTTAAGTAAATTCAAAATGGCCGACTTCCTGTAAAACCTAGCTCATTGCTCCAAGAGACTTTTTTGTAGGTCTTGGTCTTATACATACAGTGAACCCTCGCTACTTCGCGGTTCACCTTTCGCAGGTTCAGTGCTTCGCGGGTCTAAAAAATATTCGGGGGCATTGTAGTTTCGCCGAGCGGCACGACGGGGCGCTGGAGCGGTTAGACGGCCGGCGTGCGCCGAAGAAGAGCGTGGGCGAAGAGGAGAGTGGACGAAGAAGAGCACGTTCCCCCGGACACGATCGGTGGCGACGTTTCGCGCGGTTCGGACCGTACCAGAGCTCCGGCCAGCGTGCGTGGCAGTTAAGCCGTAGAGGAGCACCTTCCCCGGGCACGGGCGGTGCCAAGCGGCCCCTAAGTTTAACCGAATGGAAGCTCCGGAGGAGGAGGGCATGCTCGCGTCACAGTAAGCCGAAGAGGAGCACCTTCCCCGGGCACGGGCGGTTCCAAGCGGCCCCTAAGTTTAACCGAATGGAAGCTCCGGAGGAGGAGGGCATGCTCGCGTCACAGTAAGCCGAAGAGGAGCACCTTCCCCGGGCACGGGCGGTGCCAAGCGGCCCCTAAGTTTAACCGAATGGAAGCTCCGGACGGAGGAGGACGGGCGTGTGTCACAGTTAAGCCAAATTGGAGCACCTCTTCTGCCCGGGCACGAGCGGAGCGCGAGGCTGTCAGTTATGAATGAATAAATGAATAAATAAATAAAGAATGCCACCTTTCATTTCACAGGGCACACCGGACGGCGTACCAGCAGGTAAAAGTCGGAGTAATTAAATAAATACAAAAAGAATGGCTGGGGAATAAAAAAATAATACGTTTTAATAATAATTTGGTTTTTTTGTTATAACATGAATTTCACTCTCTCTCTCCCCGTATATAAATATATATATATATATATATATATATATATATATATATATATATATTTATTATATATATTGTATATTTTTTTTAAGCATTTTTGAAGGTGCGCCGCTACTTCGCGGATTTTCAGTTTTCGCGGGTGGTCTCGGTCCCCATTAACCGCGATAACCGAGGGTTCACTGTACTCCATAAAATTTACAAAAAGCGAGGTGAAACACTCAACCAGAGCTGCTTTTTTTTAACATTTCTCGAGGGCCATGGCGAGCCATTTCAAAAAAGCTGCACAACTAACGTATAAAATATTGATAAATTTGCTCGGCCTGATGTGTGTGTAAAGTTTTACGAGTTGTCGTTCATATTTAGAACCTCATAATCAGCTTTGTTTTATTGCCGAACAGTGCAATGCCACTCCCACAACTTTTCACGAAAAATCACGAATTTCGTATTGTGACATCCTCATGGCCGAAACAGTCATCCGAGCATATATGAGGGCGACCTTGTTGAGTTGCACGGAGAAAAACATCCAAGAAAATAACTTGTATTAGCTTTTACCAGTTGGTGGCGCTACTACTACGATATAAAATAAGTTGGTAGATGTCTTCAGGGCTGAAGTATCCTCAAATGTGTACAACTTCGAGAAGATAGGATGATCTGAGTCATGTTGCCGGAGCTTTTGTTGCCACAGAGTACAATCGGACTTTTCAGCACCTTAATAGCCACGCCTTTTGCCAAAACGTCACAAAATTCGGCAGAGAGTAAGATCATTGTCTTGAGTGTTTTCTGACTAATTTTCAGTCGGATTCGTCAAAAGGGCACCGTGCAGTACGTGAAAATTAAAATAAAAACAAATTTTTGATTCCACTTGGCGGCACTGTGTGTATAACAAAATAATAACATTAAGATGTCTTCAGGTCGGGACGTTTTATTTACAGGTGAAGGTTTGGATTTTTAGGAGCATGTGCAGGGGAGTTATTAAGCATTCATTTATTTGTATTAGGTTCATTTTGTCTTCTTATTATTGATATTTGACTGATTCATTAAAAGCAGACAATTATGTTTTAGGTTAATTTTTTACCTGACATGTTTCGGCGAGTCTTTCGCCTTCTTCAGAGTGTCGCATGATGGTGTCTTGAGACCCGTCTTTATCAGCTGATGTTCCATGAGGGTGTGACTTACCTGTCAAAAAAATGAAAAATCAGAGCAGTAAAAGAACAAGCACAACATGAACATTACAAATCAGCAATCACTGACCACTGCAAAAGGGAAAACCACATCATGGACCGGGAGAAGGGCAGGGTCATCCGCACAGAAGAGAACAAACAACAGCGCTGGATCAGAGAGGCCATTGAGATCTGCAAGCGAGGCATAAAAACCATGAACAGAGACAAGGGAGCCTTCATCCTCTCTACCACCTGGACCAGCATCTTGGCGGAGTGAACGGACAGCGGGGGGCGTGACTTGCCTTCATTCTTGTGACAGGTAAGTCACGCCCTCATGGAACATCAGCTGATAAAGGCGGGTCACAAGACACCATCATGTGACACTCTGAAGAAGGCGAAAGACTTTCGTATTGTGACATGCTCAAGGCCTAAACACTCATCCGAGCAAATATAAGGTAGATTTTGTTAACATGCCCGGAGAAAAACATCAACGAAAATAATTTATATTTGTTTTAACCAGTTGGTGGCGCTACCACTGCGATCAAAAATAAGTTGGCAGCCGTCTTCAGGGCCTGAATATCCTCAAATGTGAAAAATTTCGAGAAGATGGATCATCTGAATCATTTTGCAGGAACTTTTGTTGCCACGGAGAATAATCAGACTCTGCGGCACCGTAATAGCCACGCCCTTCGAAGGAAAGTCACAAAAATAGGGATAGAGTAAGATCAATGTCTTGAGTCTTTTCTAGCCAATTTTCAATCAGATTCGTTACAAGGGCACCGTGCAGTACGTCAAAATGTAAAAAATGATATTGATTGGCGCAAGGTGTATAACTGAATATAAACATATAGATGTCTTCAGGTACAGACTCTTTATGTACATGTGAAGTTTTGGATTTTTAGCAGCATGTGCAGGAGAGTTATTAAGCATTTTGTCCATTGCGGCGAAGGAAATCTTAAGTGAAAACTTTGATGCCCCGCCCCCGTCATATAGTATTTCGGAAACAAAACATTTTAGCCCCAGTGTTTGTCCCAGGTCTTCAGATGCTACAGACAGAATTTTAAGGCAATCAGATGAAGCCTTTAGGATCAGGGTGCAAAAGAATGACCCCTGTAAACATGCAAAAAAGGGCAAAAGTCGGACTTTCAAAAATTCATAACTCACTTCCTGTTCATATTAGACGTTAAAATATCAAATTTTTCGCCATGCCCGATGAGACTGCCAGGTTTGGTGAGTTTTTGTGCATGTTTCGGGGGTCAAAAATGCGATCGAACAATCGGAAAAATAATAATAATAATTTCTACAAAAACAATAGGGACTTCGCAGCGGTCGCTGCTCAGGCCCTAATAATAATAATAATAATAATAATAAAAGTAATAATATTTTCTACAAAAACAATAGGGACCTCGCCGCGGTCGCTGCTCGGGCCCCAATAATAATTTCTACACAAAGTCCATTGTGGTGACCCGCCCCCTTTTAAGTAAATTCAAAATGGCCGACTTCCTGTAAAACCTAGCTCATTGCTCCAAGAGACTTTTTTGTAGGTCTTGGTCTTATACATACAGTGAACCCTCGCTACTTCGCGGTTCACCTTTCGCAGGTTCAGTGCTTCGCGGGTCTAAAAAATATTCGGGGGCATTGTAGTTTCGCCGAGCGGCACGACGGGGCGCTGGAGCGGTTAGACGGCCGGCGTGCGCCGAAGAAGAGCGTGGGCGAAGAGGAGAGTGGACGAAGAAGAGCACGTTCCCCCGGACACGATCGGTGGCGACGTTTCGCGCGGTTCGGACCGTACCAGAGCTCCGGCCAGCGTGCGTGGCAGTTAAGCCGTAGAGGAGCACCTTCCCCGGGCACGGGCGGTGCCAAGCGGCCCCTAAGTTTAACCGAATGGAAGCTCCGGAGGAGGAGGGCATGCTCGCGTCACAGTAAGCCGAAGAGGAGCACCTTCCCCGGGCACGGGCGGTTCCAAGCGGCCCCTAAGTTTAACCGAATGGAAGCTCCGGAGGAGGAGGGCATGCTCGCGTCACAGTAAGCCGAAGAGGAGCACCTTCCCCGGGCACGGGCGGTGCCAAGCGGCCCCTAAGTTTAACCGAATGGAAGCTCCGGACGGAGGAGGACGGGCGTGTGTCACAGTTAAGCCAAATTGGAGCACCTCTTCTGCCCGGGCACGAGCGGAGCGCGAGGCTGTCAGTTATGAATGAATAAATGAATAAATAAATAAAGAATGCCACCTTTCATTTCACAGGGCACACCGGACGGCGTACCAGCAGGTAAAAGTCGGAGTAATTAAATAAATACAAAAAGAATGGCTGGGGAATAAAAAAATAATACGTTTTAATAATAATTTGGTTTTTTTGTTATAACATGAATTTCACTCTCTCTCTCCCCGTATATATATATATATATATATATATATATATATATATATATATATATTTATTATATATATTGTATATTTTTTTTAAGCATTTTTGAAGGTGCGCCGCTACTTCGCGGATTTTCAGTTTTCGCGGGTGGTCTCGGTCCCCATTAACCGCGATAACCGAGGGTTCACTGTACTCCATAAAATTTACAAAAAGCGAGGTGAAACACTCAACCAGAGCTGCTTTTTTTTAACATTTCTCGAGGGCCATGGCGAGCCATTTCAAAAAAGCTGCACAACTAACGTATAAAATATTGATAAATTTGCTCGGCCTGATGTGTGTGTAAAGTTTTACGAGTTGTCGTTCATATTTAGAACCTCATAATCAGCTTTGTTTTATTGCCGAACAGTGCAATGCCACTCCCACAACTTTTCACGAAAAATCACGAATTTCGTATTGTGACATCCTCATGGCCGAAACAGTCATCCGAGCATATATGAGGGCGACCTTGTTGAGTTGCACGGAGAAAAACATCCAAGAAAATAACTTGTATTAGCTTTTACCAGTTGGTGGCGCTACTACTACGATATAAAATAAGTTGGTAGATGTCTTCAGGGCTGAAGTATCCTCAAATGTGTACAACTTCGAGAAGATAGGATGATCTGAGTCATGTTGCCGGAGCTTTTGTTGCCACAGAGTACAATCGGACTTTTCAGCACCTTGATAGCCACGCCTTTTGCCAAAACGTCACAAAATTCGGCAGAGAGTAAGATCATTGTCTTGAGTCTTTTCTGACTAATTTTCAGTCGGATTCGTCAAAAGGGCACCGTGCAGTACGTGAAAATTAAAATAAAAACAAATTTTTGATTCCACTTGGCGGCACTGTGTGTATAACAAAATAATAACATTAAGATGTCTTCAGGTCGGGACGTTTTATTTACAGGTGAAGGTTTGGATTTTTAGGAGCATGTGCAGGGGAGTTATTAAGCATTCATTTATTTGTATTAGGTTCATTTTGTCTTCTTATTATTGATATTTGACTGATTCATTAAAAGCAGACAATTATGTTTTAGGTTAATTTTTTACCTGACATGTTTCGGCGAGTCTTTCGCCTTCTTCAGAGTGTCGCATGATGGTGTCTTGAGACCCGTCTTTATCAGCTGATGTTCCATGAGGGTGTGACTTACCTGTCAAAAAAATGAAAAATCAGAGCAGTAAAAGAACAAGCACAACATGAACATTACAAATCAGCAATCACTGACCACTGCAAAAGGGAAAACCACATCATGGACCGGGAGAAGGGCAGGGTCATCCGCACCGAAGAGAACAAACAACAGCGCTGGATCAGAGAGGCCATTGAGATCTGCAAGCGAGGCATAAAAACCATGAACAGAGACAAGGGAGCCTTCATCCTCTCTACCAACTGGAGCAGCATTTTGGCGGAGTGAACGGACAGCGGGGGGCGTGACTTGCCTTCATTCTTGTGACAGGTAAGTCACGCCCTCATGGAACATCAGCTGATAAAGACGGGCCACAAGACACCATCATGTGACACTCTGAAGAAGGCGAAAGACTTTCGTATTGTGACATCCTCAAGGCCTAAACACTCATCCGAGCAAATGTAAGGTAGATTTTGTTAACCTGCCCGGAGAAAAAAATCAACGAAAATGATTTGTATTTGTTTTAACCAGTTGGTGGCGCTACCACTGCGATCAAAAATAAGTTGGCAGCCGTCTTCAGGGCCTGAATATCCTCAAATGTGAAAAATTTCGAGAAGATGGATCATCTGAATCATTTTGCAGGAACTTTTGTTGCCACGGAGAATAATCAGACTCTGCGGCACCGTAATAGCCACGCCCTTCGAAGGAAAGTCACAAAAATAGGGATAGAGTAAGATCAATGTCTTGAGTCTTTTCTAGCCAATTTTCAATCAGATTCGTTAAAAGGGCACCGTGCAGTACGTCAAAATGTAAAAAATGATATTGATTGGCGCAAGGTGTATAACTGAATATAAACATATAGATGTCTTCAGGTACAGACTCTTTATGTACATGTGAAGTTTTGGATTTTTAGCAGCATGTGCAGGAGAGTTATTAAGCATTTTGTCCATTGCGGCGAAGGAAATCTTAAGTGAAAACTTTGATGCCCCGCCCCCGTCATATAGTATTTCGGAAACAAAAAATTTTAGCCCCAGTGTTTGTGCCAGGTCTTCAGATGCTACAGACAGAATTTTAAGGCAATCAGATGAAGCCTTTAGGATCAGGGTGCAAAAGAATGACCCCTGTAAACATGCAAAAAAGGGCAAAAGTCGGACTTTCAAAAATTCATAACTCACTTCCTGTTCATATTAGACGTTAAAATATCAAATTTTTCGCCATGCCCGATGAGACTGCCAAGTTTGGTGAGTTTTTGTGCATGTTTCAGGGGTCAAAAATGCGATCGAACAATCGGAAAAATAATAATAATAATAATTTCAACAAAAACAATAGGGACTTCGCAGCGGTCGCTGCTCAGGCCCTAATAATAATAATAATAATAATAATAAAAGTAATAATATTTTCTACAAAAACAATAGGGACCTCGCCGCGGTCGCTGCTCGGGCCCCAATAATAATTTCTACACAAAGTCCATTGTGGTGACCCGCCCCCTTTTAAGTAAATTCAAAATGGCCGACTTCCTGTAAAACCTAGCTCATTGCTCCAAGAGACTTTTTTGTAGGTCTTGGTCTTATACATACAGTGAACCCTCGCTACTTCGCGGTTCACCTTTCGCGGGTTCAGTGCTTCGCGAGTCTAAAAAATATTCGGGCGCATTGTAGTTTCGCCGAGCGGCACGACGGGGCGCTGGAGCGGTTAGACGGCCGGCGTGCGCCGAAGAAGAGCGTGGGCGAAGAGGAGAGTGGACGAAGAAGAGCACGTTCCCCCGGACACGATCGGTGGCGACGTTTCGCGCGGTTCGGACCGTACCAGAGCTCCGGCCAGCGTGCGTGGCAGTTAAGCCGTAGAGGAGCACCTTCCCCGGGCACGGGCAGTGCCAAGCGGCCCCTAAGTTTAACCGAATGGAAGCTCCGGAGGAGGAGGGCATGCTCGCGTCACAGTAAGCCGAAGAGGAGCACCTTCCCCGGGCACGGGCGGTTCCAAGCGGCCCCTAAGTTTAACCGAATGGAAGCTCCGGAGGAGGAGGGCATGCTCGCGTCACAGTAAGCCGAAGAGGAGCACCTTCCCCGGGCACGGGCGGTGCCAAGCGGCCCCTAAGTTTAACCGAATGGAAGCTCCGGGGGAGGAGGACGGGCGTGTGTCACAGTTAAGCCAAATTGGAGCACCTCTTCTGCCCGGGCACGAGCGGAGCGCGAGGCTGTCAGTTATGAATGTATAAATGAATAAATAAATAAAGAATGCCACCTTTCATTTCACAGGGCACACCGGACGGCGTACCAGCAGGTAAAAGTCGGAGTAATTAAATAAATACAAAAAGAATGGCTGGGGAATAAAAAAATAATACGTTTTAATAATAATTTGTTTTTTTTGTTATAACATGAATTTCACTCTCTCTCTCCCCGTATATATATATATATATATATATATATATATATATATATATATATTTATATATTTATTATATATATTGTATATTTTTTTTAAGCATTTTTGAAGGTGCGCCGCTACTTCGCGGATTTTCAGTTTTCGCGGGTGGTCTCGGTCCCCATTAACCGCGATAACCGAGGGTTCACTGTACTCCATAAAATTTACAAAAAGCGAGGTGAAACACTCAACCAGAGCTGCTTTTTTTTAACATTTCTCGAGGGCCATGGCGAGCCATTTCAAAAAAGCTGCACAACTAACGTATAAAATATTGATAAATTTGCTCGGCCTGATGTGTGTGTAAAGTTTTACGAGTTGTCGTTCATATTTAGAACCTCATAATCAGCTTTGTTTTATTGCTGAACAGTGCAATGCCACTCCCACAACTTTTCACGAAAAATCACGAATTTCGTATTGTGACATCCTCATGGCCGAAACAGTCATCCGAGCATATATGAGGGCGACCTTGTTGAGTTGCACGGAGAAAAACATCCAAGAAAATAACTTGTATTAGCTTTTACCAGTTGGTGGCGCTACTACTACGATGTAAAATAAGTTGGTAGATGTCTTCAGGGCTGAAGTATCCTCAAATGTGTACAACTTCGAGAAGATAGGATCATCTGAGTCATGTTGCCGGAGCTTTTGTTGCCACAGAGTACAATCGGACTTTTCAGCACCTTAATAGCCACGCCTTTTGCCAAAACGTCACAAAATTCGGCAGAGAGTAAGATCATTGTCTTAAGTCTTTTCTGACTAATTTTCAGTCGGATTCGTCAAAAGGGCACCATGCAGTACGTGAAAATTAAAATAAAAACAAATTTTTGATTCCACTTGGCGGCACTGTGTGTATAACAAAATAATAACATTAAGATGTCTTCAGGTCGGGACGTTTTATTTACAGGTGAAGGTTTGGATTTTTAGGAGCATGTGCAGGGGAGTTATTAAGCATTCATTTATTTGTATTAGGTTCATTTTGTCTTCTTATTATTGATATTTGACTGATTCATTAAAAGCAGACAATTATGTTTTAGGTTAATTTTTTACCTGACATGTTTCGGCGAGTCTTTCGCCTTCTTCAGAGTGTCGCATGATGGTGTCTTGAGCTGATGTTCCATGAGGGTGTGACTTACCTGTCAAAAAAATGAAAAAATCAGAGCAGTAAAAGAACAAGCACAACATGAACATTACAAATCAGCAATCACTGACCACTGCAAAAGGGAAAACCACATCATGGACCGGGAGAAGGGCAGGGTCATCCGCACAGAAGAGAACAAACAACAGCGCTGGATCAGAGAGGCCATTGAGATCTGCAAGCGAGGCATAAAAACCATGAACAGAGACAAGGGAGCCTTCATCCTCTCTACCACCTGGACCAGCATCTTGGCGGAGTGAACGGACAGCGGGGGGCGTGACTTGCCTTCATTCTTGTGACAGGTAAGTCACGCCCTCATGGAACATCAGCTGATAAAGACGGGTCACAAGACACCATCATGTGACACTCTGAAGAAGGCGAAAGACTTTCGTATTGTGACATGCTCAAGGCCTAAACACTCATCCGAGCAAATATAAGGTAGATTTTGTTAACCTGCCCGGAGAAAAACATCAACGAAAATAATTTGTATTTGTTTTAACCAGTTGGTGGCGCTACCACTGCGATCAAAAATAAGTTGGCAGCCGTCTTCAGGGCCTGAATATCCTCAAATGTGAAAGATTTCCAGAAGATGGATCATCTGAATCATTTTGCAGGAACTTTTGTTGCCACGGAGAATAATCAGACTCTGCGGCACCGTAATAGCCACGCCCTTTGAAGGAAAGTCATAAAAATAGGGATAGAGTAAGATCAATGTCTTGAGTCTTTTCTAGCCAATTTTCAGTCGGATTCGTTAAAAGGGCACCGTGCAGTACGTCAAAATGTAAACATTTATATTGATTGGCGCAAGGTGTATAACTGAATATAAACATATAGATGTCTTCAGGTACCGACTCTTTATGTACATGTGAAGTTTTGGATTTTTAGCAGCACGGGCAGGAGAGTTATTAAGCATTTTGTCCATTGCGGCGAAGGAAATCTTAAGTGAAAACTTTGAAGCCCCGCCCCCGTCATATAGTATTTCGGAAACAAAAAGTTTTAGCCCCAGTGTTTGTCCCAGGTCTTAAGATGCTCCAGACAGAACTTTAAGGCAATCAGATGAAGCCTTTAGGATCAGGGTGCAAAAGAATGACCCCTGTAAACATGCAAAAAAGGGCAAAAGTCGGACTTTCAAAAATTCATAACTCACTTCCTGTTCATATTAGACGTTAAAAAATATCAAATTTTTCGCCATGCCCGATGAGACTGCCAAGTTTGGTGAGTTTTTGTGCATGTTTCGGGGTCAAAAATGCGATCGAACAATCGGAAAAATAATAATAATAATAATTTCTACAAAAACAATAGGGACTTCGCAGCGGTCGCTGCTCAGGCCCTAATAATAATAATAATAATAATA
This sequence comes from Idiotropiscis lumnitzeri, assembly GCF_059441095.1. Taxonomy (NCBI): domain Eukaryota; kingdom Metazoa; phylum Chordata; class Actinopteri; order Syngnathiformes; family Syngnathidae; genus Idiotropiscis; species Idiotropiscis lumnitzeri. The sequence goes on along the minus strand of NW_028283634.1, from coordinate 312,950 downwards.
ATAATAATAATAAAAGTAATAATATTTTCTACAAAAACAATAGGGACCTCGCCGCGGTCGCTGCTCGGGCCCCAATAATAATTTCTACACAAAGTCCATTGTGGAGACCCGCCCCCTTTTAAGTAAATTCAAAATGGCCGACTTCCTGTAAAACCTAGCTCATTGCTCCAAGAGACTTTTTTGTAGGTCTTGGTCTTATACATACAGTGAACCCTCGCTACTTCGAGGTTCACCTTTCGCGGGTTCAGTGCTTCGCGGGTCTAAAAAATATTCGGGGGCATTGTAGTTTCGCCGAGCGGCACGACGGGGCGCTGGAGCGGTTAGACGGCCGGCGTGCGCCGAAGAAGAGCGTGGGCGAAGAGGAGAGTGGACGAAGAAGAGCACGTTCCCCCGGACACGATCGGTGGCGACGTTTCGCGCGGTTCGGACCGTACCAGAGCTCCGGCCGGCGTGCGTGGCAGTTAAGCCGTAGAGGAGCACCTTCCCCGGGCACGGGCGGTTCCAAGCGGCCCCTGAGTTTAACCGAATGGAAGCTCCGGAGGAGGAGGGCATGCTCGCGTTACAGTAAGCCGAAGAGGAGCACCTTCCCCGGGCACGGGCGGTTCCAAGCGGCCCCTAAGTTTAACCGAATGGAAGCTCCGGAGGAGGAGGGCATGCTCGCGTCACAGTAAGCCGAAGAGGAGCACCTTCCCCGGGCACGGGCGGTGCCAAGCGGCCCCTAAGTTTAACCGAATGGAAGCTCCGGGGGAGGAGGGCGGGCGTGTGTCACAGTTAAGCCGAATTGGAGCACCTCTTCTGCCGGGCACAAGCGGAGCGCGAGGCTGTCAGTTATGAATGAATAAATGAATAAATAAATAAAGAATGCCACCTTTCATTTCACAGGGCACTCCGGACGGCGTACCAGCAGGTAAAAGTCGGAGTAATTAAATAAATACAAAAAGAATGGTTGGGGAATAAAAAAATAATAAGTTTTAATAATAATTTGTTTTTTTTGTTATAACATGAATTTCACTCTCTCTCTCTCTCTCTCCCCCCGTATATATATATATATATATATATATATATATATATATATATATATATATTTATATATTTATTATATATTTTTTTTAAGCATTTTTGAAGGTGCGCCGCTACTTCGCGGATTTTCAGTTTTCGCGGGTGGTCTCGGTCCCCATTAACCGCGATAACCGAGGGTTCACTGTACTCCATAAAATTTACAAAAAGCGAGGTGAAACACTCAACCAGGGCTGCTTTTTTGAACATTTCTCGAGGGCCATGGCGAGCCATTTCAAAAAAGCTGCACAACTAACGTATAAAATATTGATAAATTTGCTCGGCCTGATGTGTGTGTAAAGTTTCACGAGTTGTCGTTCATATTTAGAACCTCATAATCAGCTTTGTTTTATTGCCGAACAGTGCAATGCCACTCCCACAACTTTTCATGAAAAAGGACGAATTTCGTATTGTGACATCCTCATGGCCGAAACAGTCATCCGAGCATATATGAGGGCGACCTTGTTGAGTTGCACGGAGAAAAACATCCAAGAAAATAACTTGTATTAGCTTTTACCAGTTGGGGGCGCTACTACTACGATGAAAAATAAGTTGGTAGATGTCTTCAGGGCTGAAGTATCCTCAAATGTGTGCAACTTCGAGAAGATAGGATCATCTGAGTCATGTTGCTGGAGCTTTTGTTGCCACAGAGTACAATCGGACTTTTCAGCACCGTAATAGCCACGCCTTTTGCCAAAACGTCACAAAATTCGGCAGAGAGTAAGATCATTGTCTTGAGTCTTTTCTGACTAATTTTCAGTCGGATTCGTCGAAAGGGCACCGTGCAGTACGTGACAATTAAAATAAAAACAAATTTTTGATTCCACTTGGCGGCACTGTGTGTATAACAAAATAATAACATTAAGATGTCTTCAGGTCGGGACGTTTTATTTACAGGTGAAGGTTTGGATTTTTAGGAGCATGTGCAGGGGAGTTATTAAGCATTCATTTATTTGTATTAGGTTCATTTTGTCTTCTTATTATTGATATTTGACTGATTCATTAAAAGCAGACAATTATGTTTTAGGTTAATTTTTTACCTGACATGTTTCGGCGAGTCTTTCGCCTACTTCAGAGTGTCGCATGATGGTGTCTTGAGCTGATGTTCCATGAGGGTGTGACTTACCTGTCAAAAAAATGAAAAAAATCAGAGCAGTAAAAGAACAAGCACAACATGAACATTACAAATCAGCAATCACTGACCACTGCAAAAGGGAAAACCACATCATGGACCGGGAGAAGGGCAGGGTCATCCGCACAGAAGAGAACAAACAACAGCGCTGGATCAGAGAGGCCATTGAGATCTGCAAGCGAGGCATAAAAACCATGAACAGAGACAAGGGAGCCTTCATCCTCTCTACCACCTGGACCAGCATCTTGGCGGAGTGAACGGACAGCGGGGGGCGTGACTTGCCTTCATTCTTGTGACAGGTAAGTCACGCCCTCATGGAACATCAGCTGATAAAGGCGGGTCACAAGACACCATCATGTGACACTCTGAAGAAGGCGAAAGACTTTCGTATTGTGACATGCTCAAGGCCTAAACACTCATCCGAGCAAATATAAGGTAGATTTTGTTAACATGCCCGGAGAAAAACATCAACGAAAATAATTTATATTTGTTTTAACCAGTTGGTGGCGCTACCACTGCGATCAAAAATAAGTTGGCAGCCGTCTTCAGGGCCTGAATATCCTCAAATGTGAAAAATTTCGAGAAGATGGATCATCTGAATCATTTTGCAGGAACTTTTGTTGCCACGGAGAATAATCAGACTCTGCGGCACCGTAATAGCCACGCCCTTCGAAGGAAAGTCACAAAAATAGGGATAGAGTAAGATCAATGTCTTGAGTCTTTTCTAGCCAATTTTCAATCAGATTCGTTACAAGGGCACTGTGCAGTACGTCAAAATGTAAAAAATGATATTGATTGGCGCAAGGTGTATAACTGAATATAAACATATAGATGTCTTCAGGTACAGACTCTTTATGTACATGTGAAGTTTTGGATTTTTAGCAGCATGTGCAGGAGAGTTATTAAGCATTTTGTCCATTGCGGCGAAGGAAATCTTAAGTGAAAACTTTGATGCCCCGCCCCCGTCATATAGTATTTCGGAAACAAAAAATTTTAGCCCCAGTGTTTGTCCCAGGTCTTCAGATGCTACAGACAGAATTTTAAGGCAATCAGATGAAGCCTTTAGGATCAGGGTGCAAAAGAATGACCCCTGTAAACATGCAAAAAAGGGCAAAAGTCGGACTTTCAAAAATTCATAACTCACTTCCTGTTCATATTAGACGTTAAAATATCAAATTTTTCGCCATGCCCGATGAGACTGCCAGGTTTGGTGAGTTTTTGTGCATGTTTCGGGGGTCAAAAATGCGATCGAACAATCGGAAAAATAATAATAATAATTTCTACAAAAACAATAGGGACTTCGCAGCGGTCGCTGCTCAGGCCCTAATAATAATAATAATAATAATAATAAAAGTAATAATATTTTCTACAAAAACAATAGGGACCTCGCCGCGGTCGCTGCTCGGGCCCCAATAATAATTTCTACACAAAGTCCATTGTGGTGACCCGCCCCCTTTTAAGTAAATTCAAAATGGCCGACTTCCTGTAAAACCTAGCTCATTGCTCCAAGAGACTTTTTTGTAGGTCTTGGTCTTATACATACAGTGAACCCTCGCTACTTCGCGGTTCACCTTTCGCAGGTTCAGTGCTTCGCGGGTCTAAAAAATATTCGGGGGCATTGTAGTTTCGCCGAGCGGCACGACGGGGCGCTGGAGCGGTTAGACGGCCGGCGTGCGCCGAAGAAGAGCGTGGGCGAAGAGGAGAGTGGACGAAGAAGAGCACGTTCCCCCGGACACGATCGGTGGCGACGTTTCGCGCGGTTCGGACCGTACCAGAGCTCCGGCCAGCGTGCGTGGCAGTTAAGCCGTAGAGGAGCACCTTCCCCGGGCACGGGCGGTGCCAAGCGGCCCCTAAGTTTAACCGAATGGAAGCTCCGGAGGAGGAGGGCATGCTCGCGTCACAGTAAGCCGAAGAGGAGCACCTTCCCCGGGCACGGGCGGTTCCAAGCGGCCCCTAAGTTTAACCGAATGGAAGCTCCGGAGGAGGAGGGCATGCTCGCGTCACAGTAAGCCGAAGAGGAGCACCTTCCCCGGGCACGGGCGGTGCCAAGCGGCCCCTAAGTTTAACCGAATGGAAGCTCCGGGGGAGGAGGACGGGCGTGTGTCACAGTTAAGCCAAATTGGAGCACCTCTTCTGCCCGGGCACGAGCTGAGCGCGAGGCTGTCAGTTATGAATGAATAAATGAATAAATAAATAAAGAATGCCACCTTTCATTTCACAGGGCACACCGGACGGCGTACCAGCAGGTAAAAGTCGGAGTAATTAAATAAATACAAAAAGAATGGCTGGGGAATAAAAAAATAATACGTTTTAATAATAATTTGGTTTTTTTGTTATAACATGAATTTCACTCTCTCTCTCCCCGTATATATATATATATATATATATATATATATATATATATATATATATATATATATATATTTATTATATATATTGTATATTTTTTTTAAGCATTTTTGAAGGTGCGCCGCTACTTCGCGGATTTTCAGTTTTCGCGGGTGGTCTCGGTCCCCATTAACCGCGATAACCGAGGGTTCACTGTACTCCATAAAATTTACAAAAAGCGAGGTGAAACACTCAACCAGAGCTGCTTTTTTTTAACATTTCTCGAGGGCCATGGCGAGCCATTTCAAAAAAGCTGCACAACTAACGTATAAAATATTGATAAATTTGCTCGGCCTGATGTGTGTGTAAAGTTTTACGAGTTGTCGTTCATATTTAGAACCTCATAATCAGCTTTGTTTTATTGCCGAACAGTGCAATGCCACTCCCACAACTTTTCACGAAAAATCACGAATTTCGTATTGTGACATCCTCATGGCCGAAACAGTCATCCGAGCATATATGAGGGCGACCTTGTTGAGTTGCACAGAGAAAAACATCCAAGAAAATAACTTGTATTAGCTTTTACCAGTTGGTGGCGCTACTACTACGATATAAAATAAGTTGGTAGATGTCTTCAGGGCTGAAGTATCCTCAAATGTGTACAACTTCGAGAAGATAGGATGATCTGAGTCATGTTGCCGGAGCTTTTGTTGCCACAGAGTACAATCGGACTTTTCAGCACCTTAATAGCCACGCCTTTTGCCAAAACGTCACAAAATTCGGCAGAGAGTAAGATCATTGTCTTGAGTCTTTTCTGACTAATTTTCAGTCGGATTCGTCAAAAGGGCACCGTGCAGTACGTGAAAATTAAAATAAAAACAAATTTTTGATTCCACTTGGCGGCACTGTGTGTATAACAAAATAATAACATTAAGATGTCTTCAGGTCGGGACGTTTTATTTACAGGTGAAGGTTTGGATTTTTAGGAGCATGTGCAGGGGAGTTATTAAGCATTCATTTATTTGTATTAGGTTCATTTTGTCTTCTTATTATTGATATTTGACTGATTCATTAAAAGCAGACAATTATGTTTTAGGTTAATTTTTTACCTGACATGTTTCGGCGAGTCTTTCGCCTTCTTCAGAGTGTCGCATGATGGTGTCTTGAGACCCGTCTTTATCAGCTGATGTTCCATGAGGGTGTGACTTACCTGTCAAAAAAATGAAAAATCAGAGCAGGAAAAGAACAAGCACAACATGAACATTACAAATCAGCAATCACTGACCACTGCAAAAGGGAAAACCACATCATGGACCGGGAGAAGGGCAGGGTCATCCGCACCGAAGAGAACAAACAACAGCGCTGGATCAGAGAGGCCATTGAGATCTGCAAGCGAGGCATAAAAACCATGAACAGAGACAAGGGAGCCTTCATCCTCTCTACCACCTGGAGCAGCATTTTGGCGGAGTGAACGGACAGCGGGGGGCGTGACTTGCCTTCATTCTTGTGACAGGTAAGTCACGCCCTCATGGAACATCAGCTGATAAAGACGGGCCACAAGACACCATCATGTGACACTCTGAAGAAGGCGAAAGACTTTCGTATTGTGACATCCTCAAGGCCTAAACACTCATCCGAGCAAATGTAAGGTAGATTTTGTTAACCTGCCCGGAGAAAAAAATCAACGAAAATGATTTGTATTTGTTTTAACCAGTTGGTGGCGCTACCACTGCGATCAAAAATAAGTTGGCAGCCGTCTTCAGGGCCTGAATATCCTCAAATGTGAAAAATTTCGAGAAGATGGATCATCTGAATCATTTTGCAGGAACTTTTGTTGCCACGGAGAATAATCAGACTCTGCGGCACCGTAATAGCCACGCCCTTCGAAGGAAAGTCACAAAAATAGGGATAGAGTAAGATCAATGTCTTGAGTCTTTTCTAGCCAATTTTCAATCAGATTCGTTAAAAGGGCACCGTGCAGTACGTCAAAATGTAAAAAATGATATTGATTGGCGCAAGGTGTATAACTGAATATAAACATATAGATGTCTTCAGGTACAGACTCTTTATGTACATGTGAAGTTTTGGATTTTTAGCAGCATGTGCAGGAGAGTTATTAAGCATTTTGTCCATTGCGGCGAAGGAAATCTTAAGTGAAAACTTTGATGCCCCGCCCCCGTCATATAGTATTTCGGAAACAAAAAATTTTAGCCCCAGTGTTTGTGCCAGGTCTTCAGATGCTACAGACAGAATTTTAAGGCAATCAGATGAAGCCTTTAGGATCAGGGTGCAAAAGAATGACCCCTGTAAACATGCAAAAAAGGGCAAAAGTCGGACTTTCAAAAATTCATAACTCACTTCCTGTTCATATTAGACGTTAAAATATCAAATTTTTCGCCATGCCCGATGAGACTGCCAAGTTTGGTGAGTTTTTGTGCATGTTTCAGGGGTCAAAAATGCGATCGAACAATCGGAAAAATAATAATAATAATAATTTCAACAAAAACAATAGGGACTTCGCAGCGGTCGCTGCTCAGGCCCTAATAATAATAATAATAATAATAAAAGTAATAATATTTTCTACAAAAACAATAGGGACCTCGCCGCGGTCGCTGCTCGGGCCCCAATAATAATTTCTACACAAAGTCCATTGTGGTGACCCGCCCCCTTTTAAGTAAATTCAAAATGGCCGACTTCCTGTAAAACCTAGCTCATTGCTCCAAGAGACTTTTTTGTAGGTCTTGGTCTTATACATACAGTGAACCCTCGCTACTTCGCGGTTCACCTTTCGCGGGTTCAGTGCTTCGCGGGTCTAAAAAATATTCGGGCGCATTGTAGTTTCGCCGAGCGGCACGACGGGGCGCTGGAGCGGTTAGACGGCCGGCGTGCGCCGAAGAAGAGCGTGGGCGAAGAGGAGAGTGGACGAAGAAGAGCACGTTCCCCCGGACACGATCGGTGGCGACGTTTCGCGCGGTTCGGACCGTACCAGAGCTCCGGCCAGCGTGCGTGGCAGTTAAGCCGTAGAGGAGCACCTTCCCCGGGCACGGGCAGTGCCAAGCGGCCCCTAAGTTTAACCGAATGGAAGCTCCGGAGGAGGAGGGCATGCTCGCGTCACAGTAAGCCGAAGAGGAGCACCTTCCCCGGGCACGGGCGGTGCCAAGCGGCCCCTAAGTTTAACCGAATGGAAGCTCCGGGGGAGGAGGACGGGCGTGTGTCACAGTTAAGCCAAATTGGAGCACCTCTTCTGCCCGGGCACGAGCGGAGCGCGAGGCTGTCAGTTATGAATGTATAAATGAATAAATAAATAAAGAATGCCACCTTTCATTTCACAGGGCACACCGGACGGCGTACCAGCAGGTAAAAGTCGGAGTAATTAAATAAATACAAAAAGAATGGCTGGGGAATAAAAAAATAATACGTTTTAATAATAATTTGTTTTTTTTGTTATAACATGAATTTCACTCTCTCTCTCCCCGTATATATATATATATATATATATATATATATATATATATATATATATTTATATATTTATTATATATATTGTATATTTTTTTTAAGCATTTTTGAAGGTGCGCCGCTACTTCACGGATTTTCAGTTTTCGCGGGTGGTCTCGGTCCCCATTAACCGCGATAACCGAGGGTTCACTGTACTCCATAAAATTTACAAAAAGCGAGGTGAAACACTCAACCAGAGCTGCTTTTTTTTAACATTTCTCGAGGGCCATGGCGAGCCATTTCAAAAAAGCTGCACAACTAACGTATAAAATATTGATAAATTTGCTCGGCCTGATGTGTGTGTAAAGTTTTACGAGTTGTCGTTCATATTTAGAACCTCATAATCAGCTTTGTTTTATTGCTGAACAGTGCAATGCCACTCCCACAACTTTTCACGAAAAATCACGAATTTCGTATTGTGACATCCTCATGGCCGAAACAGTCATCCGAGCATATATGAGGGCGACCTTGTTGAGTTGCACGGAGAAAAACATCCAAGAAAATAACTTGTATTAGCTTTTACCAGTTGGTGGCGCTACTACTACGATGTAAAATAAGTTGGTAGATGTCTTCAGGGCTGAAGTATCCTCAAATGTGTACAACTTCGAGAAGATAGGATCATCTGAGTCATGTTGCCGGAGCTTTTGTTGCCACAGAGTACAATCGGACTTTTCAGCACCTTAATAGCCACGCCTTTTGCCAAAACGTCACAAAATTCGGCAGAGAGTAAGATCATTGTCTTAAGTCTTTTCTGACTAATTTTCAGTCGGATTCGTCAAAAGGGCACCATGCAGTACGTGAAAATTAAAATAAAAACAAATTTTTGATTCCACTTGGCGGCACTGTGTGTATAACAAAATAATAACATTAAGATGTCTTCAGGTCGGGACGTTTTATTTACAGGTGAAGGTTTGGATTTTTAGGAGCATGTGCAGGGGAGTTATTAAGCATTCATTTATTTGTATTAGGTTCATTTTGTCTTCTTATTATTGATATTTGACTGATTCATTAAAAGCAGACAATTATGTTTTAGGTTAATTTTTTACCTGACATGTTTCGGCGAGTCTTTCGCCTTCTTCAGAGTGTCGCATGATGGTGTTTTGAGCTGATGTTCCATGAGGGTGTGACTTACCTGTCAAAAAAATGAAAAAATCAGAGCAGTAAAAGAACAAGCACAACATGAACATTACAAATCAGCAATCACTGACCACTGCAAAAGGGAAAACCACATCATGGACCGGGAGAAGGGCAGGGTCATCCGCACAGAAGAGAACAAACAACAGCGCTGGATCAGAGAGGCCATTGAGATCTGCAAGCGAGGCATAAAAACCATGAACAGAGACAAGGGAGCCTTCATCCTCTCTACCACCTGGACCAGCATCTTGGCGGAGTGAACGGACAGCGGGGGGCGTGACTTGCCTTCATTCTTGTGACAGGTAAGTCACGCCCTCATGGAACATCAGCTGATAAAGACGGGTCACAAGACACCATCATGTGACACTCTGAAGAAGGCGAAAGACTTTCGTATTGTGACATGCTCAAGGCCTAAACACTCATCCGAGCAAATATAAGGTAGATTTTGTTAACCTGCCCGGAGAAAAACATCAACGAAAATAATTTGTATTTGTTTTAACCAGTTGGTGGCGCTACCACTGCGATCAAAAATAAGTTGGCAGCCGTCTTCAGGGCCTGAATATCCTCAAATGTGAAAGATTTCCAGAAGATGGATCATCTGAATCATTTTGCAGGAACTTTTGTTGCCACGGAGAATAATCAGACTCTGCGGCACCGTAATAGCCACGCCCTTTGAAGGAAAGTCATAAAAATAGGGATAGAGTAAGATCAATGTCTTGAGTCTTTTCTAGCCAATTTTCAGTCGGATTCGTTAAAAGGGCACCGTGCAGTACGTCAAAATGTAAACATTTATATTGATTGGCGCAAGGTGTATAACTGAATATAAACATATAGATGTCTTCAGGTACCGACTCTTTATGTACATGTGAAGTTTTGGATTTTTAGCAGCACGGGCAGGAGAGTTATTAAGCATTTTGTCCATTGCGGCGAAGGAAATCTTAAGTGAAAACTTTGAAGCCCCGCCCCCGTCATATAGTATTTCGGAAACAAAAAATTTTAGCCCCAGTGTTTGTCCCAGGTCTTAAGATGCTCCAGACAGAACTTTAAGGCAATCAGATGAAGCCTTTAGGATCAGGGTGCAAAAGAATGACCCCTGTAAACATGCAAAAAAGGGCAAAAGTCGGACTTTCAAAAATTCATAACTCACTTCCTGTTCATATTAGACGTTAAAAAATATCACATTTTTCGCCATGCCCGATGAGACTGCCAAGTTTGGTGAGTTTTTGTGCATGTTTCGGGGGTCAAAAATGCGATCGAACAATCGGAAAAATAATAATAATAATAATTTCTACAAAAACAATAGGGACTTCGCAGCGGTCGCTGCTCAGGCCCTAATAATAATAATAATAATAATAATAATAATAATAAAAGTAATAATATTTTCTACAAAAACAATAGGGACCTCGCCGCGGTCGCTGCTCGGGCCCCAATAATAATTTCTACACAAAGTCCATTGTGGAGACCCGCCCCCTTTTAAGTAAATTCAAAATGGCCGACTTCCTGTAAAACCTAGCTCATTGCTCCAAGAGACTTTTTTGTAGGTCTTGGTCTTATACATACAGTGAACCCTCGCTACTTCGAGGTTCACCTTTCGCGGGTTCAGTGCTTCGCGGGTCTAAAAAATATTCGGGGGCATTGTAGTTTCGCCGAGCGGCACGACGGGGCGCTGGAGCGGTTAGACGGCCGGCGTGCGCCGAAGAAGAGCGTGGGCGAAGAGGAGAGTGGACGAAGAAGAGCACGTTCCCCCGGACACGATCGGTGGCGACGTTTCGCGCGGTTCGGACCGTACCAGAGCTCCGGCCAGCGTGCGTGGCAGTTAAGCCGTAGAGGAGCACCTTCCCCGGGCACGGGCGGTGCCAAGCTGCCCCTAAGTTTAACCGAATGGAAGCTCCGGAGGAGGAGGGCATGCTCGCGTCACAGTAAGCCGAAGAGGAGCACCTTCCCCGGGCACGGGCGGTTCCAAGCGGCCCCTAAGTTTAACCGAATGGAAGCTCCGGAGGAGGAGGGCATGCTCGCGTCACAGTAAGCCGAAGAGGAGCACCTTCCCCGGGCACGGGCGGTGCCAAGCGGCCCCTAAGTTTAACCGAATGGAAGCTCCGGGGGAGGAGGACGGGCGTGTGTCACAGTTAAGCCAAATTGGAGCACCTCTTCTGCCCGGGCACGAGCGGAGCGCGAGGCTGTCAGTTATGAATGTATAAATGAATAAATAAATAAAGAATGCCACCTTTCATTTCACAGGGCACACCGGACGGCGTACCAGCAGGTAAAAGTCGGAGTAATTAAATAAATACAAAAAGAATGGCTGGGGAATAAAAAAATAATACGTTTTAATAATAATTTGGTTTTTTTGTTATAACATGAATTTCACTCTCTCTCTCCCCGTATATATATATATATATATATATATATATATATATATATATATATTATATATTTATTATATATATTGTATATTTTTTTTAAGCATTTTTGAAGGTGCGCCGCTACTTCGCGGATTTTCAGTTTTCGCGGGTGGTCTCGGTCCCCATTAACCGCGATAACCGAGGGTTCACTGTACTCCATAAAATTTACAAAAAGCGAGGTGAAACACTCAACCAGAGCTGCTTTTTTTTAACATTTCTCGAGGGCCATGGCGAGCCATTTCAAAAAAGCTGCACAACTAACGTATAAAATATTGATAAATTTGCTCGGCCTGATGTGTGTGTAAAGTTTTACGAGTTGTCGTTCATATTTAGAACCTCATAATCAGCTTTGTTTTATTGCTGAACAGTGCAATGCCACTCCCACAACTTTTCACGAAAAATCACGAATTTCGTATTGTGACATCCTCATGGCCGAAACAGTCATCCGAGCATATATGAGGGCGACCTTGTTGAGTTGCACGGAGAAAAACATCCAAGAAAATAACTTGTATTAGCTTTTACCAGTTGGTGGCGCTACTACTACGATGTAAAATAAGTTGGTAGATGTCTTCAGGGCTGAAGTATCCTCAAATGTGTACAACTTCGAGAAGATAGGATCATCTGAGTCATGTTGCCGGAGCTTTTGTTGCCACAGAGTACAATCGGACTTTTCAGCACCTTAATAGCCACGCCTTTTGCCAAAACGTCACAAAATTCGGCAGAGAGTAAGATCATTGTCTTAAGTCTTTTCTGACTAATTTTCAGTCGGATTCGTCAAAAGGGCACCATGCAGTACGTGAAAATTAAAATAAAAACAAATTTTTGATTCCACTTGGCGGCACTGTGTGTATAACAAAATAATAACATTAAGATGTCTTCAGGTCGGGACGTTTTATTTACAGGTGAAGGTTTGGATTTTTAGGAGCATGTGCAGGGGAGTTATTAAGCATTCATTTATTTGTATTAGGTTCATTTTGTCTTCTTATTATTGATATTTGACTGATTCATTAAAAGCAGACAATTATGTTTTAGGTTAATTTTTTACCTGACATGTTTCGGCGAGTCTTTCGCCTTCTTCAGAGTGTCGCATGATGGTGTCTTGAGCTGATGTTCCATGAGGGTGTGACTTACCTGTCAAAAAAATGAAAAATCAGAGCAGTAAAAGAACAAGCACAACATGAACATTACAAATCAGCAATCACTGACCACTGCAAAAGGGAAAACCACATCATGGACCGGGAGAAGGGCAGGGTCATCCGCACCGAAGAGAACAAACAACAGCGCTGGATCAGAGAGGCCATTGAGATCTGCAAGCGAGGCATAAAAACCATGAACAGAGACAAGGGAGCCTTCATCCTCTCTACCACCTGGAGCAGCATTTTGGCGGAGTGAACGGACAGCGGGGGGCGTGACTTGCCTTCATTCTTGTGACAGGTAAGTCACGCCCTCATGGAACATCAGCTGATAAAGACGGGCCACAAGACACCATCATGTGACACTCTGAAGAAGGCGAAAGACTTTCGTATTGTGACATCCTCAAGGCCTAAACACTCATCCGAGCAAATGTAAGGTAGATTTTGTTAACCTGCCCGGAGAAAAAAATCAACGAAAATGATTTGTATTTGTTTTAACCAGTTGGTGGCGCTACCACTGCGATCAAAAATAAGTTGGCAGCCGTCTTCAGGGCCTGAATATCCTCAAATGTGAAAAATTTCGAGAAGATGGATCATCTGAATCATTTTGCAGGAACTTTTGTTGCCACGGAGAATAATCAGACTCTGCGGCACCGTAATAGCCACGCCCTTCGAAGGAAAGTCACAAAAATAGGGATAGAGTAAGATCAATGTCTTGAGTCTTTTCTAGCCAATTTTCAATCAGATTCGTTAAAAGGGCACCGTGCAGTACGTCAAAATGTAAAAAATGATATTGATTGGCGCAAGGTGTATAACTGAATATAAACATATAGATGTCTTCAGGTACAGACTCTTTATGTACATGTGAAGTTTTGGATTTTTAGCAGCATGTGCAGGAGAGTTATTAAGCATTTTGTCCATTGCGGCGAAGGAAATCTTAAGTGAAAACTTTGATGCCCCGCCCCCGTCATATAGTATTTCGGAAACAAAAAATTTTAGCCCCAGTGTTTGTGCCAGGTCTTCAGATGCTACAGACAGAATTTTAAGGCAATCAGATGAAGCCTTTAGGATCAGGGTGCAAAAGAATGACCCCTGTAAACATGCAAAAAAGGGCAAAAGTCGGACTTTCAAAAATTCATAACTCACTTCCTGTTCATATTAGACGTTAAAATATCAAATTTTTCGCCATGCCCGATGAGACTGCCAAGTTTGGTGAGTTTTTGTGCATGTTTCGGGGGTCAAAAATGCGATCGAACAATCGGAAAAATAATAATAATAATAATTTCTACAAAAACAATAGGGACTTCGCAGCGGTCGCTGCTCAGGCCCTAATAATAATAATAATAATAATAATAAAAGTAATAATATTTTCTACAAAAACAATAGGGACCTCGCCGCGGTCGCTGCTCGGGCCCCAATAATAATTTCTACACAAAGTCCATTGTGGTGACCCGCCCCCTTTTAAGTAAATTCAAAATGGCCGACTTCCTGTAAAACCTAGCTCATTGCTCCAAGAGACTTTTTTGTAGGTCTTGGTCTTATACATACAGTGAACCCTCGCTACTTCGCGGTTCACCTTTCGCGGGTTCAGTGCTTCGCGGGTCTAAAAAATATTCGGGGGCATTGTAGTTTCGCCGAGCGGCACGACGGGGCGCTGGAGCGGTTAGACGGCCGGCATGCGCCGAAGAAGAGCGTGGGCGAAGAGGAGAGTGGACGAAGAAGAGCACGTTCCCCCGGACACGATCGGTGGCGACGTTTCGCGCGGTTCGGACCGTACCAGAGCTCCGGCCAGCGTGCGTGGCAGTTAAGTCGTAGAGGAGCACCTTCCCCGGGCACGGGCGGTGCCAAGCGGCCCCTAAGTTTAACCGAATGGAAGCTCCGGAGGAGGAGGGCATGCTCGCGTCACACTAAGCCGAAGAGGAGCACCTTCCCCGGGCACGGGCGGTTCCAAGCGGCCCCTAAGTTTAACCGAATGGAAGCTCCGGAGGAGGAGGGCATGCTCGCGTCACAGTAAGCCGAAGAGGAGCACCTTCCCCGGGCACGGGCGGTGCCAAGCGGCCCCTAAGTTTAACCGAATGGAAGCTCCGGGGGAGGAGGACGGGCGTGTGTCACAGTTAAGCCAAATTGGAGCACCTCTTCTGCCCGGGCACGAGCGGAGCGCGAGGCTGTCAGTTATGAATGAATAAATGAATAAATAAATAAAGAATGCCACCTTTCATTTCAGAGGGCACACCGGACGGCGTACCAGCAGGTAAAAGTCGGAGTAATTAAATAAATACAAAAAGAATGGCTGGGGAATAAAAAAATAATACGTTTTAATAATAATTTGTTTTTTTTGTTATAACATGAATTTCACTCTCTCTCTCCCCGTATATATATATATATATATATATATATATATATATATTTATTATATATATTGTATATTTTTTTTAAGCATTTTTGAAGGTGCGCCGCTACTTCGCGGATTTTCAGTTTTCGCGGATGGTCTCGGTCCCCATTAACCGCGATAACAGAGAGTTCACTGTACTCCATAAAATTTACAAAAAGCGAGGTGAAACATTCAACCAGAGCTGCTTTTTTTTAACATTTCTCGAGGGCCATGGCGAGCCATTTCAAAAAAGCTGCACAACTAACGTATAAAATATTGATAAATTTGCTCGGCCTGATGTGTGTGTAAAGTTTTACGAGTTGTCGTTCATATTTAGAACCTCATAATCAGCTTTGTTTTATTGCCGAACAGTGCAATGCCACTCCCACAACTTTTCACGAAAAATCACGAATTTCGTATTGTGACATCCTCATGGCCGAAACAGTCATCCGAGCATATATGAGGGCGACCTTGTTGAGTTGCACGGAGAAAAACATCCAAGAAAATAACTTGTATTAGCTTTTACCAGTTGGTGGCGCTACTACTACGATGTAAAATAAGTTGGTAGATGTCTTCAGGGCTGAGGTATCCTCAAATGTGTACAACTTCGAGAAGATAGGATCATCTGAGTCATGTTGCCGGAGCTTTTGTTGCCACAGAGTACAATCGGACTTTTCAGCACCTTAATAGCCACGCCTTTTGCCAAAACGTCACAAAATTCGGCAGAGAGTAAGATCATTGTCTTGAGTCTTTTCTGACTAATTTTCAGTCGGATTTGTCAAAAGGGCACCGTGCAGTACGTGAAAATTAAAATAAAAACAAATTTTTGATTCCACTTGGCGGCACTGTGTGTATAACAAAATAATAACATTAAGATGTCTTCAGGTCGGGACGTTTTATTTACAGGTGAAGGTTTGGATTTTTAGGAGCATGTGCAGGGGAGTTATTAAGCATTCGTTTATTTGTATTAGGTTCATTTTGTCTTCTTATTATTGATATTTGACTGATTCATTAAAAGCAGACAATTATGTTTTAGGTAAATTTTTTACCTGACATGTTTCGGCGAGTCTTTCGCCTTCTTCAGAGTGTCGCATGATGGTGTCTTGAGACCCGTCTTTATCAGCTGATGTTCCATGAGGGTGTGACTTACCTGTCAAAAAAATGAAAAATCAGAGCAGTCAAAGAACAAGCACAACATGAACATTACAAATCAGCAATCACTGACCACTGCAAAAGGGAAAACCACATCATGGACCGGGAGAAGGGCAGGGTCATCCGCACCGAAGAGAACAAACAACAGCGCTGGATCAGAGAGGCCATTGAGATCTGCAAGCGAGGCATAAAAACCATGAACAGAGACAAGGGAGCCTTCATCCTCTCTACCACCTGGAGCAGCATTTTGGCGGAGTGAACGGACAGCGGGGGGCGTGACTTGCCTTCATTCTTGTGACAGGTAAGTCACGCCCTCATGGAACATCAGCTGATAAAGACGGGCCACAAGACACCATCATGTGACACTCTGAAGAAGGCGAAAGACTTTCGTATTGTGACATCCTCAAGGCCTAAACACTCATCCGAGCAAATGTAAGGTAGATTTTGTTAACCTGCCCGGAGAAAAAAATCAACGAAAATAATTTGTATTTGTTTTAACCAGTTGGTGGCGCTACCACTGCGATCAAAAATAAGTTGGCAGCCGTCTTCAGGGCCTGAATATCCTCAAATGTGAAAAATTTCGAGAAGATGGATCATCTGAATCATTTTGCAGGAACTTTTGTTGCCACGGAGAATAATCAGACTCTGCGGCACCGTAATAGCCACGCCCTTCGAAGGAAAGTCACAAAAATAGGGATAGAGTAAGATCAATGTCTTGAGTCTTTTCTAGCCAATTTTCAATCAGATTCGTTAAAAGGGCACCGTGCAGTACGTCAAAATGTAAAAAATGATATTGATTGGCGCAAGGTGTATAACTGAATATAAACATATAGATGTCTTCAGGTACAGACTCTTTATGTACATGTGAAGTTTTGGATTTTTAGCAGCATGTGCAGGAGAGTTATTAAGCATTTTGTCCATTGCGGCGAAGGATATCTTAAGTGAAAACTTTGATGCCCCGCCCCCGTCATATAGTATTTTGGAAACAAAAAATTTTAGCCCCAGTGTTTGTGCCAGGTCTTCAGATGCTACAGACAGAATTTTAAGGCAATCAGATGAAGCCTTTAGGATCAGGGTGCAAAAGAATGACCCCTGTAAACATGCAAAAAAGGGCAAAAGTCGGACTTTCAAAAATTCATAACTCACTTCCTGTTCATATTAGACGTTAAAATATCAAATTTTTCGCCATGCCCGATGAGACTGCCAAGTTTGGTGAGTTTTTGTGCATGTTTCGGGGGTCAAAAATGCGATCGAACAATCGGAAAAATAATAATAATAATAATTTCTACAAAAACAATAGGGACTTCGCAGCGGTCGCTGCTCAGGCCCTAATAATAATAATAATAATAATAATAAAAGTAATAATATCTTCTACAAAAACAATAGGGACCTCGCCGCGGTCGCTGCTCGGGCCCCAATAATAATTTCTACACAAAGTCCATTGTGGTGACCCGCCCCCTTTTAAGTAAATTCAAAATGGCCGACTTCCTGTAAAACCTAGCTCATTGCTCCAAGAGACTTTTTTGTAGGTCTTGGTCTTATACATACAGTGAACCCTCGCTACTTCGCGGTTCACCTTTCGCGGGTTCAGTGCTTCGCGGGTCTAAAAAATATTCGGGGGCATTGTAGTTTCGCCGAGCGGCACGACGGGGCGCTGGAGCGGTTAGACGGCCGGCGTGCGCCGAAGAAGAGCGTGGGCGAAGAGGAGAGTGGACAAAGAAGAGCACGTTCCCCCGGACACGATCGGTGGCGACGTTTCGCGCGGTTCGGACCGTAACAGAGCTCCGGCCAGCGTGCGTGGCAGTTAAGCCGTAGAGGAGCACCTTCCCCGGGCACGGGCGGTGCCAAGCGGCCCCTACGTTTAACCGAATGGAAGCTCCGGAGGAGGAGGGCATGCTCGCGTCACAGTAAGCCGAAGAGGAGCACCTTCCCCGGGCACGGGCGGTGCCAAGCGGCCCCTAAGTTTAACCGAATGGAAGCTCCGGGGGAGGAGGACGGGCGTGTGTCACAGTTAAGCCAAATTGGAGCACCTCTTCTGCCCGGGCACGAGCGGAGCGCGAGGCTGTCAGTTATGAATGAATAAATGAATAAATAAATAAAGAATGCCACCTTTCATTTCACAGGGCACACCGGACGGCGTACCAGCAGGTAAAAGTCGGAGTAATTAAATAAATACAAAAAGAATGGCTGGGGAATAAAAAAACAATACGTTTTAATAATAATTTGGTTTTTTTGTTATAACATGAATTTCACTCTCTCTCTCCCCGTATATATATATATATATATATATATATATATATATATATATATATATATATATATTATATATTTATTATATATATTGTATATTTTTTTTAAGCATTTTTGAAGGTGCGCCGCTACTTCGCGGATTTTCAGTTTTCGCGGATGGTCTCGGTCCCCATTAACCGCGATAACCGAGGGTTCACTGTACTCCATAAAATTTACAAAAAGCGAGGTGAAACACTCAACCAGAGCTGCTTTTTTTTAACATTTCTCGAGGGCCATGGCGAGCCATTTCAAAAAAGCTGCACAACTAACGTATAAAATATTGATAAATTTGCTCGGCCTGATGTGTGTGTAAAGTTTTACGAGTTGTCGTTCATATTTAGAACCTCATAATCAGCTTTGTTTTATTGCCGAACAGTGCAATGCCACTCCCACAACTTTTCACGAAAAATCACGAATTTCGTATTGTGACATCCTCATGGCCGAAACAGTCATCCGAGCATATATGAGGGCGACCTTGTTGAGTTGCACGGAGAAAAACATCCAAGAAAATAACTTGTATTAGCTTTTACCAGTTGGTGGCGCTACTACTACGATGTAAAATAAGTTGGTAGATGTCTTCAGGGCTGAAGTATCCTCAAATGTGTACAACTTCGAGAAGATAGGATCATCTGAGTCATGTTGCCGGAGCTTTTGTTGCCACAGAGTACAATCGGACTTTTCAGCACCTTAATAGCCACGCCTTTTGCCAAAACGTCACAAAATTCGGCAGAGAGTAAGATCATTGTCTTGAGTCTTTTCTGACTCATTTTCAGTCGGATTCGTCAAAAGGGCACCGTGCAGTACGTGAAAATTAAAATAAAAACAAATTTTTGATTCCACTTGGCGGCACTGTGTGTATAACAAAATAATAACATTAAGATGTCTTCAGGTCGGGACGTTTTATTTACAGGTGAAGGTTTGGATTTTTAGGAGCATGTGCAGGGGAGTTATTAAGCATTCATTTATTTGTATTAGGTTCATTTTGTCTTCTTATTATTGATATTTGACTGATTCATTAAAAGCAGACAATTATGTTTTAGGTTAATTTTTTACCTGACATGTTTCGGCGAGTCTTTCGCCTTCTTCAGAGTGTCGCATGATGGTGTCTTGAGACCCGTCTTTATCAGCTGATGTTCCATGAGGGTGTGACTTACCTGTCAAAAAAATGAAAAATCAGAGCAGTAAAAGAACAAGCACAACATGAACATTACAAATCAGCAATCACTGACCACTGCAAAAGGGAAAACCACATCATGGACCGGGAGAAGGGCAGGGTCATCCGCACCGAAGAGAACAAACAACAGCGCTGGATCAGAGAGGCCATTGAGATCTGCAAGCGAGGCATAAAAACCATGAACAGAGACAAGGGAGCCTTCATCCTCTCTACCACCTGGAGGAGCATTTTGGCGGAGTGAACGGACAGCGGGGGGCGTGACTTGCCTTCATTCTTGTGACAGGTAAGTCACGCCCTCATGGAACATCAGCTGATAAAGACGGGCCACAAGACACCATCATGTGACACTCTGAAGAAGGCGAAAGACTTACGTATTGTGACATCCTCAAGGCCTAAACACTCATCCGAGCAAATGTAAGGTAGATTTTGTTAACCTGCCCGGAGAAAAAAATCAACGAAAATAATTTGTATTTGTTTTAACCAGTTGGTGGCGCGACCACTGCGATCAAAAATAAGTTGGCAGCCGTCTTCAGGGCCTGAATATCCTCAAATGTGAAAAATTTCGAGAAGATGGATCATCTGAATCATTTTGCAGGAACTTTTGTTGCCACGGAGAATAATCAGACTCTGCGGCACCGTAATAGCCACGCCCTTCGAAGGAAAGTCACAAAAATAGGGATAGAGTAAGATCAATGTCTTGAGTCTTTTCTAGCCAATTTTCAATCAGATTCGTTAAAAGGGCACCGTGCAGTACGTCAAAATGTAAAAAATGATATTGATTGGCGCAAGGTGTATAACTGAATATAAACATATAGATGTCTTCAGGTACAGACTCTTTATGTACATGTGAAGTTTTGGATTTTTAGCAGCATGTGCAGGAGAGTTATTAAGCATTTTGTCCATTGCGGCGAAGGAAATCTTAAGTGAAAACTTTGATGCCCCGCCCCCGTCATATAGTATTTCGGAAACAAAAAATTTTAGCCCCAGTGTTTGTGCCAGGTCTTCAGATGCTACAGACAGAATTTTAAGGCAATCAGATGAAGCCTTTAGATCAGGGTGCAAAAGAATGACCCCTGTAAACATGCAAAAAAGGGCAAAAGTCGGACTTTCAAAAATTCATAACTCAATTCCTGTTCATATTAGACGTTAAAATATCAAATTTTTCGTCATGCCCGATGAGACTGCCAAGTTTGGTGAGTTTTTGTGCATGTTTCGGGGGTCAAAAATGCGATCGAACAATCGGAAAAATAATAATAATAATAATTTCTACAAAAACAATAGGGACTTCGCAGCGGTCGCTGCTCAGGCCCTAATAATAATAATAATAATAATAATAAAAGTAATAATATTTTCTACAAAAACAATAGGGACCTCGCCGCGGTCGCTGCTCGGGCCCCAATAATAATTTCTACACAAAGTCCATTGTGGTGACCCGCCCCCTTTTAAGTAAATTCAAAATGGCCGACTTCCTGTAAAACCTAGCTCATTGCTCCAAGAGACTTTTTTGTAGGTCTTGGTCTTATACATACAGTGAACCCTCGCTACTTCGCGGTTCACCTTTCGCGGGTTCAGTGCTTCGCGGGTCTAAAAAATATTCGGGGGCATTGTAGTTTCGCCGAGCGGCACGACGGGGCGCTGGAGCGGTTAGACGGCCGGCGTGCGCCGAAGAAGAGCGTGGGCGAAGAGGAGAGTGGACGAAGAAGAGCACGTTCCCCCGGACACGATCGGTGGCGACGTTTCGCGCGGTTCGGACCGTACCCGAGCTCCGGCCGGCGTGCGTGGCAGTTAAGCCGTAGAGGAGCACCTTCCCCGGGCACGGGCGGTTCCAAGCGGCCCCTAAGTTTAACCGAATGGAAGCTCCGGAGGAGGAGGGCATGCTCGCGTCACAGTAAGCCGAAGAGGAGCACCTTCCCCGGGCACGGGCGGTGCCAAGCGGCCCCTAAGTTTAACCGAATGGAATCTCCGGGGGAGGAGGACGGGCGTGTGTCACAGTTAAGCCAAATTGGAGCACCTCTTCTGCCCGGGCACGAGCGGAGCGCGAGGCTGTCAGTTATGAATGAATAAATGAATAAATAAATAAAGAATGCCACCTTTCATTTCACAGGGCACACCGGACGGCGTACCAGCAGGTAAAAGTCGGAGTAATTAAATAAATACAAAAAGAATGGCTGGGGAATAAAAAAATAATACGTTTTAATAATAATTTGGTTTTTTTGTTATAACATGAATTTCACTCTCTCTCTCCCCGTATATATATATATATATATATATATATATATATATATATATATATATATATATATATATATATATATATATATATATATATATATATATATATATATTTATATATTTATTGTATATATTGTATATTTTTTTTAAGCATTTTTTAAGGTGCGCCGCTACTTCGCGGATTTTCAGTTTTCGCGGGTGGTCTCGGTCCCCATTAACCGCGATAACCGAGGGTTCACTGTACTCCATTAAATTTACAAAAAGCGAGGTGAAACACTCAACCAGAGCTGCTTTTTTTTAACATTTCTCGAGGGCCATGGCGAGCCATTTCAAAAAAGCTGCACAACTAACGTATAAAATATTGATAAATTTGCTCGGCCTGATGTGTGTGTAAAGTTTTACGAGTTGTCGTTCATATTTAGAACCTCATATTCAGCTTTGTTTTATTGCCGAACAGTGCAATGCCACTCCCACAACTTTCACGAAAAATCACAAATTTCGTATTGTGACATCCTCATGGCCGAAACAGTCATCCGAGCATATATGAGGGCGACCTTGTTGAGTTGCACGGAGAAAAACATCCAAGAAAATAACTTGTATTAGCTTTTACCAGTTGGTGGCGCTACTACTACAATGTAAAATAAGTTGGTAGATGTCTTCAGGGCTGAAGTATCCTCAAATGTGTACAACTTCGAGAAGATAGGATCATCTGAGTCATGTTGCCGGAGCTTTTGTTGCCACAGAGTACAATCGGACTTTTCAGCACCGTAATAGCCACGCCTTTTGCCAAAACGTCACAAAATTCGGCAGAGAGTAAGATCATTGTCTTGAGTCTTTTCTGACTAATTTTCAGTCGGATTCGTCAAAAGGGCACCGTGCAGTACGTGAAAATTAAAATAAAAACAAATTTTTGATTCCACTTGGCGGCACTGTGTGTATAACAAAATAATAGCATTAAGATGTCTTCAGGTCGGGACGTTTTATTTACAGGTGAAGGTTTGGATTTTTAGGAGCATGTGCAGGGGAGTTATTAAGCATTCATTTATTTGTATTAGGTTCATTTTGTCTTCTTATTATTGATATTTGACTGATTCATTAAAAGCAGACAATTATGTTTTAGGTTAATTTTTTACCTGACATGTTTCGGCGAGTCTTTCGCCTTCTTCAGAGTGTCGCATGATGGTGTCTTGAGACCCGTCTTTATCAGCTGATGTTCCATGAGGGTGTGACTTACCTGTCAAAAAAATGAAAAATCAGAGCAGTAAAAGAACAAGCACAACATGAACATTACAAATCAGCAATCACTGACCACTGCAAAAGGGAAAACCACATCATGGACCGGGAGAAGGGCAGGGTCATCCGCACCGAAGAGAACAAACAACAGCGCTGGATCAGAGAGGCCATTGAGATCTGCAAGCGAGGCATAAAAACCATGAACAGAGACAAGGGAGCCTTCATCCTCTCTACCACCTGGAGCAGCATTTTGGCGGAGTGAACGGACAGCGGGGGCGTGACTTGCCTTCGTTCTTGTGACAGGTAAGTCACGCCCTCATGGAACATCAGCTGATAAAGACGGGCCACAAGACACCATCATGTGACACTCTGAAGAAGGCAAAAGACTTTCGTATTGTGACATCCTCAAGGCCTAAACACTCATCCGAGCAAATGTAAGGTAGATTTTGTTAACCTGCCCGGAGAAAAAAATCAACGAAAATAATTTGTATTTGTTTTAACCAGTTGGTGGCGCTACCACTGCGATCAAAAATAAGTTGGCAGCCGTCTTCAGGGCCTGAATATCCTCAAATGTGAAAAATTTCGAGAAGATGGATCATCTGAATCATTTTGCAGGAACTTTTGTTGCCACGGAGAATAATCAGACTCTGCGGCACCGTAATAGCCACGCCCTTCGAAGGAAAGTCACAAAAATAGGGATAGAGTAAGATCAATGTCTTGAGTCTTTTCTAGCCAATTTTCAATCAGATTCGTTAAAAGGGCACCGTGCAGTACGTCAAAATGTAAAAAATGATATTGATTGGCGCAAGGTGTATAACTGAATATAAACATATAGATGTCTTCAGGTACAGACTCTTTATGTACATGAATAGAATAGAAATAGAAATCCCTTTATTGTCATTGTACACAAGTGTGCAACGAGATTAGAGGGCTCCCCTCTCCAGTGCAATACAACTGTAATACAGACAAATATATAAATTAGATGAATAAATAAGAATGGAATAAGAAGTTTTGGATTTTTAGCAGCATGTGCAGGAGAGTTATTAAGCATTTTGTCCATTGCGGCGAAGGAAATCTTAAGTGAAAACTTTGATGCCCCGCCCCCGTCATATAGTATTTCGGAAACAAAAAATTTTAGCCCCAGTGTTTGTGCCAGGTCTTCAGATGCTCCAGACAGAACTTTAAGGCAATCAGATGAAGCCTTTAGGATCAAGGTGCAAAAGAATGACCCCTGTAAACATGCAAAAAAGGGCAAAAGTCGGACTTTCAAAAATTCATAACTCACTTCCTGTTCATATTAGACGTTAAAAAATATCAAATTTTTCGCCATGCCCGATGAGACTGCCAAGTTTGGTGAGTTTTTGTGCATGTTTCGGGGGTCAAAAATGCGATCGAACAATCGGAAAAATAATAATAATAATAATTTCTACAAAAACAATAGGGACTTCGCAGCGGTCGCTGCTCAGGCCCTAATAATAATAATAATAATATTATTAATAATAAAAGTAATAATATTTTCTACAAAAACAATAGGGACCTCGCAGCCGTCGCAGCTCGGGCCCTAATAACAATTTCTAGAAAAACAATAGGGACCTCGCAGCGGTCACTGCTCGGGCCCTAATAATAATAATAAAAATAATAATAATTTCCACAAAAACAATGGGGACCTCGTAGCGGTCGCTGCTCGGGCCCTAATAATAATTTCTTCAAAAACAATAGGGACCTCGCCGCCGTCGCTGCTCGGGCCCCAATAATAATTTCTACACAAAGTCCATTGTGGTGACCCGCCCCCTTTTAAGTAAATTAAAAATGGCCGACTTCCTGTAAAACCTAGCTCATTGCTCCAAGAGACTTTTTTGTAGGTCTTGGTCTTATACATACAGTGAACCCTCGCTACTTCGCGGTTCACCTTTCGCGGGTTCAGTGCTTCGCGGGTCTAAAAAATATTCGGGGGCATTGTAGTTTCGCCGAGCGGCACGACGGGGCGCTGGAGCAGTTAGACGGCCGGCGTGCGCCGAAGAAGAGCGTGGGCGAAGAGGAGAGTGGACGAAGAAGAGCACGTTCCCCCGGACACGATCGGTGGCGACGTTTCGCGCGGTTTGAACCGTACCAGAGCTCCGGCCGGCGTGCGTGGCAGTTAAGCCGTAGAGGAACACCTTCCCCGGGCACGGGCGGTGCCAAGCGGCCCCTAAGTTTAACCGAATGGAAGCTCCGGAGGAGGAGGGCATGCTCGCGTCACAGTAAGCCGAAGAGGAGCACCTTCCACGGGCACGGGCGGTTCCAAGCGGCCCCTAAGTTTAACCGAATGGAAGCTCCGGAGGAGGAGGGGATGCTCGCGTCACAGTAAGCCGAAGAGGAGCACCTTCCCCGGGCACGGGCGGTTTCAAGCGGCCCCTAAGTTTAACCGAATGGAAGCTCCGGAGGAGGAGGGCATGCTCGCGTCACAGTAAGCCGAAGAGGAGCACCTTCCCCGGGCATGGGCGGTGCCAAGCGGCCCCTAAGTTTAACCGAATGGAAGTTCCGGGGGAGGAGGGCGGGCGTGTGTCACAGTTAAGCCGAATTGGAGCACCTCTTCCGCCCGGGCACGAGCGGAGCGCGAGGCTGTCAGTTATGAATGAATAAATGAATAAATAAATAAAGAATGCCACCTTTCATTTCACAGGGCACACCGGACGGCGTACCATTAGGTAAAAGTCGGAGTAATTAAATAAATACAAAAAGAATGGCTGGGGAATTAAAAAATAATATGTTTTAATAATAATTTGTTTTTTTTTGTTGTAACATGAATTTCACTCTCTCTCTCCCCGTATATATATATATATATATATATATATATATATATATATATATATATATATATATATATATATATATATATATATTTATAAATTTGCTCGGCCTGATGTGTGTGTAAAGTTTCACGAGTTGTCGTTCATATTTACAACCTCATAATCAGCGTTGTTTTATTGCCGAACAGTGCAATGCCACTCCCACAACCTTTCACGAAAAAGGACGAATTTCGTATTGTGACATCCTCATGGCCGAAACAGTAATCCGAGCATATATGAGGGCGACCTTGTTGAGTTGCACGGAGAAAAACATCCAAGAAAATAACTTGTATTAGCTTTTACCAGTTGGTGGCGCTACTACTACGATGAAAAATAAGTTGGTAGAAGTCTTCAGGGCTGAAGTATCCTCAAATGTGTACAACTTCGAGAAGATAGGATCATCTGAGTCATGTTGCCGGAGCTTTTGTTGTCACAAAGTACAATCGGACTTTTCAGCACCGTAATAGCCACGCCTTTTGCCAAAACGTCACAAAATTCGGCAGAGAGTAAGATCATTGTCTTGAGTCTTTTCTGACTAATTTTCAGTCGGATTCGTCAGAAGGGCACCGTGCAGTACGTGAAAATTAAAATAAAAACAAATTTTTGATTCCACTTGGCGGCGCTGTGTGTAAAACAAAATAATAACATTAAGATGTCTTCAGGTCGGGACGTTTTATTTACAGGTGAAGGTTTGGATTTTTAGGAGCATGTGCAGGGGAGTTATTAAGCATTCATTTATTTGTATTAGGTTCATTTTGTCTTCTTATTATTGATATTTGACTGATTCATTAAAAGCAGACATTTATGTTTTAGGTTAATTTTTTACCTGACATGTTTCGGCGAGTCTTTCGCCTTCTTCAGAGTGTCGCATGATGGTGTCTTGAGACCAGTCTTTATCAGCTGATGTTCCATGAGGGTGTGACTTACCTGTCAAAAAAATTAAAAAATCAGAGCAGTAAAAGAACAAGCACAACATGAACATTACAAATCAGCAATCACTGACCACTGCAAAAGGGAAAACCACATCATGGACCGGGAGAAGGGCAGGGTCATCCGCACAGAAGAGAACAAACTACAGCGCTGGATCAGAGAGGCCATTGAGATCTGCAAGCGAGGCATAAAAACCATGAACAGAGACAAGGGAGCCTTCATCCTCTCTACCACCTGGAGCAGCGTCTTGGCGGAGTGAATGGACAGCGGGGGGCGTGACTTGCCTTCATTCTTGTGACAGGTAAGGCACGCCTTCATGGAACATCAGCTGATAAAGACAGGTCACAAGACACCATCACAGGGTTCGAAGTTAACTTTAAAAACTGCTTGCCCATAGGGCAAGTGCCACTAAAATTTGCCTTGCCCGAGTGGCCAAATTACTTGCCCAACTTGGGCAAGTGACAATTTTTTTTCTCTTGCCCTGAGTGACTTTTTGTATGACAAAGTGTCTAATTACAAATTGCATGAATTTTTTGTTCGGACAGTTCCCGCCTAGAAAGAATTAAAAATACGTTACAATCATAAGGGTTGCTTATAGAAAAATGTATCATGTATTAACACATTAATTAGGTGTCTGCTGACCCAGGATTATGTTATTGTTATGTTATGTTATATATGAAAGAGAATGTGGAATGACACTGAACGATGGAAGGTGGAAGGATGTGGAAAGATTGTGAATGACATTGAATGATTTGGAATGACACTGAAAGATTTTGAATAATACTGAATGACACTGAATGAAGTAAAACTTTCTGGGAACGGGCCAATTCAAGATAGCTGCCGCACTGTGGGGGAGGCTTTGGTACCAAATTTGGAAAGAGACCCAAACGGTTGGGTCCATTTTATATCAGTGTGGGGGTGAAACGTTGGTCTCGGCGGAGCTGTCTGAATATTGGAGAAGTTAGAAGACAAAGTAAAACAGAACAATTAAAATCACTCTTCAAATACATATTGTTTGGTGGGCAGAGCATGATTTACAGCTCACCATTTTATTGCATGCACCAAGCATGTTATACATTTTTCTGTCCATGGGATGGCGTAGTCAAGAAAAATGAAGCATCTCGAAGCCCATTCGTGTGTGAAGTATTTCCCTGCAGGGCTTGGCTGCTTTATGGGGCTTCATTTTGCCATCACTAGTTTTAGATAGTTTTAATTTTTGAAAGAGCATTTTTGTTTTAGTATTAAGGTAGGCCAGAAATGGAATGAAATGCAGAGATAGAAATGACACAGGAAAAATTTGGCTAGAAGGGCTATAATTTTCATTAAAGCAGAGAAGAAAATAGAAACTACAAAAAACATTGATGTGTACTTGTCCACTTTAAGGTAGAACTGGTTGAAGTGAAATGAGTCACAAGATTGGAAAAATAGGAAATAAAATAGAATTAACATGTTCATTTTTGTGATAAGAAATTTGTGATTAGGTGAAAAGGGGAAAAAAAAGAGAATTACAGGCTTTTCAAATAAAACAACCTAATTTAAATTGGCCAACTTGTAAAATGGAAAAGAAAATTCTAAATTATGCACAGAAAGCATGAACGTGTTGGGCAGAAGGAAGGAAAAAGAAAAGAAAGAAAGGAGGAAGCAGTAAGTCTTGTTACAAAACATTAACTTTTCAGGACGAGTTGTGGTAGCAATGGAGGATCACGTGACGTAAAAAGTCAAACATAAAAGTGTGTGTAGAAGGAGTTCTACATCAACATGCGTTTTACTCATTAGGCCGTGATACACTGACAAAATTGGACTTCAATAGAATTAATCAGCACGGGCGAATTCAAACAAACGTCAAAACTTTAAAGGGGCGCATTGTCAGTGATAAGAAAGAGAAAAGATATTGCCAGACCACTTTTCTGTAAAAACTTTCCTTGGGACGCCTCGGTGACCCCCATTAAATCCCTGACCCTTCATAGATAAAGTTGAGGCCCAGTGCCTCTCAGGGCTGTAATTTATGTGGCAGAGAAAGGTCCAACAAGCCTTGGTAATCTTTAAAACAGTATCGTCATGGCCATGGAATGGGTTGTGTATGTTGGAACTTGTGAAGATACACTACAAGATTGTATCGACAAAGCATCTTAACGCACTACCAAATTATTATAAGCCATTTGAGCAAAACAGTGACTGCAAAAAATGACTTCATTAGCCTGGGTTACTGCAGGAACCAGGGCAAAATGAATTCATTTGCATATTTAGTCACAACAATTTGGATTTCGTGGCAGAGAACCACTTAGAGTGTGATTAAGAGCTTTCACTGCTGCTTTAAGGAATCAAAAAATTACATTCTTTTCCCACCACATTCACATTGCACGCCGGCCTAATTGTCACAGGGACACATTATACTGATAAGTTGCGGTGCATTTCAGCCCAGCGTCATTTTTTCCCCGCATCATCTAGGAGGCGCCACACGACTGTGGAGCCGTCCAAATTATCACCAAACCGCGACTTGACCTTCCTCCCGACTGGAGGAACTCAGACTTGTAACACAGACCAGGTGGGCATTCCAGACTGATAAGAAGTAAAAGTGTTTGAGAACCAAGGTCGCAGCCTGAAATCAAACTGACTTTTATGCGATGGGAGTACTAACATTGTGATACCAACGGATAAGAGATTGTTAGGATAAGCAGGAAGAGCGTAGGCGGGTGTGAGCTAATTAAAATTTGGGGTTTCCCATCTTGTATGAGTTGTATGGTTACAATGTGGACTGACAATCAAGATAAATGTTCATGCGTTCTGTCGACATTGGGCTTTAAAAACCACAACAGGAAAAGAAAAGTTGTGCATAAAGCACGTCTAAAATAGTTATTTGTGAACGCAAAATTCACTTAACAGAAAATGACACAATTACAATTGGAAACTGCCTCGCCTTTATATCGACACAGCGCAGCTAAAAGGGAAAATGAACACACCCCCACACGCACACACACGCAGAAAATCAACTTGACAATTTGATCCCACGCCAGGGAAAAAGGTACCAGTAATTGAACGCACAAATTGGGAGAACAAAGGTGCAAACATTGCTGAGGACAGGATCAGCAAATTGGCAGATGGCAAATCCTGGCTGCCTAATTCATTGATTGGAAAAGTAATAAGAGTGACACACGAGCATAACCATGAGTCAAGAGAGGGGTAGTATGATATGAAATTGTTCCCACATACAGACTTTTCAACAAAAAACTTTTTTTTAGACAGTGTTATTTGTTTGAGATGCAATATTGTTTGGTTGTAATTCATATGTTTTCAAAATGGATTAAGTTGTTTCCGACAACATATGTTGATGCTAAAACAGTTGGAAAAAGTGTTGTGTAATCAAATTGTCAGGTTCAATCACCTAAGCATTCACTGAACATAGGCTAAATGAATGGAAGGAAGACAAGAGTTGATCTTTTACTCGCGAGGAGAACGAACAGAGCCCTCCGCCGAGCCCTCTATTTTATTAGGGAAGTCCCTAACAATACAATGTATTTGCACTAAGAGATGAAGGGGGGAGCACCAGCAGGAACATGTAAACATCTCAGACACAAGAGGAAAGACAGACATCAATGGCAGTCATCCACTGATTGAAAAGGCAGATATGCCCTTTTAGTGCTCTGGTACTAAAGTCTCAGTCCTTTTGTTTCAGAGGTGTGTCTCAGCACACCTCCTTTGATGTTGCAGACGTTGATCCAGTCTTCAGGCATCCGCTTCTCTGTGAAGTCTTCTCATCCATATGGTCAAACATGGGTCACGCTGTGGAACAATTCTTTTGCAATACTAATAGAGTAAAATATGGGATAAAATACATCTTCAACCTAACACAAATTATCCTGACATTTGGAATTTCAAGAAGTGATTTGAAGTGAAAATTATGCATTTTGTGAATGATGTTGTAACAAGTGGGACAGTTGTTGCAAAATTGACTCAAAGCGTCATTGTGCATACAGTCTGCAGGACTTGTGGAACGCACTAATGGGACTGTTAAGGGCAGACTTATCAAGAATATGAGGGAAAAAAAGGAGACAATGACCAGACTGTGTTTCAATCACAGCAATGAGGATAGTGCCAGCCGAAGTTAGGACACTATCCCCTATCGACTCTCAGGTTCATCAGAACCACCAGCGACTGGCACATCAGTCCCAGTCCACATGGGAAACATGTTTTGCCCACAAAAAAAAAAAAAAGAAAAAAAAAGACGCAATTACTGGCCAGTGTGTTCTGATCCACAGAGAAATCACGTCCGTGTGGGAGACCAACTCTTCTTCAAGGTGCTGAAACGACTTCGTTGGGACAAGTGAATGCTGAGATGGCCCTCGCCAGATGATTGCAGTGACCCCGACGGCAGCAAAGGTCGCGGGGCGTGGCAGCTGGATCCACCAGTTGCAGTACAAGCTTCTCCGGTTTCCAGCTAAAGGCCGAGCAACGCGAATCCCTCGAACAGGAGCCCACCTGAGTCACAATATCGGACCACACGCACATCGGAACCGCACAACCAGCCACAGATACGAATGTTGAAGCCACAGAACAAAAAGATTAGATATTGTTTGGAAATTAATGACGTACATAAAGAATTTTAGCCTTGATTGGAGAACATTACTGCATTTACATTTTTAATAAAATGAAACAATTATTGATGTTATGACCACTACGAAGAATTTGAAAGACAATATATCGGGATAATTATGGTTTTCATTTTTGTTATGTGTAGTCTGTTCATGTTGCATTATTCTTATGACAAAGATGATTATTAACTGCATGTTTGTTGCCCAAATGTACCATTACAACCTGATTGATGTTGAGAATGACGAATTCGAACTGGACAATGACAAACTCGAACTGGACACTGAAACCTAAATAACACATGGACCCTTTTGCCCCTGCCCCCACACATGCACACACATACACCACACACGAAGATCCGGGAGGTAAAGACGGCTGTCCCCTCCTACAACGAGGCAAGGGCCTCCATCAAGTCGCCGCAGAGACAAGCTCTGCGTGGAGACAAGTTCTGCGTGGAGACAGTTTTGTTATTTTTCACTAGGTATATTGAAGTTTTTTTATGTTTTATTCCCAAGTGACCAACATACCATGAGAATCTCGTTCCACGCCGGAAGGGAGGAGGGGAATTTTGTCCCTACTGAGGGTTTTCGCCCCTCCACGGATGACCACACTGTTGTATGATTTCATTATGATGATCTGTCTTAAAGCCGTAAGGACATGATTTAAACCCACAAACGGGGGAATGTGAGATGGGATGAGGATATGTAAATAGTTTGTGTATTTCTAATCATGTTTTTATACACTATTTGTATCAGTTATAATTGCGCACACACACACAGACACTCACATTATTGCTTTAGCACACACGCGCACAACTGGAACACACGCACACACTTTAGTTTCGAATTCCTGACTGACTACTGTGGTTGATTGCTTCCTGCCTGCCTGCTAGAATTTCAGACAGACCTCCATTGTCTGCTTAGGTTGCTGATAAAAGACCGAACGGGTGGTAGAGAGTGAGAGAGAGTGCGCGAGATTGAACTGGCAAGACGCCTGCTTCACCTCCTGACTTCCTCTCCCATTCGCGAATGGTCAAAAACAAAACTCTAACTGGTTTGGTCTGGATTTATGCCACCTTCAGTCTAAAAATGGCGTCAGGACGTTTTAAACCTGACAGTTGCCTTGAGATCTCCGAGCTCGAACTGCCCTATTCCCACCTTGATCACAAGCTCCCATGAACCACTTGGACAGGGTTGCCTGTGTCCTTCTCGTTGATGTCCTTTGTGGCTCCATTCCTTTTCAGTGCTCCTAAAACAAAAAAGACAAGAAGCCAACTTAGTAAAGCTATTTAATGATTGTGAAACCTTATGGGACATGCTGAAATGTCTTCACACCACAATCCCTTAAAAAAAAAAAAAAAAAAAAAATATATTACCGTATAGAACATCCGAAAAAGGCAGGTCTCGGCGCTTGTTCTTGCTACGATGTCCAAAGAGATTGTACTTCAGAGACAGAGGATTTGTCATGATGAACGCCATCATTGTTCTGACACTATCGTCCAATCCACCAATACCTGCAACCATTATAACATGGGTGTCACTCGATCCAGATAATCATCACACACTTAAAAATATTTTGGCAGTTAAACTGGGTATGATAAACGTCACAGGAAAGGAATTGTCGATTAAGTGAACAGCTTCGGTAACGCCATATACACTCAAAGGGCAAGAGCCCAACATTCTACCAAAATGATTATGATTAGGGAGGTAACGATTCACTCAAGCCCCGATTCGATTTTTGATTTTCAGTTCTCGATTTCGATTCGATATTTTAATTGTTTTAAGTTGCTGCCACGTTTGTCTCTGTGCACTCGTGTGATGCTGCAGCGATCCACAAACAAAATATGTCTATACGTCTTGTGCATTTTGAATGGAACCAAAAAACAATACACGATGCCAAATTGTACTATTATTATGAAACTGCCTATGAGTAGTAAAAGAAATACTTGTAAAAATATTTCACATTTTTAGAGCCCCAATACATTCTTTTAAATATAGAAGGGACTGAAATCATGTGAAAATTGAGTCTTTTTCTCAGTTTCCGACTTGGGGTGAACACATTCGGCTTATCATAGTTGCAGTTGACCATCTTGAACTCTGAAGTCTTTCAACTCGGCCTTCCGAATCAGGGTTTTAGAGGTGGGGCTATTTAGTGATACAGTAGGATGGTTTGATCTCTGTAGCTCCAGAATCAGGAATGTACTGGGACTGGGGTTCCTACTTGGGTTTAGGGTACCTAATTTTATATTTCAAGAAATTAAATAATTATTTATAATTTTGAAGATAATACATTAAAATTTCATCATTTTCATACCTGCATTAGATCCTGCAGTAGACTCACAGACTCAACACGTTGGACGTACTCAAGGACCTTCTGCAGCGCCTCTCTTGGTTAGGAAGCTTTTTCTCTGTGACAATCCATGGGGAGGTGTAGATGGTACTTCGTCATCACAGGCTTCAGACTCGTCACTTGAGAAAACATCCCTGCAATGGATGCATAGACACTTGGGCATGAATGTCATTTAACAACAAAAGCTAGAACAAAAAGCTTTGCATTTAAAAGAATACATCTGTGATGGGGAAGCCAGGTTAAAGTGTTAATTTTATAATTATGTAATTAGCTGCAGGTTAGTCTAGTGAAGGTGTAATCACTTCTATTTTGGAGCATAGCTTTTGCTCTGTCCAATCATTGCCTCACCTGCTGAAACCCACATTCGGGTATTTTACAAACCAAAAACTTAAATACCTGTACAGCTCTCATTTTAAACTTATTTTCTCTAACCTTTACCCACAAAATTTGAATATTCAAAATAAAAGTACACAAAGAAGTCACAATTTTTCCACATTAGTTACTTACGTAGTTCCTCTCAAATGCAGCTCAACACTGCATTGAATTAGAGCTTGATAAGCCTACACACAAAACATACAAAGCACATTGTGGCATGATTCTGAATGAGCCAATCTAGCATTTCAACATCTGTTCAACTGTTGGAATTTTAACTATTATCTGACTCTATTAACCAACATTCATCCAACAATTATGCGCGCTCGTTTTGGACACTGCATTGAATTAGAGCTTGATAAACCCACACACAAAACATACAAAGCACATTGTGGCATGATTCTGAATGAGCCAATCTAGCATTTCAATATCTGTTCAACTTTCATCTTGAATTTCTATTATTTAAATAACAGGCAACATTCAACAGTTAATATGTTTTGCTTTACTTACCCAAATCAAACACATCACAAAAAAGCCTTAAATGAGCTAGTGGAGTAGATTGTATTAATTTGAGTGAAAGCTTAAGTCTTTTGGAGAATTTTGGAGAGAGATCGAGGGACACTGTGTTTAGCGTCGTAGGCCCAATGCTAACAATATGTAGCTCGTTGTAAAGGTCCTCATAAAAATAAATAAAACACACAACGCTTATCAGTATTATTAAAAGGGTGATTATAATGTACTTAAGTTTTCCCCAAAATAATTCGAGTACGTACGTTGTTGATATACCCTCTGTGTTCTCGTCACTTATCATTTTAGCATACTGTGTTTTAGCTAACGCACCAAGCAGTTTTCCAACACAGGCAACCTTGAAAAATTACAAAACACATTGTAAAGTAAGTCTAAAAAATGAGAGCCAGACATTTACCCAAGATTAATTAATTAATTCAATTATCGTTCGGGACTCACCGTGCTTTCAGCTCTTCTGCCGCACCTCAAAGACCGCGTAGCTTGCATTCGCTCCTTTTCTCACAGTTTGAATATGCTGCCTTCAAAAGAATCTGTAATTTTGACAACTCCAACTTGAATCTACAAAAATCAAGCAATAAGGTAGAAATAACTTCAAATATACTTTGAATAAAGATCTTTCACAGCATACAGAATTAATAAAATAACATTAATTAATAATGTTGATTTTGTTTATTAAAAAAAAAGTAACTGTGTTGACTGTTGGATGTGGCTGACGATGCTGGACCTGCCTTGTCAAATAGTTCATAGATGACAATCTTAGCTGTCTGGAATATTATAAAATGTTATCTTGTCCCTTAAGGGTTATTAAGTCACAGTTGGGGGTACATGTAAATTCACAAAATATAACGTCCAGCCTTGTTAAATTTAGCATAGATAAATACATGAATTTAATTTTAATTTTAATAAATCAATCAATCCTCTGTACTGCTTCTTGTCCTCACAAGGGTCCCCGGGAGTGCTGGAGCCTATCCCAGCTGTCTTCGGGCAGTCGACAGGGTACACCCTGAACTGGTTGCCAGTCAATCGCAGGGCACACAGAGACAAGCAACCATCCGCTCTCACACTCAGACCTTGGACCAGTGACCAATCAACCTATCATGAATGTTTTTGGAAAGTGGGAGGAAACCGGCGAAAACCCTAGCAGGCACAGGGAGAACCTTGCACTTCTGTACTGTGATGCAGACTTGCTAACCAGTCCGCCACCGTGCCGCTTGTTCTAAAGAGTCCCAGAAAATAAAAACACCCGTCCCTTAGTCAAAAGCGGAAAAAGTCCAACAACAACCCGACCATAATTTGCATTGTTCCATAAGTTAAATCAATGTCAAACCTAATAAAAGCTGACTTCTGGTCCTCAAAAATCCTACACTTATTTTAGTCCTTTCACAATCTCGCAGCATAGGCTCCATGGCCATGTCTCTATCGTTTTGGCATCCATTGAATAGTTCTACTGAGAATAGTCTTCGGGTGGTTACTATTAGCATAGCATGCATTAAATATCAAAAAGGCTCCAGAACAAATTTTCAAACCCATGCCCGCTTAGCTCATCCATAACCCATACAGGACCCAGACATGGTTGACCAGCTCTAACCTATGCCCACTTATCCCACACATAACCCAAACAGGACCGATAAATGGTGACCACTTCTAACCCATGCCCACTTAGCCCACACATAACCCAAATAGGACCCAGACATGGTTGACCAGCTCTAACCCATGCCCACTTGGCCC
The DNA here is from genome assembly GCF_059441095.1 of Idiotropiscis lumnitzeri. Classification (NCBI taxonomy): domain Eukaryota; kingdom Metazoa; phylum Chordata; class Actinopteri; order Syngnathiformes; family Syngnathidae; genus Idiotropiscis; species Idiotropiscis lumnitzeri. Next base: position 276,494 of record NW_028283634.1, on the reverse strand, counting down.
ATATACAGCCCATATGAGACCCTCACATGGTTGACCAGTTCTAACCCATGCCCACTTAGCCCACACATAACCCAAATAGGACCTATAAATGGTTTCAGTAGTAGATTCAGTAGTTTTTATCATTACAGCATTTTCCCCTCTGTATAATGGACAGACATTAGGAGTGTTTCCTTACACTTAGATACGTTTATACTGTGTATATTTGCATGCTTTTTATGAATGTCTGCTGCTAATGTTATACATTAACGGCTACATTACGCCGCCGACTCTGTGTGAGCTATATCTTTGCTGCTGTAACACCTCAAATTTCCCCATTGTGGGACTAATAAAGGACATCTTTATCTTTATCTTTACCAGTTCTAACCCATGCCCACTTAGCCCATACACAACCCGTATTGCACCCACAACATTTGCCCAGTTTAAGCCCATGCCCACCAATCCCAGATGGCGCCCACATGGAACCCTGTACCATTGCCCACTTCTAGCCCATTCCCACTTGGTACCCAGGAATCCCGCATTTACCCCATTTGGGGCCCAGTTGGACATGTTGGCTGGGTACAGTACTTTTATTCTTGCAGTATTTTTATCATTGCAGTATTTTCAATCATTCAGTATTTTTTTTTATCATTGCAGCGTTTTTATTTATTTCCCCTCTGAACCATAGACAGGCATTAGGAGTGTTTCCTTACACTTGTATATGTTGTGGGCTGTAAGTGTGTATATACATGGGGATCTGTGTATATACGTATATACTGTGTATATTTGCATTGTTGGAATTTATCTTTAAATCAATGTTAGAATTTAACCTTAAACCAATGTAAACTCAAATTAATAATCTGACTCCAATTTGTGACTTTACCCAACTCCCACTCATCCAACAATATGCGCGCTCGTTCTGCAATAGAAAGGTATCAGGAAGCCGGCATTTTCACACACGAGTGGATTTATTCCTAACACACAAATCTACAACTTGAGTTTGGGTCCCTCTCAATACAGCTCTCTTTGTCTTCGCTGTTCAGCATTAATTTATAGACACAATATGCAAATGACACAGAGACAAAGGCATCCTGGCATGATTCTATTGGCTATGTGTATGCTGCAGTTAACTTTAGCTTGCTTCTCTTGGTCTTTCTTCAAGTGGTGGCCCCTCCTGCTTGTGGCTGAAGGGTCCAGTTTCTTGTGCATCCCTTCCCCCTCGAGGTATCTGTCTGCGCCAGGCACCGACCTAAAACCTCCCAAACCTCACATTCTTTCACTTTCTTTTTCCAACTTCACCAGCCACACACTCAGCATTCCACAGAATAACAGTGACACAAGATGCAGGACATAGAATAAAACTAGCCAGGTTTAAACTCTTCCACTCCTTTATTCCCTCTCATGACCTCAGACAACTGAGGTCATCACTCGAACCCATTATTTTATTGTTACACACGAGCTCAAAATCAAACAATGAAAAGTTAGTAACAACTTACAAATCAATAGAATGTGAGGTAAAGCTCAATAGAGAGTTAGTAAAAGACTAAAGATCAATAAAAATTAGTAAAAATTAAAAATCAATAGAAAACCAGTAAAAATTAAAAATCAATAGAAAACCAGTAAAAATTAAAAATCAATAGAAAATTAGTAAAACTTAAAAATCAATAGAAAATTTCATTTCCTCCTCATGGCCTCAGGTCGCTGAGGCCATCTTTCCATACTCACATCCTGGACTCCCGGAGGGCCACGCTACCTCCGCCTCCTGGGGGTCCTTTTGAGGGATCATCATGTACTGACCCCCCGGAGGGAGTGGCCCCAACGTGCGTTCTATTGTCTTAACAGTTAATGATCTGATACATGGAATACAGCAACATCCGCATAACACCATAATAGCGGCAAACACAGCGATAGAAATCAGTACTGATGCAATCAGGCTTTTATATTTACCAAAGATGTTTAACCAGTCAGAATACCAACTGGTGTCCACACCTGAGTGCTCCTTCATTTTGTTACTTAGCGTGCGCAGACCCTCCAATGCCTTGGTAAGGCGACCGTCAGGAGATGTATTGTTGGGAATCAGAGTACAACACTGATCCCCAAAAATACCACACACCCCTCCTCTTTCGGCTAACACCATATCTAAGCTCATTCTATTTTGGAATGCCATAAGAGACGTGGCAGCCAATTGCTCATGCACTGCCTGGAGTGCCGAGGTGGTGAAGTTCGCCAATCGTTGGACATTATCATCAACATAATTAATCCGGTCCACATTTTTGTTTACCGTAACAAACAGGAAAATACTCTCCCATCCTGCCGCAATTTGATCCACCAATTTATACTCGTCAGGGATCCCTCTTGGAACTCCAATTGCATCTATATACGTGGGATCTCCTGCATTCAACCATTCTTGCATGTCCCTTCTCTTCCTGTTAAGGAAGGGGATTCTTTCCCATTGTCCAACACCTTCCCACTCCATTTTGGCCAGATCTAAGGCTGTCACACTAACTGGCATGATCAGCGTTACCAGGGCGCACTTACCTGAGGCATTGGTGGGAAGCCTATCGTACAGCACTTTCTCTCCACACCACAGCCAAACATCATCACGAGCGAGAGGGATTCCTACTGGCAAAGACACATTTTCATTACACCATGACTCCTGGAGATTTCCAATCCCAGGACCAGTCCCATTTAACTTTTAGGCAGGTGAACTTTTGTTTTGCAACTTGGGTGTCAAAAATAGGCTCTTTCTTTTTTATTCCCACATCATTCCATGGGTGTGTCCAATTAAAATTGTACCCAAGTGTTCACCTGTGTCGGTTGTTTACATTTCAGATTTAGCAGTAGTTGTTGTGTCTATGTCAGCGTCTTACCATCATCTCGCTCTGCTCCATACCATACCATTCCATTACATGCTCCTTTCGCTCCATCACTTCTGTCATCCCGCATCCTATGTTCAAACGCAAACATCGTCCACACAAAGCACACGCCAGCAGGTAAAATAGTCAATAAGTTAAACATTTGCATCGTCATCGTCTTTGTTCAGACTCGAAAGTGTCTGACTTTGATCCAATTCATGCCATCTACACATTCCCTCTCTTGACCTGCCCGTCCGGGCGGTCAACCTCTAAGCTCAACCATGGCGGGCACAAATACTGGGGCCGGGCGCAACTGTGAGCTATGGTACCACTTTTGTCCTGTAGTTCCCAATTGGATGGCGTGTCAGGTTCTAGCCAGAACTCTAAACTGTCCTTATCAGCGAGAATGAGTCCACCTCCGGGAAAGCACCCGGAGGTTGATGTACGGAGTGATGTCCGACTCCAGTGATGCTGAGTTCACTGAGTTCAAATATCTAACTGTGTTCCGAGACTACAAATTAAGCCTCGAGCTCACGCTCCAATTTTGACTGTTAATTGACAAATTTTAAAGCAACACAAATGAAATAGTAACCATTTATGCCTAAAATAAAAAATCCCAAAACTATAATAACGCAGATACCGAATTAAACCTCTATTTTTTCTTTTTTTTTTTTTTATGGGAAGAAAAGGTGCTCTACAAGACATAGACAGCTCCAAGACCGCTGCAGTCTTCACCTCCTATTGTCTCATGATTGGCTCAATCCACCTACAGGCTGTGCCCACACTGATTCTGTCAACTGGGGGAGGGGGTAGAGACAGTAAAAACAATCGCGGAGCTGTGGAGCCGAGCCCCAAATCAGTCGGGCCCTGGGTCCACAACACCTCTAGCAGAGACACACACAGAACTACCATTTCCGAGCGACCCTTCCCTGGAAATTTTGAAATTTAGTAATGTCCCCAAAACCAAAGAATTTGTAGCCGGTGCTGAAATATGATCTCCCGAGTGTGCAACAACTATGGGGTCTAGATCTCTAGTATGATGACGCTCATCAATATTCAATGCGATTTGTGGCTCGGCGAAAGTAAACAATTCATACCATTTCCGCTGTCCAGGGACAAGGCACGCGTGCGAGGCAACGCCAGTAGACATAACAAATATATAATTCTAACGCAAGATGCACTCATGACTAAATTTGGATGAGTGCATTTTTGATAAATCAAATCATGTTTGTGATCACATGTACAATGTGATATGTCAATTGGTGAATTGAAAGGGTGGCGGTTGCTAAACCACTCAGACCAGAGCAAGAACAGGGCATACCCACCGCGGGAGGATGGGAACCAGGTTTCAGAGCTGCCCTCAAATGTTTCAGTTCAGTTTAGCCACTGGGAAGGAAGAGAGCACGACATATGCTCCCTCCGACGGATGTGCAGAGTCAAGTTCAGACCCATCCGGGAATGCCACTCGAATTCCAGTGTTCGTTCAGTCAATGGCAGTGACTCAGGCACTCTTGAGAGTCCACATGGCTCAGTGGGGGTTGCGGAAGGAGCTCATAGCTCGCCCCAATATCCAGCACCATCGAAAACTTGTCCATCCACCGTCCCCGGACTGCTAGGACCTGCTAGTCCTTGAATGCTGAAGGTCCGCTGCCCCCTGTCATGGAATGGGGTACGAGCGGGTTTGTGTCAAGTGCGTTGGGAGTGGGTAACGGTGGCGCCCCCTGCGCTGGTGGAGCTCTTTGTGACAGATATGGCACCGGAGGATGGCACATTCCAGAAAGTGGCTCGGCATGGACAGCTCATCACCCAGTGACCCCACACCCCGCAGCAAGAGCACACCCCACTCACAACCCCCGTCTGTAACCACCCGTACCTCTGTTACTGCAATCCCAACCTCGTTGACTGGCCTGCTATGGACAGCAGCCAGTCTGCTGTGGCGCTGCGTCACCCGAACCTTGCCCAGAAGCAGCAGAAGTGGAAGGAGCAGCTGCCTCCTTTTTTCTTATCTCTCTTGGCCTTCTAAACCTGCAAGTACAACAATTTTAGTCACGCTCCTTAATCCAATCCCATATATTCCTTTTCTGATGTCGTGCAAAGTTAGGTACAAAATGTGTTCTACTTAGGCCGATTAGCATTATTTCATTCATGGACTATTTCGCCTGATGTCTGCCACTGGAAGGGGCACGCCCTTGTGGACGGCCGACTGGAACAGCTGTGTAATGTCGACATTATTGGATGGGTCACTGCCGGAAGTCTCACTCTATTCACGTCTCGCCCTGGCCACATAGACCAGGCCTGTCTCCCTTTTCCCCACCTGAAAGACACAGCAACATCGACCCCAACGGGCCAGAAATATCTGATGCACGGCACAGCCAATCTCACCTGAGGTGTCCCCATTTAGCTGGTGACCATCATGCTGGTCAGCAGATCTGGCCTCGGCCTCAAGTGAGGATAGTTCCTCTGAAATAAATTTTGTCCCGCTTGTAACTCTGTATAAACCTCTTAGTCTGGTGTCTCCTTTATAGGAGATTTCAACCAACGTGACCTCTTTACAACGTGTCAAATAAACCAATGTTGACCTTTCTGCTATCTTTACAGCTGTGAGAGCTGTTACTAACCCCTCCTTCCCCCTTGGGTAATTACAAATGTCTTATCTTCAAACTTCTTACAAGCACCCAGTATCCTGGCTTTACTAGATTACTGCCCCTGCTGGGAGACGGAAAGAGCTTTGTCACTCTAAATTTGCGCCTGTCTTTTGTTTTCCTAACATTTTTCACATATGGTCAACTAAAGTTGCTTCAACATCTATTTCCCATTTGTTCTTAAATTTGAGGTATTCTATAAGTTCTTCCAAACAGTGTTTTACAATGTCTTAGTCCTAAATACAATGAAATACGTTACAATGGAAAATATCAGAATAAAATTTCATACATCCAACATGAGACACGTGCTTGTGACCACTTCAGGGTCATTTTTGTCTGAAATATCTCCTCTACAACAACTTACCCTTGCGTTAAGTGAGTAATTTTCCATAAAAACAGTGCCACTAATTCGACATTAACTTCAAGTATCACTGCTGTGGTGCTGTATTATATGGAAAAGTCTGAACAATCCAAGAAAATTTTGCCCTATCCTGGACTGGGTGTGTGTTATCTAGTCGCGCATCCAATGTGAATATATCTTATATCTCCCTCCTTGTTGAGGAGAACCTCTGGGATGGTAGTGGTGAGGCGCTATTTGAAGCATTCTCTGGCCTTCTGGTCACACTGGTCACATGTCACCTCAAACCTGTGGAGATAACTGGAGGTGTGGCAATTGCCAGTGAGAAGAGACAAATTATCTTCCTTCCAAAACTTTCAGTTTTGCATAAATTTTGTGTAATAACGTCAATCAATCATTCACTTGATCCTTGAATTTAATTACTCCAATCTTTCTCCAAAAACAATTTGAAAATCAATACTCGGGAGTGCAATAGGGATTCAGGTTGATCAGGCCTGTCCACCCATCGCATCCTAAGTACTGTAAGGGCTTGCCGGTGACCTCAAACAATTTTCTGTCCTGAGGCCCGTCCCTTAAACATTCACTCAAACCACATATGCATCCAAACACTTTTTCTTTCACACTTTCCTTCACCAAACGATACTTTCCAATTCCACACAGAGACCCCTCCCTTGGCGCGTCCGCCTTGATTTCACTGAGATTTGTGCTGGCAGATCCATAATTTTGCCTTAATTTAGCCAGCGTATGCCAAAATTTACAACTGTGGGTCTCCGGATTTTCCCATTCACTCCCCGTGAAGTTGTTTCTCCTCTCAAGGACGTAGCTGACGAAACTGCACCTGTGACATCAAACAGCTCATAGATGCGAATGTTAGCAGTCTGGTATTTATGGAATGATGTCATATCCTCTAAAATTGTCATGTCAGCGTTCGCGTCGTACAGTCAAAAAAAAAAAACATCTGTCTTCCACCTTTGTCACATTTAATACACATCAGTTAATAAATCATCTACAAAACTATTTAGTCCAACTTTATATTTGGTAAACCAATCTCCAATGGCTAGATATTCCCCTTTCCAAAGATTTTCTTTCAACATGTTCATAGAATACTTCACTTAAAACTTATCCCAAAACCATAATCCCTTTGCTTAAAAAGTTAAATTTTAATAAGATTGTCGCCGCCCTGCTGTTCCTCAGGCATCCCCTGCATGTTTCAGTATTTAACTTGTGTTCTAATTCCCTGCTAATTTGTATTTATTGTTAGGTTGAATACATATATTTTATCCCGTACCTTACTAAAAAAAATTGCTCCACAGTGCGACCCATGCTCGACCACATGAGAACACCTCAAGTAGAGGCAGATGCCTGAAGATTAGATCGTCAGCAACATCGAGGGGGGTGCCGAGACACACCTCTGAAACAAAAAGACTGTGACCTTCTTTCGAGAGCACCAAAAGGCATATCTTCCTTTTCAATCAGTTAACGACTGCCATTGATGCCTGTTTTTCCTCTTGTGTCTGAAATGTTTACATGTTCCTGCTGGTGCTTCCCCCCCCCGGGGCCAGCACGGGCGTCTCCACACTCCCCTGCTGTTCTCCTTGCACCCTCTCTCTCATTATTCACAGCCTGTTCGATCAATTGTATGGTCGCTGGTGTCATCTGTGAATCGTTATCTTTTGCATCTCAAACCATTCTGCTCCCCCCCCATTAATGGCGCCGTCGGATCGGGCGGCGGCTCAAACACATACTGTTGCGAGTCTGGCAACTGTGGATGAATGCCTCTCAGACATTCCGTCTTTTCTTCCGCTTTTTCAATCACTTCATCCTCTTTCTCTGACTTCCTCCCCCTACTTTGGAACGAGCATCTAACTTCAAAGAGCTGTTAACTCTTTGTTAGAGCACACTCATGATTTTACGATTACACCTATACTCATTGCCTTCTGTAAAATCTTTCTCACTCTTATTTTTTTTTCCTTTAATTTTCCAAATTCACTGTAGCCTTACCAAAGCCACTCAAACAATCAAGGTATCAAATCACAAACTACAAAGTCAGGAACCACCTATGCTCTTGCAAAGTTTTCTCATGCTCTCAAAAGCTTCATTCAATTATGATTTCTTAACACCAATCTTTTTTCTTTGTGTCATTTCCATCTGTGCATTTCATTCCAGTTACTAATTACAGTTACCTTAATAGAAAGACCATCAACTAAAGTATGAAACATAAAATATTTATTTCTTCAATTCCTCCTTACAGCAGACCCTAATTCTTATCCTTTTCATTTGTTCAAGTCACACCTTCTTCAATACTGCCTGTTTAATCATCCTCCTTTCAATGGAACATTAATTGTTCCTTTCTCTTTTCTTATTGAACTTCCAATCTCTACACTGACACAATTTCTTCTCTTTTCTCTAGCTTTCTTTCTTTCTCTTTTCTTATTTCATCCCTACTTCATGTTTTTCTTCTCTTTTTTTATGTTTCATTTTTATGAATTTATCCTTAATCTCCGTGCCACACCCGAGACCACTATCACACTTACTCTCCTTCGCCATCTTGAAATCCACTCGTGTGTGTCCCAACCACTTCTTACGCAGAACAATTTTAGCCTTCACATTCACACAGCTTCCACACAGACACGTAAATCCCAGATTTTAAACCGTGTCCCGATACGTAAATCCCAGATTTTATACCGTATCTTAACCACGAATAGTTCCAAACTATTCTAGTAGGTAAATCCCAGATTTCAGACCCTACTAACGTCCACACTGTAACACTTTTTATTATTTTTTTTTTTTAACTATACTACTTTACTTTTGCGCCATTAATTATGCTAGAAGGTAAATCCCAGATTTTACACCCTAATAGCGTCCAACACTTTTACGCTTACTACGTTCCGCTCCTCCTTCCTCTTATAATTTAGCGTTGCCAATGTGCAGAATTTGAAAGGGTTCTGCTTACCTTGTTTCACTGTGGGCCCAAGAGGAAAGATGGTCGGATGTGTGGCTCTTTTATACTTTATCCTTTCTCAGGTCGTCACCTGGTGTGGACGTGCGAGACCCAGTCTCATGTGGTTTTTCTCGAAGTTCCAAACTTCTTTTACCTCTCATGCATCGCGTCGGCGTCACCATAATTGTTGGAATTTATCTTTAAATCAATGTTAGAATTTAACCTTAAACCAATGTAAACTCAAATTAATAATCTGACTCCAATTTGTGACTTTACCCAACTCCCACTCATCCAACAATATGCGCGCTCGTTCTGCAATAGAAAGGTATCAGGAAGCCGGCATTTTCACACACGAGTGGATTTATTCCTAACACACAAATCTACAACTTGAGTTTGGGTCCCTCTCAATACAGCTCTCTTTGTCTTCGCTGTTCAGCATTAATTTATAGACACAATATGCAAATGACACAGAGACAAAGGCATCCTGGCATGATTCTATTGGCTATGTGTATGCTGCAGTTAACTTTAGCTTGCTTCTCTTGGTCTTTCTTCAAGTGGTGGCCCCTCCTGCTTGTGGCTGAAGGGTCCAGTTTCTTGTGCATCCCTTCCCCCTCGAGGTATCTGTCTGCGCCAGGCACCGACCTAAAACCTCCCAAACCTCACATTCTTTCACTTTCTTTTTCCAACTTCACCAGCCACACACTCAGCATTCCACAGAATAACAGTGACACAAGATGCAGGACATAGAATAAAACTAGCCAGGTTTAAACTCTTCCACTCCTTTAGCATGCTTTTTATGAATGCCTGCTGCCAATGTTATACATTAACGGCTACATTACGTCGGTGCCACTGTGTGATGTATATCTTTGCTGCTGTAACACTGCAAATGTCCCCGTTATGGGACAATTAAAAGACATCTTTATCTTTAGAAATTGAAGATTCACTTGCGAGGCCATTTTCAACACGGACCTTTCAAGAGAAGCTATATCGTCCAACACTCGGTCAGTGCTGTCTAAGTGCTTTTCTGTATATTGTTTGTCCACCCGTGGTGTCATAAATTATGGTATAATGAGGGGGATTTATTCAAGTAGGACGAAGTAGGACTTCATTGAAGGCCCAGGTGTGAAATGCATGGCCCTCCACTGGTTCAAATAATGTCTAAAACTAAATTACCAGTTACATGTGCAATTTCAATATTCAACAATTATCTCAACAAAAAAGGACAATCTGAATTTTTTTTAAATGCACAATAAAACAGAAAAGCCATTTCCGGGTATTTTACAATTCAGTCTTCATTGGGGAAAAAACATTCAACAATTTGCTTTTCTTATTTAATACATAGTTCAGCACAGCAGGTGGCGGACAAGCACCTTAAAATGTCATTCGCCTACACAAGGAAGAAGAACATGCCCGAGGCGCTCCCGTGTCCTCGTCTTTCGGACAACCTGAGAATAATGTTCTTGAGGATTAAAGTTTATAAATGTAAGTATGATGTGATTTTTTATTTTATTTTATGTTGTTGAACAGTGTTTTTGTTTATTTTATAATTTCGTCATTAAAAGGCTGTGGCGGTTGGAGAGTCAGCTTCGTGTTAGGGCGTGTTAAAGATCCCGATACCCACACTACACCCTCATTGAAGTATATACGAGTAAAATTATTCGAGCGCGCAGCCAAAGTATATTGTCCACAATTATTTGCGGACTTAACCAAAATCCCATTGAACTGGCGATGTTCGGTGGAATTCTTGTGCCCATGCTGAAAAAAATTCTCTTCAAATGTACATATCGAATTATGACATTATGATAAACAGTTGCATGTGTGCAATTTCGGTCACTCTTTTAAAGTCACCTACGTGTTTTGTCCGAGTGCAGCTAGCGTACTTAGCGACCTTGTGTGCATGCGCCGCAGATTGTGAGAGCGCCTCAAATAGTACAAATGAAGCTATAGCTTGTTCCGGTGGGTCCCAAGCCAGGGTTTTTTCCTAACTACCACATTACTTAAGTTTTAATATCACTCTCAACGTCAAAATTGTTACAAATAAATACATAATATAACGTGCCGCCAAGCTCGATGACATAGGAGGCGGAAGTTGGTGTCGTCACACGCATTGTCCCAATTTTGCAATATCGGTACGCTTGGAACCTGTGCTCTGCAACACCCCATGTACACGTCAACGAGGAACGTATGGTGTAGAGTGTTTATTGCGATTGGGCCATTCTTTGTCACGGTCTTCTCTCTGACAAATTGGCATATTTAGCAGCCAAAATATAATGAGCCGTTGCTGTGATAGTAGTTGCAGCCCAAGGTTATTTTAGTAAACGAAAATGAACTCAAAACTTGAATAGAAAAAAATAAAATTCGATAATGAAAAAAATACAGTGAACCCTCGGGTATCGCGGTTAATGGGGACCGAGACCACCCGCGAAAACTGAAAATCCGCGAAGTAGCGGCGCACCTTCAAAAATGCTTAAAAAAAAAAGTGCGAAGTAGTGGTGCACCTTCAAAAATGTTTAAAAAAAAAAAATTAATAAATATATATATATATATATATATATATATATATATATATATATACACACGGGTAGAGAGAGAGAGAGTGAAATTCATGCTATAACAAAAAAAAAAAAATTATTATTAAAACTTATTATTTTTTTATTCCCCAGCCATTATTTTTGTATTTATTCAATTACTTCTTTTTGTATTTTTTTAATTGCTTCGACCTTTACCTGCTGGTACGCCGTCCGGTGTGCCCTGTGAAATGAAAGGTGGCATTCTTCATTTATTTTTTTTATTCATTTATTCATTCATAACTGACAGCCTCGCGCTCCGCTCGTGCTCGGGCGGAAGAGGTGCTCCTCTTCGGCTTAATTGTCATGCACGCCGGACCTGCTCCCCCGAAGCGTGTCTCCGTTCGATTGAACTCGGTTTCATTTCGCCCCGCCCGTGCCCGGGGAAGGTGCTCCTATTCGGCTTAACTGTGACACACGCCCGCCCTCCTCCCCCGGAGCTTCCATTCGGTTAAACTTAAGGGCCGTTTGGCACCGCCCGTGCCCGGGGAAGGTGCTTCTCTTCGGCTTAACTGTGACGCGAGCATGCCCTCCTCCTCCGGAGCTTCCATTCGGTTAAACTTAGGGGCCGCTTGACACCGCCCGTGCCCGGGGAAGGTGCTCCTCTTCGGCTTAACTGCCACGCACGCCGGCCGGCCTCCTCCGGAGCTCTCGTACGCTCCCGAACAGAGCGAAATGTCGCCCCGCTAGTGCCCGGGCGGAAGTTGTTCCTCTTCGGCTTAACTGCCACGCACGCTGGCCGGAGCTCTGGTACGGTCCGAACCGCGCGAAACGTCGCCCCAAATCGTGCCCGGGGGAACGTGCTCTTCTTCGTCCACTCTCCTCTTCGCCCACGCTCTTCTTCGGCGCATGCCGGCCGTCTAACAGCTCCAGCGCCCCGTCGTGCCGCTCGGCGAAACTACAATGTCCCCGAATATTTTTTAGACCCGCGAAGCACTGAACCCGCGAAAGGTGAACCGCGAAGTAGCGAGGGTTCACTGTAAAATGAAAATGCTCTTTCAAAAATTAAAACTATCTAAAACTAGTGATGGCAAAATGAAGCCCCATAAAGCAGCCAAGCCCTGCAGGGAAATACTTCACACACGAATGGGCTTCGAGATGCTTCATTTTTCTTGACTACGCCATCCCGTGGACAGAAAAATGTATAACATGCTTGGTGCATGCAATAAAATGGTGAGCTGTAAATCATGCTCTGCTTACCAAACAATATGTATTTGAAGAGTGATTTTAATTGTTCTGTTTTACTTTGTCTTCTCACTTCTCCAATATTCAGACAGCTCCGCCAAGACCAACGTTTCACCCCCACACTGATATAAAATGGACCCAACCGTTTGGGTCTCTTTCCAAATTTGGTACCAAAGCCTCCCCCACAGTGCGGCAGCTATCTTGAATTGGCCCGTTCCCAGAGAGTTTTACTTCATTCAGTGTCATTCAGTATTATTCAAAATCTTTCAGTGTCATTCCAAATCATTCAATGTCATTCACGATCTTTCCACATCCTTCCACCTTCCATCGTTCAGTGTCATTCCACATTCTCTTTGATATATAACATAACATAACAATAACATAATCCTGGGTCAGCAGACACCTAATTAATGTGTTAATACATGATACATTTTTATATAAGCAACACTTATGATTGTAACGTATTTTTAATTCTTTCTAGGCGGGAACTGTCCGAACAAAAAATTCATGCAATTTGTAATTAGACACTTTGTCATACAAAAAGTCACTCAGGGCAAGAGAAAAAAAATTGTCACTTGCCCTAGTTGGGCAAGTAATTTGGCCACTCGGGCAAGGCAAATTTTAGTGGCACTTGCCCTATGGGGAAGCAGTTTTTAAAGTTAACTTCGAACCCTGTGATGGTGTCTTGTGACCAGTCTTTATCAGCTGATGTTCCATGAAGGCGTGCCTTACCTGTCACAAGAATGAAGGCAAGTCACGCCCCCCGCTGTCCGTTCACTCCGCCAAGATGCTGCTCCAGGTGGTAGAGAGGATGAAGGCTCCCTTGTCTCTGTTCATGGTTTTTATGCCTCGCTTGCAGATCTCAATTGCTTCTTTGATCCAGCGCTGTAGTTTGTTCTCTCCGGTGCGGATGACCCTGCCCTTCTCCCAGTCCATGATGTGGTTTTCCCTTTTGCAGTGGTCAGTGATTGCTGATTTGTAATGTTCATGTTGTGCTTGTTCTTTTACTGCTCTGATTTTTTAATTTTTTTGACAGGTAAGTCACACCCTCATGGAACATCAGCTGATAAAGACGGGTCTCAAGACACCATCATGCGACACTCTGAAGAAGGCGAAAGACTCGCCGAAACATGTCAGGTAAAAAATTAACCTAAAACATAATTGTCTGCTTTTAATGAATCAGTCAAATATCAATAATAAGAAGACAAAATGAACCTAATACAAATAAATGAATGCTTAATAACTCCCCTGGACATGCTCCTAAAAATCCAAACCTTCACCTGTAAATAAAACGTCCCGACCTGAAGACATCTTAATGTTATTATTTTGTTATACACACAGCGCCGCCAAGTGGAATCAAAAATTTGTTTTTATTTTAATTTTCACGTACTGCACGGTGCCCTTTTGACGAATCCGACTGAAAATTAGTCAGAAAAGACTCACTTACTCTCTGCCGAATTTTGTGACGTTTTGGCAAAAGGCGTGGCTATTACGGTGCTGAAAAGTCCGATTGTACTCTGTGGCAACAAAAGCTCCGGCAACATTACTCAGATGATCCTATCTTCTCGAAGTTGTACACATTTGAGGATACTTCAGCCCTGAAGACATCTACCAACTTATTTTTCATCGTAGTAGTAGCGCCACCAACTGGTAAAAGCTAATACAAGTTATTTTCTTAGATGTTTTTCTCCGTGCAACTCAACAAGGTCGCCCTCATATATGCTCGGAGGACTGTTTCGGCCATGAGGATGTCACAATACGAAATTCATCCTTTTTCGTGAAAAGTTGTGGGAGTGGCATTGCACTGTTTGGCAATAAAACAACGCTGATTATGAGGTTCTAAATATGAACGACAACTCGTGAAACTTGACACACACATCAGGCAGAGCAAATTTATCAATATTTTATACGTTAGTTGTGCAGCTTTTTTGAAATGGCTCGCCATGGCCCTCGAGAAATGTTCAAAAAAGCAGCCCTGGTTGAGTGTTTCACCTCGCTTTTTGTAAATTTTATGGAGTACAGTGAACCCTCGGTTATCGCGGTTAATGGGGACCGAGACCACCCGCGGAAACTGAAAATCCGCGAAGTAGCGGCGCACCTTCAAAAATGCTTAAAAGAAAATACAATATATATAATAAATATATATATATATATATATATATATATATATACGGGGAGAGAGAGAGAGAGAGAGAGAGTGAAATTCATGTTATAACAAAAAAACCAAATTATTATTAAAACGTATTATTTTTTTATTCCCCAGCCATTCTTTTTGTATTTATTTAATTACTCCGACTTTTACCAGCTGGTACGCCGTCCGGTGTTCCCTGTGAAATGAAAGGTGGCATTCTTTAATTATTTATTTATTTATTCATTTATTCATTCATAACTGACAGCTTCGCGCTCCGTTCGTGTCCGGGCGGAAGAGGTGTTCCAATTCGGCTTAACTGTGACACACGCCCGCCCTCCTCCCCCGGAGCTTCCATTCGGTTAAACTTAGGGGCCGCTTGGCACCGCCCGTGCCCGGGGAAGGTGCTCCTCTTCGGCTTACTGTGACGCGAGCATGCCCGCCTCCTCCGGAGCTTCCATTCGGTTAAACTTAGGGGCCGCTTGGAACCGCCCGTGCCCGGCAAAGGTGCTCCTCTTCGGCTTACTGTGACGCGAGCATGCCCTCCTCCTCCGGAGCTTCCATTTGGTTAAACTTAGGGGCCGCTTGGAACCGCCCGTGCCTGGGGAAGGTGCTCCTCTTCGGCTTACTGTGACGCGAGCATGCCCTCCTCCTCCGGAGCTTCCATTCGGTTAAACTTAGGGGCCGCTTGGCACCGCCCGTGCCCGGGGACGGTGCTCCTCTACGGCTTAACTGCCACGCACGCCGGCCGGAGCCTTGGTACGGTCCGAACCGCGCGAAACGTCGCCACCGATCGTGTCCGGGGGAACGTGCTCTTCTTCGTCCACTCTCCTCTTCGCCCACGCTCTTCTCCGGCGCACGCCGGCCGTCTAACCGCTCCAGCGCCCGTCGTGCCGCTCGGCGAAACTACAATGCCCCCGAATATTTTTTATACCCGCGAAGCACTGAACCCGCGAAAGGTGAACCGCGAAGTAGCGAGGGTTCACTGTATGTATAAGACCAAGACCTACAAAAAAGTCTCTTGAAGCAATGAGCTAGGTTTTACAGGAAGTCGGCCATTTTGAATTTACTTAAAAGGGGCGGGTCACCACAATGGACTTTGTGTAGAAATTATTATTGGGGCCCGAGCAGCGACCGCGGCGAGGTCCCTATTGTTTATGTAGAAATTATTATTAGGGCCCGAGCAGCGACCGCTACGAGGTCCCCATTGTTTTTGTGGAAATTATTATTATTATTATTATTAGGGCCCGAGCAGTGACCGCTGCGAGGTCCCTATTGTTTTTCTAGAAATTGTTATTAGGGCCCGAGCTGCGACGGCTGCGAGGTCCCTATTGTTTTTGTAGAAAATATCATTACTTTTATTATTATTATTATTATTATTATTAGGGCCTGAGCAGCGACCGCTGCGAAGTCCCTGTTGTTTTTGTAGAAATTATTATTATTATTATTTTTCCGATTGTACGATCGCATTTTTGACCCCGAAACATGCACAAAAACTCACCAAACTTGGCAGTCTCATCGGGCATGGCGAGAAATTTGATATTTTAACGTCTAATATGAACAGGAAGTGAGTTATGAATTTTTGAAAGTCCGACTTTTGCCCTTTTTTGCATGTTTACAGGGGTCATTCTTTTGCACCCTGATCCTAAAGGCTTCATCTGATTGCCTTAAAATTCTGTCTGTAGCATCTTAAGACCTGGGACAAACACTGGGGCTAAAATCTTTTGTTTCCGAAATACTATATGACGGGGGCGGGGCTTCAAAGTTTTCACTTAAGATTTCCTTCGCCGCAATGGACAAAATGCTTAATAACTCTCCTGCACATGCTGCTAAAAATCCAAAACTTCACATGTACATAAAGAGTCGGTACCTGAAGACATCTATATGTTTATATTCTGTTATACACCTTGCGCCAATCAATAACATTTTTTACATTTTGACGTACTGCACGGTGCCCTTTTAACGAATCCGATTGAAAATTGGCTAGAAAAGACTCAAGACATTGATCTTACTCTATCCCTATTTTTGTGACTTTCCTTCGAAGGGCGTGGCTATTGCGGTGCCGCAGAGTCTGATTATTCTCCGTGGCAACAAAAGTTCCTGCAAAATGATTCAGATGATCCATCTTCTCGAAATTTTTCACATTTGAGGATATTCAGGCCCTGAAGACGGCTGCCAACTTATTTTTGATCGCAGTGGTAGCGCCACCAACTGGTTAAAACAAATACAAATTATTTTCGTTGATGTTTTTCTCCGGGCAGGTTCACAAAATCTACCTTATATTTGCTCGGATGAGTGTTTAGGCCTTGAGGATGTCACAATACGAAAGTCTTTCGCCTTCTTCAGAGTGTCACATGATGGTGTCTTGTGACCCGTCTTTATCAGCTGATGTTCCATGAGGGCGTGACTTACCTGTCACAAGAATGAAGGCAAGTCACACCCCCCGCTGTCCATTCACTCCGCCAAGATGCTGCTCTAGGTGGTAGAGAGGATGAAGGCTCCCTTGTCTCTGTTCATGGTTTTTATGCCTCGCTTGCAGATCTCAATGGCCTCTCTGATCCAGCGCTGTTGTTTGTTCTCTTCGGTGCGGATGACCCTGCCCTTCTCCCGGTCCATGATGTGGTTTTCCCTTTTGCAGTGGTCAGTGATTGCTGATTTGTAATGTTCATGTTGTGCTTGTTCTTTTACTGCTCTGATTTTTCATTTTTTTGACAGGTAAGTCACACCCTCATGGAACATCAGCTGATAAAGACGGGTCTCAAGACACCATCATGCGACACTCTGAAGAAGGCGAAAGACTCGCCGAAACATGTCAGGTAAAAAATTAACCTAAAACATAATTGTCTGCTTTTAATGAATCAGTCAAATATCAATAATAAGAAGACAAAATGAACCTAATACAAATAAATGAATGCTTAATAACTCCCCTGCACATGCTCCTGAAAATCCAAACCTTCACCTGTAAATAAAACGTCCCGACCTGAAGACATCTTAATGTTATTATTTTGTTATACACACAGCGCCGCCAAGTGGAATCAAAAATGTGTTTTTATTTTAATTTTCACATCCTGCACGGTGCCCTTTTGACAAATCCGACTGAAAATTAGTCAGAAAAGACTCAAGACAATGATCTTTCTCTCTGCCGAATTTTGTGACGTTTTGGCAAAAGGCGTGGCTATTACGGTGCTGAAAAGTCAGATTGTACTCTGTGGCAACAAAAGCCCCGGCAACATGACTCAGATGATCCTATCTTCTCGAAGTTGTACACATTTGAGGATACTTCAGCCCTGAAGACATCTACCAACTTATTTTTCATCGTAGTAGTAGCGCCACCAACTGGTAAAAGCTAATACAAGTTATTTTCTTGGATGTTTTTCTCCGTGCAACTCAACAAGGTCGCCCTCATATATGCTCGGATGACTGTTTCGGCCATGAGGATGTCACAATACGAAATTCGTCCTTTTTCGTGTAAAGTTGTGGGAGTGGCATTGCACTGTTCGGCAATAAAACAACGCTGATTATGAGGTTCTAAATATGAACGACAACTCGTGAAACTTTACACACACATCAGGCCGAGCAAATTTATCAATATTTTATACGTTAGTTGTGCAGCTTTTTTGAAATGGCTCGCCATGGCCCTCGAGAAATGTTAAAAAAAGCAGCCCTGGTTGAGTGTTTCACCTCGCTTTTTGTAAATTTTATGGAGTACAGTGAACCCTCGGTAATCGCGGTTAATGGGGACAGAGACCACCCGCGAAAACTGAAAATCCGCGAAGTAGCGGCGCACCTTCAAAAATGCTTAAAAAAATATACAATATATATAATAAATATATAAATATATATATATATATATATATATATATATATATATATATATATATATATATATATATATATATATACGGGGAGAGAGAGAGTGAAATTCATGTTATAACAAAAAAACCAAATTATTATTAAAACGTATTATTTTTTTATTCCCCAGCCATTCTTTTTGTATTTATTTAATTACTCCGACTTTTATCTGCTGGTACGCCGTCCGGTGTGCCCTGTGAAATGAAAGGTGGCATTCTTTATTCATTTATTTATTTATTCTTTTATACATTCATAACTGACAGCTTCGCGCTCCGCTCGTGCCCGGGCGGAAGAGGTGCTCCAATTCGGCTTAACTGTGACACACACCCGCCCTCCTCCCCCGGAGCTTCCATTCGGTTAAACTTAGGGGCCGCTTGGCACCGCCCGTGCCCGGGGAAGGTGCTCCTCTTCGGCTTACTGTGACGCGAGCATGCCCTCCTCCTCCGGAGCTTCCATTCGGTTAAACTTAGGGGCCGCTTGGAATCGCCCGTGCCCGGGGAAGGTGCTCCTCTTCGGCTTACTGTGACGCGAGCATGCCCTCCTCCTCCGGAGCTTCCATTCGGTTAAACTTAGGGGCCGCTTGGCACCGCCCGTGCCCGGGGAAGGTTCTCCTCTACGGCTTAACTGCCACGCACGCCGGCCGGAGCTCTGGTACTGTCCGAACCGCGCGAAACGTCGCCACCGATCGTGTCCGGGGGAACGTGCTCTTCTTCGTCCACTCTCCTCTTCGCCCACGCTCTTCTTCGGCGCACACCGGCCGTCTAACCGCTCCAGCGCCCCGTCGTGCCGCTCGACGAAACTACAATGCCCCCGAATATTTTTTAGACCCGCGAAGCACTGAACCCGCGAAAGGTGAACCGCCAAGTAGCGAGGGTTCACTGTATGTATAAGACCAAGACCTACAAAAAAGTCTCTTGGAGCAATGAGCTAGGTTTTACAGGAAGTCGGCCATTTTGAATTTACTTAAAAGGGGGCGGGTCACCACCATGGACTTTGTGTAGAAATTATAATTGGGGCCCGAGCAGCGACCGCGGCGAGGTCCCTATTGTTTTTGTAGAAATTATTATTATTATTATTATTAGGGCCCGAGCAGTGACCGCTGCGAGGTCCCTATTGTTTTTCTAGAAATTGTTATTAGGGCCCGAGCTGCGACGGCTGCGAGGTCCCTATTGTTTTTGTAGAAAATATTATTACTTTTATTATTATTATTATTATTATTATTAGGGCCTGAGCAGCGACCGCTGCGAAGTCCCTGTTGTTTTTGTAGAAATTATTATTATTATTATTTTTCCGATTGTTCGATTGCATTTTTGACCCCCGAAACATGCACAAAAACTCACCAAACTTGGCAGTCTCATCGGGCATGGCGAGAAATTTGATATTTTAAACGTCTAATATGAACAGGAAGTGAGTTATGAATTTTTGAAAGTCCGACTTTTGCCCTTTTTTGCATGTTTACAGGGGTCATTCTTTTGCACCCTGATCCTAAAGGCTTCATCTGATTGCCTTAAAATTCTGTCTGTAGCATCTTAAGACCTGGGACAAACACTGGGGCTAAAACTTTTTGTTTCCGAAATACAATATGACGGGGGCGGGGCTTCGAAGTTTTCACTTAAGATTTCCTTCGCCGCAATGGACAAAATGCTTAATAACTCTCTTGCACATGCTGCTAAAAATCCAAAACTTCACATGTACATAAAGAGTCGGTACCTGAAGACATCTATATGTTTATATTCAGTTATACACCTTGCGCCAATAAATATCATTTTTTACATTTTGACGTACTGCACGGTGCCCTTTTAACGAATCCGATTGAAAATTGGCTAGAAAAGACTCAAGACATTGATCTTACTCTATCCCTATTTTTGTGACTTTCCTTCGAAGGGCGTGGCTATTACGGTGCCGCAGAGTCTGATTATTCTCCGTGGCAACAAAAGTTCCTGCAAAATGATTCAGATGATCCATCTTCTCGAAATTTTTCACATTTGAGGATATTCAGGCCCTGAAGACGGCTGCCAACTTATTTTTGATCGCAGTGGTAGCGCCACCAACTGGTTAAAACAAATACAAATTATTTTCGTTGATGTTTTTCTCCGGGCAGGTTAACAAAATCTACCTTATATTTGCTCGGATGAGTGTTTAGGCCTTGAGGATGTCACAATACGAAAGTCTTTCACCTTCTTCAGAGTGTCACATGATGGTGTCTTGTGGCCCGTCTTTATCAGCTGATGTTCCATGAGGGCGTGACTTACCTGTCACAAGAATGAAGGCAAGTCACGCCCCCCGCTGTCCGTTAACTCCGCCAAGATGCTGGTCCAGGTGGTAGAGAGGATGAAGGCTCCCTTGTCTCTGTTCATGGTTTTTATGCCTTGCTTGCAGATCTCAATGGCCTCTCTGATCCAGCGCTGTTGTTTGTTCTCTTCTGTGCGGATGACCCTGCCCTTCTCCCGGTCCATGATGTGGTTTTCCCTTTTGCAGTGGTCAGTGATTGCTGATTTGTAATGTTCATGTTGTGCTTGTTCTTTTACTGCTCTGATTTTTCATTTTTTTGACAGGTAAGTCACACCCTCATGGAACATCAGCTGATAAAGACGGGTCTCAAGACACCATCATGCGACACTCTGAAGAAGGCGAAAGACTCGCCGAAACATGTCAGGTAAAAAATTTACCGAAAACATAATTGTCTGCTTTTAATGAATCTGTCAAATATCAATAATAAGAAGACAAAATGAACCTAATACAAATAAATGAATGCTTAATAACTCCCCTGCACATGCTCCTAAAAATCCAAACCTTCACCTGTAAATAAAATGTCCCGACCTGAAGACATCTTAATGTTATTATTTTGTTATACACACAGCGCCGCCAAGTGGAATCAAAAATTTGTTTTTATTTTAATTTTCACGTACTGCACCGTGCCCTTTTGACGAATCCGACTGAAAATTAGTCAGAAAAGACTCAAGACAATGATCTTACTCTCTGCCGAGTTTTGTGACGTTTTGGCAAAAGGCGTGGCTATTACGGTGCTGAAAAGTCCGATTGTACTTTGTGGCAACAAAAGCTCCGGCAACATGACTCAGATGATCCTATCTTCTCGAAGTTGTACACATTTGAGGATACTTCAGCCCTGAAGACATCTACCAACTTATTTTTCATCGTAGTAGTAGCGCCACCAACTGGTAAAAGCTAATAAAAGTTATTTTCTTGGATGTTTTTCTCCGTGCAACTCAACAAGGTCGCCCTCATATATGCTCGGAGGACTGTTTCGGCCATGAGGATGTCACAATACGAAATTCATCCTTTTTCGTGAAAAGTTGTGGGAGTGGCATTGCACTGTTTGGCAATAAAACAACGCTGATTATGAGGTTCTAAATATGAACGACAACTCGTGAAACTTGACACACACATCAGGCAGAGCAAATTTATCAATATTTTATACGTTAGTTGTGCAGCTTTTTTGAAATGGCTCGCCATGGCCCTCGATAAATGTTCAAAAAAGCAGCCCTGGTTGAGTGTTTCACCTCGCTTTTTGTAAATTTTATGGAGTACAGTGAACCCTCGGTTATCGCGGTTAATGGGGACCGAGACCACCCGCGGAAACTGAAAATCCGCGAAGTAGCGGCGCACCTTCAAAAATGCTTAAAAGAAAATACAATATATATAATAAATATATATATATATATATATATATATATATATATATATATATATATATACGGGGAGAGAGAGAGAGAGAGAGTGAAATTCATGTTATAACAAAAAAACCAAATTATTATTAAAACGTATTATTTTTTTATTCCCCAGCCATTCTTTTTGTATTTATTTAATTACTCCGACATTTACCTGCTGGTACGCCGTCCGGTGTTCCCTGTGAAATGAAAGGTGGCATTCTTTAATTATTTATTTATTTATTCATTTATTCATTCATAACTGACAGCTTCGCGCTCCGTTCGTGTCCGGGCGGAAGAGGTGTTCCAATTCGGCTTAACTGTGACACACGCCCGCCCTCCTCCCCCGGAGCTTCCATTCGGTTAAACTTAGGGGCCGCTTGGCACCGCCCGTGCCCGGGGAAGGTGCTCCTCTTCGGCTTACTGTGACGCGAGCATGCCCGCCTCCTCCGGAGCTTCCATTCGGTTAAACTTAGGGGCCGCTTGGAACCGCCCGTGCCCGGCAAAGGTGCTCCTCTTCGGCTTACTGTGACGCGAGCATGCCCTCCTCCTCCGGAGCTTCCATTTGGTTAAACTTAGGGGCCGCTTGGAACCGCCCGTGCCTGGGGAAGGTGCTCCTCTTCGGCTTACTGTGACGCGAGCATGCCCTCCTCCTCCGGAGCTTCCATTCGGTTAAACTTAGGGGCCGCTTGGCACCGCTCGTGCCCGGGGACGGTGCTCCTCTACGGCTTAACTGCCACGCACGCCGGCCGGAGCCCTGGTACGGTCCGAACCGCGCGAAACGTCGCCACCGATCGTGTCCGGGGGAACGTGCTCTTCTTCGTCCACTCTCCTCTTCGCCCACGCTCTTCTTCGGCGCACGCCGGCCGTCTAACCGCTCCAGCGCCCGTCGTGCCGCTCGGCGAAACTACAATGCCCCCGAATATTTTTTATACCCGCGAAGCACTGAACCCGCGAAAGGTGAACCGCGAAGTAGCGAGGGTTCACTGTATGTATAAGACCAAGACCTACAAAAAAGTCTCTTGGAGCAATGAGCTAGGTTTTACAGGAAGTCGGCCATTTTGAATTTACTTAAAAGGGGCGGGTCACCACAATGGACTTTGTGTAGAAATTATTATTGGGGCCCGAGCAGCGACCGTGGCGAGGTCCCTATTGTTTATGTAGAAATTATTATTAGGGCCCGAGCAGCGACCGCTACGAGGTCCCCATTGTTTTTGTGGAAATTATTATTATTATTATTATTAGGGCCCGAGCAGTGACCGCTGCGAGGTCCCTATTGTTTTTCTAGAAATTGTTATTAGGGCCCGAGCTGCGACGGCTGCGAGGTCCCTATTGTTTTTGTAGAAAATATTATTACTTTTATTATTATTATTATTATTATTATTAGGGCCTGAGCAGCGACCGCTGCGAAGTCCCTGTTGTTTTTGTAGAAATTATTATTATTATTATTTTTCCGATTGTACGATCGCATTTTTGACCCCGAAACATGCACAAAAACTCACCAAACTTGGCAGTCTCATCGGGCATGGCGAGAAATTTGATATTTTAACGTCTAATATGAACAGGAAGTGAGTTATGAATTTTTGAAAGTCCGACTTTTGCCCTTTTTTGCATGTTTACAGGGGTCATTCTTTTGCACCCTGATCCTAAAGGCTTCATCTGATTGCCTTAAAATTCTGTCTGTAGCATCTTAAGACCTGGGACAAACACTGGGGCTAAAATCTTTTGTTTCCGAAATACTATATGACGGGGGCGGGGCTTCAAAGTTTTCACTTAAGATTTCCTTCGCCGCAATGGACAAAATGCTTAATAACTCTCCTGCACATGCTGCTAAAAATCCAAAACTTCACATGTACATAAAGAGTCGGTACCTGAAGACATCTATATGTTTATATTCTGTTATACACCTTGCGCCAATCAATAACATTTTTTACATTTTGACGTACTGCACGGTGCCCTTTTAACGAATCCGATTGAAAATTGGCTAGAAAAGACTCAAGACATTGATCTTACTCTATCCCTATTTTTGTGACTTTCCTTCGAAGGGCGTGGCTATTACGGTGCCGCAGAGTCTGATTATTCTCCGTGGCAACAAAAGTTCCTGCAAAATGATTCAGATGATCCATCTTCTCGAAATTTTTCACATTTGAGGATATTCAGGCCCTGAAGACGGCTGCCAACTTATTTTTGATCGCAGTGGTAGCGCCACCAACTGGTTAAAACAAATACAAATTATTTTCGTTGATGTTTTTCTCCGGGCAGGTTCACAAAATCTACCTTATATTTGCTCGGATGAGTGTTTAGGCCTTGAGGATGTCACAATACGAAAGTCTTTCGCCTTCTTCAGAGTGTCACATGATGGTGTCTTGTGACCCGTCTTTATCAGCTGATGTTCCATGAGGGCGTGACTTACCTGTCACAAGAATGAAGGCAAGTCACGCCCCCCGCTGTCCGTTCACTCCGCCAAGATGCTGCTCCAGGTGGTAGAGAGGATGAAGGCTCCCTTGTCTCTGTTCATGGTTTTTATGCCTCGCTTGCAGATCTCAATGGCCTCTCTGATCCAGCGCTGTTGTTTGTTCTCTTCGTTGCGGATGACCCTGCCCTTCTCCCGGTCCATGATGTGGTTTTCCCTTTTGCAGTGGTCAGTGATTGCTGATTTGTAATATTCATGTTGTGCTTGTTCTTTTACTGCTCTGATTTTTCATTTTTTTGACAGGTAAGTCACACCCTCATGGAACATCAGCTGATAAAGACGGGTCTCAAGACACCATCATGCGACACTCTGAAGAAGGCGAAAGACTCGCCGAAACATGTCAGGTAAAAAATTAACCTAAAACATAATTGTCTGCTTTTAATGAATCTGTCAAATATCAATAATAAGAAGACAAAATGAACCTAATACAAATAAATGAATGCTTAATAACTCCCCTGCACATGCTCCTAAAAATCCAAACCTTCACCTGTAAATAAAACGTCCCGACCTGAAGACATCTTAATGTTATTATTTTGTTATACACACAGCGCCGCCAAGT
The DNA here is from genome assembly GCF_059441095.1 of Idiotropiscis lumnitzeri. Taxonomy (NCBI): domain Eukaryota; kingdom Metazoa; phylum Chordata; class Actinopteri; order Syngnathiformes; family Syngnathidae; genus Idiotropiscis; species Idiotropiscis lumnitzeri. The sequence goes on along the minus strand of NW_028283634.1, from coordinate 251,290 downwards.
GGAATCAAAAATGTGTTTTTATTTTAATTTTCACGTACTGCACGGTGCCCTTTTGACGAATCCGACTGAAAATTTGTCAGAAAAGACTCAAGACAATGATCTTACTCTCTGCCGAATTTTGTGACGTTTTGGCAAAAGGCGTGGCTATTACGGTGCTGAAAAGTCCGATTGTACTTTGTGGCAACAAAAGCTCCGGCAACATGACTCAGATGATCCTATCTTCTCGAAGTTGTACACATTTGAGGATACTTCAGCCCTGAAGACATCTACCAACTTATTTTTCATCGTAGTAGTAGCGCCACCAACTGGTAAAAGCTAATACAAATTATTTTCTTGGATGTTTTTCTCCGTGCAACTCAACAAGGTCGCCCTCATATATGCTCGGATGACTGTTTCGGCCATGAGGATGTCACAATACGAAATTCATCCTTTTTCGTGAAAAGTTGTGGGAGTGGCATTGCACTGTTCGGCAATAAAACAACGCTGATTATGAGGTTCTAAATATGAACGACAACTCGTGAAACTTTACACACACATCAGGCAGAGCAAATTTATCAATATTTTATACGTTAGTTGTGCAGCTTTTTTGAAATGGCTCGCCATGGCCCTCGAGAAATGTTCAAAAAAGCAGCCCTGGTTGAGTGTTTCACCTCGCTTTTTGTAAATTTTATGGAGTACAGTGAACCCTCGGTTATCGCGGTTAATGTTAAAATGGTCGAATGGTCAATGACAAGAATTGCAGTGCAAGCACGTATTATCGGCGCGGGTTCTATCCCCACCTGATGTGCCTCGCATGATTTCTTTGGCTGCCAGGATGGCCGAGTGGTCTAAGGCGCCGCGTTCAGGACCCAGTCTCCCCACGAGGCCTGGGTTCGAATCTCAAATTTCCCCATTGTGGGACTAATAAAGGGAATATTATATTATTATTATTATATTATAATGGGGACCGAGACCACCCGCAAAAACTGAAAATCCGCGAAGTAGCGGCGCACCTTCAAAAATGCTTAAAAAAAAATACAATATATATAATAAATATATAAATATATATATATATATATATTTATATATATATATATATATATATATACGAGGAGAGAGAGAGAGAGTGAAATTCATGTTATAACAAAAAAACCAAATTATTATTAAAACGTATTATTTTTTTATTCCCCAGCCATTCTTTTTGTATTTATTTAATTACTCCGACTTTTACCTGCTGGTACGCCGTCCGGTGTGCCCTGTGAAATGAAAGGTGGCATTCTTTATTTATTTATTTATTTATTCATTTATTCATTCATAACTGACAGCTTCGCGCTCCGTTCGTGCCCGGGCGGAAGAGGTGTTCCAATTCGGCTTAACTGTGACACACGCCCGCCCTCCTCCCCCGGAGCTTCCATTCGGTTAAACTTAGGGGCCGCTTGGCACCGCCCGTGCCCGGGGAAGGTGCTCCTCTTCGGCTTACTGTGTCGCGAGCATGCCCTCCTCCTCCGGAGCTTCCATTCGGTTAAACTTAGGGGCCGCTTGGAACCGCCCGTGCCCGGCGAAGGTGCTCCTCTTCGGCTTACTGTGACGCGAGCATGCCCTCCTCCTCCGGAGCTTCCATTCGGTTAAACTTAGGGGCCGCTTGGAACCGCCCGTGCCCGGGGAAGGTGCTCCTCTTCGGCTTACTGTGACGCGAGCATGCCCTCCTCCTCCGGAGCTTCCATTCGGTTAAACTTAGGGGCCGCTTGGCACCGCCCGTGCCCGGGGAAGGTGCTCCTCTACGGCTTAACTGCCACGCACGCCGGCCGGAGCTCTGGTACGGTCCGAACCGCGCGAAACGTCGCCACCGATCGTGTCCGGGGGAACGTGCTCTTCTTCGTCCAATCTCCTCTTCGCCCACGCTCTTCTTCGGCGCACGCCGGCCGTTTAACCGCTCCAGCGCCCGTCGTGCCGCTCGGCGAATCTACAATGCCCCCGAATATTTTTTATACCCGCGAAGCACTGAACCCGCGAAAGGTGAACCGCGAAGTAGCGAGGGTTCACTGTATGTATAAGGCCAAGACCTACAAAAAAGTCTCTTGGAGCAATGAGCTAGGTTTTACAGGAAGTCGGCCATTTTGAATTTACTTAAAAGGGGGCGGGTCACCACAATGGACTTTGTGTAGAAATTATTATTGGGGCCCGAGCAGCGACCGCGGCGAGGTCCCTATTGTTTATGTAGAAATTATTATTAGGGCCCGAGCAGCGACCGCTACGAGGTCCCCATTGTTTTTGTGGAAATTATTATTATTATTATTATTAGGGCCCGAGCAGTGACCGCTGCGAGGTCCCTATTGTTTTTCTAGAAATTGTTATTAGGGCCCGAGCTGCGACGGCTGCGAGGTCCCTATTGTTTTTCTAGAAAATATTTTTACTTTTTTTATTATTATTATTATTATTATTATTAGGGCCTGAGCAGCGACCGCTGCGAAGTCCCTGTTGTTTTTGTAGAAATTATTATTATTATTATTTTTCCGATTGTTCGATCGCATTTTTGACCCCCGAAACATGCACAAAAACTCACCAAACTTGGCAGTCTCATCGGGCATGGCGAGAAATTTGATATTTTAACGTCTAATATGAACAGGAAGTGAGTTTTGAATTTTTGAGAGTCCGACTTTTGCCCTTTTTTGCATGTTTACTGGGGTCATTCTTTTGCACCCTGATCCTAAAGGCTTCATCTGATTGCCTTAAAATTTTGTCTGTAGCATCTTAAGACCTGGGACAAACACTGGGGCTAAAATCTTTTGTTTCCGAAATACTATATGACGGGGGCGGGGCTTCAAAGTTTTCACTTAAGATTTCCTTCGCCGCAATGGACAAAATGCTTAATAACTCTCCTGCACATGCTGCTAAAAATCCAAAACTTCACATGTACATAAAGAGTCGGTACCTGAAGACATCTATATGTTTATATTCTGTTATACACCTTGCGCCAATCAATATCATTTTTTACGTTTTGACATACTGCACGGTGCCCTTTTAACGAATCCGATTGAAAATTGGCGAGAAAAGACTCAAGACATTGATCTTACTCTATCCCTATTTTTGTGACTTTCCTTCGAAGGGCGTGGCTATTGCGGTGCCGCAGAGTCTGATTATTCTCCGTGGCAACAAAAGTTCCTGCAAAATGATTCAGATGATCCATCTTCTCGAAATTTTTCACATTTGAGGATATTCAGGCCCTGAAGACGGCTGCCAACTTATTTTTGATCGCAGTGGTAGCGCCACCAACTGGTAAAACAAATACAAATTATTTTCGTTGATGTTTTTCTCCGGGCAGGTTCACAAAATCTACCTTATATTTGCTCGGATTAGTGTTTAGGCCTTGAGGATGTCACAATACGAAAGTCTTTCGCCTTCTTCAGAGTGTCACATGATGGTGTCTTGTGACCCGTCTTTATCAGCTGATGTTCCATGAGGGCGTGACTTACCTGTCACAAGAATGAAGGCAAGTCACACCCCCCGCTGTCCGTTCACTCCGCCAAGATGCTGCTCCAGGTGGTAGAGAGGATGAAGGCTCCCTTGTCTCTGTTCATGGTTTTTATGCCTCGCTTGCAGATCTCAATGGCCTCTCTGATCCAGCGCTGTTGTTTGTTCTCTTCGGTGCGGATGACCCTGCCCTTCGCCCGGTCCATGATATGGTTTTCCCTTCTGCAGTGGTCAGTGATTGCTGATTTGTAATATTCATGTTGTGCTTGTTCTTTTACTGCTATGATTTTTCATTTTTTTGACAGGTAATTCACACCCTCATGGAACATAAGCTGATAAAGACGGGTCTCAAGACACCATCATGCGACACTCTGAAGAAGGCGAAAGACTCGCCGAAACATGTCAGGTAAAACATTTACCTAAAACATAATTGTCTGCTTTTAATGAATCTGTCAAATATCAATAATAAGAAGACAAAATGAACCTCATACAAATAAATGAATGCTTAATAACTCCCCTGCACATGCTCCTAATAATCCAAACCTTCACCTGTCAATAAAATGTCCCGACCTGAAGACATCTTAATGTTATTATTTTGTTATACACACAGCGCCGCCAAGTGGAATCAAAAATTTGTTTTTATTTTAATTTCCACGTACTGCACGGTGCCCTTTTGACGAATCCGACTGAAAATTAGTCAGAAAAGACTCAAGACAATGATCTTACTCTCTGCCGAATTTTGTGACGTTTTGGCAAAAGGCGTGGCTATTACGGTGCTGAAAAGTCCGATTGTACTCTGTGGCAACAAAAGCTCCGGCAACATGACTCAGATGATCCTATCTTCTCGAAGTTGTACACATTTGAGGATACTTCAGCCCTGAAGACATCTACCAACTTATTTTTCATCGTAGTAGTAGCGCCACCAACTGGTAAAAGCTAATACAAGTTATTTTCTTGGATGTTTTTCTCCGTGCAACTCAACAAGGTCGCCCTCATATATGCTCCGAGGACTGTTTCGGCCATGAGGATGTCACAATACGAAATTCATCCTTTTTCGTGAAAAGTTGTGGGAGTGGCATTGCACTGTTTGGCAATAAAACAACGCTGATTATGAGGTTCTAAATATGAACGACAACTCGTGAAACTTGACACACACATCAGGCAGAGCAAATTTATCAATATTTTATACGTTAGTTGTGCAGCTTTTTTGAAATGGCTCGCCATGGCCCTCGAGAAATGTTCAAAAAAGCAGCCCTGGTTGAGTGTTTCACCTCGCTTTTTGTAAATTTTATGGAGTACAGTGAACCCTCGGTTATCGCGGTTAATGGGGACCGAGACCACCCGCGGAAACTGAAAATCCGCGAAGTAGCGGCGCACCTTCAAAAATGCTTAAAAGAAAATACAATATATATAATAAATATATATATATATATATATATATATATATATATATATATATATATACGGGGAGAGAGAGAGAGAGAGAGAGAGTGAAATTCATGTTATAACAAAAAAACCAAATTATTATTAAAACGTATTATTTTTTTATTCCCCAGCCATTCTTTTTGTATTTATTTAATTACTCCGACTTTTACCAGCTGGTACGCCGTCCGGTGTTCCCTGTGAAATGAAAGGTGGCATTCTTTAATTATTTATTTATTTATTCATTTATTCATTCATAACTGACAGCTTCGCGCTCCGTTCGTGTCCGGGCGGAAGAGGTGTTCCAATTCGGCTTAACTGTGACACACGCCCGCCCTCCTCCCCCGGAGCTTCCATTCGGTTAAACTTAGGGGCCGCTTGGCACCGCCCGTGCCCGGGGAAGGTGCTCCTCTTCGGCTTACTGTGACGCGAGCATGCCCGCCTCCTCCGGAGCTTCCATTCGGTTAAACTTAGGGGCCGCTTGGAACCGCCCGTGCCCGGCAAAGGTGCTCCTCTTCGGCTTACTGTGACGCGAGCATGCCCTCCTCCTCCGGAGCTTCCATTTGGTTAAACTTAGGGGCCGCTTGGAACCGCCCGTGCCTGGGGAAGGTGCTCCTCTTCGGCTTACTGTGACGCGAGCATGCCCTCCTCCTCCGGAGCTTCCATTCGGTTAAACTTAGGGGCCGCTTGGCACCGCCCGTGCCCGGGGACGGTGCTCCTCTACGGCTTAACTGCCACGCACGCCGGCCGGAGCCTTGGTACGGTCCGAACCGCGCGAAACGTCGCCACCGATCGTGTCCGGGGGAACGTGCTCTTCTTCGTCCACTCTCCTCTTCGCCCACGCTCTTCTCCGGCGCACGCCGGCCGTCTAACCGCTCCAGCGCCCGTCGTGCCGCTCGGCGAAACTACAATGCCCCCGAATATTTTTTATACCCGCGAAGCACTGAACCCGCGAAAGGTGAACCGCGAAGTAGCGAGGGTTCACTGTATGTATAAGACCAAGACCTACAAAAAAGTCTCTTGAAGCAATGAGCTAGGTTTTACAGGAAGTCGGCCATTTTGAATTTACTTAAAAGGGGCGGGTCACCACAATGGACTTTGTGTAGAAATTATTATTGGGGCCCGAGCAGCGACCGCGGCGAGGTCCCTATTGTTTATGTAGAAATTATTATTAGGGCCCGAGCAGCGACCGCTACGAGGTCCCCATTGTTTTTGTGGAAATTATTATTATTATTATTATTAGGGCCCGAGCAGTGACCGCTGCGAGGTCCCTATTGTTTTTCTAGAAATTGTTATTAGGGCCCGAGCTGCGACGGCTGCGAGGTCCCTATTGTTTTTGTAGAAAATATCATTACTTTTATTATTATTATTATTATTATTATTAGGGCCTGAGCAGCGACCGCTGCGAAGTCCCTGTTGTTTTTGTAGAAATTATTATTATTATTATTTTTCCGATTGTACGATCGCATTTTTGACCCCGAAACATGCACAAAAACTCACCAAACTTGGCAGTCTCATCGGGCATGGCGAGAAATTTGATATTTTAACGTCTAATATGAACAGGAAGTGAGTTATGAATTTTTGAAAGTCCGACTTTTGCCCTTTTTTGCATGTTTACAGGGGTCATTCTTTTGCACCCTGATCCTAAAGGCTTCATCTGATTGCCTTAAAATTCCGTCTGTAGCATCTTAAGACCTGGGACAAACACTGGGGCTAAAATCTTTTGTTTCCGAAATACTATATGACGGGGGCGGGGCTTCAAAGTTTTCACTTAAGATTTCCTTCGCCGCAATGGACAAAATGCTTAATAACTCTCCTGCACATGCTGCTAAAAATCCAAAACTTCACATGTACATAAAGAGTCGGTACCTGAAGACATCTATATGTTTATATTCTGTTATACACCTTGCGCCAATCAATAACATTTTTTACATTTTGACGTACTGCACGGTGCCCTTTTAACGAATCCGATTGAAAATTGGCTAGAAAAGACTCAAGACATTGATCTTACTCTATCCCTATTTTTGTGACTTTCCTTCGAAGGGCGTGGCTATTGCGGTGCCGCAGAGTCTGATTATTCTCCGTGGCAACAAAAGTTCCTGCAAAATGATTCAGATGATCCATCTTCTCGAAATTTTTCACATTTGAGGATATTCAGGCCCTGAAGACGGCTGCCAACTTATTTTTGATCGCAGTGGTAGCGCCACCAACTGGTTAAAACAAATACAAATTATTTTCGTTGATGTTTTTCTCCGGGCAGGTTCACAAAATCTACCTTATATTTGCTCGGATGAGTGTTTAGGCCTTGAGGATGTCACAATACGAAAGTCTTTCGCCTTCTTCAGAGTGTCACATGATGGTGTCTTGTGACCCGTCTTTATCAGCTGATGTTCCATGAGGGCGTGACTTACCTGTCACAAGAATGAAGGCAAGTCACACCCCCCGCTGTCCGTTCACTCCGCCAAGATGCTGCTCTAGGTGGTAGAGAGGATGAAGGCTCCCTTGTCTCTGTTCATGGTTTTTATGCCTCGCTTGCAGATCTCAATGGCCTCTCTGATCCAGCGCTGTTGTTTGTTCTCTTCGGTGCGGATGACCCTGCCCTTCTCCCGGTCCATGATGTGGTTTTCCCTTTTGCAGTGGTCAGTGATTGCTGATTTGTAATGTTCATGTTGTGCTTGTTCTTTTACTGCTCTGATTTTTCATTTTTTTGACAGGTAAGTCACACCCTCATGGAACATCAGCTGATAAAGACGGGTCTCAAGACACCATCATGCGACACTCTGAAGAAGGCGAAAGACTCGCCGAAACATGTCAGGTAAAAAATTAACCTAAAACATAATTGTCTGCTTTTAATGAATCAGTCAAATATCAATAATAAGAAGACAAAATGAACCTAATACAAATAAATGAATGCTTAATAACTCCCCTGCACATGCTCCTGAAAATCCAAACCTTCACCTGTAAATAAAACGTCCCGACCTGAAGACATCTTAATGTTATTATTTTGTTCTACACACAGCGCCGCCAAGTGGAATCAAAAATGTGTTTTTATTTTAATTTTCACATCCTGCACGGTGCCCTTTTGACAAATCCGACTGAAAATTAGTCAGAAAAGACTCAAGACAATGATCTTTCTCTCTGCCGAATTTTGTGACGTTTTGGCAAAAGGCGTGGCTATTACGGTGCTGAAAAGTCAGATTGTACTCTGTGGCAACAAAAGCTCCGGCAACATGACTCAGATGATCCTATCTTCTCGAAGTTGTACACATTTGAGGATACTTCAGCCCTGAAGACATCGACCAACTTATTTTTCATCGTAGTAGTAGCGCCACCAACTGGTAAAAGCTAATACAAGTTATTTTCTTGGATGTTTTTCTCCGTGCAACTCAACAAGGTCGCCCTCATATATGCTCGGATGACTGTTTCGGCCATGAGGATGTCACAATACGAAATTCGTCCTTTTTCGTGTACAGTTGTGGGAGTGGCATTGCACTGTTCGGCAATAAAACAACGCTGATTATGAGGTTCTAAATATGAACGACAACTCGTGAAACTTTACACACACATCAGGCCGAGCAAATTTATCAATATTTTATACGTTAGTTGTGCAGCTTTTTTGAAATGGCTCGCCATGGCCCTCGAGAAATGTTAAAAAAAGCAGCCCTGGTTGAGTGTTTCACCTCGCTTTTTGTAAATTTTATGGAGTACAGTGAACCCTCGGTAATCGCGGTTAATGGGGACAGAGACCACCCGCGAAAACTGAAAATCCGCGAAGTAGCGGCGCACCTTCAAAAATGCTTAAAAAAATATACAATATATATAATAAATATATAAATATATATATATATATATATATATATATATATATATATATATATATATATACGGGGAGAGAGAGAGTGAAATTCATGTTATAACAAAAAAACCAAATTATTATTAAAACGTATTATTTTTTTATTCCCCAGCCATTCTTTTTGTATTTATTTAATTACTCCGACTTTTATCTGCTGGTACGCCGTCCGGTGTGCCCTGTGAAATGAAAGGTGGCATTCTTTATTCATTTATTTATTTATTCTTTTATACATTCATAACTGACAGCTTCGCGCTCCGCTCGTGCCCGGGCGGAAGAGGTGCTCCAATTCGGCTTAACTGTGACACACACCCGCCCTCCTCCCCCGGATCTTCCATTCGGTTAAACTTAGGGGCCGCTTGGCACCGCCCGTGCCCGGGGAAGGTGCTCCTCTTCGGCTTACTGTGACGCGAGCATGCCCTCCTCCTCCGGAGCTTCCATTCGGTTAAACTTAGGGGCCGCTTGGAATCGCCCGTGCCCGGGGAAGGTGCTCCTCTTCGGCTTACTGTGACGCGAGCATGCCCTCCTCCTCCGGAGCTTCCATTCGGTTAAACTTAGGGGCCGCTTGGCACCGCCCGTGCCCGGGGAAGGTTCTCCTCTACGGCTTAACTGCCACGCACGCCGGCCGGAGCTCTGGTACTGTCCGAACCGCGCGAAACGTCGCCACCGATCGTGTCCGGGGGAACGTGCTCTTCTTCGTCCACTCTCCTCTTCGCCCACGCTCTTCTTCGGCGCACACCGGCCGTCTAACCGCTCCAGCGCCCCGTCGTGCCGCTCGGCGAAACTACAATGCCCCCGAATATTTTTTAGACCCGCGAAGCACTGAACCCGCGAAAGGTGAACCGCCAAGTAGCGAGGGTTCACTGTATGTATAAGACCAAGACCTACAAAAAAGTCTCTTGGAGCAATGAGCTAGGTTTTACAGGAAGTCGGCCATTTTGAATTTACTTAAAAGGGGGCGGGTCACCACAATGGACTTTGTGTAGAAATTATAATTGGGGCCCGAGCAGCGACCGCGGCGAGGTCCCTATTGTTTTTGTAGAAATTATTATTAGGGCCCGAGCAGCGACCGCTACGAGGTCCCCATTGTTTTTGTGGAAATTATTATTATTATTATTATTAGGGCCCGAGCAGTGACCGCTGCGAGGTCCCTATTGTTTTTCTAGAAATTGTTATTAGTGCCCAAGCTGCGACGGCTGCGAGGTCCCTATTGTTTTTGTAGAAAATATTATTACTTTTATTATTATTATTATTATTATTATTATTAGGGCCTGAGCAGCGACCGCTGCGAAGTCCCTATTGTTTTTGTAGAAATTATTATTATTATTATTTTTCCGATTGTTCGATTGCATTTTTGACCCCCGAAACATGCACAAAAACTCACCAAACTTGGCAGTCTCATCGGGCATGGCGAAAAATTTGATATTTTAACGTCTAATATGAACAGGAAGTGAGTTATGAATTTTTGAAAGTCCGACTTTTGCCCTTTTTTGCATGTTTACAGGGGTCATTCTTTTGCACCCTGATCCTAAAGGCTTCATCTGATTGCCTTAAAATTCTGTCTGTAGCATCTTAAGACCTGGGACAAACACTGGGGCTAAAATCTTTTGTTTCCGAAATACTATATGACGGGGGCGGGGCTTCAAAGTTTTCACTTAAGATTTCCTTCGCCGCAATGGACAAAATGCTTAATAACTCTCATGCACATGCTGCTAAAAATCCAAAACTTCACATGTACATAAAGAGTCGGTACCTGAAGACATCTATATGTTTATATTCTGTTATACACCTTGCGCCAATCAATATCATTTTTTACATTTTGACGTACTGCACGGTGCCCTTTTAACGAATCCGATTGAAAATTGGCTAGAAAAGACTCAAGACATTGATCTTACGCTATCCCTATTTTTGTGACTTTCCTTCGAAGGGCGTGGCTATTGCGGTGCCGCAGAGTCTGATTATTCTCCGTGGCAACAAAAGTTCCTGCAAAATGATTCAGATGATCCATCTTCTCGAAATTTTTCACATTTGAGGATATTCAGGCCCTGAAGACGGCTGCCAACTTATTTTTGATCGCAGTGGTAGCGCCACCAACTGGTTAAAACAAATACAAATTATTTTCGTTGATGTTTTTCTCCGGGCAGGTTCACAAAATCTACCTTATATTTGCTCGGATGAGTGTTTAGGCCTTGAGGATGTCACAATACGAAAGTCTTTCGCCTTCTTCAGAGTGTCACATGATGGTGTCTTGTGGCCCGTCTTTATCAGCTGATGTTCCATGAGGGCGTGACTTACCTGTCACAAGAATGAAGGCAAGTCACGCCCCCCGCTGTCCGTTAACTCCGCCAAGATGCTGGTCCAGGTGGTAGAGAGGATGAAGGCAACCTTGTCTCTGTTCATGGTTTTTATGCCTCGCTTGCAGATCTCAATGGCCTCTCTGATCCAGCGCTGTTGTTTGTTCTCTTCTGTGCGGATGACCCTGCCCTTCTCCCGGTCCATGATGTGGTTTTCCCTTTTGCAGTGGTCAGTGATTGCTGATTTGTAATGTTCATGTTGTGCTTGTTCTTTTACTGCTCTGATTTTTCATTTTTTTGACAGGTAAGTCACACCCTCATGGAACATCAGCTGATAAAGACGGGTCTCAAGACACCATCATGCGACACTCTGAAGAAGGCGAAAGACTCGCCGAAACATGTCAGGTAAAAAATTTACCGAAAACATAATTGTCTGCTTTTAATGAATCTGTCAAATATCAATAATAAGAAGACAAAATGAACCTAATACAAATAAATGAATGCTTAATAACTCCCCTGCACATGCTCCTAAAAATCCAAACCTTCACCTGTAAATAAAATGTCCCGACCTGAAGACATCTTAATGTTATTATTTTGTTATACACACAGCGCCGCCAAGTGGAATCAAAAATTTGTTTTTATTTTAATTTTCACGTACTGCAACGTGCCCTTTTGACGAATCCGACTGAAAATTAGTCAGAAAAGACTCAAGACAATGATCTTACTCTCTGCCGAGTTTTGTGACGTTTTGGCAAAAGGCGTGGCTATTACGGTGCTGAAAAATCCGATTGTACTTTGTGGCAACAAAAGCTCCGGCAACATGACTCAGATGATCCTATCTTCTCGAAGTTGTACACATTTGAGGATACTTCAGCCCTGAAGACATCTACCAACTTATTTTTCATCGTAGTAGTAGCGCCACCAACTGGTAAAAGCTAATACAAGTTATTTTCTTGGATGTTTTTCTCCGTGCAACTCAACAAGGTCGCCCTCATATATGCTCGGATGACTGTTTCGGCCATGAGGATGTCACAATACGAAATTCATCCTTTTTCGTGAAAAGTTGTGGGAGTGGCATTGCACTGTTCGGCAATAAAACAACGCTGATTATGAGGTTCTAAATATGAACGACAACTCGTGAAACTTTACACACACATCAGGCAGAGCAAATTTATCAATATTTTATACGTTAGTTGTGCAGCTTTTTTTAAATGGCTCGCCATGGCCCTCGAGAAAAGTTAAAAAAAGAATAGAATAGAAATAGAAATCCCTTTATTGTCATTGTACTCAAGTGTGCAACGAGATTAGAGGGCTCCCCTCTCCAGTGCAATACAACAATAATACAGACAATATATAAATTAGATAAATAAATAAGACAGTGCAATGGAATTCAGTACTAAATAGGGCATATAGAAACACATCACAATGCTGTTTTGCAAGGTTAGGGTGGTCTCGTGTGTGTGTGAGAGTTCAGTATGTAGATGGCTCTCGGAAAGAAACTGTTTCTCAGTCTATTGGTCCTTGATTTGATGCATCTGTAGCGCCTGCCAGAGGGCAACAGGTCGAACAGGTGTGAGTTTGGGTGGGTATTGTCTTTGACGATGTTGAGAGCCCTTCTGAGGCACCGGGCGGTGTAGATGTCCGACAGCGAGGGGAGAGGGCAGCCAATAATCCTTTGCGCTGTTTTGACTGTCCTCTGGAGCCTCACTCTGTCCGCCTCAGTGCAGCCGCTGTACCAGGTGGAGACACAGTACGTCAGCTGGCTCTCGATGGACGAGTGGTAGAAGGCCAGCAGCAGCTTCCTGTCCAGGTTGAATTTCCTGAGGACTCTCAGGAAGTGCAGACGTTGGCGGACCTTCTTTACCACTGCTGTGGTGTTGTGACTCCAAGAAAGGTCATCGGAGATCTGTACTCCCAGGAACTTGAACGTGTGGACCCTCTCCACACACACGCCTTCGATGCAGAGGGGGGGCGGCAGCGTCTTGTTCCTCCTGAAGTCGACGACAATCTCCTTTGTTTTAGCAGAGTTAAGGTGCAGTCTGTTCTCCTTGCACCAAGTTGTCAGTCTCCCTACCTCCTCTCTGTAGGCTGTCTCGTCACCTTCCGAGATCAGACCGACCACTGTCGTGTCGTCAGCAAACTTGACGATGGTGTTGTTGCCGTGGGCCGGGCTGCAGTCGTAGGTGTAGAGGGCGTACAGGAGAGGGCTCAGCACGCATCCTTGGGGGGAACCGGTGCTCAGCATGAGGGTGGAGGACGTGTAGGGGCCGAGCAACACAGTCTGGGGTCTGTTGGTCAGAAAGTCCTTAATCCAGATGCGTGTGAGGGCAGGGAGGCCGAGAGTGTCCAGTTTGGCGACGAGGATGTCTGGGATGATCGTGTTGAATGCCGAGCTGTAGTCCACAAAGAGCATCCTTGCATAGCTCCGCTGTTGTTCCAGGTGGCCCAGCACAACATGCAGAGCAGCCCTGGTTGAGTGTTTCACCTCGCTTTTTGTAAATTTTATGGAGTACAGTGAACCCTCGGTTATCGCGGTTAATGGGGACCGAGACCACCCGCGAAAACTGAAAATCCGCGAAGTAGCGGCGCACCTTCAAAAATGCTTAAAAAAAAAATACAATATATATATATATATATATATATATATATATATATATATATATATATATATATATATATATATATATATATATATATACGGGGAGAGAGAGAGTGAAATTCATGTTATAACAAAAAAAACAAATTATTATTAAAACGTATTATTTTTTTATTCCCCAGCCATTCTTTTTGTATTTATTTAATTACTCAGACTTTTACCTGCTGGTACGCCGTCTGGTGTGCCCTGTGAAATGAAAGGTGCCATTCTTTATTTATTTATTTATTTATTCATTTATTCATTCATAACTGACAGCTTCGCGCTCCGCTCGTGCCCGGGCGGAAGAGGTGCTCCAATTCGGCTTAACTGTGACACACGCCCACCCTCCTCCCCCGGAGCTTCCATTCGGTTAAACTTAGGGGCCGCTTGGCACCGCCCGTGCCCGGGGAAGGTGCTCCTCTTCGGCTTACTGTGTCGCGAGCATGCCCTCCTCCTCCGGAGCTTCCATTCGGTTAAACTTAGGGGCCGCTTGGAACCGCCCGTGCCCGGGGAAGGTGCTCCTCTTCGGCTTACTGTGACGCGTGCATGCCCTCCTCCTCCGGAGCTTCCATTCGGTTAAACTTAGGGGCCGCTTGGCACCGCCCGTGCCCGGGGAAGGTGCTCCTCTACGGCTTAACTGCCACGCACGCCGGCCGGAGCTCTGGTACGGTCCGAACCGCGCGAAACGTCGCCACCGATCGTGTCCGGGGGAACGTGCTCTTCTTCGTCCACTCTCCTCTTCGCCCACGCTCTTCTTCGGCGCACGCCGGCCGTCTAACCGCTCCAGCGCCCCGTCGTGCCGCTCGGCGAAACTACAATGCCCCCGAATATTTTTTATACCCGCGAAGCACTGAACCCGCGAAAGGTGAACCGCGAAGTAGCGAGGGTTCACTGTATGTATAAGACCAAGACCTACAAAAAAGTCTCTTGGAGCAATGAGCTAGGTTTTACAGGAAGTCGGCCATTTTGAATTTATTAAAAGGGGGCGGGTCACCACAATGGACTTTGTGTAGAAATTATTATTGGGGCCCGAGCAGCGACCGCGGCGAGGTCCCTATTGTTTATGTAGAAATTATTATTAGGGCCCGAGCAGCGACCGCTACGAGGTCCCCATTGTTTTTGTGGAAATTATTATTATTATTATTATTAGGGCCCGAGCAGTGACCGCTGCGAGGTCCCTATTGTTTTTCTAGAAATTGTTATTAGGGCCCGAGCTGCGACGGCTGCGAGGTCCCTATTGTTTTTGTAGAAAATATTATTACTTTCAAATTTCCCCATTGTGGGACTAATAAAGGACATCTTATCTTATCTTCTCTTATTATTATTATTATTAGGGCCTGAGCAGCGACCGCTGCGAAGTCCCTATTGTTTTTGTAGAAATTATTATTATTATTATTTTTCCGATTGTTCGATTGCATTTTTGACCCCCGAAACATGCACAAAAATTCACCAAACTTGGCAGTCTCATCGGGCATGGCGAAAAATTTGATATTTTAATGTCTAATATGAATAGGAAGTGAGTTATGAATTTTTGAAAGTCCGACTTTTGCCCTTTTTTGCATGTTTACAGGGGTCATTCTTTTGCACCCTGATCCTAAAGGCTTCATCTGATTGCCTTAAAATTCTGTCTGTAGCATCTTAAGACCTGGGACAAACACTGGGGCTAAAATTTTTTGTTTCCGAAATACTATATGACGGGGGCGGGGCTTCGAAGTTTTCACTTAAGATTTCCTTCGCCGCAATGGACAAAATGCTTAATAACTCTCTTGCACATGCTGCTAAAAATCCAAAACTTCACATGTACATAAAGAGTCGGTACCTGAAAACATCTATATGTTTATATTCAGTTATACACCTTGCGCCAATCAATATCATTTTTTACATTTTGACAAACTGCACGGTGCCCTTTTAACGAATCCGATTGAAAATTGGCTAGAAAAGACTCAAGACATTGATCTTACTCTATCCCTATTTTTGTGACTTTCCTTCGAAGGGCGTGGCTATTACGGTGCCGCAGAGTCTGATTATTCTCCGTGGCAACAAAAGTTCCTGCAAAATGATTCAGATGATCCATCTTCTTGAAATTTTTCACATTTGAGGATATTCAGGCCCTGAAGACGGCTGCCAACTTATTTTTGATCGCAGTGGTAGCGCCACCAACTGGTTAAAACAAATACAAATTATTTTCGTTGATGTTTTTCTCCGGGCAGGTTAACAAAATCTACCTTATATTTGCTCGGATGAGTGTTTAAGCCTTGAGGATGTCACAATACGAAAGTCTTTCGCCTTCTTCAGAGTGTCACATGATGGTGTCTTGTGGCCCGTCTTTATCAGCTGATGTTCCATGAGGGCGTGACTTACCATTCACAAGAATGAAGGCAAGTCACGCCCCCCGCTGTCCGTTCACTCCGCCAAGATGCTGCTCCAGGTGGTAGAGAGGATGAAGGGTCCCTTGTCTCTGTTCATGGTTTTTATGCCTCGCTTGCAGATCTCAATGGCCTCTCTGATCCAGCGCTGTTGTTTGTTCTCTTCGGTGCGGATGACCCTGCCCTTCTCCCGGTCCATGATGTGGTTTTCCCTTTTGCAGTGGTCAGTGATTGCTGATTTGTAATGTTCATGTTGTGCTTGTTCTTTTACTGCTCTGATTTTTAATTTTTTTGACAGGTAAGTCACACCCTCATGGAACATCAGCTGATAAAGACGGGTCTCAAGACACCATCATGCGACACTCTGAAGAAGGCGAAAGACTCGCCGAAACATGTCAGGTAAAAAATTAACCTAAAACATAATTGTCTGCTTTTAATGAATCAGTCAAATATCAATAATAAGAAGACAAAATGAACCTAATACAAATAAACGAATGCTTAATAACTCCCCTGCACATGCTCCTAAAAATCCAAACCTTCACCTGTAAATAAAACGTCCCGACCTGAAGACATCTTAATGTTATTATTTTGTTATACACACAGCGCCGCCAAGTGGAATCAAAAATTTGTTTTTATTTAAATTTTCACATTATGCACGGTGCCCTTTTGACGAATCCGACTGAAAATTAGTCAGAAAAGACTCAAGACAATGATCTTACTCTCTGCCGAATTTTGTGACGTTTTGGCAAAAGGCGTGGCTATTACGGTGCTGAAAAGTCAGATTGTACTCTGTGGCAATAAAAGCTCCGGCAACATGACTCAGATGATCCTATCTTCTCGAAGTTGTACACATTTGAGGATACTTCAGCCCTGAAGACATCTACCAACTTATTTTTCATCGTAGTAGTAGCGCCACCAACTGGTAAAAGCTAATACAAGTTATTTTCTTGGATGTTTTTCTCCGTGCAACTCAACAAGGTCGCCCTCATATATGCTCGGATGACTGTTTCGGCCATGAGGATGTCACAATACGAAATTCGTCCTTTTTCTTGTAAAGTTGTGGGAGTGGCATTGCACTGTTCGGCAATAAAACAACGCTGATTATGAGGTTCTAAATATGAACGACAACTCGTGAAACTTTACACACACATCAGGCCGAGCAAATTTATCAATATTTTATACGTTAGTTGTGCAGCTTTTTTGAAATGGCTCGCCATGGCCCTCGAGAAATGTTAAAAAAAGCAGCCCTGGCTGAGTGTTTCACCTCGCTTTTTGTAAATTTTATGGAGTACAGTGAATCCTCGGTTATCGCGGTTAATGGGGACAGAGACCACCCGCGAAAACTGAAAATCCGCGAAGTAGCGGCGCACCTTCAAAAATGCTTAAAAAAATATACAATATATATAATAAATATATATATATATATATATATATATATACGGGGAGAGAGAGAGTGAAATTCATGTTATAACAAAAAAAACAAATTATTATTAAAACGTATTATTTTTTTATTCCCCAGCCATTCTTTTTGTATTTATTTAATTACTCCGACTTTTACCTGCTGGTACGCCGTCCGGTGTGCCCTGTGAAATGAAAGGTGGCATTCTTTATTTATTTATTTATTTATTCTTTTATACATTCATAACTGACAGCTTCGCGCTCCGCTCGTGCCCGGGCGGAAGAGGTGCTCCAATTCGGCTTAACTGTGACACACACCCGCCCTCCTCCCCCGGAGCTTCCATTCGGTTAAACTTAGGGGCCGCTTGGCACCGCCCGTGCCCGGGGAAGGTGCTCCTCTTCGGCTTACTGTGACGCGAGCATGCCCTCCTCCTCCGGAGCTTCCATTCGGTTAAACTTAGGGGCCGCTTGGAACCGCCCGTGCCCGGGGAAGGTGCTCCTCTTCGGCTTACTGTGACGCGAGCATGCCCTCCTCCTCCGGAGCTTCCATTCGGTTAAACTTAGGGGCCGCTTGGAACCGCCCGTGCCCGGGGAAGGTGCTCCTCTTCGGCTTACTGTGACGCGAGCATGCCCTCCCTTTCCGGAGCTTCCATTCGGTTAAACTTAGGGGCCGCTTGGCACCGCCCGTGCCCGGGGAAGGTGCTCCTCTACGGCTTAACTGCCACGCACGCCGGCCGGAGCTCTGGTACTGTCCGAACCGCGCGAAACGTCGCCACCCATCGTGTCCGGGGGAACGTGCTCTTCTTCGTCCACTCTCCTCTTCGCCCACGCTCTTCTTCGGCGCACGCCGGCCGTCTAACCGCTCCAGCACCCCGTCGTGCCGCTCGGCGAAACTACAATGCCCCCGAATATTTTTTAGACCCGCGAAACACTGAACCCGCGAAAGGTGAACCGCCAAGTAGCGAGGGTTCACTGTATGTATAAGACCAAGACCTACAAAAAAGTCTCTTGGAGCAATGAGCTAGGTTTTACAGGAAGTCGGCCATTTTGAATTTACTTAAAAGGGGGCGGGTCACCACAATGGACTTTGTGTAGAAATTATTATTGGGGCCCGAGTAGCGACCGCGGAGAGGTCCCTATTGTTTTTGTAGAAATTATTATTAGGGCCCGAGCAGCGACCGCTACGAGGTCCCCATTGTTTTTGTGGAAATTATTATTATTATTATTATTAGGGCCCGAGCAGTGACCGCTGCGAGGTCCCTATTGTTTTTCTAGAAATTGTTATTAGGGCCCGAGCTGCGACGGCTGCGAGGTCCCTATTGTTTTTGTAGAAAATATTATTACTTTTATTATTATTATTATTATTAGGGCCTGAGCAGCGACCGCTGCGAAGTCCCTATTGTTTTTGTAGAAATTATTATTATTATTATTTTTCCGATTGTTCGATCGCATTTTTGACCCCCGAAACATGCACAAAAATTCACCAAACTTGGCAGTCTCATCGGGCATGGCGAAAAATTTTATATTTTAACGTCTAATATGAACAGGAAGTGAGTTATGAATTTTTGAAAGTCCGACTTTTGCCCTTTTTTGCATGTTTACAGGGGTCATTCTTTTGCACCCTGATCCTAAAGGCTTCATCTGATTGCCTTAAAATTCTGTCTGTAGCATCTTAAGACCTGGGACAAACACTGGGGCTAAAATTTTTTGTTTCCGAAATACTATATGAACGGGGGCGGGGCTTCGAAGTTTTCACTTAAGATTTCCTTCGCCGCAATGGACAAAATGCTTAATAACTCTCCTGCACATGCAGCTAAAAATCCAAAACTTCACATGTACATAAAGAGTCGGTACCTGAAGACATCTATATGTTTATATTCAGTTATACACCTTGCGCCAATCAATATCATTTTTTACATTTTGACGTACTGCACGGTGCCCTTTTAACGAATCCGATTGAAAATTGGCTAGAAAAGACTCAAGACATTGATCTTACTCTATCCCTATTTTTGTGACTTTCCTTCGAAGGGCGTGGCTATTACGGTGCCGCAGAGTCTGATTAATCTCCGTGGCAACAAAAGTTCCTGCAAAATGATTCAGATGATCCATCTTCTCGAAATTTTTCACATTTGAGGATATTCAGGCCCTGAAGACGGCTGCCAACTTATTTTTGATCGCAGTGGTAGCGCCACCAACTGGTTAAAACAAATACAAATTATTTTCGTTTATGTTTTTCTCCGGGCAGGTTAACAAAATCTACCTTATATTTGTTCGGATGAGTGTTTAGGCCTTGAGGATGTCACAATACGAAAGTCTTTCGCCTTCTTCAGAGTGTCACATGATGGTGTCTTGTGACCCGTCTTTATCAGCTGATGTTCCATGAGGGCGTGACTTACCTGTCACAAGAATGAAGGCAAGTCACGCCCCCCGCTGTCCGTTCACTCTGCCAAGATGCTGCTCCAGGTGGTAGAGAGGATGAAGGCTCCCTTGTCTCTGTTCATGGTTTTTATGCCTCGCTTGCAGATCTCAATGGCCTCTCTGATCCAGCGCTGTTGTTTGTTCTCTTCGGTGCGGATGACCCTGCCCTTCTCCCGGTCCATGATGTGGTTTTCCCTTTTGCAGTGGTCAGTGATTGCTGATTTGTAATGTTCATGTTGTGCTTGTTCTTTTACTGCTCTGATTTTTAATTTTTTTGACAGGTAAGTCACACCCTCATGGAACATCAGCTGATAAAGACGGGTCTCAAGACACCATCATGCGACACTCTGAAGAAGGCGAAAGACTCGCCGAAACATGTCAGGTAAAAAATTAACCTAAAACATAATTGTCTGCTTTTAATGAATCAGTCAAATATCAATAATAAGAAGACAAAATGAACCTAATACAAATAAATGAATGCTTAATAACTCCCCTGCACATGCTCCTAAAAATCCAAACCTTCACCTGTAAATAAAACGTCCCGACCTGAAGACATCTTAATGTTATTATTTTGTTATACACACAGCGCCGCCAAGTGGAATCAAAAATGTGTTTTTATTTTAATTTTCACATACTGCACGGTGCCCTTTTGACGAATCCGACTGAAAATTAGTCAGAAAAGACTCAAGACAATGATCTTACTCTCTGCCGAATTTTGTGTCGTTTTGGCAAAAGGCGTGGCTATTACGGTGCTGAAAAGTCAGATTGTACTCTGTGGCAACAAAAGCTCCGGCAACATGACTCAGATGATCCTATCTTCTCGAAGTTGTACACATTTGAGGATACTTCAGCCCTGAAGACATCTACCAACTTATTTTTCATCGTAGTAGTAGCGCCACCAACTGGTAAAAGCTAATACAAGTTATTTTCTTGGATGTTTTTCTCCGTGCAACTCAACAAGGTCGCCCTCATATATGCTCGGAGGACTGTTTCGGCCATGAGGATGTCACAATACGAAATTCATCCTTTTTCGTGAAAAGTTGTGGGAGTGGCATTGCACTGTTCGGCAATAAAACAACGCTGATTATGAGGTTCTAAATATGAACGACAACTCGTGAAACTTTACACACACATCAGGCAGAGCAAATTTATCAATATTTTATACGTTAGTTGTGCAGCTTTTTTGAAATGGCTCGCCATGGCCCTCGAGAAATGTTAAAAAAAGCAGCCCTGGTTGAGTGTTTCACCTTGCTTTTTGTAAATTTTATGGAGTACAGTGAACCCTCGGTTATCGCGGTTAATGGGGACAGAAACCACCCGCGAAAACTGAAAATCCGCGAAGTAGCGGCGCACCTTCAAAAATGCTTAAAAAAAAATACAATATATATAATAAATAAATATATATATATATATAGATATATATATATATATATATATGTATATATAGACAGAGAGAGAGAGTGAAATTCATGTTATAACAAAAAAACCAAATTATTATTAAAACGTATTATTTTTTTATTCCCCAGCCATTCTTTTTGTATTTATTTAATTACTCCGACTTTTACCTGCTGGTACGCCGTCCGGTGTGCCCTGTGAAATGAAAGGTGGCATTCTTTATTTATTTATTTATTTATTCATTTATTCATTCATAACTGACAGCTTCGCGCTCCGTTCGTGCCCGGGCGGAAGAGGTGTTCCAATTCGGCTTTACTGTGACACACGCCCGCCCTCCTGCCCCGGAGCTTCCATTCGGTTAAACTTAGGGGCCTCTTGGCACCGCCCGTGCCCGGGGAAGGTGCTCCTCTTCGGCTTACTGTGACGCGAGCATGCCCGCCTCCTCCGGAGCTTCCATTCGGTTAAACTTAGGGGCCGCTTGGAACCGCCCGTGCCCGGGGAAGGTGCTCCTCTTTGGCTTACTGTGACGCGAGCATGCCCTCCTCCTCCGGAGCTTCCATTCGGTTAAACTTAGGGGCCGCTTGGCACCGCCCGTGCCCGGGGAAGGTGCTCCTCTACGGCTTAACTGCCACGCACGCCGGCCGGAGCTCTGGTACGGTCCGAACCGCGCGAAACGTCGCCACCGATCGTGTCCGGGGGAACGTGCTCTTCTTCGTCCACTCTCCTCTTCGCCCACGCTCTTCTTCGGCGCACGCCGGCCGTCTAACCGCTCCAGCGCCCGTCGTGCCGCTCGGCGAAACTACAATGCCCCCGAATATTTTTTTATACCCGCGAAGCACTGAACCCGCGAAAGGTGAACCGCGAAGTAGCGAGGGTTCACTGTATGTATAAGACCAAGACCTACAAAAAAGTCTCTCGGAGCAATGAGCTAGGTTTTACAGGAAGTCGGCCATTTTGAATTTACTTAAAAGGGGCGCGTCACCACAATGGACTTTGTGTAGAAATTATTATTGGGGCCCGAGCAGCGACCGCGGCGAGGTCCCTATTGTTTATGTAGAAATTATTATTAGGGCCCGAGCAGCGACCGCTACGAGGTCCCCATTGTTTTTGTGGAAATTATTATTATTTTTATTATTATTATTATTAGGGCCCGAGCAGTGACCGCTGCGAGGTCCCTATTGTTTTTCTAGAAATTGTTATTAGGGCCCAAGCTGCGACGGCTGCGAGGTCCCTACTGTTTTTGTAGAAAATATTATTACTTTTATTATTATTATTATTATTATTATTATTAGGGCCTGAGCAGCGACCGCTGCGAAGTCCCTATTGTTTTTGTAGAAATTATTATTATTATTATTTTTCCGATTGTTCGATTGCATTTTTGACCCCCGAAACATGCACAAAAATTCACCAAACTTGGCAGTCTCATCGGGCATGGCGAAAAATTAGATATTTTAACGTCTAATATGAACAGGAAGTGAGTTATGAATTTTTGAAAGTCCGACTTTTGCCCTTTTTTGCATGTTTACAGGGGTCATTCTTTTGCACCCTGATCCTAAAGGCTTCATCTGATTGCCTTAAAATTCTGTCTGTAGCATCTTAAGACCTGGGACAAACACTGGGGCTAAAATTTTTTGTTTCCGAAATACTATATGACGGGGGCGGGGCTTCGAAGTTTTCACTTAAGATTTCCTTCGCCGCAATGGACAAAATGCTTAATAACTCTCTTGCACATGCTGCTAAAAATCCAAAACTTCACATGTACATAAAGAGTCGGTACCTGAAGACATCTATATGTTTATATTCAGTTATACACCTTGCGCCAATCAATATCATTTTTTACATTTTGACGTACTGCACGGTGCCCTTTTAACGAATCCGATTGAAAATTGGCTAGAAAAGACTCAAGACATTGATCTTACTCTATCCCTATTTTTGTGACTTTCCTTCGAAGGGCGTGGCTATTGCGGTGCCGCAGAGTCTGATTATTCTCCGTGGCAACAAAAGTTCCTTCAAAATGATTCAGATGATCCATCTTCTCGAAATTTTTCACATTTGAGGATATTCAGGCCCTGAAGACGGCTGCCAACTTATTTTTGATCGCAGTGGTAGCGCCACCAACTGGTTAAAATAAATACAAATTATTTTCGTTGATGTTTTTCTCCGGGCAGGTTAACAAAATCTACCTTATATTTGCTCGGATGAGTGTTTAGGACTTGAGGATGTCACAATACGAAAGTCTTTCGCCTTCTTCAGAGTGTCACATGATGGTGTCTTGTGGCCCGTCTTTATCAGCTGATGTTCCATGAGGGCGTGACTTACCTGTCACAAGAATGAAGGCAAGTCACGCCCCCCGCTGTCCGTTCACTCCGCCAAGATGCTGCTCCAGGTGGTAGAGAGGATGAAGGCTCCCTTGTCTCTGTTCATGGTTTTTATGCCTCGCTTGCAGATCTCAATGGCCTCTCTGATCCAGCGCTGTTGTTTGTTCTCTTCGGTGCGGATGACCCTGCCCTTCTCCCGGTCCATGATGTGGTTTTCCCTTTTGCAGTGGTTAGTGATTGCTGATTTGTAATGTTCATGTTGTGCTTGTTCTTTTACTGCTCTGATTTTTCATTTTTTTGACAGGTAAGTCACACCCTCATGGAACATCAGCTGATAAAGACGGGTCTCAAGACACCATCATGCGACACTCTGAAGAAGGCGAAAGACTCGCCGAAACATGTCAGGTAAAAAATTAACCTAAAACATAATTGTCTGCTTTTAATGAATCAGTCAAATATCAATAATAAGAAGACAAAATGAACCTAATACAAATAAATGAATGCTTAATAACGCCCCTGCACATGCTCCTAAAAATCCAAACCTTCACCTGTAAATAAAACGTCCCGACCTGAAGACATCTTAATGTTATTATTTTGTTATACACACAGCGCCGCCAAGTGGAATCAAAAATGTGTTTTTATTTTAATTTTCACGTACTGCACGGTGCCCTTTTGACGAATCCGACTGAAAATTAGTCAGAAAAGACTCAAGACAATGATCTTACTCTCTGCCGAATTTTGTGACGTTTTGGCAAAAGGCGTGGCTATTACGGTGCTGAAAAATCCGATTGTACTTTGTGGCAACAAAAGCTCCGGCAACATGACTCAGATGATCCTATCTTCTCGAAGTTGTACACATTTGAGGATACTTCAGCCCTGAAGACATCTACCAACTTATTTTTCATCGTAGTAGTAGCGCCACCAACTGGTAAAAGCTAATACAAGTTATTTTCTTGGATGTTTTTCTCCGTGCAACTCAACAAGGTCGCCCTCATATATGCTCGGATGACTGTTTCGGCCATGAGGATGTCACAATACGAAATTCATCCTTTTTCGTGAAAAGTTGTGGGAGTGGCATTGCACTGTTCGGCAATAAAACAACGCTGATTATGAGGTTCTAAATATGAACGACAACTCGTGAAACTTTACACACACATCAGGCAGAGCAAATTTATCAATATTTTATACGTTAGTTGTGCAGCTTTTTTGAAATGGCTCGCCATGGCCCTCGAGAAATGTTAAAAAAAGCAGCCCTGGTTGAGTGTTTCACCTTGCTTTTTGTAAATTTTATGGAGTACAGTGAACCCTCGGTTATCGCGGTTAATGGGGACAGAGACCACCCGCGAAAACTGAAAATCCGCGAAGTAGCGGCGCACCTTCAAAAATGCTTAAAAAAAAATACAATATATATAATAAATATATATATATATATATATATATATATATATATATATATATATATATATATAGACAGAGAGAGAGAGTGAAATTCATGTTATAACAAAAAAACCAAATTATTATTAAAACGTATTATTTTTTTATTCCCCAGCCATTCTTTTTGTATTTATTTAATTACTCCGACTTTTACCTGCTGGTACGCCGTCCGGTGTGCCCTGTGAAATGAAAGGTGGCATTCTTTATTTATTTATTTATTTATTCATTTATTCATTCATAACTGACAGCTTCGCGCTCCGTTCGTGCCCGGGCGGAAGAGGTGTTCCAATTCGGCTATACTGTGACACACGCCCGCCCTCCTGCCCCGGAGCTTCCATTCGGTTAAACTTAGGGGCCGCTTGGCACCGCCCGTGCCCGGGGAAGGTGCTCCTCTTTGGCTTACTGTGACGCGAGCATGCCCGCCTCCTCTGGAGCTTCCATTCGGTTAAACTTAGGGGCCGCTTGGAACCGCCCGTGCCCGGGGAAGGTGCTCCTCTTTGGCTTACTGTGACGCGAGCATGCCCTCCTCCTCCGGAGCTTCCATTCGGTTAAACTTAGGGGCCGCTTGGCACCGCCCGTGCCCGGGGAAGGTGCTCCTCTACGGCTTAACTGCCACGCACGCCGGCCGGAGCTCTGGTACGGTCCGAACCGCGCGAAACGTCGCCACCGATCGTGTCCGGGGGAACGTGCTCTTCTTCGTCCACTCTCCTCTTCGCCCACGCTCTTCTTCGGCGCACGCCGGCCGTCTAACCGCTCCAGCGCCCGTCGTGCCGCTCGGCGAAACTACAATGCCCCCGAATATTTTTTATACCCGCGAAGCACTGAACCCGCGAAAGGTGAACCGCGAAGTAGCGAGGGTTCACCGTATGTATAAGACCAAGACCTACAAAAAAGTCTCTTGGAGCAATGAGCTAGGTTTTACAGGAAGTCGGCCATTTTGAATTTACTTAAAAGGGGCGGGTCACCACAATGGACTTTGTGTAGAAATTATTATTGGGGCCCGAGCAGCGACCGCGGCGAGGTCCCTATTGTTTATGTAGAAATTATTATTAGGGCCCGAGCAGCGACCGCTACGAGGTCCCCATTGTTTTTGTGGAAATTATTATTATTTTTATTATTATTATTATTAGGGCCCGAGCAGTGACCGCTGCGAGGTCCCTATTGTTTTTCTAGAAATTGTTATTAGGGCCCAAGCTGCGACGGCTGCGAGGTCCCTACTGTTTTTGTAGAAAATATTATTACTTTTATTATTATTATTATTATTATTATTATTAGGGCCTGAGCAGCGACCGCTGCGAAGTCCCTATTGTTTTTGTAGAAATTATTATTATTATTATTTTTCCGATTGTTCGATTGCATTTTTGTCCCCCGAAACATGCACAAAAATTCACCAAACTTGGCAGTCTCATCGGGCATGGCGAAAAATTTGATATTTTAACGTCTAATATGAACAGGAAGTGAGTTATGAATTTTTGAAAGTCCGACTTTTGCCCTTTTTTGCATGTTTACAGGGGTCATTCTTTTGCACCCTGATCCTAAAGGCTTCATCTGATTGCCTTAAAATTCTGTCTGTAGCATCTTAAGACCTGGGACAAACACTGGGACTAAAATTTTTTGTTTCCGAAATACTATATGACGGGGGCGGGGCTTCGAAGTTTTCACTTAAGATTTCCTTCGCCGCAATGGACAAAATGCTTAATAACTCTCTTGCACATGCTGCTAAAAATCCAAAACTTCACATGTACATAAAGAGTCGGTACCTGAAGACATCTATATGTTTATATTCAGTTATACACCTTGCGCCAATCAATATCATTTTTTACATTTTGACGTACTGCACGGTGCCCTTTTAACGAATCCGATTGAAAATTGGCTAGAAAAGACTCAAGACATTGATCTTACTCTATCCCTATTTTTGTGACTTTCCTTCGAAGGGCGTGGCTATTACGGTGCCGCAGAGTCTGATTATTCTCCGTGGCAACAAAAGTTCCTGCAAAATGATTCAGATGATCCATCTTCTCGAAATTTTTCACATTTGAGGATATTCAGGCCCTGAAGACGGCTGCCAACTTATTTTTTATCGCAGTGGTAGCGCCACCAACTGGTTAAAACAAATACAAATTATTTTCGTTGATGTTTTTCTCCGGGCAGGTTAACAAAATCTACCTTATATTTGCTCGGATGAGTGTTTAGGCCTTGAGGATGTCACAATACGAAAGTCTTTCGCCTTCTTCAGAGTGTCACATGATGGTGTCTTGTGGCCCGTCTTTATCAGCTGATGTTCCATGAGGGCGTGACTTACCTGTCACAAGAATGAAGGCAAGTCACGCCCCCCGCTGTCCGTTAACTCCGCCAAGATGCTGCTCCAGGTGGTAGAGAGGATGAAGGCTCCCTTGTCTCTGTTCATGGTTTTTATGCCTCGCTTGCAGATCTCAATGGCCTCTCTGATCCAGCGCTGTTGTTTGTTCTCTTCGGTGCCGATGACCCTGCCCTTCTCCCGGTCCATGATGTGGTTTTCCCTTTTGCAGTGGTCAGTGATTGCTGATTTGTAATGTTCATGTTGTGCTTGTTCTTTTACTGCTCTGATTTTTCATTTTTTTGACAGGTAAGTCACACCCTCATGGAACATCAGCTGATAAAGACGGGTCTCAAGACACCATCATGCGACACTCTGAAGAAGGCGAAAGACTCGCCGAAACATGTCAGGTAAAAAATTTTACCGAAAACATAATTGTCTGCTTTTAATGAATCTGTCAAATATCAATAATAAGAAGACAAAATGAACCTAATACAAATAAATGAATGCTTAATAACTCCCCTGCACATGCTCCTAAAAATCCAAACATTCACCTGTAAATAAAATGTCCCGACCTGAAGACATCTTAATGTTATTATTTTGTTATACACACAGCGCCGCCAAGTGGAATCAAAAATTTGTTTTTATTTTAATTTTCACGTACTGCACGGTGCCCTTTTGACGAATCCGACTGAAAATTAGTCAGAAAAGACTCAAGACAATGATCTTACTCTCTGCCGAGTTTTGTGACGTTTTGGCAAAAGGCGTGGCAATTACGGTGCTGAAAAGTCCGATTGTACTTTGTGGCAACAAAAGCTCCGGCAACATGACTCAGATGATCCTATCTTCTCGAAGTTGTACACATTTGAGGATACTTCAGCCCTGAAGACATCTACCAACTTATTTTTCATCGTAGTAGTAGCGCCACCAACTGGTAAAAGCTAATACAAGTTATTTTCTTGGATGTTTTTGTCCGTGCAACTCAACAAGGTCGCCCTCATATATGCTCGGAGGACTGTTTCGGCCATGAGGATGTCACAATACGAAATTCATCCTTTTTCGTGAAAAGTTGTGGGAGTGGCATTGCACTTTTTGGCAATAAAACAACGCTGATTATGAGGTTCTAAATATGAACGACAACTCGTGAAACTTGAGACACACATCAGGCAGAGCAAATTTATCAATATTTTATACGTTAGTTGTGCAGCTTTTTTGAAATGGCTCGCCATGGCCCTCGAGAAATGTTCAAAAAAGCAGCCCTGGTTGAGTGTTTCACCTCGCTTTTTGTAAATTTTATGGAGTACAGTGAACCCTCGGTTATCGCGGTTAATGGGGACCGAGACCACCCGCGGAAACTGAAAATCCGCGAAGTAGCGGCGCACCTTCAAAAATGCTTAAAAGAAAATACAATATATATAATAAATATATATATATATATATATATATATATATATATATGTATATATATATATATATATGTATATATATATATATATATGTATATATATATATACATATATATATATATATATATATATATATATATGTATATATATATATACATATATATATATATATATATATATATATATATGTATATATATATATATATATATATGTATATATATATATATGTATATATATATATACATATATATATGTATATATATATATATATACGTATATATATATATATATATATATATGTATATATATATATACATATATATATATATGTATATATATATATATATATATACGTATATATATATATATATGTATATATATGTATATATATATATATATATATATATATATATATATATATATATATATATATGTATATATATATATATATATATATATGTATATATATATATATATATATATGTATATATATATATATATATATATATGTATATATATATACGGGGAGAGAGAGAGAGAGAGAGAGTGAAATTCATGTTATAACAAAAAAAACTAATTATTATTAAAACGTATTATTTTTTTATTCCCCAGCCATTCTTTTTGTATTTATTTAATTACTCCGACTTTTACCTGCTGGTACGCCGTCCGGTGTTCCCTGTGAAATGAAAGGTGGCATTCTTTATTTATTTATTTATTTATTCATTTATTCATTCATAACTGACAGCTTCGCGCTCCGTTCGTGCCCGGGCGGAAGAGGTGTTCCAATTCGGCTTAACTGTGACACACGCCCGCCCTCCTCCCCCGGAGCTTCCATTCGGTTAAACTTAGGGGCCGCTTGGCACCGCCCGTGCCCGGGGAAGGTGCTCCTCTTCGGCTTACTGTGACGCGAGCATGCCCGCCTCCTCCGGAGCTTCCATTCGGTTAAACTTAGGGGCCGCTTGGAACCGCCCGTGCCCGGCGAAGGTGCTCCTCTTCGGCTTACTGTGACGCGAGCATGCCCTCCTCCTCCGGAGCTTCCATTTGGTTAAACTTAGGGGCCGCTTGGAACCGCCCGTGCCCGGGGAAGGTGCTCCTCTTCGGCTTACTGTGACGCGAGCATGCCCTCCTCCTCCAGAGCTTCCATTCGGTTAAACTTAGGGGCCGCTTGGCACCGCCCGTGCCCGGGGACGGTGCTCCTCTACGGCTTAACTGCCACGCACGCCGGCCGGAGCCCTGGTACGGTCCGAACCGCGCGAAACGTCGCCACCGATCGTGTCCGGGGGAACGTGCTCTTCTTCGTCCACTCTCCTCTTCGCCCACGCTCTTCTTCGGCGCACGCCGGCCGTCTAACCGCTCCAGCGCCCGTCGTGCCGCTCGGCGAAACTACAATGCCCCCGAATATTTTTTATACCCGCGAAGCACTGAATCCGCGAAAGGTGAACCGCGAAGTAGCGAGGGTTCACTGTATGTATAAGACCAAGACCTACAAAAAAGTCTCTTGGAGCAATAAGCTAGGTTTTACAGGAAGTCGGCCATTTTGAATTTACTTAAAAGGGGGCGGGTCACCACAATGGACTTTGTGTAGAAATTATTATTGGGGCCCGAGCAGCGACCGCGGCGAGGTCCCTATTGTTTATGTAGAAATGATTATTAGGGCCCGAGCAGCGACCGCTACGAGGTCCCCATTGTTTTTGTGGAAATTATTATTATTATTATTATTAGGGCCCGAGCAGTGACCGCTGCGAGGTCCCTATCGTTTTTCTAGAAATTGTTATTAGGGCCCGAGCTGCGACGGCTGCGAGGTCCCTATTGTTTTTGTAGAAAATATTATTACTTTTATTATTATTATTATTATTATTATTAGGGCCTGAGCAGCGACCGCTGCGAAGTCGCTATTGTTTTTGTTGAAATTATTATTATTATTATTTTTCCGATTGTTCGATCGCATTTTTGACCCCCGAAACATGCACAAAAACTCACCAAACTTGGCAGTCTCATCGGGCATGGCGAAAAATTTGATATTTTAACGTCTAATATGAACAGGAAGTGAGTTATGAATTTTTGAAAGTCCGACTTTTGCCCTTTTTTGCATGTTTACAGGGGTCATTCTTTTGCACCCTGATCCTAAAGGCTTCATCTGATTGCCTTAAAATTCTGTCTGTAGCATCTTAAGACCTGGGACAAACACTGGGGCTAAAATCTTTTGTTTCCGAAATACTATATGACGGGGGCGGGGCTTCAAAGTTTTCACTTAAGATTTCCTTCGCCGCAATGGACAAAATGCTTAATAACTCTCATGCACATGCTGCTAAAAATCCAAAACTTCACATGTACATAAAGAGTCGGTACCTGAAGACATCTATATGTTTATATTCTGTTATACACCTTGCGCCAATCAATATCATTTTTTACATTTTGACGTACTGCACGGTGCCCTTTTAACGAATCCGATTGAAAATTGGCTAGAAAAGACTCAAGACATTGATCTTACGCTATCCCTATTTTTGTGACTTTCCTTCGAAGGGCGTGGCTATTGCGGTGCCGCAGAGTCTGATTATTCTCCGTGGCAACAAAAGTTCCTGCAAAATGATTCAGATGATCCATCTTCTCGAAATTTTTCACATTTGAGGATATTCAGGCCCTGAAGACGGCTGCCAACTTATTTTTGATCGCAGTGGTAGCGCCACCAACTGGTTAAAACAAATACAAATTATTTTCGTTGATGTTTTTCTCCGGGCAGGTTCACAAAATCTACCTTATATTTGCTCGGATGAGTGTTTAGGCCTTGAGGATGTCACAATACGAAAGTCTTTCGCCTTCTTCAGAGTGTCACATGATGGTGTCTTGTGGCCCGTCTTTATCAGCTGATGTTCCATGAGGGCGTGACTTACCTGTCACAAGAATGAAGGCAAGTCACGCCCCCCGCTGTCCGTTAACTCCGCCAAGATGCTGGTCCAGGTGGTAGAGAGGATGAAGGCAACCTTGTCTCTGTTCATGGTTTTTATGCCTCGCTTGCAGATCTCAATGGCCTCTCTGATCCAGCGCTGTTGTTTGTTCTCTTCTGTGCGGATGACCCTGCCCTTCTCCCGGTCCATGATGTGGTTTTCCCTTTTGCAGTGGTCAGTGATTGCTGATTTGTAATGTTCATGTTGTGCTTGTTCTTTTACTGCTCTGATTTTTCATTTTTTTGACAGGTAAGTCACACCCTCAGAGAACATCAGCTGATAAAGACGGGTCTCAAGACACCATCATGCGACACTCTGAAGAAGGCGAAAGACTCGCCGAAACATGTCAGGTAAAAAATTTACCGAAAACATAATTGTCTGCTTTTAATGAATCTGTCAAATATCAATAATAAGAAGACAAAATGAACCTAATACAAATAAATGAATGCTTAATAACTCCCCTGCACATGCTCCTAAAAATCCAAACCTTCACCTGTAAATAAAATGTCCCGACCTGAAGACATCTTAATGTTATTATTTTGTTATACACACAGCGCCGCCAAGTGGAATCAAAAATTTGTTTTTATTTTAATTTTCACGTACTGCAACGTGCCCTTTTGACGAATCCGACTGAAAATTAGTCAGAAAAGACTCAAGACAATGATCTTACTCTCTGCCGAGTTTTGTGACGTTTTGGCAAAAGGCGTGGCTATTACGGTGCTGAAAAGTCCGATTGTACTTTGTGGCAACAAAAGCTCCGGCAACATGACTCAGATGATCCTATCTTCTCGAAGTTGTACACATTTGAGGATACTTCAGCCCTAAAGACATCTACCAACTTATTTTTCATCGTAGTAGTAGCGCCACCAACTGGTAAAAGCTAATACAAGTTATTTTCTTGGATGTTTTTCTCCGTGCAACTCAACAAGGTCGCCCTCATATATGCTCGGAGGACTGTTTCGGCCATGAGGATGTCACAATACGAAATTCATCCTTTTTCGTGAAAAGTTGTGGGAGTGGCATTGCACTGTTTGGCAATAAAACAACGCTGATTATGAGGTTCTAAATATGAACGACAACTCGTGAAACTTGACACACACATCAGGCAGAGCAAATTTATAAATATTTTATACGTTAGTTGTGCAGCTTTTTTGAAATGGCTCGCCATGGCCCTCGAGAAATGTTCAAAAAAGCAGCCCTGGTTGAGTGTTTCACCTCGCTTTTTGTAAATTTTATGGAGTACAGTGAACCCTCGGTTATCGCGGTTAATGGGGACCGAGACCACCCGCGGAAACTGAAAATCCGCGAAGTAGCGGCGCACCTTCAAAAATGCTTAAAAGAAAATACAATATATATAATAAATATATATATATATATATATATATATATATATATATATATACGGGGGAGAGAGAGAGAGAGAGAGAGAGAGAGAGTGAAATTCATGTTATAACAAAAAAAACAAATTATTATTAAAACGTATTATTTTTTTATTCCCCAGCCATTCTTTTTGTATTTATTTAATTACTCCGACTTTTACCTGCTGGTACGCCGTCCGGTGTGCCCTGTGAAATGAAAGGTGGCATTCTTTATTTATTTATTTATTTATTCTTCTATACATTCATAACTGACAGCTTCGCGCTCCGCTCGTGCCCGGGCGGAAGAGGTGCTCCAATTCGGCTTAACTGTGACACACACCCGCCCTCCTCCCCCGGAGCTTCCATTCGGTTAAACTTAGGGGCCGCTTGGCACCGCCCGTGCCCGGGGAAGGTGCTCCTCTTCGGCTTACTGTGACGCGAGCATGCCCTCCTCCTCCGGAGCTTCCATTCGGTTAAACTTAGGGGCCGCTTGGAACCGCCCGTGCCCGGGGAAGGTGCTCCTCTTCGGCTTACTGTGACGCGAGCATGCCCTCCTCCTCCGGAGCTTCCATTCGGTTAAACTTAGGGGCCGCTTGGCACCGCCCGTGCCCTGGGAAGGTTCTCCTCTACGGCTTAACTGCCACGCACGCCGGCCGGAGCTCTGGTACTGTCCGAACCGCGCGAAACGTCGCCACCGATCGTGTCCGGGGGAACGTGCTCTTCTTCGTCCACTCTCCTCTTCGCCCACGCTCTTCTTCGGCGCACACCGGCCGTCTAACCGCTCCAGCGCCCCGTCGTGCCGCTCGGCGAAACTATAATGCCCCCGAATATTTTTTAGACCCGCGAAGCACTGAACCCACGAAAGGTGAACCGCCAAGTAGCGAGGGTTCACTGTATGTATAAGACCAAGACCTACAAAAAAGTCTCTTGGAGCAATGAGCTAGGTTTTACAGGAAGTCGGCCATTTTGAATTTACTTAAAAGGGGGCGGGTCACCACAATGGACTTTGTGTAGAAATTATTATTGGGGCCCGAGCAGCGACCGCGGCGATGTCCCTATTGTTTTTGTAGAAATTATTATTCGGGCCCGAGCAGCGACCGCTACGAGGTCCCCATTGTTTTTGTGGAAATTATTATTATTATTATTATTAGGGCCCGAGCAGTGACCGCTGCGAGGTCCCTATTGTTTTTCTAGAAATTGTTATTAGGGCCCGAGCTGCGACGGCTGCGAGGTCCCTATTGTTTTTGTAGAAAATATTATTACTTTTATTCTTATTATTATTATTATTATTAGGGCCTGAGCAGCGACCACTGCGAAGTCCCTGTTGTTTTTGTAGAAATTATTATTATTATTATTTTTCCGATTGTTCGATTGCATTTTTGACCCCCGAAACATGCACAAAAACTCACCAAACTTGGCAGTCTCATCGGGCATGGCGAGAAATTTGATATTTTAAACGTCTAATATGAACAGGAAGTGAGTTATGAATTTTTGAAAGTCCGACTTTTGCCCTTTTTTGCATGTTTACAGGGGTCATTCTTTTGCACCCTGATCCTAAAGGCTTCATCTGATTGCCTTAAAATTCTGTCTGTAGCATCTTAAGACCTGGGACAAACACTGGGGCTAAAATTTTTTGTTTCCAAAATACTATATGACGGGGGCGGGGCTTCGAAGTTTTCACTTAAGATTTCCTTCGCCGCAATGGACAAAATGCTTAATAACTCTCTTGCACATGCTGCTAAAAATCCAAAACTTCACATGTACATAAAGAGTCGGTACCTGAAGACATCTATATGTTTATATTCTGTTATACACCTTGCGCCAATCAATATCATTTTTTACATTTTGACGTCCTGCACGGTGCCCTTTTAACGAATCCGATTGAAAATTGGCTAGAAAAGACTCAAGACATTGATCTTACTCTATCCCTATTTTTGTGACTTTCCTTCGAAGGGCGTGGCTATTACGGTGCCGCAGAGTCTGATTATTCTCCGTGGCAACAAAAGTTCCTGCAAAATGATTCAGATGATCCATCTTCTCGAAATTTTTCACATTTGAGGATATTCAGGCCCTGAAGACGGCTGCCAACTTATTTTTGATCGGATGAGTGTTTAGGCCTTGAGGATGTCACAATACGAAAGTCTTTCGCCTTCTTCAGAGTGTCACATGATGGTGTCTTGTGGCCCGTCTTTATCAGCTGATGTTCCATGAGGGCGTGACTTACCTGTCACAAGAATGAAGGCAAGTCACGCCCCCGCTGTCCGTTCACTCCGCCAAGATGCTGCTCCAGGTGGTAGAGAGGATGAAGGCTCCCTTGTCTCTGTTCATGGTTTTTATGCCTCGCTTGCAGATCTCAATGGCCTCTCTGATCCAGCGCTGTTGTTTGTTCTCTTCGGTGCGGATGACCCTGCCCTTCTCCCGGTCCATGATGTGGTTTTCCCTTTTGCAGTGGTCAGTGATTGCTGATTTGTAATGTTCATGTTGTGCTTGTTCTTTTACTGCTCTGATTTTTCATTTTTTTGACAGGTAAGTCACACCCTCATGGAACATCAGCTGATAAAGACGGGTCTCAAGACACCATCATGCGACACTCTGAAGAAGGCAAAAGACTCGCCGAAACATGTCAGGTAAAAAATTAACCTAAAACATAATTGTCTGCTTTTAATGAATCAGTCAAATATCAATAATAAGAAGACAAAATGAACCTAATACAAATAAATGAATGCTTAATAACGCCCCTGCACATGCTCCTAAAAATCCAAACCTTCACCTGTAAATAAAAGGTCCCGACCTGAAGACATCTTAATGTTATTATTTTGTTATACACACAGCGCCGCCAAGTGGAATCAAAAATTTGTTTTTATTTTAATTTTCACGTACTGCACGGTGCCCTTTTGACGAATCCGACTGAAAATTAGTCAGAAAAGACTCAAGACAATGATCTTACTCTCTGCCGAATTTTGTGACGTTTTGGCAAAAGGCGTGGCTATTACGGTGCTGAAAAATCCGATTGTACTTTGTGGCAACAAAAGCTCCGGCAACATGACTCAGATGATCCTATCTTCTCGAAGTTGTACACATTTGAGGATACTTCAGCCCTGAAGACATCTACCAACTTATTTTTCATCGTAGTAGTAGCGCCACCAACTGGTAAAAGCTAATACAAGTTATTTTCTTGGATGTTTTTCTCCGTGCAACTCAACAAGGTCGCCCTCATATATGCTCGGATGACTGTTTCGGCCATGAGGATGTCACAATACGAAATTCATCCTTTTTCGTGAAAAGTTGTGGGAGTGGCATTGCACTGTTCGGCAATAAAACAACGCTGATTATGAGGTTCTAAATATGAACGACAACTCGTGAAACTTTACACACACATCAGGCAGAGCAAATTTATCAATATTTTATACGTTAGTTGTGCAGCTTTTTTTAAATGGCTCGCCATGGCCCTCGAGAAAAGTTAAAAAAAGAATAGAATAGAAATAGAAATCCCTTTATTGTCATTGTACTCAAGTGTGCAACGAGATTAGAGGGCTCCCCTCTCCAGTGCAATACAACAATAATACAGACAATATATAAATTAGATAAATAAATAAGACAGTGCAATGGAATTCAGTACTAAATAGGGCATATAGAAACACATCACAATGCTGTTTTGCAAGGTTAGGGTGGTCTCGTGTGTGTGTGAGAGTTCAGTATGTAGATGGCTCTCGGAAAGAAACTGTTTCTCAGTCTATTGGTCCTTGATTTGATGCATCTGTAGCGCCTGCCAGAGGGCAACAGGTCGAACAGGTGTGAGTTTGGGTGGGTATTGTCTTTGACGATGTTGAGAGCCCTTCTGAGGCACCGGGCGGTGTAGATGTCCGACAGCGAGGGGAGAGGGCAGCCAATAATCCTTTGCGCTGTTTTGACTGTCCTCTGGAGCCTCACTCTGTCCGCCTCAGTGCAGCCGCTGTACCAGGTGGAGACACAGTACGTCAGCTGGCTCTCGATGGACGAGTGGTAGAAGGCCAGCAGCAGCTTCCTGTCCAGGTTGAATTTCCTGAGGACTCTCAGGAAGTGCAGACGTTGGCGGACCTTCTTTACCACTGCTGTGGTGTTGTGACTCCAAGAAAGGTCATCGGAGATCTGTACTCCCAGGAACTTGAACGTGTGGACCCTCTCCACACACACGCCTTCGATGCAGAGGGGGGGCGGCAGCGTCTTGTTCCTCCTGAAGTCGACGACAATCTCCTTTGTTTTAGCAGAGTTAAGGTGCAGTCTGTTCTCCTTGCACCAAGTTGTCAGTCTCCCTACCTCCTCTCTGTAGGCTGTCTCGTCACCTTCCGAGATCAGACCGACCACTGTCGTGTCGTCAGCAAACTTGACGATGGTGTTGTTGCCGTGGGCCGGGCTGCAGTCGTAGGTGTAGAGGGCGTACAGGAGAGGGCTCAGCACGCATCCTTGGGGGGAACCGGTGCTCAGCATGAGGGTGGAGGACGTGTAGGGGCCGAGCAACACAGTCTGGGGTCTGTTGGTCAGAAAGTCCTTAATCCAGATGCGTGTGAGGGCAGGGAGGCCGAGAGTGTCCAGTTTGGCGACGAGGATGTCTGGGATGATCGTGTTGAATGCCGAGCTGTAGTCCACAAAGAGCATCCTTGCATAGCTCCGCTGTTGTTCCAGGTGGCCCAGCACAACATGCAGAGCAGCCCTGGTTGAGTGTTTCACCTCGCTTTTTGTAAATTTTATGGAGTACAGTGAACCCTCGGTTATTGCGGTTAATGGGGACCGAGACCACCCGCGAAAACTGAAAATCCGCGAAGTAGCGGCGCACCTTCAAAAATGCTTAAAAAAAAAATACAATATATATATATATATATATATATATATATATATATATATATATATATATATATATATATATATACGGGGAGAGAGAGAGTGAAATTCATGTTATAACAAAAAAAACAAATTATTATTAAAACGTATTATTTTTTTATTCCCCAGCCATTCTTTTTGTATTTATTTAATTACTCAGACTTTTACCTGCTGGTACGCCGTCTGGTGTGCCCTGTGAAATGAAAGGTGCCATTCTTTATTTATTTATTTATTTATTCATTTATTCATTCATAACTGACAGCTTCGCGCTCCGCTCGTGCCCGGGCGGAAGAGGTGCTCCAATTCGGCTTAACTGTGACACACGCCCACCCTCCTCCCCCGGAGCTTCCATTCGGTTAAACTTAGGGGCCGCTTGGAACCGCCCGTGCCCGGGGAAGGTGCTCCTCTTCGGCTTACTGTGACGCGTGCATGCCCTCCTCCTCCGGAGCTTCCATTCGGTTAAACTTAGGGGCCGCTTGGCACCGCCCGTGCCCGGGGAAGGTGCTCCTCTACGGCTTAACTGCCACGCACGCCGGCCGGAGCTCTGGTACGGTCCGAACCGCGCGAAACGTCGCCACCGATCGTGTCCGGGGGAACGTGCTCTTCTTCGTCCACTCTCCTCTTCGCCCACGCTCTTCTTCGGCGCACGCCGGCCGTCTAACCGCTCCAGCGCCCCGTCGTGCCGCTCGGCGAAACTACAATGCCCCCGAATATTTTTTATACCCGCGAAGCACTGAACCCGCGAAAGGTGAACCGCGAAGTAGCGAGGGTTCACTGTATGTATAAGACCAAGACCTACAAAAAAGTCTCTTGGAGCAATGAGCTAGGTTTTACAGGAAGTCGGCCATTTTGAATTTATTAAAAGGGGGCGGGTCACCACAATGGACTTTGTGTAGAAATTATTATTGGGGCCCGAGCAGCGACCGCGGCGAGGTCCCTATTGTTTATGTAGAAATTATTATTAGGGCCCGAGCAGCGACCGCTACGAGGTCCCCATTGTTTTTGTGGAAATTATTATTATTATTATTATTAGGGCCCGAGCAGTGACCGCTGCGAGGTCCCTATTGTTTTTCTAGAAATTGTTATTAGGGCCCGAGCTGCGACGGCTGCGAGGTCCCTATTGTTTTTGTAGAAAATATTATTACTTTCAAATTTCCCCATTGTGGGACTAATAAAGGACATCTTATCTTATCTTCTCTTATTATTATTATTATTATTAGGGCCTGAGCAGCGACCGCTGCGAAGTCCCTATTGTTTTTGTAGAAATTATTATTATTATTATTTTTCCGATTGTTCGATTGCATTTTTGACCCCCGAAACATGCACAAAAATTCACCAAACTTGGCAGTCTCATCGGGCATGGCGAAAAATTTGATATTTTAATGTCTAATATGAATAGGAAGTGAGTTATGAATTTTTGAAAGTCCGACTTTTGCCCTTTTTTGCATGTTTACAGGGGTCATTCTTTTGCACCCTGATCCTAAAGGCTTCATCTGATTGCCTTAAAATTCTGTCTGTAGCATCTTAAGACCTGGGACAAACACTGGGGCTAAAATTTTTTGTTTCCGAAATACTATATGACGGGGGCGGGGCTTCGAAGTTTTCACTTAAGATTTCCTTCGCCGCAATGGACAAAATGCTTAATAACTCTCTTGCACATGCTGCTAAAAATCCAAAACTTCACATGTACATAAAGAGTCGGTACCTGAAAACATCTATATGTTTATATTCAGTTATACACCTTGCGCCAATCAATATCATTTTTTACATTTTGACAAACTGCACGGTGCCCTTTTAACGAATCCGATTGAAAATTGGCTAGAAAAGACTCAAGACATTGATCTTACTCTATCCCTATTTTTGTGACTTTCCTTCGAAGGGCGTGGCTATTACGGTGCCGCAGAGTCTGATTATTCTCCGTGGCAACAAAAGTTCCTGCAAAATGATTCAGATGATCCATCTTCTTGAAATTTTTCACATTTGAGGATATTCAGGCCCTGAAGACGGCTGCCAACTTATTTTTGATCGCAGTGGTAGCGCCACCAACTGGTTAAAACAAATACAAATTATTTTCGTTGATGTTTTTCTCCGGGCAGGTTAACAAAATCTACCTTATATTTGCTCGGATGAGTGTTTAAGCCTTGAGGATGTCACAATACGAAAGTCTTTCGCCTTCTTCAGAGTGTCACATGATGGTGTCTTGTGGCCCGTCTTTATCAGCTGATGTTCCATGAGGGCGTGACTTACCATTCACAAGAATGAAGGCAAGTCACGCCCCCCGCTGTCCGTTCACTCCGCCAAGATGCTGCTCCAGGTGGTAGAGAGGATGAAGGGTCCCTTGTCTCTGTTCATGGTTTTTATGCCTCGCTTGCAGATCTCAATGGCCTCTCTGATCCAGCGCTGTTGTTTGTTCTCTTCGGTGCGGATGACCCTGCCCTTCTCCCGGTCCATGATGTGGTTTTCCCTTTTGCAGTGGTCAGTGATTGCTGATTTGTAATGTTCATGTTGTGCTTGTTCTTTTACTGCTCTGATTTTTAATTTTTTTGACAGGTAAGTCACACCCTCATGGAACATCAGCTGATAAAGACGGGTCTCAAGACACCATCATGCGACACTCTGAAGAAGGCGAAAGACTCGCCGAAACATGTCAGGTAAAAAATTAACCTAAAACATAATTGTCTGCTTTTAATGAATCAGTCAAATATCAATAATAAGAAGACAAAATGAACCTAATACAAATAAACGAATGCTTAATAACTCCCCTGCACATGCTCCTAAAAATCCAAACCTTCACCTGTAAATAAAACGTCCCGACCTGAAGACATCTTAATGTTATTATTTTGTTATACACACAGCGCCGCCAAGTGGAATCAAAAATTTGTTTTTATTTAAATTTTCACATTATGCACGGTGCCCTTTTGACGAATCCGACTGAAAATTAGTCAGAAAAGACTCAAGACAATGATCTTACTCTCTGCCGAATTTTGTGACGTTTTGGCAAAAGGCGTGGCTATTACGGTGCTGAAAAGTCAGATTGTACTCTGTGGCAATAAAAGCTCCGGCAACATGACTCAGATGATCCTATCTTCTCGAAGTTGTACACATTTGAGGATACTTCAGCCCTGAAGACATCTACCAACTTATTTTTCATCGTAGTAGTAGCGCCACCAACTGGTAAAAGCTAATACAAGTTATTTT
The DNA here is from genome assembly GCF_059441095.1 of Idiotropiscis lumnitzeri. NCBI lineage: Eukaryota > Metazoa > Chordata > Actinopteri > Syngnathiformes > Syngnathidae > Idiotropiscis > Idiotropiscis lumnitzeri. Next base: position 210,249 of record NW_028283634.1, on the reverse strand, counting down.
CTTGGATGTTTTTCTCCGTGCAACTCAACAAGGTCGCCCTCATATATGCTCGGATGACTGTTTCGGCCATGAGGATGTCACAATACGAAATTCGTCCTTTTTCTTGTAAAGTTGTGGGAGTGGCATTGCACTGTTCGGCAATAAAACAACGCTGATTATGAGGTTCTAAATATGAACGACAACTCGTGAAACTTTACACACACATCAGGCCGAGCAAATTTATCAATATTTTATACGTTAGTTGTGCAGCTTTTTTGAAATGGCTCGCCATGGCCCTCGAGAAATGTTAAAAAAAGCAGCCCTGGTTGAGTGTTTCACCTCGCTTTTTGTAAATTTTATGGAGTACAGTGAATCCTCGGTTATCGCGGTTAATGGGGACAGAGACCACCCGCGAAAACTGAAAATCCGCGAAGTAGCGGCGCACCTTCAAAAATGCTTAAAAAAATATACAATATATATAATAAATATATATATATATATATATATATATATATACGGGGAGAGAGAGAGTGAAATTCATGTTATAACAAAAAAAACAAATTATTATTAAAACGTATTATTTTTTTATTCCCCAGCCATTCCTTTTGTATTTATTTAATTACTCCGACTTTTACCTGCTGGTACGCCGTCCGGTGTGCCCTGTGAAATGAAAGGTGGCATTCTTTATTTATTTATTTATTTATTCTTTTATACATTCATAACTGACAGCTTCGCGCTCCGCTCGTGCCCGGGCGGAAGAGGTGCTCCAATTCGGCTTAACTGTGACACACACCCGCCCTCCTCCCCCGGAGCTTCCATTCGGTTAAACTTAGGGGCCGCTTGGCACCGCCCGTGCCCGGGGAAGGTGCTCCTCTTCGGCTTACTGTGACGCGAGCATGCCCTCCTCCTCCGGAGCTTCCATTCGGTTAAACTTAGGGGCCGCTTGGAACCGCCCGTGCCCGGGGAAGGTGCTCCTCTTCGGCTTACTGTGACGCGAGCATGCCCTCCTCCTCCGGAGCTTCCATTCGGTTAAACTTAGGGGCCGCTTGGAACCGCCCGTGCCCGGGGAAGGTGCTCCTCTTCGGCTTACTGTGACGCGAGCATGCCCTCCCTTTCCGGAGCTTCCATTCGGTTAAACTTAGGGGCCGCTTGGCACCGCCCGTGCCCGGGGAAGGTGCTCCTCTACGGCTTAACTGCCACGCACGCCGGCCGGAGCTCTGGTACTGTCCGAACCGCGCGAAACGTCGCCACCCATCGTGTCCGGGGGAACGTGCTCTTCTTCGTCCACTCTCCTCTTCGCCCACGCTCTTCTTCGGCGCACGCCGGCCGTCTAACCGCTCCAGCACCCCGTCGTGCCGCTCGGCGAAACTACAATGCCCCCGAATATTTTTTAGACCCGCGAAACACTGAACCCGCGAAAGGTGAACCGCCAAGTAGCGAGGGTTCACTGTATGTATAAGACCAAGACCTACAAAAAAGTCTCTTGGAGCAATGAGCTAGGTTTTACAGGAAGTCGGCCATTTTGAATTTACTTAAAAGGGGGCGGGTCACCACAATGGACTTTGTGTAGAAATTATTATTGGGGCCCGAGTAGCGACCGCGGAGAGGTCCCTATTGTTTTTGTAGAAATTATTATTAGGGCCCGAGCAGCGACCGCTACGAGGTCCCCATTGTTTTTGTGGAAATTATTATTATTATTATTATTAGGGCCCGAGCAGTGACCGCTGCGAGGTCCCTATTGTTTTTCTAGAAATTGTTATTAGGGCCCGAGCTGCGACGGCTGCGAGGTCCCTATTGTTTTTGTAGAAAATATTATTACTTTTATTATTATTATTATTATTAGGGCCTGAGCAGCGACCGCTGCGAAGTCCCTATTGTTTTTGTAGAAATTATTATTATTATTATTTTTCCGATTGTTCGATCGCATTTTTGACCCCCGAAACATGCACAAAAATTCACCAAACTTGGCAGTCTCATCGGGCATGGCGAAAAATTTTATATTTTAACGTCTAATATGAACAGGAAGTGAGTTATGAATTTTTGAAAGTCCGACTTTTGCCCTTTTTTGCATGTTTACAGGGGTCATTCTTTTGCACCCTGATCCTAAAGGCTTCATCTGATTGCCTTAAAATTCTGTCTGTAGCATCTTAAGACCTGGGACAAACACTGGGGCTAAAATTTTTTGTTTCCGAAATACTATATGAACGGGGGCGGGGCTTCGAAGTTTTCACTTAAGATTTCCTTCGCCGCAATGGACAAAATGCTTAATAACTCTCCTGCACATGCAGCTAAAAATCCAAAACTTCACATGTACATAAAGAGTCGGTACCTGAAGACATCTATATGTTTATATTCAGTTATACACCTTGCGCCAATCAATATCATTTTTTACATTTTGACGTACTGCACGGTGCCCTTTTAACGAATCCGATTGAAAATTGGCTAGAAAAGACTCAAGACATTGATCTTACTCTATCCCTATTTTTGTGACTTTCCTTCGAAGGGCGTGGCTATTACGGTGCCGCAGAGTCTGATTAATCTCCGTGGCAACAAAAGTTCCTGCAAAATGATTCAGATGATCCATCTTCTCGAAATTTTTCACATTTGAGGATATTCAGGCCCTGAAGACGGCTGCCAACTTATTTTTGATCGCAGTGGTAGCGCCACCAACTGGTTAAAACAAATACAAATTATTTTCGTTTATGTTTTTCTCCGGGCAGGTTAACAAAATCTACCTTATATTTGTTCGGATGAGTGTTTAGGCCTTGAGGATGTCACAATACGAAAGTCTTTCGCCTTCTTCAGAGTGTCACATGATGGTGTCTTGTGACCCGTCTTTATCAGCTGATGTTCCATGAGGGCGTGACTTACCTGTCACAAGAATGAAGGCAAGTCACGCCCCCCGCTGTCCGTTCACTCTGCCAAGATGCTGCTCCAGGTGGTAGAGAGGATGAAGGCTCCCTTGTCTCTGTTCATGGTTTTTATGCCTCGCTTGCAGATCTCAATGGCCTCTCTGATCCAGCGCTGTTGTTTGTTCTCTTCGGTGGATGACCCTGCCCTTCTCCCGGTCCATGATGTGGTTTTCCCTTTTGCAGTGGTCAGTGATTGCTGATTTGTAATGTTCATGTTGTGCTTGTTCTTTTACTGCTCTGATTTTTAATTTTTTTGACAGGTAAGTCACACCCTCATGGAACATCAGCTGATAAAGACGGGTCTCAAGACACCATCATGCGACACTCTGAAGAAGGCGAAAGACTCGCCGAAACATGTCAGGTAAAAAATTAACCTAAAACATAATTGTCTGCTTTTAATGAATCAGTCAAATATCAATAATAAGAAGACAAAATGAACCTAATACAAATAAATGAATGCTTAATAACTCCCCTGCACATGCTCCTAAAAATCCAAACCTTCACCTGTAAATAAAACGTCCCGACCTGAAGACATCTTAATGTTATTATTTTGTTATACACACAGCGCCGCCAAGTGGAATCAAAAATGTGTTTTTATTTTAATTTTCACATACTGCACGGTGCCCTTTTGACGAATCCGACTGAAAATTAGTCAGAAAAGACTCAAGACAATGATCTTACTCTCTGCCGAATTTTGTGTCGTTTTGGCAAAAGGCGTGGCTATTACGGTGCTGAAAAGTCAGATTGTACTCTGTGGCAACAAAAGCTCCGGCAACATGACTCAGATGATCCTATCTTCTCGAAGTTGTACACATTTGAGGATACTTCAGCCCTGAAGACATCTACCAACTTATTTTTCATCGTAGTAGTAGCGCCACCAACTGGTAAAAGCTAATACAAGTTATTTTCTTGGATGTTTTTCTCCGTGCAACTCAACAAGGTCGCCCTCATATATGCTCGGAGGACTGTTTCGGCCATGAGGATGTCACAATACGAAATTCATCCTTTTTCGTGAAAAGTTGTGGGAGTGGCATTGCACTGTTCGGCAATAAAACAACGCTGATTATGAGGTTCTAAATATGAACGACAACTCGTGAAACTTTACACACACATCAGGCAGAGCAAATTTATCAATATTTTATACGTTAGTTGTGCAGCTTTTTTGAAATGGCTCGCCATGGCCCTCGAGAAATGTTAAAAAAAGCAGCCCTGGTTGAGTGTTTCACCTTGCTTTTTGTAAATTTTATGGAGTACAGTGAACCCTCGGTTATCGCGGTTAATGGGGACAGAAACCACCCGCGAAAACTGAAAATCCGCGAAGTAGCGGCGCACCTTCAAAAATGCTTAAAAAAAAATACAATATATATAATAAATAAATATATATATATATATAGATATATATATATATATATATATATGTATATATAGACAGAGAGAGAGAGTGAAATTCATGTTATAACAAAAAAACCAAATTATTATTAAAACGTATTATTTTTTTATTCCCCAGCCATTCTTTTTGTATTTATTTAATTACTCCGACTTTTACCTGCTGGTACGCCGTCCGGTGTGCCCTGTGAAATGAAAGGTGGCATTCTTTATTTATTTATTTATTTATTCATTTATTCATTCATAACTGACAGCTTCGCGCTCCGTTCGTGCCCGGGCGGAAGAGGTGTTCCAATTCGGCTTTACTGTGACACACGCCCGCCCTCCTGCCCCGGAGCTTCCATTCGGTTAAACTTAGGGGCCTCTTGGCACCGCCCGTGCCCGGGGAAGGTGCTCCTCTTCGGCTTACTGTGACGCGAGCATGCCCGCCTCCTCCGGAGCTTCCATTCGGTTAAACTTAGGGGCCGCTTGGAACCGCCCGTGCCCGGGGAAGGTGCTCCTCTTTGGCTTACTGTGACGCGAGCATGCCCTCCTCCTCCGGAGCTTCCATTCGGTTAAACTTAGGGGCCGCTTGGCACCGCCCGTGCCCGGGGAAGGTGCTCCTCTACGGCTTAACTGCCACGCACGCCGGCCGGAGCTCTGGTACGGTCCGAACCGCGCGAAACGTCGCCACCGATCGTGTCCGGGGGAACGTGCTCTTCTTCGTCCACTCTCCTCTTCGCCCACGCTCTTCTTCGGCGCACGCCGGCCGTCTAACCGCTCCAGCGCCCGTCGTGCCGCTCGGCGAAACTACAATGCCCCCGAATATTTTTTTATACCCGCGAAGCACTGAACCCGCGAAAGGTGAACCGCGAAGTAGCGAGGGTTCACTGTATGTATAAGACCAAGACCTACAAAAAAGTCTCTCGGAGCAATGAGCTAGGTTTTACAGGAAGTCGGCCATTTTGAATTTACTTAAAAGGGGCGCGTCACCACAATGGACTTTGTGTAGAAATTATTATTGGGGCCCGAGCAGCGACCGCGGCGAGGTCCCTATTGTTTATGTAGAAATTATTATTAGGGCCCGAGCAGCGACCGCTACGAGGTCCCCATTGTTTTTGTGGAAATTATTATTATTTTTATTATTATTATTATTAGGGCCCGAGCAGTGACCGCTGCGAGGTCCCTATTGTTTTTCTAGAAATTGTTATTAGGGCCCAAGCTGCGACGGCTGCGAGGTCCCTACTGTTTTTGTAGAAAATATTATTACTTTTATTATTATTATTATTATTATTATTATTAGGGCCTGAGCAGCGACCGCTGCGAAGTCCCTATTGTTTTTGTAGAAATTATTATTATTATTATTTTTCCGATTGTTCGATTGCATTTTTGACCCCCGAAACATGCACAAAAATTCACCAAACTTGGCAGTCTCATCGGGCATGGCGAAAAATTTGATATTTTAACGTCTAATATGAACAGGAAGTGAGTTATGAATTTTTGAAAGTCCGACTTTTGCCCTTTTTTGCATGTTTACAGGGGTCATTCTTTTGCACCCTGATCCTAAAGGCTTCATCTGATTGCCTTAAAATTCTGTCTGTAGCATCTTAAGACCTGGGACAAACACTGGGGCTAAAATTTTTTGTTTCCGAAATACTATATGACGGGGGCGGGGCTTCGAAGTTTTCACTTAAGATTTCCTTCGCCGCAATGGACAAAATGCTTAATAACTCTCTTGCACATGCTGCTAAAAATCCAAAACTTCACATGTACATAAAGAGTCGGTACCTGAAGACATCTATATGTTTATATTCAGTTATACACCTTGCGCCAATCAATATCATTTTTTACATTTTGACGTACTGCACGGTGCCCTTTTAACGAATCCGATTGAAAATTGGCTAGAAAAGACTCAAGACATTGATCTTACTCTATCCCTATTTTTGTGACTTTCCTTCGAAGGGCGTGGCTATTACGGTGCCGCAGAGTCTGATTATTCTCCGTGGCAACAAAAGTTCCTGCAAAATGATTCAGATGATCCATCTTCTCGAAATTTTTCACATTTGAGGATATTCAGGCCCTGAAGACGGCTGCCAACTTATTTTTGATCGCAGTGGTAGCGCCACCAACTGGTTAAAACAAATACAAATTATTTTCGTTGATGTTTTTCTCCGGGCAGGTTAACAAAATCTACCTTATATTTGCTCGGATGAGTGTTTAGGCCTTGAGGATGTCACAATACGAAAGTCTTTCGCCTTCTTCAGAGTGTCACATGATGGTGTCTTGTGGCCCGTCTTTATCAGCTGATGTTCCATGAGGGCGTGACTTACCTGTCACAAGAATGAAGGCAAGTCACGCCCCCCGCTGTCCGTTAACTCCGCCAAGATGCTGCTCCAGGTGGTAGAGAGGATGAAGGCTCCCTTGTCTCTGTTCATGGTTTTTATGCCTCGCTTGCAGATCTCAATGGCCTCTCTGATCCAGCGCTGTTGTTTGTTCTCTTCGGTGCCGATGACCCTGCCCTTCTCCCGGTCCATGATGTGGTTTTCCCTTTTGCAGTGGTCAGTGATTGCTGATTTGTAATGTTCATGTTGTGCTTGTTCTTTTACTGCTCCGATTTTTCATTTTTTTGACAGGTAAGTCACACCCTCATGGAACATCAGCTGATAAAGACGGGTCTCAAGACACCATCATGCGACACTCTGAAGAAGGCGAAAGACTCGCCGAAACATGTCAGGTAAAAAATTTTACCGAAAACATAATTGTCTGCTTTTAATGAATCTGTCAAATATCAATAATAAGAAGACAAAATGAACCTAATACAAATAAATGAATGCTTAATAACTCCCCTGCACATGCTCCTAAAAATCCAAACATTCACCTGTAAATAAAATGTCCCGACCTGAAGACATCTTAATGTTATTATTTTGTTATACACACAGCGCCGCCAAGTGGAATCAAAAATTTGTTTTTATTTTAATTTTCACGTACTGCACGGTGCCCTTTTGACGAATCCGACTGAAAATTAGTCAGAAAAGACTCAAGACAATGATCTTACTCTCTGCCGAGTTTTGTGACGTTTTGGCAAAAGGCGTGGCAATTACGGTGCTGAAAAGTCCGATTGTACTTTGTGGCAACAAAAGCTCCGGCAACATGACTCAGATGATCCTATCTTCTCGAAGTTGTACACATTTGAGGATACTTCAGCCCTGAAGACATCTACCAACTTATTTTTCATCGTAGTAGTAGCGCCACCAACTGGTAAAAGCTAATACAAGTTATTTTCTTGGATGTTTTTCTCCGTGCAACTCAACAAGGTCGCCCTCATATATGCTCGGAGGACTGTTTCGGCCATGAGGATGTCACAATACGAAATTCATCCTTTTTCGTGAAAAGTTGTGGGAGTGGCATTGCACTTTTTGGCAATAAAACAACGCTGATTATGAGGTTCTAAATATGAACGACAACTCGTGAAACTTGACACACACATCAGGCAGAGCAAATTTATCAATATTTTATACGTTAGTTGTGCAGCTTTTTTGAAATGGCTCGCCATGGCCCTCGAGAAATGTTCAAAAAAGCAGCCCTGGTTGAGTGTTTCACCTCGCTTTTTGTAAATTTTATGGAGTACAGTGAACCCTCGGTTATCGCGGTTAATGGGGACCGAGACCACCCGCGGAAACTGAAAATCCGCGAAGTAGCGGCGCACCTTCAAAAATGCTTAAAAGAAAATACAATATATATATAATAAATATATATATATATATATATATATATATGTATATATATTTATATATATATGTATATATATATATATATATATATGTATATATATATACGGGGAGAGAGAGAGAGAGAGAGAGTGAAATTCATGTTACAACAAAAAAAACAAATTATTATTAAAACGTATTATTTTTTTATTCCCCAGCCATTCTTTTTGTATTTATTTAATTACTCCGACTTTTACCTGCTGGTACGCCGTCCGGTGTTCCCTGTGAAATGAAAGGTGGCATTCTTTATTTATTTATTTATTTATTCATTTATTCATTCATAACTGACAGCTTCGCGCTCCGTTCGTGCCCGGGCGGAAGAGGTGTTCCAATTCGGCTTAACTGTGACACACGCCCGCCCTCCTCCCCCGGAGCTTCCATTCGGTTAAACTTAGGGGCCGCTTGGCACCGCCCGTGCCCGGGGAAGGTGCTCCTCTTCGGCTTACTGTGACGCGAGCATGCCCGCCTCCTCCGGAGCTTCAATTCGGTTAAACTTAGGGGCCGCTTGGAACCGCCCGTGCCCGGCGAAGGTGCTCCTCTTCGGCTTACTGTGACGCGAGCATGCCCTCCTCCTCCAGAGCTTCCATTCGGTTAAACTTAGGGGCCGCTTGGCACCGCCCGTGCCCGGGGACGGTGCTCCTCTACGGCTTAACTGCCACGCACGCCGGCCGGAGCCCTGGTACGGTCCGAACCGCGCGAAACGTCGCCACCGATCGTGTCCGGGGGAACGTGCTCTTCTTCGTCCACTCTCCTCTTCGCCCACGCTCTTCTTCGGCGCACGCCGGCCGTCTAACCGCTCCAGCGCCCGTCGTGCCGCTCGGCGAAACTACAATGCCCCCGAATATTTTTTAGACCCGCGAAGAACTGAACCCGCGAAAGGTGAACCGCGAAGTAGCGAGGGTTCACTGTATGTATAAGACCAAGACCTACAAAAAAGTCTCTTGGAGCAATGAGCTAGGTTTTACAGGAAGTCGGCCATTTTGAATTTACTTAAAAGGGGCGGGTCACCACAATGGACTTTGTGTAGAAATTATTATTGGGGCCCGAGCAGCGACCGCGGCGAGGTCCCTATTGTTTATGTAGAAATTATTATTAGGGCCCGAGCAGCAACCGCTACGAGGTCCCCATTGTTTTTGTGGAAATTATTATTATTATTATTATTAGGGCCCGAGCAGTGACCGCTGCGAGGTCCCTATCGTTTTTCTAGAAATTGTTATTAGGGCCCGAGCTGCGACGGCTGCGAAGTCCCTAATGTTTTTGTAGAAAATATTATTACTTTTATTATTATTATTATTATTATTATTAGGGCCTGAGCAGCGACCGCTGCGAAGTCGCTATTGTTTTTGTTGAAATTATTATTATTATTATTTTTCCGATTGTTCGATCGCATTTTTGACCCCCGAAACATGCACAAAAACTCACCAAACTTGGCAGTCTCATCGGGCATGGCGAAAAATTTGATATTTTAACGTCTAATATGAACAGGAAGTGAGTTATGAATTTTTGAAAGTCCGACTTTTGCCCTTTTTTGCATGTTTACAGGGGTCATTCTTTTGCACCCTGATCCTAAAGGCTTCATCTGATTGCCTTAAAATTCTGTCTGTAGCATCTTAAGACCTGGGACAAACACTGGGGCTAAAATCTTTTGTTTCCGAAATACTATATGACGGGGGCGGGGCTTCAAAGTTTTCACTTAAGATTTCCTTCGCCGCAATGGACAAAATGCTTAATAACTCTCATGCACATGCTGCTAAAAATCCAAAACTTCACATGTACATAAAGAGTCGGTACCTGAAGACATCTATATGTTTATATTCTGTTATACACCTTGCGCCAATCAATATCATTTTTTACATTTTGACGTACTGCACGGTGCCCTTTTAACGAATCCGATTGAAAATTGGCTAGAAAAGACTCAAGACATTGATCTTACGCTATCCCTATTTTTGTGACTTTCCTTCGAAGGGCGTGGCTATTGCGGTGCCGCAGAGTCTGATTATTCTCCGTGGCAACAAAAGTTCCTGCAAAATGATTCAGATGATCCATCTTCTCGAAATTTTTCACATTTGAGGATATTCAGGCCCTGAAGACGGCTGCCAACTTATTTTTGATCGCAGTGGTAGCGCCACCAACTGGTTAAAACAAATACAAATTATTTTCGTTGATGTTTTTCTCCGGGCAGGTTCACAAAATCTACCTTATATTTGCTCGGATGAGTGTTTAGGCCTTGAGGATGTCACAATACGAAAGTCTTTCGCCTTCTTCAGAGTGTCACATGATGGTGTATTGTGACCCGTCTTTATCAGCTGATGTTCAATGAGGGCGTGACTTACCTGTCACAAGAATGAAGGCAAGTCACACCCCCCGCTGTCCGTTCACTCCGCCAAGATGCTGCTCCAGGTGGTCGAGAGGATAAAGGCTCCCTTGTCTCTGTTCATGGTTTTTATGCCTCGCTTGCAGATCTCAATGGCCTCTCTGATCCAGCGCTGTTGTTTGTTCTCTTCGGTGCGGATGACCCTGCCCTTCTCCCGGTCCATGATGTGGTTTTCCCTTTTGCAGTGGTCAGTGATTGCTGATTTGTAATGTTCATGTTGTGCTTATTCTTTTACTGCTCTGATTTTTAATTTTTTTGACAGGTAAGTCACACCCTCATGGAACATCAGCTGATAAAGACGGGTCTCAAGACACCATCATGCGACACTCTGAAGAAGGCGAAAGACTCGCCGAAACATGTCAGGTAAAAAATTTACCTAAAACATAATTGTCTGCTTTTAATGAATCAGTCAAATATCAATAATAAGAAGACAAAATGAACCTAATACAAATAAATGAATGCTTAATAACTCCCCTGCACATGCTCCTAAAAATCCAAACCTTCACCTGTAAATAAAATGTCCCGACCTGAAGACATCTTAATGTTATTATTTTGTTATACACACAGCGCCGCCAAGTGGAATCAAAAATTTGTTTTTATTTTAATTTTCACGTACTGCACGGTGCCCTTTTGACGAATCCGACTGAAAATTAGTCAGAAAAGACTCAAGACAATGATCTTACTCTCTGCCGAATTTGTGACGTTTTGGCAAAAGGCGTGGCTATTACGGTGCTGAAAAGTCCGATTGTACTTTGTGGCAACAAAAGCTCCGGCAACATGACTCAGATGATCCTATCTTCTCGAAGTTGTACACATTTGAGGATACTTCAGCCCTGAAGACATCTACCAACTTATTTTTCATCGTAGTAGTAGCGCCACCAACTGGTAAAAGCTAATACAAGTTATTTTCTTGGATGTTTTTCTCCGTGCAACTCAACAAGGTCGCCCTCATATATGCTCGGAGGACTGTTTCGGCCATGAGGATGTCACAATACGAAATTCATCCTTTTTCGTGAAAAGTTGTGGGAGTGGCATTGCACGGTTCGGCAATAAAACAACGCTGATTATGAGGTTCTAAATATGAACGACAACTCGTGAAACTTGACACACACATCAGGCAGAGCAAATTTATCAATATTTTATACGTTAGTTGTGCAGCTTTTTTGAAATGGCTCGCCATGGCCCTCGAGAAATGTTCAAAAAAGCAGCCCTGGTTGAGTGTTTCACCTCGCTTTTTGTAAATTTTATGGAGTACAGTGAACCCTCGGTTATCGCGGTTAATGGGGACCGAGACCACCCGCAAAAACTGAAAATCCGCGAAGTAGCGGCGCACCTTCAAAAATGCTTAAAAAAATATACAATATATATAATAAATATATAAATATTTATATTTATATATATATATATATATATACGGGGAGAGAGAGAGAGAGAGAGAGTGAAATTCATGTTATAACAAAAAAACCAAATTATTATTAAAACGTATTTTTTTTTTATTCCCCAGCCATTCTTTTTGTATTTATTTAATTACTCCGACTTTAACCTGATGGTACGCCGTCCGGTGTGCCCTGTGAAAAAAAGGTGGCATTCTTTATTTATTTATTCTTTCATAACGGACAGCCTCGCGCTCCGCTCGTGCCCGGGCGGAAGAGGTGCTCCAATTCGGCTTAACTGTGACACACGCCCGACCTCCTCCCCCGGAACTTCCATTCGGTTAAACTTAGGGGCCGCTTGGCACCGCCCGTGCCCGGGGAAGGTGCTCCTCTTCGGCTTACTGTGACGCGAGCATGCCCTCCTCCTCCGGAGCTTCCATTCAGTTAAACGTAGGGGCCGCTTGGAACCGCCCGTGCCCGGGGAAGGTGCTCCTCTTCGGCTTACTGTGACGCGAGCATGCCCTCCTCCTCCGGAGCTTCCATTCGGTTAAACTTAGGGGCCGCTTGGAACCGCCCGTGCCCGGGGAAGGTGCTCCTCTTCGGCTTACTGTGACGCGAGCATGCCCTCCTCCTCCGGAGCTTCCATTTGGTTAAACTTAGGGGTCGCTTGGCACCGCCCGTGCCCGGGGAAGTGTTAAAGAAATTTAAGTTTGTATGTTCATCTGTTAGTTTTGTTGTTTAGTTTGTCATCTTAGCAAGTTTCAAACTATAACTAATCTTACAGGCCCCCTTTGTTGCACATGCATTCGTATCTTTCTGGCCTCTAATTAAACTTTCGACAGCTACGGGTGCCAGGTACGGCCTCATCGCGAATGTGACTCCCCAACGCCAGAACCCTTTTCTGTAAACACCTCCCTTGGGGTGTTGATGACCCCTTTAACCCTTCGTAGATAATGTTGGGGCCCGAGGCCTCTTAAGGCTGTAACTTATGCATTTAGGGAGGTCCAACACAAGGCTTGGTATTTCTAAAGCAACAATATCGTCATGGCCATAAAATAAGTTCAACATGTTAAGCCTTGTGAAAATACACTACACAGGTCAAATGAAGTTCAGAGTGAACATGCTCCCTTTTGCTGTTAGAATAAGCAGAAGTATGAACAAAAGGTGTCTTGTAAGCTGAAACCGTTAGAATAGGCAGGAAGAGGGTGGGCAAGTGGGATGGAGTCAAATGTCAAGTTTTCCATTCTGTATGTATTGCATATTCAAATTGCTTATGCTGATGCAAATAAAAACCATGTGTGCAGTCGAACACGCTGGCTTCGCCTCGGAGTTCGAGGGCTGCCCAGCGCGGAAATGACAGACAATCTTGGCTGGTTGATTCATTTGTTCAGGCTTGTTTTGATAGAAACATCCTTAACATTACTTGGTCCTTCGAATGCCGGATGAAAACGTGTGATCTGCGGTGGACGATTGACGACGACTGAAAACGGCGCCATCGTGAAAAGTCCTCTCTTCCAGGAGGCCGGTCCTCGGCCATCCTCCACCGGAGAGAACACAGACTTCATCCATGAACCGCGAGTGTCTCGACCAGCGGAGAGATTGTCACAGGTCAGTGGTTGTATACAACAGATAGTAAAAAACTTTTTGGGGTTTTTGAAGGATAGTAGGGTTTCAGGGAGTTCCTTTACCCGAAGAGATAGTACATCTTAGCTTAGCTATTTTCTGGAAGAAATACAGATTTAACTTTGCTATTTTGGAAGACTTGTTGGAAGACTCGGACAGTACAGAATTAACTGTTGTTTATTCTGGAAGGCAGATTAAGGCATTCCTTGTCTGGTAGAGAGTACAAGTGTAGTTGATTATATCTGCTCGGATAGTACAGAATTAACTGTTGTTTTTTCTGGAAGACAGATTTAGGGGTCCTTATTTCTGGTAGAGTACAGATGTAATTATTACTATATTTGGAAGTGATAGTACAACGTTTGTTATTTATAGAAGACGAAAATAGTTTATCTATTTTCACAGACACAGAACTGATCAATCTGTGAGTGTGTATGTGTATTGTATGAATGTCCAACGTTTGAGAAATCTAAAACTGACCGAGGGTTGTGAGTAAAAACACCCAGGAATACCCGCTCCAAATTGGGAGTAGAAGCTTGGTATTCAACCCAAAGTCAGGCAATTTGAATTTTTCTCAACACTGAGGAACCATAACTAGACACCATAACAATTAAGACTGTCAGAAATGGCGGCAGAATTGATGAAGGAAGTTAACTGTCAACTTTCCGAATTTGAAATAAAGGAAAAATGTAGGTTAGTTGAAATTGAAAAATATTGATTAGCTTCTCGTTTGTAGCTGTTCAATGTTGAGAACTGTGTGTGTTGTTTTGTGGGCCCGTGTATATGTCTGAGTCTGACTATGTGTGTGTGTGAGAACAAAGAAGAGAAAGGGTGGGGGTTGAGTCAGTGAGCTGGAGTGTGTGCGATTGGGGATTACTAATACCACTTGGTATTTTATCCCATGTAATACAGTAGGATTATAAACAGCAGACTGTTGTGGATGTAATAGACAAGAAATCTCCACCTGAAAAAGTTGAAGTGAGAATTGCCACAACAGGAAAATTGAGTTGCTGTCCTACTGATGAGAAACCAGTTTTTAGAACACCCTAGGTGTTGACAAACTGGTCCAATTTTCTAAAATTGGGGTATTGGGTAGTATAGTAAAGTCCAGGGAAACTTTGCAGTGTAGAGATTGGAAGTTAATAAGAAAAGAAAAGGAATGTGTAAAGAAAGAAAAAGAATGTGTAGAAAAGGGAAAGGAACAATTAATGTTCCATAGAAAGGATTGATGAAGTCCAAATGATAGGGCAAGTGAGAAAGGTGTCATAGGCAGATTTGCAAGTGGAAAACTGTATAGAGTAACAGAATTAGAACCTATGTGGTTGAGGGATGTAAGACACTGAGTTGGTTGCATGAATTGAAAGAGAGAAGTAGGTGTTATGAAAGATGGAATGAAGGTTTTGAAAGTGAACATGAGGAATCTTTGCAAAAGCATAGGTGTTTCCTGATTTTGAATTTTAAGTGGTGTCAAACCTGAGGTGCGGGGGCAGAATTTGGTTCTCTAACTGAGAGGCAAGGTAGGTTGAGAAGGAAAAGCGTAAGTGAAATAGGATGAGCGGAAAGTTAAGAGGGGGTTGGAGATGACTGAGAGGTAAAGTAGGTTGGGCAGATGCCAGAAGGAAAGCGTAAGTGAATTGGAACGAGCGGAAAGTTTAGGGGGAAGGAGCTGTTGCCATTGGCTTGAGATTGCCTGCTCGTAAATTGGCAGGGAGGAGTGGCCAGTAAACTGGAGCCTTTGGTAGGGGGCGTAACCCCTGGCAGCTTGGTTGCCTGGGGACCGCGTGATTGGCGTATGAACAGTGAGGCCCCCCCCCTCCCTTCTTTTTCTGCTGTGAGCGTCTAGGATAGGCTTGCACACGAGGGCGGCCAAGGAGAAGACGAGTAATTTACATAATGAATGAAGGGTTTGAGAACTTGTTTTAAGGAAGTGTACGATTGGGAAAATGAATGACTAGGCCGGGACCCCAGTGGGGCTTCGGACTGCGAGTTGATGTCCAAACCTCTGGATTCCCCCTCTGACAGTGACAACAGTGAGGACATTGAGGAAGATATTAAACATATGTTTGACCTCGAGAATTACTTAATGCGTCATCAAACTGAACCGATGAGATGCAGCTGTTAAAAAAGGAAGTCACATATTTAGGCCGCATTTTGACTGAAAAGGGGCGCATTTTTGGTGACAAGCAAAAAGAAGGCGTTGCCCGAGCCCTAAAACCAATAACAAAGAAGTAAATGATGTCCCTTATAGGTGTACGCAATTATTGCCAGGCATGGATTGCAAAGTACTTAGAAATCACACGACTATTGCTGGACATCATTTATGACAAGCCAATGACATTTGAGGAAAAAAAAAATGTTTGAACACTTGAGGTTGACAAGCTTTTGAACTTGTCAAGTGTGAACTCATTGATTAAGATGTATTAGCACTACCAAATTACTATGAGCCATTTGAGCAAACAGTGACTGCAAAAAATGGTTTCATGACCTTGTGTGGCTGCAGACGCGCAGGGCTCATGAAATCACTTGCATATTAGTCACAACAATTGGATCAAGCAGCCTTCACCCACCACATTCACATTGCACGGCGACCTAATTGTCACATTACACTGATAAGGTGCGCTCAGCCCAGCGTCACTTTTTCCCGCACCAGTAGAAGGCACACCACACGACTGTGGAAGCCGAGTCCAAATTACCACCAAACAGCGACCTGACCTCTTGGACACCTTTCTCCCGACTGGAGAGTCAGTTTTTTGACGGCCGCAAAGGGGTGGGAATTTTTTTTTTAACAAAGCATTTTGTTTCAAGGGATATTAAAATCTGTATGTGCAGGACAAGCAGCAGAAACTTCTGTGCTGATCCAGAATTGTAAGATGTTTTCTAAAAAACATTTTACAATTTGGACTGACTGCCAAGATATATGTTTATGTGTTCTGTCGACATTGGGCAAACGGCGTTTTAAAAAATCACAAAAGATGAAAGAAAAGTTGTGCATAAAGCACGTCTAAATAAGTATTTGTAAATGCAAAATTTTCTGAACAGAAAATGAAACGATTACAATTGAATACTGCCTCGCAGACAATGCAGCAAGGGGTAATGCACACACACACACACACACACACGCAGCAAATCAACTTGACAATTTGATCTCACGCCAGGGAAAAATACACCACTAATTGAATGCACACATTGGGAGAAAAAAGGTGCAAACATTGCTGAGGAGTAGAGGAGTAACATGAGTGACACATGTGTGTCAACAGGGGGAAGTATGATATGAAACTGTTCCCACATATAGACTTTTCAACAAAAAACTTTTTTTTAGACAAAGTGTTAGTTGTTTGGGTTGCAATATTGTTTGGTTATAATTAATGTGTTTTCAAAATGGATTACGTTGTTTCCAACAACACATGATGATGTTAAAACAGTTGGAAAAAGTGTTGTGTAATCGAATTATCCTGACATTTGGAATTTCAAGAGTGATTTAAAGTGAAAATGATGCATTTTGTGAATAATGTTTGTAACAAGTGGGACAGTTGTTGCAAAATTGACTCAAAGCGTCATTTTGCATACAGTCTGCAGGACTTGTGGAACGCACGAATGGAACTGACTTATCAAGACAAAGAAAAAAAAAAGAGACAATGGCCAGACTGTGTTTCAATCACAGCAATGAGGATAGTGCCAGCCGAAGGAAGGACACTATCCCCTTTTTATCCTATATGGCCTCACACATAGACTCTCAGGTTCATCAGAACCACCAGCGACTGGCACATCTGTCCCAGTCCACATGAAAGACATGTTTGACCACAATTACTGGCCAGTGTGTTTTGATCCACAGATAAACCACGTCCATGTGGGAGACCAACTCTTCCTCAAGGTGCTGAAACGACCTCGTTGGGACAGTGAACGCTGGGACGGCCCTCATCAGGTGATTGCAGTGACCCCGACGGCAGCAAAGGTCGAGGGGCGTGGCGGCTGGAACCATCAGTCGCAGTGCAAGCTTCTCCGGTCCCTGCTGAAGGCTGAGCGACGCAAGTCCCTTGGAGAGGATCTCCACCACGTACACTCCAATGTACCAACAAAAGACCACAGTTGGAAAGAGGGTTTTCCGTGGCAAACACACCCCTCTCGGAAGGATGGAGCAAGCCGCCGAACAGCAACTGGGCACTGCCCTGTCGACCAGATGCATCATCTACTTCCTTGCAGGGCTGTGCCTGGTCAGCGCACAACCTCGAGACCAGGACAACGTCAAACGCAGACGAGTTGCACAGGCGCAGACTGCTGACTACACGCACATCAAATAAAACCTGCAGCCTCTGAAAAAACGCTCAAGGTCACTGATTCATGTAACTTGCATCACAGAAAAGAGTTGCAGTTGTGAATGTTTGATGTTCCGGGTTTATTTTGTACATACATGTATTGGACCAAAAACTGCATTAGCTTTGCTTTATTATCTTTTAATTGTTATTATTTTTTTGGGCTTCTCGTTCGGGGCATGGGTTTCTACCCTTTTCTCCAAGAATTTTTGAGTTTTTGGGTAGTTTTTCTCCCCCCTCAAGCGACAGCCTTTGATGATGAGATTTGAAACTTGATAAACAGGAGGGATATGTTAAAGAAATTTAAGTTTGTATGTTCATCTGTTAGTTTTGTTGTTTAGTTTGTCATCTTAGCAAGTTTCAAACTATAACTAATCTTACAGGCCCCCTTTGTTGCACATGCATTCGTATCTTTCTGGCCTCTAATTAAACTTTCGACAGCTACGGGTGCCAGGTACGGCCTCCTCGCGAATGTGACTCCCCAACGCCAGAACCCTTTTCTGTAAACACCTCCCTTGGGGTGTTGATGACCTCTTTAACCCTTCGTAGATAATGTTGGGGCCCGAGGCCTCTTAAGGCTGTAACTTCTGCATTTAGGGAGGTCCAACACAAGGCTTGGTATTTCTAAAGCAACAATATCGTCATGGCCATAAAATAAGTTCAACACGTTAAGCCTTGTGAAAATACACTACACAGGTCAAATGAAGTTCAGAGTGAACTTTTGCTGTTAGAATAAGCAGAAGTATGAACAAAAGGTGTCTTGTAAGCTGAAACCGTTAGAATAGGCAGGAAGAGGGTGGGCAAGTGGGATGGAGTCAAATGTCAAGTTTTCCATTCTGTATGTATTGCATATTCAAATTGCTTATGCTGATGCAAATAAAAACCATGTGTGCAGTCGAACACGCTGGCTTCGCCTCGGAGTTCGAGGGCTGCCCCGCGCGTAAATGACAGACAATCTTGGCTGGTTGATTCATTTGTTCAGGCTTGTTTTGATAGAAACATCCTTAACAGGAAGGTGCTCCTCTACGGCTTAACTGCCACGCACGCCGGCCGGAGCTCTGGTACGGTCCGAACCGCGCGAAACGTCGCCACCGATCGTGTCCGGGGGAACGTGCTCTTCTTCGTCCACTCTCCTCTTCGCCCACGCTCTTCTTCGGCGCACGCCGGCCGTCTAACCGCTCCAGCGCCCTGTCGTGCCGCTCGGCGAAACTACAATGCCCCCGAATATTTTTTAGACCCGCGAAGCACTGAACCCACGAAAGGTGAACCGCGAAGTAGCGAGGGTTCACTGTATGTATAAGACCAAGACCTACAAAAAAGTCTCTTGGAGCAATGAGCTAGGTTTTACAGGAAGTCGGCCACTTTGAATTTACTTAAAAGGGGGCGGGTCACCACAATGGACTTTGTGTAGAAATTATTATTGGGGCCCGAGCAGCGACTGCTACGAGGTCCCCATTGTTTTTGTCGAAATCATTATTATTTTTATTATTATTATTAGGGCCCGAGCAGTGGCCGCTGCGATGTCCCTATTGTTTTTCTAGAAATTGTTATTAGGGCCCGAGCTGCGACGGCGGCGAGGTCCCTATTGTTTTTGTAGAAATTATTATTAGGGCCCGAGCAGCGACCGCTACGAGGTCCCCATTAACCGCGATAACCGAGGGTTCACTGTATTACTCTTACTCGATCTTGGCGCCGCTTTTGACACTTGATCATAACATATTATTAAAACGCCTTGAAACTTGTGTTGGCATTTCAGGTTCAGCGCTTTCTTGGATTAATTCGTATCTGTCGGAGACGACGCACCGTGTAATTCATGGCAATGCGTCTTCTGATCTTTGTAAGATCACACGCGGAGTTCCGCAGGGATTGGTACTAGATGCTACCGCTTGGTGATATTATACGGAAATATCACATTAGTTTTCATTGTTATGCTGATGATACGCAATTATACATGCCGTTGGATATAACGAATCCGTGTGATTGCTATAAATTAGAGGCATGCCTTGCCGAAATTAAACTATGAATGTCTTTCAATATTTTGCGTCTTAACTCAGATAAAACCGAGATGCTGATCATTGGACCAGCGCGTCATCTGTACCTTTTTCAAAGACACCACTATGAGTATCGATAAATTGCCCAAAAGGATTCAACAAAAAATCTCGGTCTTATATTTGACACAACTATGTCGTTTCAAATGCACATTAAAAATATTACTAGAACTGCATTTGTTCATCTGCGTAACATTGCTAAAATTCGCCCAATTCTATCAACTTGTGATGCAAAAATCTTAATCCATGCGTTTGTTACGTCTCGCCTCGACTATTGTAACGTTTTGCTCTCGGGTCTCCCCATGTCTAGTATTAAAAGTTAGTTCAAAATGCAGCAGCTAGACTCTTGACTAGAACGAGAAAGTTTGATCATATTACCCCGATACTTGCCAATTTGAATTGGCTTCCGGTCCACTTGAGATGTGATTTTAAAGTTCTGCTACTTGCCTATAAAATATTGCATGGCTTAGCACCTTCCTATCTCGTTGACCTCGTGGTACCATATGTTCCGTCCCGAAACCTTCGCTCACAAAATGCTGGTCTTTTAGTGATCCCGCGAGCCAAAAAGAAGTCCACAGGTTCTAGAGCGTTCTCTATTCGGGCACCAATGCTTTGGAATGTACTACCCTCAGGTATTAGAGGCGCCACCTCAGTAGAAATGTTCAAAACACTATTAAAGACGCATTTATACTCTTGTGCATTTAGTTGAACTATTTGTTGGCCTGTTTACTGCCGCTTTTTCTCTTATCTTCTCTTTTCTGCCCCCTTTTCCCCGGCTGGGGGATTAGGTGACGGTGACCCACTAGGAAGTTTAAGGCATTGACAAACTGGGCATGCACCTGTTCCAGTGATGTCGTCTTCCTGCAGCGCGACATTTATTTATATACTTTAGCATCTAATTTAATTATTTGTTGGCCTGTTTACTGCCGCTTCTCCTCTTTTCTGCCCCCTCTTCCCCTGCTTGGGAATTAGGTGATGGTGACCTGCTATGAAGATTACGGCACTGACCAACCGGGGAGGGACCTGCTCTGCCGAAGTCGTCTTCATGCAGCACCTCTTCTGATTTCCCTATATTTCAGCACTTCGTTGAACTACTTGTTGGCCTGTTTACTATTTCTGTTCTTTTTTTTCTGTTCCCAATTCCACAGCTTGGGAATTAGGTGATGGTGATTCACTTGGAAGTGGCTGTTCTGAATTTACCCCAAACTGACTATTTCAAGATCAAAGGCTCAACCTCGGATATGCTGCCATGGCGATTACGGTCCTGGATGAGGACCCACTCCACTAAAGTCATCTTCCTGCAGCACTTCATTTAATTGACTCTCACATTATCTCATCTAACATTGTATAGCATCATTGTATGTGTCAAATGTTGCCCACTTGGCATCCAAAGCAGCCTGGTCATCCTGGAAGGGGGTTTCCCCCCCATCTGTGGTCCCTTCTCAAGTTTTCTCACTTTTCCCCCAATGGGGTTTTGAGTTTTTCCTTGCCCTCCTGGGGGTTAAGATCAGTGGATGTTGATTGTGGTTATGTAAAGCCCTTTGAGACTGTCTGTGATTAAGGGCTATACACATAAAATTGACTTGACTCGACTTGGACCAGAATAGAAGTGGATGAGGGAAAAAGGGAGGGGCGGTGTTGACTGATATTGTGCAGATGGAAGTAGGCTGACCGGGTTGTGTTATTATGCTTATGGAAAGATAGAGTGCTGTCAAGGATGACACCCAGACTCTTGACCTGAGGGGATGGGAAAACAATGGAGGGGCCAACAGGAATGGGAAAACTGCCAATTTTGGATTGTATTGATTTTGTACTGAAAAGAATAACTTCTGTTTTGTCGCTGTTAAGCCTCATGAAATTATTAGAAAACCAGTCATTGATTTCAGATAGACAGGAGGTGACGGAGGTGGGAGGGAGTGATATGCTGGGTTTGCAGGAGAACTAGAGCTGGGTGTCATCCGCGAAGCAATGGAAAGCGATATTGAATTTTCGGAAAATTCTGCCAAGGGGAAAGAGGTATATGATAAATAATAGGGGGGCCAGGACCGAGCCTTGGGGCAAACCTGAGGTGACTGGGAGGGACTTTGATGAGAAATATTTAAGCTGGATGAACTGAGTGCGGTCTTTGAAGTATGAATGGAACCAGTTGAGGGCGGTGTGGGTGATGCCGATGGAAGAAAGTCTTTTGAGAAGGATGGTGTGTGAGATGGTGTCAAAGGCCGCAGTCAGGTTAAGAAGGATGACAATGGAGAATGAATCTGAGTCAGCTGCAATGAGGAGAGCAGAGGTGACCTTGAGTAGAGTTGATTCAGTGCTGTGAAGTGCACGGAAACCGGACTGAAAGGGTTATTGCAGGTGAGATGAGAGTGGAGTTGAGTGGCGACTACATTATCTAGGACTTTTGAAATGAATGGTAGGTAGGAAATAGGGCGGAGGTTCAGGAAATAGTACTGAGCGGCTTTTTCTTAATCTCATGAGAAAATGTACTCGGGCAAGCACAGTCGAAAAGAGTCGTGCGTTATCTCAGCCCAGCCTCACATTCTTCCCCCGGCACGGGTCTACGTCCAAGGGAAGGTCCTCTCCAGATTAATCATTGTCTGGATGGTTGATTCCCAGCTGGTCCCCAAGACTGGTATTCCACGGCTGGCCTTCTCCGGCGGGCAGTCTCTCCGTCTCTCCTGCTGGTATTCCCCTGTAATCTTGTCAGTGTGCATGTATGTGTGCTCCAAAATCAAATTATGTCTTTCAGAATGTGTTTTTGCAATGGCGTCCCCTTGAACCCTCCAATCAATCAATCAAATTTTATTTATAAGAGCACTTTTCATACATAAAATGCGGCTCAAAGTGCTGTACAATAAAAACATCCAAATTACAACGAAAAACTAAAACCCATTCCACCCACTCAACATAAACACAAGACACATCCACATACACGCCTGAACTCGCACACACACAGAACACTCGCATTCACACAACTTAATAAACCATCTTAGTAGAAAGACAGGGTAAGGCACAGAGAAACCATATGAGAAAATGTACCCAGGGTAGGTCATCCGCGCTGAGAGGGATGACGGCTCACGCCCACAGGGAGCTGCGCCAACACACAGACCCCTAGCCCAGACTGACCGGGGTAGACCCTACACATAGTGCAGAGGGCCCCGGTCCGCCGGGCCTAAGGAGCCTCCGGGATGAAGCCCCCTGTGAGAAGGCCAGCCACACCTCCCAGCGCGGAGGCCCCCCTTGAGGAAACACTGGAGCTAAAATATATAAAAGAAAATGATAATGCTAAACAAAAAAGAAGCTAAAAATTAAAGGACAATAATATAAAAAGACGAAGCTAAAATATATAAGAAAAATTATGATACTAAAAGACAGAGAAGAAGCTAAAAATTAAAAGACAATAATATAAAACGACGGAGCTAAAATATATAAGAAAAATGATGATACTAAAAGACAAAGAAGCTAAAAAAAATTAAAGACAATGATAATATATAAAATGACAATCCTGAATTAAAAGACTAAGATAAATTATTTAAAAGCCAAACAAAAAAGGTGAGTCTTGAGCAGGGGTGGGCAATTATTTTTTCCATGGGGCCACATAAGAAACATAAAATATTGTGGAGGGCCGGGCCAAAAGGCTGAACTCAATTCTGTATAATATTAATTGTATTTCTTTTTTAAAAAGCAGTAAATAGCACTGTTTTGACAAGCTGGCATTAAAGTTAAGCAATGAAACTAAATACCAAATAAACTGAAAAAATGAGGTTGCCTTACAAAAATGTATTCATTCAAATTTCTCAACACAATGGTAGACAAAATATTAACATTTTTTACTATTTGTGACTCATATTAGTAAACATATTCTGTCACATTCACTTCAAAACACATTTTGAGTTCCATATACTGTTGGATAGTTGTGTAAAGGTTCTGAGCATTTTAAAGACATCACAATATTGTCTTTTTGCACCAAACATTAAGCAAGATACAACATATTGACTGTCACTGAACTGTGATTTTGAGAAAAAGTGTCCCAGTTCATTGTTATCTGGTGCCGTTTTTATATTTCTCTGCATGTTTCGTCTGGTAGTGCCGACTCAAATTGTAGTCCTTCAACACGGCGATCTGCTCCCCGCAAACTAAACACACAGCTTTACCTCTAACTTCAGTAAATAAATACTTCGCTGTCCAATTTTTGTTGAAAATTCTACATTCGGCATCTACCTTTCTTTTTGTAGCCTGAGCGGACATTTTTGAGGGCGAACGTTGTCTTGTTGTGATTCAATCGCGCGCATGTCTTGATAAACGCATTACGTCATTATGTGCGACGCACATTGTGCGGGAATAAAAAAAAAAAACAATTTCAGAATAAAAGCAGTGCAGCTTTCGCCCATGAATGAGGTGAAATTAAAAAGTATGTTTATTTTGAAATTTCCAATTAACCTTACACTCGCGGTCAGAGTCAACCAAAGGTATGTGGCCCGGGCCATACAATGCCCAGGTCTGTCATACGGGCCAGTCAGTGCCACCCGGCGGGCCGGATGTGGCCCGCGGGCCGTGCAATGCCCAGGTCTGGTCTTGAGCCTCCTTTTAAAAATATCAACAGTCTCTGCGGACCTGATGTCCTCCGGCAGGCTATTCCATAGACGAGGACCAGAATGGCTGAATGCAGCCTCGCCATGTGTTCCAGTCCTCACCCGAGGAATAATTAACAGGCCGGTGCCAGAGGACCTCAGGGTCCGCGAGGATGGCCCAAGACCGTTAAGGCATTTAAAAACTAATTGAAGAACCTTAAAATCAATCCTGAAACACACGGGGAGCCAATGCAGCGATTTTAAAACTAAATCCAGTGCCCAATTTGGTATGTTTGCATCTCTATGTCCTATGTGGAGAATGTGCTTTGTCATATTTGTCCATGAAGTGCTGTCTGGCTTGTCATCAGTTTGTAATGTGCAGACTGAATATGTATGATGTGAATGTGAGTGTAGGTCATGAAAATACTATGTTCACACATTTATAAACTAAGTAATATAACTTTAGCATGTGAAAATAATATCATAAATCAGTAAAGACCATGACTACAATCAGTCATTCCTATGCGTAGTAGAATTAGAATTAGAATTAGAAATCCCTTTATTGTCATTGTACTCAAGTGTGCAACGAGATTAGAAGGCTCCCCAATCCAGTGCAATACAACAATAAGACAGACAAATATATAAATTAGATTAATAAATAAGAGAGTGCAATGGAATTTAGTACAGAATAGGGTATATAAAAACACATCACGATGCTGTTCTGCAAGGTAAGGGTGTTCTCGTGTGTGTGTGAGAGTTCAGAATGGAGATGGCTCTCGGAAAGCAACTGTTTCTCAGTCTATTGGTCCTCGATTTGATGCATCTGTAGCGCCTGCCAGAGGGCAACAGGTCGAACAGGTGTGAGTTTGGGTGGGTATTGTCTTTGACGATGTTGAGAGCCCTTCTGAGGCACCGGGCGGTGTAGATGTCCGACAGTGAGGGGAGAGGGCAGCCAATAATCCTTTGCGCTGTTTTGACTGTCCTCTGGAGCCTCACTCTGTCGGCCTCAGTGCAGCCGCTGTACCAGGTGGAGACACAGTACGTCAACAGGCTCTCAATGGACGAGTGGTAGAAGGCTAGCAGCAGCTTCCTGTCCAGGTTGAATTTCCTGAGGACTCTCAGGAAGTGCAGACGCTGGTGGACCTTCTTTACCACTGCTGTGGTGTTGTGAGTCCAAGAAAGGTCGTCGGAGATCTGTACTCCCAGGAACTTGAACGTGTGGACCCTCTCCACACACACGCCTTCGATGCAGAGGGGGGGCGGCACCGTCTTGTTCCTCCTGAAGTCGACGACAATCTCCTTTGTTTTTGCAGTGTTAAGGTGCAGTCTGTTGTCCTTGCACCAAGCTGTCAGTCTCTTTACCTCCTCTCTGTAGGCTGTCTCGTCACCTTCCGAGATCAGACCGACCACTGTCGCGTCGTCAGCAAACTTGACGATGGTGTTGTTGCCATGGGCCGGGCTGCAGTCGTAGGTGTAGAGGGCGTATAGGAGAGGGCTCAGCACGCATCCTTGAGGGGAACCGGTGCTCAGCATGCAGGTGGAGGACGTGTAGGGGCCGAGCAACACAGTCTGGGGTCTGTTGGTCAGAAAGTCCTTAATCCAGATGCGTGTGAGGGCAGGGAGGCCGAGAATGTCAAGTTTGGCGACGTGGATGTCTGGGATGATTGTGTTGAATGCCAAGCTGTAGTCCACAAAGAGCATCCTTGCATAGCTCTGCTGTTGTTCCAGGTGGCCCAGCACAACATGCAGAGCAGTGTTGATGGCGTCCTCAGTGGATCTGTTAGCCCAGTATGCAAACTGGTAGGGGTCCAGAGTGGGAGGAAGGCAGTCCCTGATGTGCTGGAGAACCAGCCTCTCGAAGCACTTCATGATGACTGGTGTGAGAGCAACAGGACGGTAGTCATTCAGGTGGACGGCTGGTGACTTTTTGGGGACAGGAATAATGATGGAAGTTTTCAAGCAGGAGGGGATGACTGCTTGAGCCAGGGAGCGGTTGAAGATCCTGCAGAATACATGTGACAGTTGGTGGGCACATGTTTTGAGGACCTTGCCTGGTATTCCGTCGGGTCCAGTAGCTTTCCTGGGGTTAACAGCCAGGAGCGCGCGCCTCACATCGTGTTCCTCTACGGTGAGTGGGGGGGAGTTGGAGCATGAAGTGCGGGGGTGTGACGGTTGGGGCGAGTCAAAGCGAGCAAAGAAGCAGTTAAGCTCCTCTGCCAGCGATGCACTCGGGTCTGCAGAGGTCGTGCTGCTGCCACGGAAGTTGGTGATGCTCCGTAGACCCTGCCACACCTCCCGTGGTCTGTTACTGGCAAGGTGGGCCTCCAGCCTCCCCTTGTAGGTTGCCTTGGCTAGCTTGATGCCTTTGCTCAGGTCAGCACGAGCCACCCTGTACTGGGCTTTGTCGCCTGACCTGAAGGCAGCGTCACGGGCCTTGAGGAGAGAGCGAACCCTGCTGGACATCCAGGGCTTCGCATTTGGGAAGGTCCGTATAGTCCTGTGTAGGGACACAGTTTCCATGCAGAACTTGATGTAGTCCACTACACAATGTGTGTAGACATCAAGGTCCTGATGATCAAAGAGGCCCCAGTTTGTGTCTTGAAAGCAGTCCTGTAATTCACTCATGGCGCCGTCACGCCAGGTTTTCACAGTCTTTGTGGTGGGCCTGAATCTGCGCCTGAGAGGGATGTATGCAGGTGCGAGCTGCAAGGACAGGTGGTCTGACTGGCCGAGGGGGGCGAGTGGGAGGGCCCTGTATGCGTGCTTGATGTTCGAGTACACATGGTCGAGAGTGTTGTCTCCCCTCGTTGGGCACTTGACATGCTGGTGAAACTCTGGGAGTACAGTCTTTAAATTGGCCTTATTAAAGTCTCCCGCTACTACGTGAACGCCATCAGGGTGGGCCCGCTGATGTTTATTGATGACGCACGCGAGTAGCGAGAGCGCCGTGCTAGTGCTAGCGTCGGGAGGGATGTAAACAGCTGTGACAATCACGACCGTTAGCTCCCTCGGGAGAAAATAAGGCCGGCATTTAACGGACATGAACTCGATGTCGGGGGAAGAGTGCTTCTCGACGATCGTGCTATCGCCGCACCAGTTCTCATGCACGTAAACACAGAGCCACCCCGCCCCGTCTCTTACCGGTGTCCCTTGTCCGATCCGCGCGATGTAGCGAGCGCCCGGCCAGCTGGATGCTAGCATCGGGGACGTCTGCGTGCAGCCAGGATTCCGTGACGACGATCACACTGCTGTCTCGCACATAGCGGTTTCCCAGGATTTGTAATCCCAGGTCGTCGATTTTGTGGACCACGGATCTGGCGTTGGTGAGGTACAGACTCGGCAGTGGTTGCCTATGGGGCTGCCGTCGCAGCCGTTGCAAGACACCGGACCTGCAGCCCCGCTTCTGCTTCCTCTCTCTGCGTCGCCTGCGCCGCCTCCCGGTCCCGATGACAAGCCACGGTGAGCCGGGCAGCCTCGCCAGTTCGTCCGGAATTTTGCGATCATAGCATATTCAGTAAATATAAACCTGCTAAATTAAATAATTGACATTCTGTCCCATAAATGTTTAAAATGCCGGTAATTGCCATACAATCCTTCAAGAGTCGACGAGCGATGTTCGGGAGGAGGAGCAGTGGTGGTGGTGCGTTTCCCTCGGGCATGTGTCGGTAAATCCAGCGGAGTTCAGCGGCAGTGGATTGAAGTTGTCCTGACACAGGTTGATGACATGACAGGAACAGGCAGAAGTGCGAGAAGCAGACTGGCCTGCGGGTCCACATGGCAGACAGGTGCTAACTTTGATAGGTAAGCTAAACTTTAGCCACAGTAGACGCGTCAGCGACTATGCAATCGGTGGGTGGCATTCATGAGAATCGGGATCGCTCAACATACAGATAATAATAAATAAAATCACTGTAACTGGAGGGATTGTAAACTGCTAAAGCAGGTACAACAAGCGGATCCAAAAAATTTCTGAGAGTTACCGGTGAGCAGTGGCAGCCAAACGTGCCAGCGTCCACTCAACCGGGAGTTGATTCAATATTCACAATATTTTATTATTTTGTCGTACAGTTGTTTAAAAATGGCTCGCTATCGCCCCCTAGAGAAAAAAAAACAACAAAAAAAAACAGCCCCATATCTCTGTTTCACCAAACTGAAAATTTGATGAAGTGTGTACAAAGCCAAGACCTAATAAAAAGTCTCATGGAGCCGTATGCTAAATTGAACAGGAAGTCGGCCATTCTAAATTTATCAGAATCCGAAATCCTTTTATTGTCATTGTACAGTGTGCAACAAGATTAGGGAGCTCCCCTCTCCAGTGCAATACAACAATAATTTAATCAAATATATAAATTAGATAAATAAGAGAATAAATATTGTGATGGAAAATAGTATGAAATTGGAGAAATACAACACAATACGTCGCTGTTCAGCAAGGTAAGGGTGGCCGTGTGTGTGTGCATGTGTGTGAGAGTTCAGAATGGTGATGGCTCTCGGAAAGAAAATGTTTTTCAGTCTATTAGTCTTTGATTTGATGCACCTGTAGTGCCTGCCAACAAATTTACTTCAAACATTGACGAGGCTTTGAAAACAAAAGCTGCTCTAACTTTAACTACAAGCAAATTCCTCTTGAAGATTCCTCACGTTATTTCTCGGAAATATTTCACATTTCCAACGTGCCAGTACCCCAACGTTGTCCGGGTGGCGAGGGCCCTTTATAGCTGCTCGCAGTTTTTAATTAATTTTTTTAAATCAATGGTGATGACAGTGAAATATGTCTTGTCTGGTATCATGATAGCTGGAGGATATTTTGTCATGATATTTTAGTCAGGCCTGATAACAGTGATGTATGCTGATTTAAGGCTACTTTTATTTTGAAATGCCGTATCACATTTTGGTGGGACCGCATTTGATGGACAACTGGGGTTGTCTAGTGTCCCCCAAAATGGGTCTGATATCACGATAGCTCGAGGGTATTTTGAAATGATTATTTTAAAATCAGTGTTGATGACAATGAAATGTGCATATTTCAGGTGGGTTTTTTTTTTATTGTGAAATTACACATCAGATTTTGATGGGACCATTTTTGATGAACAGCTGGGGTCGTCTAGTGTCCAACAAAACTAGTCTGGTATTACGACAGCTCCAGCTCTTTTATTTTAAAATGCCTCCTTACATTTTGATGGGACTACTTTTGGTGGAAAGCTGTGTTGTCTTGTGTCCTCCAAACCTGGTTTGGTATTACCATAGCTAGAGGATATTTTTTAATGAAATTTTAAAGTCAGGCATGATGACAGTGAAATGTGCAGATTTCAGGCAACTTTTAGTTTGAAATTACAAATTAGATTTCGATGGGACCACTTTTTATGGACAGCTGGGGTAGTCTCGTGTCCCACAAAACTGGTCTGGTATCACGATAGCTCGAGCTATTTTTTTTTTAACTCAGTGGTGATGACCGTGAAATAAGCGAATTTCAGGCTACTTTTATTTTGAAGTGCCACATCACATTTTGATGTGACCACTTTTGGTGGACAGCTGGTGTGGTCTAGTATCCCCAATCCTGGTTTGGTATCACGATAGTTTGAGGATATTTTTTAAAGATTTTTCTTTTAAATCAGTGTTGATCACAGTGCATATTTCAGGTGATTTTTTTATTTTTAAATGCCACATCAAATTTTGAAGTGACCACTTTTTGTGGACAACTGGGGTGGTCTGGTGTCCCGCAGAACTTGTCTGGTATCACGATAGCTTGAGGATTTTGTAATGATTTTAATTTTTTTAATCATTGGTGACGACAGACAAATAAGCAAATTTTCACGCTTTTATTTTTAAATATCCCATCAGATTTTGATGGGACCACATTTGTTTTTACGGTTCCGTCACCACGCGAGTGGCTACCTGCTAAAGCAGCACGGCTCACTATTTGAGCCTTTTTCGCGTGTTTTTTCCTTTACCCAGTTTTATTTATTTTACCTCATCGCAGCAATGGACATCCAAATTGCGGTGGTTTTATTGCTGCTGGGGGCTGTTTTTTGCGTGATCGTGTCCGGAGATGTCACTGGGAGCTACGGATCAATCGTTTACACAAGAGATCAGCTGTTAGCACTTCGTGCTAACCCCGTGCCGACTCCCGGAGCGAGACCCGATATCCCCCACGAGTTGAGGAGGAAGAGACGGGGGATGTCGCGCGGGGGCGAAACGCCAGGCAAAGAGGAGGCGTGACCACCCCGTCCTCCTGTCCGTTTTTATGGGAAATGTTAGATACCTTCCCAAGAAAATGGACGCGGCACGAGAGGAACTTCCAATGAGCTAGCTTGCTGATGTTCACGGATTCATGGCTAACAGACCTAACGCCGGACACCGTCGTGGAATTTGACGGCTTCCAAATACTACTTGCGGACAGGACACTGGAAAGCGGTAAGAGGAAAGAGGAGGGCTGGCTGTGTTTGTTAATGATAGATAGTGTAACCCTAGGCACATCACAGCTAAGGAGCAACTTTCCAGTCGGGACAATGAGCTGCTAGCTGTTAGCATGCGTCCATACTTGACAAGCATCGCGAGTTAACAAGGACGTGCACGTAACAGGTGCGTGAGTAAACTGCTTAAAACTTTGATCGTCATTCAGCTGACCTACAAATTGAGACGCTACAGTCAGTTTGACGTTTTTGTTTGCTTGATTGTGGATTGACATGGAGGAACAAGACAGTGGAAAGCGGACATTAAAAATGACGGAGAAAAGCTGTAGAAGATCACAAGCCTAAACGGATGCAGGCACGCAGGTGCAAATTTGCTCAATTGACCTCCATGCAACGTCAAATTGAACAATTGATGGAGGATGATGCAAATGTTGACGCTGTAAAAAACTGAGCTTCGTGTTTGCTTTAGCGGCATGGAGCAAGAATTTGTGGACCTCAATTCCGGTGTGCAAAATTTAAAGACTGAAGAGGATTTTGTCGATGACCAAAATAACTGGTTTGATCCAAAAAATGTAATTAATGGAAATGTGAGCAATGGAAGAAGGACGTTTTGAAACGTGCAGAGGAAGGATGCAATAAACAAATATCACCTGATGATAGTAGATCTGCATCAACTAACTACACCCATAGAAGTAGAAGTAAAGAATCTAACAGACAGAAGCTCACTTCTGTCAACGTCTTCAATTAAATTAAAGGCTCAAATGGAACGAGCATGTTTAAAGGCAAAGGCTGCTGATTTACAACAAAGGTTGGCACTTGAGCAAGAAGAAGCTGCAATTAAGGCAAAGAAGGAAATGCATGCAATGCAAACGGCACTCCCTGAGTCTGATGCTAAATTGGATGTCTTGAGAAGATATGAAAATACCCAGGAGGATGGTATCCACATTCCTGATGAGTGTGTTACAATTTAAACAAGGAAAAACATTCAATTACCATCACAGCCTATCAGAGCAACAAGCAGTGTTGACCTGAAATGCTCCCACTTCGACTATTCCAATGGCTAGATTTCCACATCAGACAGAAAGTAGAGAACAACAGGGACATGTGCTTGATGGCCTTTGCCAAGCAATCTCACAGCAAGCCAGTGTCGCAGAATACTTAGCAAAGAGTCAAAAAGCATCGCTACTTCCCGAACTTTCCATTCCTACGTTTAAAGGCGACCCTCTGCATTATAAAACCTGTATAGGTGCCATTGAACATGGGATTGAAGGCCGTACAAGTGATAACCGTGATCATCTTCAATTTTAGTTGCAGTATACTAGTGAACAACCACATGAGTTGGTGAAGAGCTGCATCCATATGGAACCTCTGACAGGATATACCAAAGCAAAACAAATCTTGAAGGAGTTTTATGGTGATGACTTCATGATAGCAGAAGCATATTTAAAGGAAGCCATGGATTGGCCAACAATCAAGTCTGAAGATGGTGTTGCACTTCAGTCTTTCACATTATTCCTTATGGGCTGTTTGAACATAATGGCAGATGTTAATTATATGGAGGACTTGGACAACATGGCTAATATAAAGGCATTGGCAAACAAACTTCCATACAGACTTATAGAATCTTGGAGAAAATTTGCCTGCAATCTCCAAGAAAGAACAAATAGAAGAGTGAAGTTTAAGGATTTTGTTGACTTTGTTGACAAGCACGAAAGATTCTATAAAACAGAAAACAAAATCACAACACACAGAAACACCAAAATCAAAGAAAGTCTTCACAACAGTCATTGTGCCCGCCAAGATGGAAAACAACAAAACCACCACGCCAAAGGCAGAACCTGTTTCAGTGGATGCTATTGCCAAACCATGTGCTAATTGTAATGGAGAGCAACAGTCTCACAATTTGTAAGGAATTTAGGAGAAAGCATCACAAGGATAAGATTGACTTCTTGAGGAGCAAGGGTCTGTGTTTTGCATGTTTGATGCACGGTCGCATTAGCAGTTGCTGGAAACAAAAGCTTCAATGTCAAGAATGCTCTAGACTGCATCCTACAGCACTACACATTGTCCATAAACTTCTGCAAAGAAACAGCCTAAGACGATTGTGAATAGCAGTACCTATTAAGCGCCCTCGTACAAACAACAGAAACCTGGGGTGTCACTGGGGCCTGTAAATAGGACTGCATCCTTTCAATAATTCCGGGATGGGTCAAGGCACAAAAAGGAACCAAGACAGTGACGACTTACTGTCCGGTTTAAAAATGCCCTGACGCCTTTTTTAGACTGAAATAACTTACTAAAGTTTTCGTTTTGTGCCATTCAGAATGGGAGAGGGAGCCAGGAGGCGAAACAGCCGTCTTGCCAGTTCAATCCCGCACACCCTCTGACTCTCACCCTCCGTTCTGCCTTTTTATTGAAACTAACTCATCAATAACTAATCACCAGAAGACAGAAAAGCATCAACAACTAATCACCAAGAGACAGAAAACATCAATAACTCACGGTATAAAGGTCAGTTTAACTAAAGCATCAATAACTAATCACCAGGGACTCCAGCAGGCAGAAAATCATAACCCAAGGTCAGTTTAACTAAACACATCTTCAGGATGGGGTGTCTGTGTGTGTGTGTGTTAAAATAACAAGTAAGTGTCTCTGTGTGTGTTAAACATTAATGAGTGTATAAAAACATGATTATGAATACACAAACTGATTACCTATCCTCAGCCCATCTTACATTTCCCCCCTGTTGTGGATTTAAAAATCATGTCCTTACGGCTTTAAGACAGATCATCATAATGAAATCATACAACAGTGTGATCATCAGTGGAGGAGCGAAAACCTCACATTAGGGAAAAATTCCCCTCCTCCCTTCCGGCGTAGAATGAGATCCTCATAATTTGATGACCATCAGGGAATAAAACTTGTCCCTGGGGTGACTTGGTGGAGGCCCTTGCCTCGTTGTAGGAGAGGACAGCCGTCCTTACCTCCCGGATCTTCGTGTATGGTGTGTGTGTGTGTGCACGTGTGTGGACAGGGGCAAGAAGTCCATGTGTTTTTACGTTTTAGTGTCCAGTTTGAGTTCGTCATTCTCAACATTAATCAGGTTGTAACGGTACATTTGGGCAACAAACCTACGATTAACCATCATCTTTGTCATAAAAATAATGCAACATGAACAGACTAAACATAACAAAATGAAAACTATAATTATCCCTATATATTGTTTTTTTAAATTCTTCATAGTGGTCATAACATCAATAATTGTTTCATTTTTATTAAAAATTTAAATGCAGTAATGTACTCCAATCAAGGCTGATATTCCTTTGTTATGTACGTCATTAATTTCCAAACAATATCTAATCTTTTTGTTCTGTGGCTTCAACATATTTATCATCTCATCAATATTAGCACCACAGAGTACTGAGTTTCGAGATCCTCACAATAGTCGTTCTCAAAATGATATTTTTTTTTATCAATTTAGCTTTGTTAAGGTAAGATATTTTATTGACAATCTAACATTAATATGCAAAGAACATGTACATTAGTACGAAATGTAAAAAAAAATTGTGGTGGGGGGGGTGCGAATTGTTTTCTTCTTGGTAGGGGGGGCATGACAGGAAATAATTGAGAACCACTGGTCTAGTCACACACCAGCTCGGGTTCATTCCCTACCAGAGAAATGACATTCCATGTCCCCAGAGCTAGGCGCTTTATGTTGCCGGGGATTGGACTGCCTTTGACTGCCTCCTAGCTCAAAGGAAACCCAAATTCTTTGGTCCCGCCCACTGGTAGTGAGCCGAAGCCCTTGTATTAAATAATAAATAAATACATAAAATAAAAAAATTAATAAATTTAAAAAACGGACCGATCCACTGCTTGGGTTAGTTTGACCCACCTTGAGATCCGTTCCCACTCAGTGACAGTGTCTACAAGCCACTGCCACCAGGCCAGTGAACCGACGTCCAGGCAGTGACAAAAAACGTGATCAAATTACATTGCTCATCATAAGGTGTTTGTGAGACGCTCTTTGTATGTTTCCTCAATTAAGACCTGTTTTCCATTGGTGTATTTGAAAAAAGTGGTGAACCTGTTAAATTCACTACAAAACGTTAAGAAGATGAAAGTAATGTTTGAAGGAATATTATTTTTCTATCGACATGCCGGCGGGCGGGCACAGATAGAGAGTGATAAAGCAGCACCACCCGCGCGGGGCGTGCTGACGAAAAGGCAAGCGCTCCTCCTCTCATCGCGTCCTTATTAAGACAGAAAAAAGACGCTG
Source organism: Idiotropiscis lumnitzeri (assembly GCF_059441095.1). NCBI lineage: Eukaryota > Metazoa > Chordata > Actinopteri > Syngnathiformes > Syngnathidae > Idiotropiscis > Idiotropiscis lumnitzeri. The sequence continues at coordinate 175,238 of NW_028283634.1, read as the reverse complement.
TTGAATTTGACCTATTCGCAGTTCGAGCAGGTGCTTAACGCTGGAGAATATCACCACTTCGAAGTTCGAACTGCTGTTGAAACGGAGAGGTAAGTGTTTTTCGTTTGTTTTTATTCAAAACATGCCTCGAGTGCATTTGTTCATGGTTAGAGATAGTTGTGTGGAAAACACTATACAAAGTAGCACCATGGATGTGGGCCTACAACACTGGCCTAGCAAACATGTGCTCCTACATCGACATAATTGACGAGCTCCAGTTAAGCATTGAATAATTATAAAACGTCATGGTGCTTTTACTCATTTAAAGAACTAAACCGACGCGTATTTTCATCCGGTGGTCAGGTTTGCATTGAATGTGAGCACGAGGGACGCTAGCTTGTTGCGTTAGCTTTGCGGAGCTAACAGCTTGCACTTTTGTTATAGAACAACAGAATGCAAGTACCATGATAATTTCTGTCATTAATTTTTGTGTAAGACACGATGTTCACTGGTTAATTACATGATTCTTAAAGCAAAGGTTACTGTGAATGCAATTTTGGTAAGATTTTTGTAGTCACACTGCATAAATCTGTCTGTCTGTTGTTTAAACTTCAATATAAACTATTATGGTTGAAATCGTTAATTGGGATGGAGGGATTGATATTTTTTTAATTTATAATTTATTTTTCTTACACTGATATTGTTAAAACTCCATTTAGCCTATAGTATTAATAATTCTCAACACAAAACTGTCTTTTTTCTTTATAGAATAAACAATGCCTTCCCTGAGATGCAGGAAGTCCCCAAAGCAGGATACTATTGAACATGCAGTCAAGGGTCTGGACAAGACTGCAGAGTTAGAAGCGAAGTATATAAACTCATTTAAAGGTATGATGTTAACGCTTTTGCTAAGATATATTATTGTTTTCTGATAACCAAGCTGACATCGTTTTTTAAGTGGTTATTTTACATTAAGAGTGTCTTGACCTTTTCTTTTGTCAGTTTCAAGTTATTTCAGTGAGCGTGAAACCTGATGGTAGGAGTTCTATCTAAATTAAGGCTGTACTTGATGACGCCCTCCGGCATTTTTATACCACAATAGACCGGTGAACAAGTCCGATATTGATAGTCTAGTGTAAAGCACGTTATACGTCACAGAGATCACGTGACGCGATCCAATATGACTGTGTATACAGTGTATGTCATTGTTATGAAACTAAATAATCTTAAAGTTTTTTTTTTACGTAACCAGGTGCCATTGACATTTGTACTTTCAGTCCTAATACATACTGGCTAATGCAATGCTGGAAAATGAATTTTGGCTGGTCTGTTCCTTTAAAATCATAAAGAAGGGCTCTGCTCTATCCCTCACAAGAAGCAATGTTTCAAACCACCCTACATTAGTATAGTGGCCCAAATGAATATGATGACTCCTTATTTGTGTGCTTAAAAATATGACGAAGCTATCTTGATTTCCCTGTTAACTAGGTCGAGGAGTATTTACCAAGGCCCCTTTCAGGAAAGACGACTTTATTCTTTATTATGGAGTACAGAGGAAAATTGATAGATTCTGATAAATCTCAACGCAGGAAGATGGATGGAAGAGGCACTGTCTTTTTGTTTGACTTCCGCCGGCAAGAAAAAACTTGGAGGTGAGGCAAAGATTGAGATGTTATCTTATTTTTGTTTTTATTTAAAAAAATAAACACATACTCATCCCATAAGTGTTAGGGGAAAAATCATTCTCTAAGCAAAAATGTATACCGTATTTTCGCACCCAAAAGACGCGCCGTGTCAAAGGGCGCAACACCTGTTGAGGCCGCTATTTCTGTCTTTGTAACATATACTGGACGCACCGCCTGACAAGACGATAGCACAGCTGCTGTTAGCATAGCATGAACTTGGCAGAGCTGCCCACACTGACACAGCCGATAGCAGCCTACTATGCCCCAATAACATGAGCAATCACCCCATTGTTGCAGCAGACGCCAAGTCTCTATTGACAATAGCTGACAATGGCTCAGGCCAATATTAGGTGCATTGGCAATAGCCTACAAAGCAACGTCAGGGGAGGGACTTGGCTGCTCACCACACACAAAAAATAAAAAACTCATCATACAAGCAAACAATGAAACATAGAAATAAGATTAACACAAACATGTATCTCTCATGCCATCAATATACCCAAAAAAAATGAAAATAATACAAAAGCCACTCAGCCTTAGCTAATTCAAGCAATGCATTCTGGGAGCAGAGACCCACAATCCCATAGCTGTTTAGAGAGATTTGCATGGCTGTTTAAAGAGATGTGCTGTTATGCTTTGGACTTTTTGTCTGTTGCCTAAACCTGGGACGTTTCTTGCTTGCAATAACATAAATGATAAGACAGACTAAAACATTGTGGACAGCTGCCCTTTGTCCAGCTTTTTCCAACACCATCACCCAAACATTATAGTCAGATGGTGTATTTGTCACGGTCGATTGTAAGCATGGACAACTCACTCTTTGCCCAGCAGGGTGTGCTAACATGCACTTCCAACAGCTCGTTGATGACAAGGGCTGATGGACGTGAGTGGTACTTTGTCCATTTAATGGACGCATCGACTGACAGGGCGCTTTGTTTGCTTATGACTGCGAAAATACGGTAATTACTTTTATTCATGCGTTGAATCTGTACAAATGAAAATATAGACCATGAAGTCTCAAAGACAAGCTGTTAATAGGGTCTGATTCCAATAGAAATTTCTTGTATGATTTGATTTAGAAGATTTAAAAATTGTGGATTTCCTATTTTTATGTTTTGTGTACACAAGATTGTCTCAAAGATTAATTTCTGACATTGATTGAATAATTGTTTTTTTTTTTTTTTAAATCTATTTTAAGTGTTGATGCCGCTCAAGAAGATGGCAGTCTGGGAAGACTGGTTAATGATGACCACATGCACCCCAACTGTAAAATGAAGAAGAAGACAACAGAGGACAGACCACACCTCTGTCTGTTTGCGCTCCGAGACATTGATGTTGGCGAAGAAATAACTTAAGACTATGGACCAGCTGGCCTTGGAGAACACAGGTTTGTAAGATGCATCTTTAAGTACAATAACAGAGCCCACTTGTGGTGTTCTGGTGATGTAGTTTCCAATTAGTTTGGCAATCTAATAAATGTATGTTGAGGTTTCTATGGAAGTTGAACATGCTGACTGACTGGGGGAGTTCTCCATTGTCCACTATCTGTAATTCAAATTTGTGGGTCTGAGTCAAAGTTTGGCTCTTCAGGAACAACGAACTGGTCAGGGAGTGACAGTATTACAAAGTTCTGCGTTACTTTTTTCTGGGCGGTGGCCCTGTTAGGCCATCATATGCCATATTGCAAATATCCCCATTGTGGGACTAATTAAGGACATCTTTATGTTGTGGTTTCCCTACCAGAACCAGCACCAACCCTGTATATTCATGATATAAAACACTGTTTCAATTTGATATTTAGCCTTTCTATACTGTAAAAATAGAAGACCCCAGGCTTTCCTGCGCCCCCTTGCCCAATTGGTGGTGTTCAGGAGACAACCTGGGACTGAAATATCAGTCACAACCAGTGTTGTTTTCGTCACTGATGACTATGACGAAAATACTTCGTTAACGCCCCTTTTTTAATGACGATGACAAGCTAAACGAGGTTCTTTTATGACGAAAACATGACGTGATGTACATGAATTTTTTTCGTTGACGAGACAAAATTGTTAGCATGTGGTTCATAAATTATTTTATGTTGCTTTTAGTGAAATAAAGCCACAACAGTTGCCCAACAAAATGTTTTGCTTCTCTGCTTATTTTGGAGCAGTGAGCATTGATTCCACTGTTGCCACTTTTTTCTGTTTGTAATGAAGAATCCTTTGTAGTCCATCCAAAAGTCTTTGTTATTGGGTGGAAACCTTGAATGCCTTGTTTTAACTCAAATGGACTTAAACCCATCCATCCATCCATCCGTTATCTGTACCGCTTCTCCTCACTAGGGTCGCGGGGGGTGTTGGAGCCGATCCCAGCTGTCTTCGGCAGTAGGCGAGGTACACCCTTGAATTGGTGTCCAGCCAATCGCAGGGCATACATAGACGAACAACCATCCACGCTCACACTCATGCCTAGGGGCAATTAGAGTGTCCAAGCAACTTGCCATGCATGTTTTAAGAATATGGGAGGAAACCGAATTACCCAGAGGAAACCCACGCAGGAAGGCCGGAGCCAGAATCGTACCTACGACCTCAATATTGTGAGGCCATCCTGCTAACCAGTTGGGCCACCGTGCCGCTTGGACTAAAACCTTTGTGAATAAATTGACGAAAACTAGGGTAAAACTTTTTTTGCGTTTCCGTCGATTAAAACTGGACTAAAACCCTTTTTTTAGTTTTCGTTGACTAAAACTGGACTAAAACTATAACGAATTGGGATGACTAAATGTGATGTAAACAAATCAGCACTTTGTCCAAATGACTTGGACAAAATCTAAAATGCCTGCCAAAAACAACACTGGTCACAACACGTGTCTACAGAAGATTAATTGGCATGGGCGAAATTAATTAGTTTTATTTCATTCATGAGCTTATGTTTTGTTTTGGGTGGCTAAGGCTTAAAATGTGTAAAAATCTAATCCAACCTCAAATATAATTAATTCAATAAATTTATGATGCTACTAAAACATCGAAGCAGCCTCCTCCAGGCTTTACAGACTCAGAAATGGAGGTATGCGTATCGTGTACTCATCCTGTCGTGTCTCGAGATGTTAAAATTGCAGTTAGATAGACGTGTGCTGATTAGACAAGACTTCTAATATATCTGGTGTCACAGGATATTTGTCAGTGAATGTGTATGTCTGGTTTGAGGCTCACTCAGCTTTTTCAGAGTTTTGTGACGTTTTGGCAAAAGGCGTGGCTATTACGGTGCTGAAAAGTCCGATTGTACTTTGTGGCAACAAAAGCTCCGGCAACATGACTCAGATGATCCTATCTTCTCGAAGTTGTACACATTTGAGGATACTTCAGCCCTGAAGACATCTACCAACTTATTTTTCATCGTAGTAGTAGCGCCACCAACTGGTAAAAGCTAATACAAGTTATTTTCTTGGATGTTTTTCTCCGTGCAACTCAACAAGGTCACCCTCATATATGCTCGGAGGACTGTTTCGGCCATGAGGATGTCACAATACGAAATTCATCCTTTTTCGTGAAAAGTTGTGGGAGTGGCATTGCACTGTTTGGCAATAAAACAACGCTGATTATGAGGTTCTAAATATGAACGACAACTCGTGAAACTTGACACACACATCAGGCAGAGCAAATTTATCAATATTTTATACGTTAGTTGTGCAGCTTTTTTGAAATGGCTCGCCATGGCGCTCGAGAAATGTTCAAAAAAGCAGCCCTGGTTGAGTGTTTCACCTCGCTTTTTGTAAATTTTATGGAGTACAGTGAACCCTCGGTTATCGCGGTTAATGGGGACCGAGACCACCCGCGGAAACTGAAAATCCGCGAAGTAGCGGCGCACCTTCAAAAATGCTTAAAAGAAAATACAATATATATAATAAATATATATATATATATATATATATACGGGGAGAGAGAGAGAGAGTGAAATTCATGTTATAACAAAAAAACCAAATTATTATTAAAACGTATTATTTTTTTATTCCCCAGCCATTCTTTTTGTATTTATTTAATTACTCCGACTTTTACCTGCTGGTACGCCGTCCGGTGTTCCCTGTGAAATGAAAGGTGGCATTCTTTAATTATTTATTTATTTATTCATTTATTCATTCATAACTGACAGCTTCGCGCTCCGTTCGTGTCCGGGCGGAAGAGGTGTTCCAATTCGGCTTAACTGTGACACACGCCCGCCCTCCTCCCCCGGAGCTTCCATTCGGTTAAACTTAGGGGCCGCTTGGCACCGCCCGTGCCCGGGGAAGGTGCTCCTCTTCGGCTTACTGTGACGCGAGCATTCCCGCCTCCTCCGGAGCTTCCATTCGGTTAAACTTAGGGGCCGCTTGGAACCGCCCGTGCCCGGGGAAGGTGCTCCTCTTCGGCTTACTGTGACGCGAGCATGCCCTCCTCCTCCGGAGCTTCCATTTGGTTAAACTTAGGGGCCGCTTGGAACCGCCCGTGCCTGGGGAAGGTGCTCCTCTTCGGCTTACTGTGACGCGAGCATGCCCTCCTCCTCCGGAGCTTCCATTCGGTTAAACTTAGGGGCCGCTTGGCACCGCCCGTGCCCGGGGACGGTGCTCCTCTACGGCTTAACTGCCACGCACGCCGGCCGGAGCCCTGGTACGGTCCGAACCGTGCGAAACGTCGCCACCGATCGTGTCCGGGGGAACGTGCTCTTCTTCGTCCACTCTCCTCTTCGCCCACGCTCTTCTTCGGCGCACGCCGGCCGTCTAACCGCTCCAGCGCCCGTCGTGCCGCTCGGCGAAACTACAATGCCCCCGAATATTTTTTATACCCGCGAAGCACTGAACCCGCGAAAGGTGAACCGCGAAGTAGCGAGGGTTCACTGTATGTATAAGACCAAGACCTACAAAAAAGTCTCTTGGAGCAATGAGCTAGGTTTTACAGGAAGTCGGCCATTTTGAATTTACTTAAAAGGAGCGGGTCACCACAATGGACTTTGTGTAGAAATTATTATTGGGGCCCGAGCAGCGACCGCGGCGAGGTCCCTATTGTTTATGTAGAAATTATTATTAGGGCCCGAGCAGCGACCGCTACGAGGTCCCCATTGTTTTTGTGGAAATTATTATTATTATTATTATTAGGGCCCGAGCAGTGACCGCTGCGAGGTCCCTATTGTTTTTCTAGAAATTGTTATTAGGGCCCGAGCTGCGACGGCTGCGAGGTCCCTATTGTTTTTGTAGAAAATATTATTACTTTTATTATTATTATTATTATTATTATTAGGGCCTGAGCAGCGACCGCTGCGAAGTCCCTGTTGTTTTTGTAGAAATTATTATTATTATTATTTTTCCGATTTGTACGATCGCATTTTTGACCCCGAAACATGCACAAAAACTCACCAAACTTGGCAGTCTCATCGGGCATGGCGAGAAATTTGATATTTTAACGTCTAATATGAACAGGAAGTGAGTTATGAATTTTTGAAAGTCCGACTTTTGCCCTTTTTTGCATGTTTACAGGGGTCATTCTTTTGCACCCTGATCCTAAAGGCTTCATCTGATTGCCTTAAAATTCTGTCTGTAGCATCTTAAGACCTGGGACAAACACTGGGGCTAAAATCTTTTGTTTCCGAAATACTATATGACGGGGCGGGGCTTCAAAGTTTTCACTTAAGATTTCCTTCGCCGCAATGGACAAAATGCTTAATAACTCTCCTGCACATGCTGCTAAAAATCCAAAACTTCACATATACATAAAGAGTCGGTACCTGAAGACATCTATATGTTTATATTCTGTTATACACCTTGCGCCAATCAATATCATTTTTTACATTTTGACGTACTGCACGGTGCCCTTTTAACGAATCCGATTGAAAATTGGCTAGAAAAGACTCAAGACATTGATCTTACTCTATCCCTATTTTTGTGACTTTCCTTCGAAGGGCGTGGCTATTGCGGTGCCGCACAGTCTGATTATTCTCCGTGGCAACAAAAGTTCCTGCAAAATGATTCAGATGATCCATCTTCTCGAAATTTTTCACATTTGAGGATATTCAGGCCCTGAAGACGGCTGCCAACTTATTTTTGATCGCAGTGGTAGCGCCACCAACTGGTTAAAACAAATACAAATTATTTTCGTTGATGTTTTTCTCCGGGCAGGTTAACAAAATCTACCTTATATTTGCTCGGATGAGTGTTTAGGCCTTGAGGATGTCACAATACGAAAGTCTTTCGCCTTCTTCAGAGTGTCACATGATGGTGTCTTGTGACCCGTCTTTATCAGCTGATGTTCCATGAGGGCGTGACTTACCTGTCACAAGAATGAAGGCAAGTCACGCCCCCCGCTGTCCGTTCACTCCGCCAAGATGCTGCTCCAGGTGGTAGAGAGGATGAAGGCTCCCTTGTCTCTGTTCATGGTTTTTATGCCTCGCTTGCAGATCTCAATGGCCTCTCTGATCCAGCGCTGTTGTTTGTTCTCTTCGGTGCGGATGACCCTGCCCTTCTCCCGGTCCATGATGTGGTTTTCCCTTTTGCAGTGGTCAGTGATTGCTGATTTGTAATGTTCATGTTGTGCTTGTTCTTTTACTGCTATGATTTTTCATTTTTTTGACAGGTAATTCACACCCTCATGGAACATCAGCTGATAAAGACGGGTCTCAAGACACCATCATGCGACACTCTGAAGAAGGTGAAAGACTCGCCGAAACATGTCAGGTAAAAAATTTACCTAAAACATAATTGTCTGCTTTTAATGAATCTGTCAAATATCAATAATAAGAAGACAAAATGAACCTAATACAAATAAATGAATGCTTAATAACTCCCCTGCACATGCTCCTAAAAATCCAAACCTTCACCTGTAAATAAAATGTCCCGACCTGAAGACATCTTAATGTTATTATTTTGTTATACACACAGCGCCGCCAAGTGGAATAAAAAATTTGTTTTTATTTTAATTTTCACGTACTGCACGGTGCCCTTTTGACGAATCCGACTGAAAATTAGTCAGAAAAGACTCAAGACAATGATCTTACTCTCTGCCGAGTTTTGTGACGTTTTGGCAAAAGGCGTGGCTATTACGGTGCTGAAAAGTCCGATTGTACTTTGTGGCAACAAAAGCTCCGGCAACATGACTGAGATGATCCTATCTTCTCGAAGTTGTACACATTTGAGGATACTTCAACCCTGAAGACATCTACCAACTTATTTTTCATCGTAGTAGTAGCGCCACCAACTGGTAAAAGCTAATACAAGTTATTTTCTTGGATGTTTTTCTCCGTGCAACTCAACAAGGTCGCCCTCATATATGCTCGGAGGACTGTTTCGTCCATGAGGATGTCACAATACGAAATTCATCCTTTTTCGTGAAAAGTTGTGGGAGTGGCATTGCACTGTCCGGCAATAAAACAACGCTGATTATGAGGTTCTAAATATGAAGGACAACTCGTGAAACTTGACACACACATCAGGCAGAGCAAATTTATCAATATTTTATACGTTAGTTGTGCAGCTTTTTTTAAATGGCTCGCCATGGCCCTCGAGAAATGTTCAAAAAAGCAGCCCTGGTTGAGTGTTTCACCTCGCTTTTTGTAAATTTTATGGAGTACAGTGAACCCTCGGTTGTCGCGGTTAATGGGGACCGAGACCACCCGCGGAAACTGAAAATCCGCGAAGTAGCGGCGCACCTTCAAAAATGCTTAAAAAAAAATACAATATATATAATAAATATATATATATATAGATATATATATAGATATATATATATATATATATACAGAGAGAGAGAGAGAGTGAAATTCATGTTATAACAAAAAAAACAAATTATTATTAAAACGTATTATTTTTTTATTCCCCAGCCATTCTTTTTGTATTTATTTAATTACTCCGACTATTACCTGCTGGTACGCCGTCCGGTGTGCCCTGTGAAATGAAAGGTGGCATTCTTTATTTATTTATTTATTTATTCATTTATTCATTCATAACTGACAGCTTCGCGCTCCGTTCGTGCCCGGGCGGAAGAGGTGTTCCAATTCGGCTTAACTGTGACACACGCCCGCCCTCCTCCCCCGGAGCTTCCATTCGGTTAAACTTAGGGGCCGCTTGGCACCGCCCGTGCCCGGGGAAGGTGCTCCTCTTCGGCTTACTGTGACGCGAGCATGCCCGCCTCCTCCGGAGCTTCCATTCGGTTAAACTTAGGGGCCGCTTGGAACCGCCCGTGCCCGGCGAAGGTGCTCCTCTTCGGCTTACTGTGACGCGAGCATGCCCTCCTCCTCCGGAGCTTCCATTTGGTTAAACTTAGGGGCCGCTTGGAACCGCCCGTGCCCGGGGAAGGTGCTCCTCTTCGGCTTACTGTGACGCGAGCATGCCCTCCTCCTCCGGAGCTTCCATTCGGTTAAACTTAGGGGCCGCTTGGCACCGCCCGTGCCCGGGGAAGGTGCTCCTCTACGGCTTAACTGCCACGCACGCCGGCCGGAGCTCTGGTACGGTCCGAACCGCGCGAAACGTCGCCACCGATCGTGTCCGGGAGAACGTGCTCTTCTTCGTCCACTCTCCTCTTCGCCCACGCTCTTCTTCGGCGCACGCCGGCCGTCTAACCGCTCCAGCGCCCGTCGTGCCGCTCGGCGAAACTACAATGCCCCCAAATATTTTTTATACCCGCGAAGCACTGAACCCGCGAAAGGTGAACCGCGAAGTAGCGAGGGTTCACTGTATGTATAAGACCAAGACCTACAAAAAAAGTCTCTTGGAGCAATGAGCTAGGTTTTACAGGAAGTCGGCCATTTTGAATTTACTTAAAAGGGGCGGGTCACCACAATGGACTTTGTGTAGAAATTATTATTGGGGCCCGAGCAGCGACCGCGGCGAGGTCCCTATTGTTTATGTAGAAATTATTATTAGGGCCCGAGCAGCGACCGCTACGAGGTCCCCATTGTTTTTGTGGAAATTATTATTATTATTATTATTAGGGCCCGAGCAGTGACCGCTGCGAGGTCCCTATTGTTTTTCTAAAAATTGTTATTAGGGCCCGAGCTGCGACGGCTGCGAGGTCCCTATTGTTTTTGTAGAAAATATTAATACTTTTATTATTATTATTATTATTATTATTAGGGCCTGAGCAGCGACCGCTGCGAAGTCCCTGTTGTTTTTGTAGAAATTATTATTATTATTATTTTTCCGATTGTTCGATTGCATTTTTGACCCCCGAAACATGCACAAAAATTCACCAAACTTGGCAGTCTCATCGGGCATGGCGAAAAATTTGATATTTTAACGTCTAATATGAAAAGGAAGTGAGTTATGAATTTTTGAAAGTCCGACTTTTGCCCTTTTTTGCATGTTTACAGGGGTCATTCTTTTGCACCCTGATCCTAAAGGCTTCATCTGATTGCCTTAAAATTCTGTCTGTAGCATCTTAAGACCTGGGACAAACACTGGGGCTAAAATTTTTTGTTTCCGAAATACTATATGACGGGGGCGGGGCTTCGAAGTTTTCACTTAAGATTTCCTTCGCCGCAATGGACAAAATGCTTAATAACTCTCTTGCACATGCTGCTAAAAATCCAAAACTTCACATGTACATCAAGAGTCGGTACCTGAAGACATCTATATGTTTATATTCTGTTATACACCTTGCGCCAATCAATATCATTTTTTACATTTTGACGTCCTGCACGGTGCCCTTTTAACGAATCCGATTGAAAATTGGCTAGAAAAGACTCAAGACATTGATCTTACTCTTTCCCTATTTTTGTGACTTTCCTTCAAAGGGCGTGGCTATTACGGTGCCGCAGAGTCTGATTATTCTCCGTGGCAACAAAAGTTCCTGCAAAATGATTCAGATGATCCATCTTCTCGAAATTTTTCACATTTGAGGATATTCAGGCCCTGAAGACGGCTGCCAACTTATTTTTGATCGGATGAGTGTTTAGGCCTTGAGGATGTCACAATACGAAAGTCTTTCGCCTTCTTCAGAGTGTCACATGATGGTGCCTTGTGGCCCGTCTTTATCAGATGATGTTCCATGAGGGCGTGACTTACCTGTCACAAGAATGAAGGCAAGTCACGCCCCCCGCTGTCCGTTCACTCCGCCAAGATGCTGCTCCAGGTGGTAGAGAGGATGAAGGCTCCCTTGTCTCTGTTCATGGTTTTTATGCCTCGCTTGCAGATCTTAATGGCCTCTCTGATCCAGCGCTGTTGTTTGTTCTCTTCGGTGCGGATGACTTTGCCCTTCTCCCGGTCCATGATGTGGTTTTCCCTTTTGCAGTGGTCAGTGATTGCTGATTTGTAATGTTCATGTTGTGCTTGTTCTTTTACTGCTCTGATTTTTCATTTTTTTGACAGGTAAGTCACACCCTCATGGAACATCAGCTGATAAAGACGGGTCTCAAGACACCATCATGCGACACTCTGAAGAAGGCGAAAGACTCGCCGAAACATGTCAGGTAAAAAATTAACCTAAAACATAATTGTCTGCTTTTAATGAATCAGTCAAATATCAATAATAAGAAGACAAAATGAACCTAATACAAATAAATGAATGCTTAATAACGCCCCTGCACATGCTCCTAAAAATCCAAACCTTCACCTGTAAATAAAACGTCCCGACCTGAAGACATCTTAATGTTATTATTTTGTTATACACACAGCGCCGCCAAGTGGAATCAAAAATTTGTTTTTATTTTAATTTTCACGTACTGCACGGTGCCCTTTTGACGAATCCGACTGAAAATTAGTCAGAAAAGACTCAAGACAATGATCTTACTCTGTGCCGAATTTTGTGACGTTTTGGCAAAAGGCGTGGCTATTACGGTGCTGAAAAATCCGATTGTACTTTGTGGCAACAAAAGCTCCGGCAACATGACTCAGATGATCCTATCTTCTCGAAGTTGTACACATTTGAGGATACTTCAGCCCTGAAGACATCTACCAACTTATTTTTCATCGTAGTAGTAGCGCCACCAACTGGTAAAAGCTAATACAAGTTATTTTCTTGGATGTTTTTCTCCGTGCAACTCAACAAGGTCGCCCTCATATATGCTCGGATGACTGTTTCGGCCATGAGGATGTCACAATACGAAATTCATCCTTTTTCGTGAAAAGTTGTGGGAGTGGCATTGCACTGTTCGGCAATAAAACAACGCTGATTATGAGGTTCTAAATATGAACGACAACTCGTGAAACTTTACACACACATCAGGCAGAGCAAATTTATCAATATTTTATACGTTAGTTGTGCAGCTTTTTTGAAATGGCTCGCCATGGCCCTCGAGAAAAGTTAAAAAAAGAATAGAATAGAAATAGAAATCCCTTTATTGTCATTGTACTCAAGTGTGCAACGAGATTAGAGGGCTCCCCTCTCCAGTGCAATACAACAATAATACAGACAATATATAAATTAGATAAATAAATAAGACAGTGCAATGGAATTCAGTACTGAATAGGGCATATAGAAACACATCACAATGCTGTTTTGCAAGGTTAGGGTGGTCTCGTGTGTGTGTGAGAGTTCAGTATGGAGATGGCTCTCGGAAAGAAACTGTTTCTCAGTCTATTGGTCCTTGATTTGATGCATCTGTAGCGCCTGCCAGAGGGCAACAGGTCGAACAGGTGTGAGTTTGGGTGGGTATTGTCTTTGACGATGTTGAGAGCCCTTCTGAGGCACCGGGCGGTGTAGATGTCCGACAGCGAGGGGAGAGGGCAGCCAATAATCCTTTGCGCTGTTTTGACTGTCCTCTGGAGCCTCACTCTGTCCGCCTCAGTGCAGCCGCTGTACCAGGTGGAGACACAGTACGTCAGCAGGCTCTCGATGGACGAGTGGTAGAAGGCCAGCAGCAGCTTCCTGTCCAGGTTGAATTTCCTGAGGACTCTCAGGAAGTGCAGACGTTGGCGGACCTTCTTTACCACTGCTGTGGTGTTGTGACTCCAAGAAAGGTCATCAGAGATCTGTACTCCCAGGAACTTGAACGTGTGGACCCTCTCCACACACACGCCTTCGATGCAGAGGGGGGGCGGCAGCGTCTTGTTCCTCCTGAAGTCGACGACAATCTCCTTTGTTTTAGCAGAGTTAAGGTGCAGTCTGTTGTCCTTGCACCAAGTTGTCAGTCTCCCTACCTCCTCTCTGTAGGCTGTCTCGTCACCTTCCGAGATCAGACCGACCACTGTCGTGTCGTCAGCAAACTTGACGATGGTGTTGTTGCCGTGGGCCGGGCTGCAGTCGTAGGTGTAGAGGGCGTACAGGAGAGGGCTCAGCACGCATCCTTGGGGGGAACCGGTGCTCAGCATGAGGGTGGAGGACGTGTAGGGGCCGAGCAACACAGTCTGGGGTCTGTTGGTCAGAAAGTCCTTAATCCAGATGCGTGTGAGGGCAGGGAGGCCGAGAGTGTCCAGTTTGGCGACGAGGATGTCTGGGATGATCGTGTTGAATGCCGAGCTGTAGTCCACAAAGAGCATCCCTGCATAGCTCCGCTGTTGTTCCAGGTGGCCCAGCACAACATGCAGAGCAGCCCTGGTTGAGTGTTTCACCTCGCTTTTTGTAAATTTTATGGAGTACAGTGAACCCTCGGTTATCGCGGTTAATGGGGACCGAGACCACCCGCGAAAACTGAAAATCCGCGAAGTAGCGGCGCACCTTCAAAAATGCTTAAAAAAAAAATACAATATATATAAATATATATATATATATATATATATATATATATATATATATATATATATACGGGGAGAGAGAGAGTGAAATTCATGTTATAACAAAAAAACCAAATTATTATTAAAACGTATTATTTTTTTATTCCCCAGCCATTCTTTTTGTATTTATTTAATTACTCAGACTTTTACCTGCTGGTACGCCGTCTGGTGTGCCCTGTGAAATGAAATGTGCCATTCTTTATTTATTTATTTATTTATTCATTTATTCATTCATAACTGACAGCTTCGCGCTCCGCTCGTGCCCGGGCGGAAGAGGTGCTCCAATTCGGCTTAACTGTGACACACGCCCACCCTCCTCCCCCGGAGCTTCCATTCGGTTAAACTTAGGGGCCGCTTGGCACCGCCCGTGCCCGGGGAAGGTGCTCCTCTTCGGCTTACTGTGACGCGAGCATGCCCGCCTCCTCCGGAGCTTCCATTCGGTTAAACTTAGGGGCCGCTTGGAACCGCCCGTGCCCGGCGAAGGTGCTCCTCTTCGGCTTACTGTAACGCGAGCATGCCCTCCTCCTCCGGAGCTTCCATTTGGTTAAACTTAGGGGCCGCTTGGAACCGCCCGTGCCCGGGGAAGGTGCTCCTCTACGGCTTAACTGCCACGCACGCCGGCCGGAGCTCTGGTACGGTCCGAACCGCGCGAAACGTCGCCACCGATCGTGTCCGGGAGAACGTGCTCTTCTTCGTCCACTCTCCTCTTCGCCCACGCTCTTCTTCGGCGCACGCCGGCCGTCTAACCGCTCCAGCGCCCGTCGTGCCGCTCGGCGAAACTACAATGCCCCCAAATATTTTTTATACCCGCGAAGCACTGAACCCGCGAAAGGTGAACCGCGAAGTAGCGAGGGTTCACTGTATGTATAAGACCAAGACCTACAAAAAAAGTCTCTTGGAGCAATGAGCTAGGTTTTACAGGAAGTCGGCCATTTTGAATTTACTTAAAAGGGGCGGGTCACCACAATGGACTTTGTGTAGAAATTATTATTGGGGCCCGAGCAGCGACCGCGGCGAGGTCCCTATTGTTTATGTAGAAATTATTATTAGGGCCCGAGCAGCGACCGCTACGAGGTCCCCATTGTTTTTGTGGAAATTATTATTATTATTATTATTAGGGCCCGAGCAGTGACCGCTGCGAGGTCCCTATTGTTTTTCTAAAAATTGTTATTAGGGCCCGAGCTGCGACGGCTGCGAGGTCCCTATTGTTTTTGTAGAAAATATTAATACTTTTATTATTATTATTATTATTATTATTAGGGCCTGAGCAGCGACCGCTGCGAAGTCCCTGTTGTTTTTGTAGAAATTATTATTATTATTATTTTTCCGATTGTTCGATTGCATTTTTGACCCCCGAAACATGCACAAAAATTCACCAAACTTGGCAGTCTCATCGGGCATGGCGAAAAATTTGATATTTTAACGTCTAATATGAAAAGGAAGTGAGTTATGAATTTTTGAAAGTCCGACTTTTGCCCTTTTTTGCATGTTTACAGGGGTCATTCTTTTGCACCCTGATCCTAAAGGCTTCATCTGATTGCCTTAAAATTCTGTCTGTAGCATCTTAAGACCTGGGACAAACACTGGGGCTAAAATTTTTTGTTTCCGAAATACTATATGACGGGGGCGGGGCTTCGAAGTTTTCACTTAAGATTTCCTTCGCCGCAATGGACAAAATGCTTAATAACTCTCTTGCACATGCTGCTAAAAATCCAAAACTTCACATGTACATCAAGAGTCGGTACCTGAAGACATCTATATGTTTATATTCTGTTATACACCTTGCGCCAATCAATATCATTTTTTACATTTTGACGTCCTGCACGGTGCCCTTTTAACGAATCCGATTGAAAATTGGCTAGAAAAGACTCAAGACATTGATCTTACTCTTTCCCTATTTTTGTGACTTTCCTTCGAAGGGCGTGGCTATTACGGTGCCGCAGAGTCTGATTATTCTCCGTGGCAACAAAAGTTCCTGCAAAATGATTCAGATGATCCATCTTCTCGAAATTTTTCACATTTGAGGATATTCAGGCCCTGAAGACGGCTGCCAACTTATTTTTGATCGGATGAGTGTTTAGGCCTTGAGGATGTCACAATACGAAAGTCTTTCGCCTTCTTCAGAGTGTCACATGATGGTGCCTTGTGGCCCGTCTTTATCAGATGATGTTCCATGAGGGCGTGACTTACCTGTCACAAGAATGAAGGCAAGTCACGCCCCCCGCTGTCCGTTCACTCCGCCAAGATGCTGCTCCAGGTGGTAGAGAGGATGAAGGCTCCCTTGTCTCTGTTCATGGTTTTTATGCCTCGCTTGCAGATCTTAATGGCCTCTCTGATCCAGCGCTGTTGTTTGTTCTCTTCGGTGCGGATGACTTTGCCCTTCTCCCGGTCCATGATGTGGTTTTCCCTTTTGCAGTGGTCAGTGATTGCTGATTTGTAATGTTCATGTTGTGCTTGTTCTTTTACTGCTCTGATTTTTCATTTTTTTGACAGGTAAGTCACACCCTCATGGAACATCAGCTGATAAAGACGGGTCTCAAGACACCATCATGCGACACTCTGAAGAAGGCGAAAGACTCGCCGAAACATGTCAGGTAAAAAATTAACCTAAAACATAATTGTCTGCTTTTAATGAATCAGTCAAATATCAATAATAAGAAGACAAAATGAACCTAATACAAATAAATGAATGCTTAATAACGCCCCTGCACATGCTCCTAAAAATCCAAACCTTCACCTGTAAATAAAACGTCCCGACCTGAAGACATCTTAATGTTATTATTTTGTTATACACACAGCGCCGCCAAGTGGAATCAAAAATTTGTTTTTATTTTAATTTTCACGTACTGCACGGTGCCCTTTTGACGAATCCGACTGAAAATTAGTCAGAAAAGACTCAAGACAATGATCTTACTCTGTGCCGAATTTTGTGACGTTTTGGCAAAAGGCGTGGCTATTACGGTGCTGAAAAATCCGATTGTACTTTGTGGCAACAAAAGCTCCGGCAACATGACTCAGATGATCCTATCTTCTCGAAGTTGTACACATTTGAGGATACTTCAGCCCTGAAGACATCTACCAACTTATTTTTCATCGTAGTAGTAGCGCCACCAACTGGTAAAAGCTAATACAAGTTATTTTCTTGGATGTTTTTCTCCGTGCAACTCAACAAGGTCGCCCTCATATATGCTCGGATGACTGTTTCGGCCATGAGGATGTCACAATACGAAATTCATCCTTTTTCGTGAAAAGTTGTGGGAGTGGCATTGCACTGTTCGGCAATAAAACAACGCTGATTATGAGGTTCTAAATATGAACGACAACTCGTGAAACTTTACACACACATCAGGCAGAGCAAATTTATCAATATTTTATACGTTAGTTGTGCAGCTTTTTTGAAATGGCTCGCCATGGCCCTCGAGAAAAGTTAAAAAAAGAATAGAATAGAAATAGAAATCCCTTTATTGTCATTGTACTCAAGTGTGCAACGAGATTAGAGGGCTCCCCTCTCCAGTGCAATACAACAATAATACAGACAATATATAAATTAGATAAATAAATAAGACAGTGCAATGGAATTCAGTACTGAATAGGGCATATAGAAACACATCACAATGCTGTTTTGCAAGGTTAGGGTGGTCTCGTGTGTGTGTGAGAGTTCAGTATGGAGATGGCTCTCGGAAAGAAACTGTTTCTCAGTCTATTGGTCCTTGATTTGATGCATCTGTAGCGCCTGCCAGAGGGCAACAGGTCGAACAGGTGTGAGTTTGGGTGGGTATTGTCTTTGACGATGTTGAGAGCCCTTCTGAGGCACCGGGCGGTGTAGATGTCCGACAGCGAGGGGAGAGGGCAGCCAATAATCCTTTGCGCTGTTTTGACTGTCCTCTGGAGCCTCACTCTGTCCGCCTCAGTGCAGCCGCTGTACCAGGTGGAGACACAGTACGTCAGCAGGCTCTCGATGGACGAGTGGTAGAAGGCCAGCAGCAGCTTCCTGTCCAGGTTGAATTTCCTGAGGACTCTCAGGAAGTGCAGACGTTGGCGGACCTTCTTTACCACTGCTGTGGTGTTGTGACTCCAAGAAAGGTCATCAGAGATCTGTACTCCCAGGAACTTGAACGTGTGGACCCTCTCCACACACACGCCTTCGATGCAGAGGGGGGGCGGCAGCGTCTTGTTCCTCCTGAAGTCGACGACAATCTCCTTTGTTTTAGCAGAGTTAAGGTGCAGTCTGTTGTCCTTGCACCAAGTTGTCAGTCTCCCTACCTCCTCTCTGTAGGCTGTCTCGTCACCTTCCGAGATCAGACCGACCACTGTCGTGTCGTCAGCAAACTTGACGATGGTGTTGTTGCCGTGGGCCGGGCTGCAGTCGTAGGTGTAGAGGGCGTACAGGAGAGGGCTCAGCACGCATCCTTGGGGGGAACCGGTGCTCAGCATGAGGGTGGAGGACGTGTAGGGGCCGAGCAACACAGTCTGGGGTCTGTTGGTCAGAAAGTCCTTAATCCAGATGCGTGTGAGGGCAGGGAGGCCGAGAGTGTCCAGTTTGGCGACGAGGATGTCTGGGATGATCGTGTTGAATGCCGAGCTGTAGTCCACAAAGAGCATCCCTGCATAGCTCCGCTGTTGTTCCAGGTGGCCCAGCACAACATGCAGAGCAGCCCTGGTTGAGTGTTTCACCTCGCTTTTTGTAAATTTTATGGAGTACAGTGAACCCTCGGTTATCGCGGTTAATGGGGACCGAGACCACCCGCGAAAACTGAAAATCCGCGAAGTAGCGGCGCACCTTCAAAAATGCTTAAAAAAAAAATACAATATATATAAATATATATATATATATATATATATATATATATATATATATATATACGGGGAGAGAGAGAGTGAAATTCATGTTATAACAAAAAAAACAAATTATTATTAAAACGTATTATTTTTTTATTCCCCAGCCATTCTTTTTGTATTTATTTAATTACTCAGACTTTTACCTGCTGGTACGCCGTCTGGTGTGCCCTGTGAAATGAAATGTGCCATTCTTTATTTATTTATTTATTTATTCATTTATTCATTCATAACTGACAGCTTCGCGCTCCGCTCGTGCCCGGGCGGAAGAGGTGCTCCAATTCGGCTTAACTGTGACACACGCCCACCCTCCTCCCCCGGAGCTTCCATTCGGTTAAACTTAGGGGCCGCTTGGCACCGCCCGTGCCCGGGGAAGGTGCTCCTCTTCGGCTTACTGTGACGCGAGCATGCCCGCCTCCTCCGGAGCTTCCATTCGGTTAAACTTAGGGGCCGCTTGGAACCGCCCGTGCCCGGCGAAGGTGCTCCTCTTCGGCTTACTGTAACGCGAGCATGCCCTCCTCCTCCGGAGCTTCCATTTGGTTAAACTTAGGGGCCGCTTGGAACCGCCCGTGCCCGGGGAAGGTGCTCCTCTTCGGCTTACTGTGACGCGAGCATGCCCTCCTCCTCCGGAGCTTCCATTCGGTTAAACTTAGGGGCCGCTTGGCACCGCCCGTGCCCGGGGAAGGTGCTCCTCTACGGCTTAACTGCCACGCACGCCGGCCGGAGCTCTGGTACGGTCCGAACCGCGCGAAACGTCGCCACCGATCGTGTCCGGGGGAACGTGCTCTTCTTCGTCCACTCTCCTCTTCGCCCACGCTCTTCTTCGGCGCACGCCGGCCGTCTAACCGCTCCAGCGCCCGTCGTGCCGCTCGGCGAAACTACAATGCCCCCGAATATTTTTTATACCCGCGAAGCACTGAACCCGCGAAAGGTGAACCGCGAAGTAGCGAGGGTTCACTGTATGTATAAGACCAAGACCTACAAAAAAGTCTCTTGGAGCAATGAGCTAGGTTTTACAGGAAGTCGGCCATTTTGAATTTACTTAAAAGGGGCGGGTCACCACAATGGACTTTGTGTAGAAATTATTATTGGGGCCCGAGCAGCGACCGCGGCGAGGTCCCTATTGTTTATGTAGAAATTATTATTAGGGCCCGAGCAGCGACCGCTACGAGGTCCCCATTGTTTTTGTGGAAATTATTATTATTATTATTATTCGGGCCCGAGCAGTGACCGCTGCGAGGTCCCTATTGTTTTTCTAGAAATTGTTATTAGGGCCCGAGCTGCGACGGCTGCGAGGTCCCTATTGTTTTTGTAGAAAATATTAATACTTTTATTATTATTATTATTATTAGGGCCTGAGCAGCGACCGCTGCGAAGTCCCTGTTGTTTTTGTAGAAATTATTATTATTATTATTTTTCCGATTGTTCGATTGCATTTTTGACCCCCGAAACATGCACAAAAATTCACCAAACTTGGCAGTCTCATCGGGCATGGCGAAAAATTTGATATTTTAACGTCTAATATGAACAGGAAGTGAGTTATGAATTTTTGAAAGTCCGACTTTTGCCCTTTTTTGCATGTTTACAGGGGTCATTCTTTTGCACCCTGATCCTAAAGGCTTCATCTGATTGCCTTAAAATTCTGTCTGTAGCATCTTAAGACCTGGGACAAACACTGGGGCTAAAATTTTTTGTTTCCGAAATACTATATGACGGGGGCGGGGCTTCGAAGTTTTCACTTAAGATTTCCTTCGCCGCAATGGACAAAATGCTTAATAACTCTCTTGCACATGCTGCTAAAAATCCAAAACTTCACATGTACATCAAGAGTCGGTACCTGAAGACATCTATATGTTTATATTCTGTTATACACCTTGCGCCAATCAATATCATTTTTTACATTTTGACGTCCTGCACGGTGCCCTTTTAACGAATCCGATTGAAAATTGGCTCGAAAAGACTCAAGACATTGATCTTACTCTATCCCTATTTTTGTGACTTTCCTTCGAAGGGCGTGGCTATTACGGTGCCGCAGAGTCTGATTATTCTCCGTGGCAACAAAAGTTCCTGCAAAATGATTCAGATGATCCATCTTCTCGAAATTTTTCACATTTGAGGATATTCAGGCCCTGAAGACGGCTGCCAACTTATTTTTGATCGGATGAGTGTTTAGGCCTTGAGGATGTCACAATACGAAAGTCTTTCGCCTTCTTCAGAGTGTCACATGATGGTGTCTTGTGGCCCGTCTTTATCAGCTGATGTTCCATGAGGGCGTGACTTACCTGTCACAAGAATGAAGGCAAGTCACGCCCCCCGCTGTCCGTTCACTCCGCCAAGATGCTGCTCCAGGTGGTAGAGAGGATGAAGGCTCCCTTGTCTCTGTTCATGGTTTTTATGCCTCGCTTGCAGATCTCAATGGCCTCTCTGATCCAGCGCTGTTGTTTGTTCTCTTCGGTGCGGATGACCCTGCCCTTCTCCCGGTCCATGATGTGGTTTTCCCTTTTGCAGTGGTCAGTGATTGCTGATTTGTAATGTTCATGTTGTGGTTGTTCTTTTACTGCTCTGATTTTTCATTTTTTTGACAGGTAAGTCACACCCTCATGGAACATCAGCTGATAAAGACGGGTCTCAAGACACCATCATGCGACACTCTGAAGAAGGCGAAAGACTCGCCGAAACATGTCAGGTAAAAAATTAACCTAAAACATAATTGTCTGCTTTTAATGAATCAGTCAAATATCAATAATAAGAAGACAAAATGAACCTAATACAAATAAATGAATGCTTAATAACGCCCCTGCACATGCTCCTAAAAATCCAAACCTTCACCTGTAAATAAAACGTCCCGACCTGAAGACATCTTAATGTTATTATTTTGTTATACACACAGCGCCGCCAAGTGGAATCAAAAATTTGTTTTTATTTTAATTTTCACGTACTGCACGGTGCCCTTTTGACGAATCCGACTGAAAATTAGTCAGAAAAGACTCAAGACAATGATCTTACTCTGTGCCGAATTTTGTGACGTTTTGGCAAAAGGCGTGGCTATTACGGTGCTGAAAAATCCGATTGTACTTTGTGGCAACAAAAGCTCCGGCAACATGACTCAGATGATCCTATCTTCTCGAAGTTGTACACATTTGAGGATACTTCAGCCCTGAAGACATCTACCAACTTATTTTTCATCGTAGTAGTAGCGCCACCAACTGGTAAAAGCTAATACAAGTTATTTTCTTGGATGTTTTTCTCCGTGCAACTCAACAAGGTCGCCCTCATATATGCTCGGATGACTGTTTCGGCCATGAGGATGTCACAATACGAAATTCATCCTTTTTCGTGAAAAGTTGTGGGAGTGGCATTGCACTGTTCGGCAATAAAACAACGCTGATTATGAGGTTCTAAATATGAACGACAACTCGTGAAACTTTACACACACATCAGGCAGAGCAAATTTATCAATATTTTATACGTTAGTTGTGCAGCTTTTTTGAAATGGCTCGCCATGGCCCTCGAGAAAAGTTAAAAAAAGAATAGAATAGAAATAGAAATCCCTTTATTGTCATTGTACTCAAGTGTGCAACGAGATTAGAGGGCTCCCCTCTCCAGTGCAATACAACAATAATACAGACAATATATAAATTAGATAAATAAATAAGACAGTGCAATGGAATTCAGTACTGAATAGGGCATATAGAAACACATCACAATGCTGTTTTGCAAGGTTAGGGTGGTCTCGTGTGTGTGTGAGAGTTCAGTATGGAGATGGCTCTCGGAAAGAAACTGTTTCTCAGTCTATTGGTCCTTGATTTGATGCATCTGTAGCGCCTGCCAGAGGGCAACAGGTCGAACAGGTGTGAGTTTGGGTGGGTATTGTCTTTGACGATGTTGAGAGCCCTTCTGAGGCACCGGGCGGTGTAGATGTCCGACAGCGAGGGGAGAGGGCAGCCAATAATCCTTTGCGCTGTTTTGACTGTCCTCTGGAGCCTCACTCTGTCCGCCTCAGTGCAGCCGCTGTACCAGGTGGAGACACAGTACGTCAGCAGGCTCTCGATGGACGAGTGGTAGAAGGCCAGCAGCAGCTTCCTGTCCAGGTTGAATTTCCTGAGGACTCTCAGGAAGTGCAGACGTTGGCGGACCTTCTTTACCACTGCTGTGGTGTTGTGACTCCAAGAAAGGTCATCGGAGATCTGTACTCCCAGGAACTTGAACGTGTGGACCCTCTCCACACACACGCCTTCGATGCAGAGGGGGGGCGGCAGCGTCTTGTTCCTCCTGAAGTCGACGACAATCTCCTTTGTTTTAGCAGAGTTAAGGTGCAGTCTGTTGTCCTTGCACCAAGTTGTCAGTCTCCCTACCTCCTCTCTGTAGGCTGTCTCGTCACCTTCCGAGATCAGACCGACCACTGTCGTGTCGTCAGCAAACTTGACGATGGTGTTGTTGCCGTGGGCCGGGCTGCAGTCGTAGGTGTAGAGGGCGTACAGGAGAGGGCTCAGCACGCATCCTTGGGGGGAACCGGTGCTCAGCATGAGGGTGGAGGACGTGTAGGGGCCGAGCAACACAGTCTGGGGTCTGTTGGTCAGAAAGTCCTTAATCCAGATGCGTGTGAGGGCAGGGAGGCCGAGAGTGTCCAGTTTGGCGACGAGGATGTCTGGGATGATCGTGTTGAATGCCGAGCTGTAGTCCACAAAGAGCATCCTTGCATAGCTCCGCTGTTGTTCCAGGTGGCCCAGCACAACATGCAGAGCAGCCCTGGTTGAGTGTTTCACCTCGCTTTTTGTAAATTTTATGGAGTACAGTGAACCCTCGGTTATCGCGGTTAATGGGGACCGAGACCACCCGCGAAAACTGAAAATCCGCGAAGTAGCGGCGCACCTTCAAAAATGCTTAAAAAAAAAATACAATATATATAATATATATTTATAAATATATAAATATATATATATATAAATATAATATATAAATATATATATATATATATATATATATACGGGGAGAGAGAGAGTGAAATTCATGTTATAACAAAAAAAACAAATTATTATTAAAACGTATTATTTTTTTATTCCCCAGCCATTCTTTTTGTATTGATTTAATTACTCAGACTTTTACCTGCTGGTACGCCGTCTGGTGTGCCCTGTGAAATGAAAGGTGCCATTCTTTATTTATTTATTTATTTATTCATTTATTCATTCATAACTGACAGCTTCGCGCTCCGCTCGTGCCCGGGCGGAAGAGGTGCTCCAATTCGGCTTAACTGTGACACACGCCCACCCTCCTCCCCCGGAGCTTCCATTCGGTTAAACTTAGGGGCCGCTTGGCACCGCCCGTGCCCGGGGAAGGTGCTCCTCTTCGGCTTACTGTGTCGCGAGCATGCCCTCCTCCTCCGGAGCTTCCATTCGGTTAAACTTAGGGGCCGCTTGGAACCGCCCGTGCCAGGGGAAGGTGCTCCTCTTCGGCTTACTGTGACGCGAGCATGCCCTCCTCCTCCGGAGCTTCCATTCGGTTAAACTTAGGGGCCGCTTGGCACCGCCCGTGCCCGGGGAAGGTGCTCCTCTACGGCTTAACTGCCACGCACGCCGGCCGGAGCTCTGGTACGGTCCGAACCGCGCGAAACGTCGCCACCGATCGTGTCCGGGGGAACGTGCTCTTCTTCGTCCACTCTTCTCTTCGCCCACGCTCTTCTTCGGCGCACGCCGGCCGTCTAACCGCTCCAGCGCCCCGTCGTGCCGCTCGGCGAAACTACAATGCCCCCGAATATTTTTTATACCCGCGAAGCACTGAACCCGCGAAAGGTGAACCGCGAAGTAGCGAGGGCTCACTGTATGTATAAGACCAAGACCTACAAAAAAGTCTCTTGGAGCAATGAGCTAGGTTTTACAGGAAGTCGGCCATTTTGAATTTATTAAAAGGGGGCGGGTCACCACAATGGACTTTGTGTAGAAATTATTATTGGGGCCCGAGCAGCGACCGCGGCGAGGTCCCTATTGTTTATGTAGAAATTATTATTAGGGCCCGAGCAGCGCCCGCTACGAGGTCCCCATTGTTTTTGTGGAAATTATTATTATTATTATTATTCGGGCCCGAGCAGTGACCGCTGCGAGGTCCCTATTGTTTTTCTAGAAATTGTTATTAGGGCCCGAGCTGCGACGGCTGCCACATTGTTTGCCCTGGTTGTTTCAGTTAATAAATTCCCTTCACGTTACTGACCTCTCTGCCTCCTCGCCTTTTGGGTCCACCTCCTCCTCGCCGACCGGCGAGTCCTGACAGAATGACCCGACCAAAGAAGGACCCAGCGAGAGGCTCACGGCGGCGTCATGGATATTCAGGCCCTGAAGACGGCTGCCAACTTATTTTTGATCGCAGTGGTAGCGCCACCAACTGGTTAAAACAAATACAAATTATTTTCGTTGATGTTTTTCTCCGGGCAGGTTCACAAAATCTACCTTATATTTGCTCGGATGAGTGTTTA
Organism: Idiotropiscis lumnitzeri; assembly: GCF_059441095.1. Taxonomy (NCBI): domain Eukaryota; kingdom Metazoa; phylum Chordata; class Actinopteri; order Syngnathiformes; family Syngnathidae; genus Idiotropiscis; species Idiotropiscis lumnitzeri. The sequence goes on along the minus strand of NW_028283634.1, from coordinate 149,623 downwards.
GGCCTTGAGGATGTCACAATACGAAAGTCTTTCGCCTTCTTCAGAGTGTCACATGATGGTGTCTTGTGACCCGTCTTTATCAGCTAATGTTCCATGAGGGCGTGACTTACCTGTCACAAGAATGAAGGCAAGTCACGCCCCCCGCTGTCCGTTCACTCCGCCAAGATGCTGCTCTAGGTGGTAGAGAGGATGAAGGCTCCCTTGTCTCTGTTCATGGTTTTTATGCCTCGCTTGCAGATCTCAATGGCCTCTCTGATCCAGCGCTGTTGTTTGTTCTCTTCGGTGCGGATGACCCTGCCCTTCTCCCGGTCCATGATGTGGTTTTCCCTTTTGCAGTGGTCAGTGATTGCTGATTTGTAATGTTCATGTTGTTGTCCATGACGCCGCCGGACGGACAACCCCCCTCAGCCTGCCGACCAACCCCGTGTCCTTCAAGTAGGTTCCATTTTCCGCTCGACGTCTGTTTCTCCCCTTTTGCCCCCCGATTACAGCACCGATTACCAGCCTGTCATACCCCCTCACCTGATCATAGATTCGGATTACGAGGACGATTTTGAGCACCAAGCCCTTTCACCCCCTCACGGTTCGAGTAAGTCCGGTCACGAGTTTCATTTTGAGCACCTTGCCCCTCACATTTTTTCCGATCCAGATCACGACTATGATTTTGAATATATTGCCACTCTCTTAGTCGCTCAGCGCAACGCGGAGTTATTTTTGAGCCGTCACCTTCCTCCCCCCGAGCCATTTGAGTTTTTCGCGACCACCTCCCACTCCCCCTCGCGCGCTTCACGTCCCAAATCCCGGAAGTCACGGTCACGTCGCGCACATCGTTCACCATCAGTTTCAGCACCGGATCACGCTCCCCTGGCGTCTCCTAGCTCGCGTTCACCAGCCCCCGCAGTCACGGTCCCTCAGGTCTCCCGTTTTCCTGATTCCCTATGGCGGCAGGCTGACAGGGATCAGGGCCCCCGGTTCGGCTGTGCCCGGATCGACTGCTGCGCCCGGCCCGCTGTCGCCTCCACGCCTGCAGCAGTGACCAATGCAGCTCCCGCTGCACGGACCCCGCCGCCTCCATGCGAGCCGCAGCCTCCAGAGTCCCGTGCCGACTCCTCGAAGGCGGCCGAGCCCCGTTCCGGCTCCCCGCCAGCTGCTGAGCCCTGTCCCGGCTCCCCGCCAGCTGCTGAGCCCAGTCCCGGCTCCCCGCCAGCTGCTGAGCCCTGTCCCGGCTCCCCGCCAGCTGCTGAGCCCTGTCCCGGCTCCCCGCCAGCTGCTGAGCCCTGTCCCGGCTCCCCGCCAGCTGCTGAGCCCAGTCCCGGCTCCCCGCCAGCTGCTGAGCCCAGTCCCGGCTCCCCGCCAGCTGCTGAGCCCAGTCCCGGCTCCCCGCCAGCTGCTGAGCCCAGTCCCGGCTCCCCGCCAGCTGCTGAGCCCAGTCCCGGCTCCCCGCCAGCTGCTGAGCCCAGTCCCGGCTCCCCGCCAGCTGCTGAGCCGTGTCCCGGCTCCCCGTCAGCGGCCGAGCCCCGTCCCGGGGCCCCGTCAGCGGCCGAGCCCCGTCCCGGGGCCCCAATGGCGATCCCAGCTCCCGATCCAGCGGAGCACGCTGTGCGCCCGAACCAAGTTCACGTTCAGGCGGAGCACATCCTGCCCCCGACCCAAGTTCACGTTCACGCGGAGCCCGTCCGGCGTCCGTCCCTAGTTCACGTTCAGGCGGAGCACGCTGTGCGTCCGTCCCAAGCTCACGTTCAGGCGGAGCACGCTGTGCGTCCGTCCCAAGCTCACGTTCAGGCGGAGCACGTTGTGCGTCCGTCCCAAGTCCACGTTCAGGGGAAGCACACCCTGCTTCCGACCCAGGTTCACGTTCAGGAGGAGCACGCTGCGCGTCCGTCCCAAGCTCACGTTCCGGCGGAGCACGTTGTGCGTCCGTCCCAAGCCCATGTTCCGGTGGGGCACGCCTTGCCTCCGCTCCAAGCTCACGTTTTGGCAGAACACGGCCCGCAGCCGTCACTCCCGGTCCCTGCACCCGTGGTGGACGACGAGCAGTCGCCTGCCGTATCGGTCCCAGCGGCGCCTGATGAAGCGCCGCCGCTCCCGGTCCCGGTGCCTGCGATGGACGACGGTCCGCCGCCGAGTCACGCCTCAGCCTCGGCGACGCACGACGACCCACCATCGCACCCCGCTCTGGCCTCGGCAGCATCCGACGACCCGTCGCCACTGCTCGCCTTGGCTCCGGCACAACGCTCGACGACCCACGGCCGCTCCTGGTTTCTGCCTCGGCGGTGGACGGCGACCCACCGCCGCTCCACATTCTTGTCTCGGCAGGGGTCGACGACCAGCCGCCGCTCCCGGTTCCGGTGCCCGCGATGGACGACGGTCCGCCGCCGCGTCACGCCTCAGTCTCGGCGACGCACGAGGACCCACCACCGCGCCCCGCTCTGGCCGCGGCAGCATCCGACGACCCGTCGCCACTGCTCGCCTTGGCCCCGGCGGCGCTCGACGGCCCGCGGCCGCTCTTGGTTCCTGCCTCGGCGGTGGACGACGACCCACCGCCGCTCCATGTTCTTGTCTCGGCAGGGATCGACGACCAGCCGTCGCTCCGCGTTCCTGTGTCGGCGGGGTTCAACGATGGGCCGCCGCCCCACGTTCCGGTCTCGGCGGTGTTCGACGACCAGCCGCCGCTCCACGTTCCTGACGCGGCGGGGTTCGACGACCAGCCGTCGCTCCACGTTCCGGTCTCGGCGACGCTCGACGACCAGCCGCCGCTCCACGCTCCCGCCTCGGCGGGGCTCGACGACCAGCCGCCGCTCCACGCTCCCGCCTCGGCGGGGCTCGACGACCAGCCGCCGCTCCACGTTCTGGTCTCGGCGACGCTCGACGACCAGCCGCCGCTCCACGCTCCCGCCTCGGCGGGGCTCGACGACCAGCCGCCGCTCCACGTTCCTGTCTCGGCGACGCTCGACGACCAGCCGCCGCTCCGCGTTCCTGACTCGGCGGGGTTCGACGACCAGCCGCCGCTCCACGTTCCTGACTCGGCGGGGCTCGACGACCAGCCGCCGCTCCGCGTTCCTGACTCGGCGGGGCTCGACGACCAGCCGCCGCTCCGCGTTCCTGTCTCGGCGGGGCTCGACGACCAGCCGCCGCTCCGCGTTCCTGTCTCGGCGGGGCTCGACGACCAGCCGCCGCTCCGCGTTCCTGTCTCGGCGGGGCTCGACGACCAGCCGCCGCTCCACGTTCCTGTCTCGGCGGGGCTCGACGACCAGCCGCCGCTCCACGTTCCTGTCTCGGCGGGGCTCGACAATCTGCCGCCGCTCCACGTTCCTGTCTCGGCAGGGTTCAACGACCAGCCGCCGCGCCACGTTCCTGACTCGGCGACGTTCCATGGCCTGCCGCCGCTCCTCGCCCCAGCTCCATCAGCGGACTTCATGTGGCGTTCGGGTCGTTCCGGACGTCCGCCTGAATGGCCCCAATGGGACGCACTGGCCTGGCCACCCTCACGGCCCCCTGAAGGGTCACGAAAAGACTCGCTGGTCTGGCCTCCCGGGAATCCGCCAGACCGGTCTCGATCACGGGTCGTTGACCCACCTCCCGACCCCTTCCGCCCACCCTCGTTCTTAGACATGGTTTTCCTTTTCTTTTCTTTTCCTTTTTTTTGGGACGTCTGGAATCCGTCCCTTGAGGGGGGGGTACTGTCATGATCCGCGTCGGGCATGACAGCCTTTTGTTATTGTTTTCATATGCATGCGGTTTTTGTTATTGTTTTTGTTGTTATTTTCTCCCCTCCTTCCTGCCATGTGCCTTTTCCTGTCTGTTTTGATCAGCTGAGCAGGGGCGTTTCCCCTCAGCACCTCGCCCTCACCAGCCACGCACCTGCTCCTCATCAACGATCACACACCTGCTCCCCATCTGCTCCCCTGATTACCGGACTACTTAAGCCTTCCATGCTCTCAACCCAGTGTCGGGTCATTGCCGAAAATCACGGACAGCCACGACCACCTTTGTTCACGTTCTGCTCCTTGTTCATGTTCATGCTCTGGTTCCCCTCTTCGTTCCCGTCTTTCAGTGTTGTTCCTCGCCCTGCCTCCCAGTCTGGTCACGTTAAGTTTGTCTTTTGTTATTTTTCACCCTGCCACATTGTTTGCCCTGGTTGTTTCAGTTAATAAATTCCCTTCACGTTACTGACCTCTCTGCCTCCTCGCCTTTTGGGTCCACCTCCTCCTCGCCGACCGGCGAGTCCTGACAGTGCTTGTTCTTTTACTGCTCTGATTTTTCATTTTTTTGACAGGTAAGTCACACCCACATGGAACATCAGCTGATAAAGACGGGTCTCAAGACACCATCATGCGACACTCTGAAGAAGGCGAAAGACTCGCCGAAACATGTCAGGTAAAAAATTAACCTAAAACATAATTGTCTGCTTTTAATGAATCAGTCAAATATCAATAATAAGAAGACAAAATGAACCTAATACAAATAAATGAATGCTTAATAACGCCCCTGCACATGCTCCTAAAAATCCAAACCTTCACCTGTAAATAAAACGTCCCGACCTGAAGACATCTTAATGTTATTATTTTGTTATACACACAGCGCCGCCAAGTGGAATCAAAAATGTGTTTTTATTTTAATTTT